>NC_046188.1:65108712-65841212 GCF_011004875.1 Balearica regulorum gibbericeps
GTGCACTCACCCTGTTTTGTGCTTCTTAGCAGGATGAAAATGTAAAAATAGAACTGAAGAAATGGTCCCCAAGTTCACCTAGGCTTGTGCTAGGAGACAACTGCCGGTGCTCGGTGTTTGTGCAGCGCACACGGATGAGGCCCCTCTGCTGCCTCTTTTCCCGCTGCACCTTCACTGTGCAGGGACCTGCGAGAGCGCACCCCGATGTCCCTTTTCAGTACCTCAGAGTGACTCCTCTTGCGGCCCTGCCGACTGCCGGCCTCCACAGCAGCCTCCCAGGGCAAACCATTTCTGAAGTCTGCTGAACACCGCATGCTTCCTTTCACTTCTTTTAAACCAAGCTAGCGCGATGTGGTGAATATCAGTGCCATGTTCCCCATCCCCACTGCCACCAGAGTTTTGTGAACTCAGGCACTCACCCCCCACCCGTGTTCCCCGCTCCTCACCAGGAATCCTGATTTTTCAGTCTCTCTTCCCAAGGCAGCTGCTCCTTCCCTGAAATCACTTCATTGCCCCTTTTCTGGCTCCGTGGGGACCTTCCTGAGGTGAGAAGGCCGGAGCTGCTCGCTGTCTTCCAGTCACGGGCACACCGAGGCTGTACTCAGCAGCAAAATGATAACTTCTCCCTCATTTTCATATCCTTTCTGCTGGCATCCAACACCTTGTTAAGGAAAATATCTAATCAATATTGTCTTCTGGATGTGGGACAGTTAATGTTTCTTGGTTTTTGACTGAAAATGGGTTGTTTGCATGTCACTCTGCTCTGCTCCCTCACATGCAGTGTGACTGACTTGTTCAGAGCTGCGCAGCCACAAGTTTTCAGGTGCTGCTTTATTGGTTTAGAAGACAAATTTCTAGTACCCTAAATGATTAGAAATTATTTTTTCCCATATGTTAACCCGTTGACGTCGATGGTGTAATTTTTACTGTTAATCTAAACTCTTAACTAGCTTCCATAGTAAGACCACACGACAGAAACCTCTAACCACTGGAAGAGCAAAACTGCAGACAGAGCTGGAGAGCCCATCCAGCCTGGCGCAGCTTACAGAGTATCCCTCTGAAGTCGGAGAGGAAGGATTCAAGGCAACATTCTGTCCTGGCCAGAATGGGAGGCTGAATCCAGATCCTCCTATCTCAATCCCAGAGCTCCCATATTTTTGGGCCACTTTTCTTTAAATCAGGGGTCACATATTCCAGCAGAAGAGGCAGAAAAAAATAAGTAAAATTTGCACAGTGAGCCTGCTTACGTCATACTTGCACAGCCAGTGAGACTGATACAGTACAACACGAGTGCCTGAACCTTCTCCGAAAAATCCAGGCTGTCATAAAGAATTAATTGTCAGGGTGCGGTATGGACGCTTGGATGCACGTGACTCCAAGCAATAAACCAGTTAAACCAAAATACTCAAAAGGAAGAGAAGGACTTTGCTAACTAGTGACCAGTGCACACTGTTTACTTGAAGAGATACAAATAAGAATACGTCAATTAAAATTCCGCTGTGGCTCACAGGAGCAGGCACTGACAGAATGCATTTCTCCAGAACACACAAACCATATAGAAATTTTGCTCACTTGTGCTCACAACCAACCAAAAAAACTCTAGCCCCACTGCAACGTGTGCTTCCTGATGCATTTACACTGCGTCTTAATTCATTTGGTGCAATGCCAAAAAGTCTTCTCTTTCTCACCTGTCATGTAAGACCAGTGCAGAGTGTAATTAAAAATAAACAGAACAGGTGGTTCTTTTCTTTTTTTTTTTTTTTTCGCCTGGTAAGACCTTTGGCTTGCATTCATATGTTTAGTTTTCAATGTTTTTCTGTATTTCAATAAGCCCAGTAGTTTTAATAAGATTTTTAAGTCTGGTACCAGCAGGAAAAACATCAGAAAGATGTAATGAGTCCATTTTCACTTCTGACAAAATTACATGCGTGTTGCCACGTCTGAGGATGACGTCGCCAGCTAAATACCTATCAGATGACTGTATTGGGCCCAATACAGCATGTATTGTTTTAAATGCACTGAGACTAAGAAAAACCCCACTGTGCTTAAGGTTTCCTGGCAGTCTTTCAGGATGTCAGACTTTTAGCTTTCTTCAAGCTGAACATCTCACAGTCTAAGCACCGAGTCATTGCTTGGCTCCTTCAGATTTTCTCAGAGCTTGTATTTCATAGTCCCTAGGAACTGTGAGTCTTCATATCATGATAGGATATATATTTTTAAAACAATCTGTCCCGTTTGATCTTAGCTATATCTTTGAACTCCCTACTCCTAAAAGAGAGTTTTCACATCCTGAAGTGGCTATGAAATCTTTTAATAAATAAACTGCATGGCGGTGATTTTTTTTTTTTTTAGTCTTTTAAATGACAGTTATAAGTCAAAGTTAATAATTTAACATTAATGTACAAAGCTGGTAAGAAGAACTTTGTTTCTTTCCAGGGATTTCTTAGTCTGACAAGTGCTGTACTGTGCTGTGTTTTATTTCTTCCCTCCTTTCTCAAGAGTTTATTCTAATTCACCAAGTAGTAAGATAATTAAAATGTACTTGCAGCAGAAACAAGCTTTAGAAAGGAGATCTATGATGAATTTTTCATAGCAGAACTTTGCTTGGGCCTTGATGCCTTCTCAGCTGCTTGTGTCTAAAACTAGAAAAGCACAGTTCAGCTGCTTTTGTCTGTTAAGATTTCATTGTTTTTAAAATGATGTGATTATCAGTCACTAAGGCCTGAACAGACAGGTTATGGATAAACATACAGATGCTAAGGAAATCACAGTTAGGCTTAATGATAGATTGTGTAAAATTGTATCCTCAATCAGCCCAGCTTTTTCATGAAAAAGTTGGGTGGGTTTTTTTTTGTTTTGTTTTGGTTTGGTTTTTTTTTCAAATATTGTGAAAAAAAGGAGAAAAAAAGCACCGTAGATCTGTTCTTCCTGCTGAGAGCAGGCTTCTCATTCTGACAAACCTTTTCTTAGGATGTTTTCATTCAGTGTTTTGCTTACTTAAGTGTTAATGCCATAGAAATACTCACAGATAAAGACACTCAAATGTAACTGAATTTTTTGACAAATTTAAAGTGGCAAGTGAAAAGTGGAGGAATTATAAAACAGTTTGAGAATAATGTTTGTCTTTTCTGAGATGGCCGCAATGGACAAGAATTAGAGCAGCACTCTGCTTTAAATGGAGAAGGCCGTCCCTGAAATCCCCTGGGAAATCCATATACATCTAACTGCCTTCAAGAATT
Organism: Balearica regulorum gibbericeps; assembly: GCF_011004875.1. Taxonomy (NCBI): domain Eukaryota; kingdom Metazoa; phylum Chordata; class Aves; order Gruiformes; family Gruidae; genus Balearica; species Balearica regulorum. Next base: position 65,111,952 of record NC_046188.1, read on the forward strand.
GAGATAACAACACTTCTCTAGTTGGTCCACACTAATCTCACATTACAGTAAATCAGGTGTTTTCTATTCTAATTCCAATTTCAATTCTAATTCTTTTCTATATGTATAATTTATTTGCCTAAAATATTCTTGAAGGAATACTTGTCCTTGTTTAATAGATGTATAACAATTCCTGCAGTTTTAATGTAATGAAATAATTACTCATTCTATGGAATCACACTTTTTTTAGTCACTGGAGATTCAGAGTCTGCAAAATAAGATACTTTCCAAGAAAAAAATTGTGGATAAATTGGCACGGTTATAGAAGAGAGAGCTAGTAAAAAAAAATCACTACGTGCATTTGATAGAGGTGAGTAGGGTTTGACAGCACTACCCACCTCACCACTAAAGGGAATTTAAATGAACTTCCCCTAGGTTTAGATGTCGCTCACTGAAAGGACATACTCATAAATAAAAAGAGATTTATTATGCTTTTCTATCTTGTGGTCTGTTTTTAGGATGTGTCAAAACCACAATTTGGAAGAGAAATATTATTATGAGATAGTCCTTCACCAAGAAAAAAAGATATTGCTTGTCAAAACACTTGCTATATCTTAAAAAAAAAACTTAACATTTTTAAACCGAGAGTGAAAAATATATGCATAAAGTTCTCTTATAGTTTTGAAATCCACAATCTCAGGAGAAGAATCTATGAAAAGAAAAATAAAACAATAACCTTAAGACATTCATTGCTTAAGTGTTCCAGTTCTTGAATTATTCAGTTTACAACACATATAATTCATAGAAATTGATGCTACGTTGTTAAATTAGACCATAAATGCGCCAAGGCAGATATATTAAATCATAATAAACCCTCAGACAGAAGTGCTGAAATTTATTAGGTTACTAAAATAACCAGATGGATTTACAGATTTTACTTTAATAGATTTCCACCCACTATTATTGTGGACATTTTCTAGCTTCGGTTAAATTACATTTCAGTTCTAACCCCTTTTTTTAACCAGGTTCTTCAAAATTTTACTCTTCTTTCTAGATCACATAATTATATTAATTATATTAATTTTATATATGTTCATGACATTTGAAATAAAACAAGTTCATGTAAAGGTAGTATACATTCTTCCAGTTTTTCTAAAGGATATGTATAAGTAAAGAGCTTAAAAGAAGTAGCTACAACCATTTTTGCATGTGTATCAAGCATGATTTATTTTATACAACTGTGGTATCTAAGCCATTTGGAGAATTAAGATACAAAGAGCCTCAAGACAAAAAAAATACAATTTTCATTTTGCTGTGTTCCATGGGTAATGATCTGCTTTCTTCTTCAGGAGTAATCTCTTCTCTGAAACGCAACAGGCTTGCAAATAACATCAACCGTAGTGACAAAGTATATGGCTAAACTAAAAGAAAAATACTCTAGTCACACCGTGAGGCAAAAGGAAGAGCTATCAATGTTATTTTTATTAACTAACATTACAATAATGTTTCACAGTAGAGTACATGGGTTCTCATTAGAGCAATAAAAGCTTGTCTGCAGAATATAAATTCACAGGTACATCTGTAACTTCGCCATAACTGTAAATCTGGCTGCACCCCGCCATTGGCTATAACCTCCTGCCAGCTGTTCCCTCTCTCAGAAGATAATTTTATTTTCCAGTAAAAAGGGAGGCCTCTCTACTGCTACACCCATTCTCTTTGCTCCATCCGTAGCAGCTGCCCGGAACAGGCTGGTAGTACACAAAGGAGTTGCAGTGGGATAGGTAGGAGCACCGAGGAACGTGTTCTCTCCTAGCAACACCTACAGTCATGGACCAAACCACCTGGGCTGTGCTCCAAGTCCCAGTCTGTCCGAAGAGGATTCACACCTTTTTCTAGGTCCATTGCCATCATCATGCTTTTTCTTCCACAGCAGTGAACTTACTCACACCCGTGCAGGGCAAACTGTGAAAATAAAAACCAAAAAACTTTTAAGAGAACTAAAACATCTGCAAACTTAATTTAACCACAGACCTTATTTTGGCCATACTGTATCCAAAATTCATTTTATTTATGGGTGCAGCAGAATCTGAGCTGGAGGATTCACTGCAAAAAGTCCTTCAGAAGCTAGACCAATGGATTGGCAAACCAAAGAATATTCATGACTTTGAAGAAGATGAAGATGTAGAAAGCATTCTGCAGTACCTAGCACGCCAAAAAATAAAATCTTACTCTCCAAGTGAATTGAAATTAATTCAGCAAACAACATTGTTGAACCAGTATGTAGAGAACAAAAAAAACCCCATGTGGCTTCAGTCATGCCAACCAAATAGATGTAAGAGCTCAGTAGACCTAAGTTCTGTACTAATCTGAAATCAAGCTGAAATCGGTGTTAAACACTGTCACCGGTAGAATGGGATCTAGTTAACTGAAGTTTTTCTATGATGTAATGCTCTGAGAAAATGCAAAGTGTTAGGTATAGTATATTAAACGCACAGGGAAAAAAGATGCAAGGCAATGGTTAGAAGTCACAGCAAGGTATAGTCCAGATAGGGAAGGGGGGGGAAGAAAACCCACAAAAAAACCCCAAACGCAAAATGACAAGGATTCCTCAAGTGCTGAGACAGGTTTCCCCAGGAGGAATTTCTCTCTTGTGCAATTTCCATTTTGGAAACTCAGAATTTAACTGGACAATGCCTTGAGCAACCTGAGCAGCTTTCGCATTGGCCCAGCTTTGCAGATCAGGCAGGACCAGATGACCTCCAAAGGGCTCTTCAAGCCTAAATTTTCCAAGAGTCCTTGAAAGTATGCTGGGCTACTCATCACTTATATTTAAAACTAAGGTCACTCTTACCTGTATATGCAATTCCCAGAATTCTTGTAAAAAACTACCTACATGTATTGGATCCAGCGTGGATTGCCAAAGAAGATAATGTAGATAATTAAATGGTATGTTTTTCAGTTTAAATGGCATCCACAGCTGCTTGCAATTTGATTATTACAGATGAGTTTTATGGCTCATACCAAAGCTGCTGCATTCATAGCACTGCCTTGCAATATCAATAAATAAAAACAAAATACTATATATTCTCAAGTGGATGTACTTTAGTGCTTCAAGGTAAAATTAATGAGAAATATATGCATTTCTTTTGTTATGAATAACTTAATCAGCATATCGAATCACTTTAAAATTTATTTATGTGTCAGGAACAAAATTGCTTTCTATCTCCTGTTAACTGCAACCTTAATTGGGACTGGAGATGGAGTAGAAATATTTTATTAAATAGCCTATCATATAGAAAATTACAGTTTAGCGTTGTATTTGATGTGTAAAGCTCTGGTTGATGTGTCTTGTTTAAGCACTACTGAATTATAAACACATTGAAGACTGCAGCTGGTATTACTTCTTCATTTAAAGAACAACTGATGTAAACATGTTGTTCTCAGCTTGTTTTTTCTGTATTCTGTTGCCGCTTGCTGAGTCAGTGCCAATAACAAGTTTTAGAAGCCAACACCACTCCATACTTCTCAGAAAAAAAACCCAAACCAAAACACTTCGTATTTTGTTTCTTAATAAATGAGCCACTACACTTTTGCACTGGCTTGGTTACTTCTGTGCGCGTTTCACCCCTTCACTGCATGCTTAGTGTGATGGATACCAAAGGAAAACCCCTGCGGACTGAAATCGTGTGTTTATTCACTGAGCAGTTAGAACACAATCCATCTCCTTTATATCCTGATTTTTATTATGTCCAGGAGAAATAAAAGCTGTAGGAGGGAGGAAATACTGTAAGTGCTTTTGTTCTGTACAACTTGAGGGAACAAGGGAGTCGTGAGCACCCTGAACTGCGAGCAGGTCAGGCTCGTGTTGCTCAATGGAGACGTCCTGCTACAAGGAATCAGGAATCTCACTCTCTCCACGTAAGATAAGGTAAGTATCCGTAAAACAAATTACTTCTATGCCTAATTTCTGTTCACTTTGTCAACTTGTACCATAGAGTAGAGACATCAGGCAGTTGTGACTTTGCTTTGAGGTCTTGGCTGTTTGAATAATTAAGATGAACACTCATTTTGGATATTTTGGAAATTAGACTTACAGTTGGTTCTGCTTTGAAAGGTGGCTTTGCAGATTGCTACCAGACTGTTTTCTGAGAGGAGGTGGCTTTTACTCCAGGATCACTTGGACACCTGAAGCTGGAGCCCTGGCTGGAGGCTGGCACAGCTCAGCGCAGGACGTCGGGGCCCAGGAGCACCACGTTGTGTCCACCCTAACCCTTGCCCTGTGCCCTCAGTGGCACTTGGGGCCAGGATAGTGTGGAAACGACTGTTTTCAGGACAGAGATTTTGCTAATGAGACATCAATCCATTTGGCCTGTGTACAGCCCCAAGGTTATACTACATGAGCAAGTCACGAGCAGCATGCTCAGCCTACGCTGACAGGAGAAACTTCTTAGGGTTGGAGTTCAGCAAGCAATTTTCTTCATTAAGAAATTATTTTTTTGTCCCATGTTCCTCAAGGACCAAAGGATTCATTTGTAGAAACTTATTTTCCATAGTTAGTATGAAAACTTCTTTTTAATCCTCACATTGAAATGCAAATCCTTTATACAGAAAATAAATCTGTGGGAGGTTTGACCGGTAAAAGAAATGGTCCCAGATGACCTGTGAGACACATGACAATTACATCTAGTGTGATTTAAAGAGATTTTGGGGATTATATTCTGAAACCTGAGATCTTTAGACAGGAATTTGCATATGTGTCTGCTCTTGCAGTACCTCGTCTTGCTGTCCCCATTTCTTCTCCCGTTTAGTAGAGGTTCCACCCTCTGGAATTGATCACACTGTGTTGGTGGCTTATTGTTTTGCCTTTTACTGGTGTGTCTACACTCCATCTCAAATAGCTTGAATTTATCCTGTCCAAACCCATGTTGTGGGGCAAATGACCTCTGACGGCAGGTGGGGCTGTGTTCCCCACCCACTGTCCACTGACAGGGTGCAACCATGTGTTTTTACCAAAAGCAGCTCCTCAGAGATTTTCTTCTTCAGCCAACGAAGGAGTTGCTCCTGACCTTATTATCTTTACCTGTTTGCAGAGGAGAAGATGAGAAGAAAACAAGCACAGACTTCTCACAGCATCAACTGTAAAACACTGTGCTTGTTACACCTGACCAGGAGCAAAATTAGGTGCCTCAACCACCCTCTATTAGCCTTTTCACTCAACAATTGTGTCTTTCCCCTACCTTGAGTACAGCAACTACCTACATCCCCCTTCTGGGAGCTTCTTTTCTGCCTTTTGGTTTTTTTCTGCCCTCCAATGCATCGCTGGAAGAGAAATTGCTAAGCAAACACTCCTGCTGCTCTTCTGCCTAATCATTTCCAGTTCTCCTAAGTAAATATCAAACAAATACTGCTAACAAATTCTTTAACGTACTTTCTTCAGTCCTGAGGAGCCACCTGAGCAAAGGCCCAAGTCATTTTTGTTTTGCTTCATAACAGGACTTTCAGAGATTTGCTTGTGATTCCTGTCATGCCCTAATGAGAAGGGTCCCTCATAATATCAGCTCTTTTGTTGGTCTCTCCTGGCACCTTCCCTCCTCCTAAACAGGTCACTTGGGACAAATATGGTTCTTTATGGGCTGGTTGACTCAGGTAGTAAATAAATGCACATCTGATGTAAATTGTGAAACCAATTAAAACTGTAGAGATTTACAGCGTTGAGGTTTCAAAGGCACTGAACCCAAGCATAAGCCTGGATTATGATTTCCAAATGCAATAAAAGTCTCTGCTAGAGAAAACTGTTTGCCAAAGAGCAGCGACATTGACAGCAGGAGGAGGTCATGCTTCACCACCTCTCCGCCAGTCTGATTACCTTGTTGTAAAACCTGTCTCTGGCCTTTCGCTATTGACTGTTTGCATTATCTCAATTAAACCTAAGATTTCTGGGTCAGGAGGATGAGTGCTAATCCCAAACTTATAAATGTCACTATAGCAGCAGGTGCAGTGTGATATGAAAAGTACCAACAGTGGTAGGAGAAAAGACAGAGAGAAATATTTCCTCTCCAAGGGTACTCATTCTTTGTTTGTCCCCAAACACTCATCGGTTGCCACCCTTTTATATATTTAACACCACATACTGAAAATCTGGCTGAGGTTCCTGCGCTTGCTTTAATATTTGCTTTTTTTGCACAGCTTTCAGGGTAGGATCCATGAGGTTCAGACATGTACACAGAGTGTCTCTCAGGTCTGATGCTGGCTCGTGTCTGGCACCCCAGACAATTTTGCTTAAATCAACTGAGCATCCCGTGGACACAATTTTCACACCCAACCTAGCAAAAGCTGGCACTTAGGTGAGATGGTATCAGTCACAGCGCGCATAGTGCCAGGCTAAGCACAGCCAGATAGAAACAGAAAACATAAATGATGCTAAAATAAAGACAGAAACAGTGACTTGAACATTTTTTGGGAGGATTCTGAGGCAATCATCTCTCTGCAGGCAGCTCCTCCTGCTGTTAGTTCACTTCTGCTTGCAGACGTTCTCACCAGGACAAAAACTACTCCATCATGTCACAGGTACAGCTCTTCCTGAAGAAGAGTACACAGAAAATTATTTATACTCACGCGCAGGGCGAGATCGCGTCAAGAGCACAATATCTGTTCCCTCTGAAAAACGTTTCTGTCTGTGTTGGTACTGTCAGAGATGTTGGATGAGGAACGTGGTTCATACACTTGTCGATAACAGGTGTTACAGCCACACTTTTCGAGTCTAATTCCAAATCCAGGAAAATTCATGAGGGTTTCAGTGGATGTAAATCAAGAAAAATAAGCCAGGAGAGTGTGTGTGTGTGTATATATATATAATAGTTGGTTTGCAGGGTTAAAGTAACAGCAAATCTTCTATGCTGACGAGTATGTATTCAAGCATGCATGTAAACAGACATAAAGCAATACGCAACAACTCCTTGGATAAACATCATATTTTTATTTTAAGTCTGTTAAATACTTTTTTATTCATTAATAAGATGTAAGCACACAAAACTTAGATAGAAATTTACATCTTTATATTCCACCTTAATAAATCACCTTGGTTTTCAGTCGGTCATCCCTTTGATGACACCATTGACTTAAACAGATAAATAACCTGTAAGAACAACTGGGGTTTGGACAACACATTGCCTCAGAAGTCTTTTTTATCACCACTATCACCTATAAGAGAGTAAAACAAAAAAAAAAAAAAAAAAAAGATAAACTGATAGTGAGGACAACGTGACATCGCTTTATCATGTTTATAGACTTTCTCTCTGATAGATTCACAGAGTCTCCAGTGTGATTATAGTAATTGATATTGGGTGTACACTGCAGAATAAACAACAGGGACTCATAAAAAGTAACCTGACCACGAAGCACAATTCTGTTACCTTTTCTCTTTTTCCTGCTTGGCAGTTTCCACTCAAGGAGAAAAATTTGGTGTAGTGATATATAAACTTTAATACCTTAAAGCCTAAGCAACTGCCCAAGACTCTGCAAAACAAGTCTGGAAAGCAGAAAAATAGCACTGATCACACAAATCTTTTATTTGTGGCATCTTTCTGCTGCTCAGTCCCCAACTGTCCATTTACACAGAGGATGAATTGCCATCTGTTATTCCTGTCCTTTTAACATCAGTGAACTACATAGCAGAGCAGACCATATATTCAGACTTCCGACAGCAACCTGTTAGAGAGCACGCAATTACACATTTACATTACATGCTTCTTAACATTACAGAGCTACACACAGACACACGATGCATGGAGAAAGCCCTCGCTGCACAGAGCTCAGACGTGGCCACGAGCACCCTCTGATGCTGCCGTTCTTTTTGGCCGGTACAGCTGTCTGGATGGTGATCGCTGGTGATGGACAGCCAAGAGGAGTTGCCTCCTGCATGGTTGCTGACTGCTGTGGCGGAGGGCATCCATCCCTCAACAGCAGCACCATCAGTTAAGCTTTGGTAAGTGATAATGGAGGAGGAAAAGAAAACAAAATTGGATACTTAAATTGAACATGGTAAACAATAGTCTTTAGTTTGACATGTAGAGTTGTTCCCTTCAACACAAAACCACATGGAAATATCAGAAAGGCCTTTCTAAATTGCTTTTTTTCCCCATGTGCAGGTGCTTGCACTGGTCAAAAGCCCATCTTTGTCAAGGAAAAGACTTCTGTTTTCATCTGTTGCCTTCAGAAATAACTTGCTCTAGTATGAATAAATGACAGGCTTTCTAGGAGCTGAAACATTTTGTAATCTGTTTAGCACACAGAGAACTGTGCTCTGCTGTGGGATACGTGCTGATAAGACACTCAGTTATCTGACCCGTCCTTAAATGGAGGACCTTCATTATGCATCCCATCAACAGCTCTGTGCAAAAGCAAGACCTTTACACTAGATTTAAGGATGATTAAGTCATCTTCAGGAACAGTAATAGATAAGTGTGACGTACCAACATTTATGGTTTGAGCATCGTTTAGAGAGAAAAATAATAGGTGTGATATTGGGGAAAGGTCAAGAAGCAGTTTAGGTTTAAGATTTAATGAAAAGCCATTCATGTTCCACAGAAGGCTATAAGCTGTATTATTTTCTGGAACTCCAGAGTAATATCAGTCAGTTGGCCTTTTGCAAATCAGGGGTTATAAAGTACTATATAAACCAGCTGAGACCTCCTTTTAAATGTCATACCAAAATCCGCATATAATCAGCACGGTAGGAGTAAAATCAAGAGTACAGTAGGTAAAATCAGATGCTTTGTCCTGTTAACAGCTGTTTGCATAATGGTGCGCTGATTTAAAGGCATCTGTTCTTCTGCAGCCCATCATCTGCCGCTAATACCCACTATAGCAGAAATCAAGCTTCCTTTGTATAGGCAGTTTGTGCGTCCCTCGGTTTCGTTGCTTATTTCAGTGTTGCTATCTGATGTACTAGAGAAAACACACTGAAATTCTGATCACATACACTGGAACAACATGAAGCAACTACCATTTTTCACTTTCTGATCAGTGGAGTCTAATGTGTCTTTGCATCTAAATAAACTATTTGCATGATAAGCAGACATCTGTATGAAATTGTTAGCATCCAGTTAGCTAATATCCTTCTTCCGTGGCATTTCAAATGCTGAATCTTCCGTTTCATTTTAGAAAGACCAAGCTGGCACAATAGATCTGTTAAAAATGGATTTTTATGAATATTCACCCAATTTGGACAAAGAAAGGAAAAAAAAAAAACCCTGAATGGAAGAGCACTTAGTTTGTTTTTAAAAGATTATGCAAATGCCTTTAGATCATACTGCATATTTTTATCCAACTTTCAATTCTCTTCTCATTGCTGTTTATCTTAGAATTGTTAAACAATTTATTGTTATGTTTTTGTTTGATCACATTCTGTTAGCTGACAGCTCCTGCTTAATTTATGGGGTTTCAGCTAGATTTAGGGTCCCAGCTCACCAAGCGTGTGTCCTGAGCCCTTCAGGTTTTATTCTGGTGAGTAAAAATCATCTGGACAAAGACTTGAACTAACAGAGAGCTGAAAAGAGCTCCAGCCACTGACTTGTATTTAATCCTTAGAGGAAATGTGTTGCTCTCTAGCATGTCTGCATTTCAAACCTTTGCCTTCAAAACTTTAATTAACCTTGATAGGAGCTTAATGACTGAATCTCTACATGCTGAGATTAGAGTGTAACAACAGGCAGTTGCTCCAGTTTTCTGGGGAGAGCAAACACCGCAGCTTTCACTTGAAATGCAGCCCTTGAAAGCCGTGACAGCGCAGACTGCAAACCGCATATGCTGCAGACCCAGTTTTCCATAATTTCATCTCTGAGATGACTGACCTTAAAGTCAGGCCATATCACAAAGAAAGAAAAAGTATAATAGCCATTATCAATGATGAAAGTGCTTTTCTGCTTGTTATTCAGAAAGAAACATACTAAAACAATAAACCTATTTTCCAGCTGGGGACATGGTAAAAAATAACAAACATAAGGTACAGAGGCATCTTTTTTTTTTTTTTTGCAATCAACTGTGGTTTTGCTGAAGTGTCATTTGGCTCCAGGACTTTCCCCACCGACATCTGACAAGCTGCCTCACAGTGGGCAAGTGCTGGGTAAGAGGAAGGCAGCGACGTACCCTGCCACTGGGAATTCCCAACCTCCACGGCAGTGCAGAGGCATCACGTTTTGAAAAGAGGGAAGTCACTAAAACCAGCAGGAGCATCATTTTGTTCCTTGTTGGAAGCACTTTACAATTGATTTTCTAACAGGTTTACACTATATATCAAATTTCCACGTTTACTCTTTCTGATCTAATGACCTTCCCTTTTTTTCCTGATTTCAACCTCACTGCTGCGCTGTGTTCTCCTATGCAATTCAAGTAAATTTCCTCTCCATACATTACCTTTGAGATGAAGGTCTGACACTGACTTCCCTTCTCTAGGACGGCCTGATTCAACACGAAAAAAGGTGGCGAGATCTCATTGTTCCACTGAAGACTAATCTTCCTCATGTGCCTCGCCTTGTACGCTACCCAGTTAAAACACAAAACCCATTTACTTCTCAACAAAAGCAGAGCAAATATCTGAAACATTTGATTTAGAGTTTTCCTAAGGCCAGTATCAGACATTCAGTGTTGCAGATTTTACCACCCACTGGACCTGTGGTTCTGTGTGCAAATGTCAGAAAGCAATTCCCTTTCATTCATAACCTGAGAGTTGTTGTATTCTACAGAAGTCAGAGTCCAGGAGCTTATGAGAGAGGATAATTTAATTTTCCCATTTAGTGCACATTCATCAACAATGTCCATTGCCTCCCATACTCCAACACAACTTCACCAGAGAATTGTGTTTTCATATATGTAAACCCAAATTTTCTACCAAAAAAATCTTGACAGTGTTTTGCGGAATTTGAATGGTCTTCCTCTGGTCACCAAGAAAGGCAGGCTGATGTTCAGAGCCTCAGTCAGGATGTGAGACGAGAATTTCTTTTTTTAAACCTATTGAACAGATCATTTTTTTCCCCCCCCCCCCCCTCCTTCCTTCAAGCTCTGAATTAATTTCACATCAGCTTCAAAAAGAAATAGTAATTCAGGAATGTTCTTGTTGTCCACCTTAGCATGTTTGGTGGTACTTGCGAATGATTTCTTACACAGGTATGCAAATCGAAATCTATGAAACGGTGTCTTGTAACTCAAAAGTGAAAGACTGATGTGTGGATTTATATCACAGGTTAAATCTGCTCAGTTCCTGTAGTTTAAACTGGGACAATCCCAAAGCACTTTATTAATGACATAATTAACCGTAAACCAAGCATTCACAATCCATATCAGCAACACAACAGATAATCCATAACAAATGGACTTTTTATAAAAAGTTTATATGCACCTGCCAGTTTCTCGGTGCCTCTCAGCACCTCCTTTGAGATGCTACGCTGGCAGACGTGCCCCAGAACCTGGGGGGGTACCAGCAACCCTGCCAGCAGCGCTGCGTCCCTCGGGCTGCGGATGGGGGACATGGCATTGCATGTGCCCGTCCCACTGCCAACGGCCCCCTGACCCACACCTCTGGCTGAGGGCCAGGTGCCCACCAGAGCCGCTCTATCACTCCCCTCTTTCATTAGACAGGGGAGAAAAGGTACAATGGAAAAAAACCTTACGGGTCGAGATAAGGACAGGGAGAGATCATTCTCTAATTATCATCACGAGCAAAACAGACCGGACTTAGAGAGGGAATTCATCTTATTTATTACTAAGCAAAACAGAGTAGAGGAATGAGAAATAAAACCAAATCTTAAAAACACCTCCCCCCACCCCTCCCATCTTCCCGGGCTCAACTTCACTCCCGGCTTCAACCTCCGCCCCCCCCCAGCGGCACAGGGGGACGGGGAGTGGGGGCTACGGTCAGTTCAGCACACGGTGTTTCTGCCGCTTCTTCATCCTCAGGGGGAGGACTCATTGTTCCCCCGCTCCAGCGTGGGGTCCCTCTCACAGGAGACAGTCCTTCACGGCCTTCTCCAACGTGAGTCTCCTCCACGGGGTGCAGACCTTCGGGAGCAAACTGCTCCAGCGTGGGTCCCCCACGGGGTCACAAGTCCTGTCAGCAAACCTGCTCTGGCGTGGGCTCCTCTCTCCACGGATCCACAGGTCCTGCCAGGAGCTTGCTCCAGCGCGGGCTTCCCACGGGGCCACAGCCTCCTTCAGGTGTCTCCACCTGCTCCAGCATGGGGTCCTCCACAGGCTGCAGGTGGAATCGCTACACCCCCTCATCCTCCCTCCATGGGCTGCAGGGGGACAGCCTGCTTCACCATGGTCTTCACCACGGGCTGCAGGGGAATCTTGCTCCGGCGTCTGGAGCACCTCCTCCCCCTCCTTCTTCACTGACCTTGGTGTCTGCAGATGTTCTTACATCTTCTCCCTCCTCTCTCTGGCTGCAAAAGCGCTCTCTAACTGTTTTTCTCTTTCTTAAATATGTTATCCCAGAGGCGCTGATTGGCTTGGCCTTGGCCAGCGGAGGGTCCGTCTTGGAGCCGGCTGGCATTGGCTCTGTCAGACACAGGGGAAGCTTCTAGCAGCTTCTCACAGAAGCCACCCCTGTAGCCCCCCCGCTACCAAAACCTTGCCACGCAAAACCAACACAGTGTCAAACTCAGCAAACTGCAGGTCCCTCGTGCCCATTTAACCTGGCTGACATTCTTCTTCCTCTTTGTAAAGGATGACTTGGGCAAACACCTTCTCAGACAGCTGGCTGTCCCATTCATGGTCCTCTCTTAGCAGCAGTTGGGACCCAGGAGATTTTGCCAAGGATGGGCTGTGTGAGAACCCCTGCAGATTTACCAGGTTAGTTTTATAATCTAGTTTATTTTTTATCATCTAGTTTATTTTTTAAGCTAGTTTTACAATTTTCTTTAAATAAAGTTTGAATTAAAACGTTCTTCAGCTCCTAAGCAATGCTTTGTAAAGATTGTAGGCCAGACTCTAATAGGGGAAGACTGAATCTATTCGACCAAATAAATTCATGAATAATTCCACTAGCTGTTCTCCAGGGGAAGAGTACATGAACAAAACGCACTGGACAGTGCTGCAAAGCAGAGTACAATACATAGAGTGAAGTGCCACATCTTCTGCAGTTAGGGTGTCTTCCGGAACAATTTTGCCTGGAGAACCTCCAGCCAGTGACAGGACAATTTATCACCAACCATCTACTGCAAAGGACAGCTCTATGCATTTCCTGGTTTTAAGTATTCTCTGCTCTACCGAGACCTGACAAAAGCTTAGGCTCTGGATGAGGCACAAAGAGCAGTGTGTGGGTGGGTGGGTGTTCTTTTCTTCTCTTTTCTTGTGTTTCAAGGAAAGGGTCTACCTGGATCTGCATAAATCTGCTTTCAAAACATGTCTGTACTACCGTGTTCTGGTCACTGAGTATTTTGTCCATTCATATGGTACAGTCTTTGAAAAAGAGACACACTTCTTGCCTTTCCTTTCCTTCTTATTTCCAGTTTGCACTTATTTAATGAGACAGAACAAGGAGGGGGACACTAAGGTGCTCTGTCACGATGCCGCGTATCTCTCGGCAGTGCTGGAGACCCTACAGCAGGTGAAAAGTCAATTTGGGTTTTGTGCATTCATGGGAAAAGCCAAGGGGTCCCCCATATGATAAACAGTTTAAATTTACACCAAATTTACATGTGAGTTTTCATCCCATGGGCAGAGGAAACAGCACATGGCAGTCAGTGGAAATTGTTAGGCAGTTACTAGGGGATAAGAAATCTCCTTATGGCTTTCATAAACATATTGTGAATATCTTTTTCCCTCAACTCTCTTTTACAAATCCTCCAAATACATAATTTTTATCCCAGTGACCTCTATATCCATTTTCTGCCTCTTCTCAAGCTCCTTTCTACTGCTTCCTCTTTTTCTGTTCCCTCTCCCCCTTGGCCCGAAATTTTAGTCTCACCCTATCTGCCTTTGAAGTCAGCAGCTCACAGCTCTCAACTCCTTAGGCTAGCTCAGCCTAACTGACTTTGTAAAAGCGCCCAGAAATAAAAGTCTGAGAGTCGTAAGAGGTCATAAAATAGACTGTTTCAAACCTTTGCCTGACTCTAGTAACACAAGGCATCTGGAAAGTCTTATAAATAACACATCTTGCCCCTTTCCTTTCTAGAATGAACATACATGGCAATTATCCAGCTACTTTTAGGTCTTTAGAAACCTGCTCCCTTTTTTTCAGTGAAGTAGAAGTTTCCCGGGCAAAATCTTCAAAACGAGAGTCAGCATCTCCATGCACCAAGAGGAGTGCCCGTGTGTCCCTGCCGAGCTCTGCTCTGCCCCTAGGAACCCGCATGCTTATTGGGGACAGAATCGTCCCCTCACATTGATCCTTTACGATTTTGCACCTGGATCAAAAAATTCAGGTTTGGTTAGAAATTAAATAAGCATAAAGCATTGGCATTTCAGAAACGCGAAACGGGAAAAAGTGTGACTTTAACAGTGGGAAAGACTCAACTTGCCTGCAGTTCTGAGCAGTGATGTGAGAAATATTGCACTGTACGTATACTCTGTAAATGTTGGATTACGTTTAGATTGTTAATGTAAGTATAAAAAGTTATTTCAGTGAAAATTTGAGGGGCATTACTGCTAATAAGCAAAGGGATATTTTCCATTTCTATGTTATGGAAGAAGCACACACAGTTTTAGCGGTATTTACCTTTAATGTTAAGGCTGGAGGTTGGCCCGCAGAGCGTGTTGATCACTGCAGTGACTGATAGTACCTTCAAAATATCCGTACAGTAAACTGGTATGGCCCAGCCCAGGTCAGCTATTGAAAATAAAAGCTTAAAAAATACCTGGCATGATATAATTTCTTTGCATGTTTAAACAGTCAAAAAGTCAAAAAACATAGTATAAACTATGAAGGAAATTGTCTCATTCACAAATAAAACTGTTGCTAAAAACATGACTTTCCTGCTCTCAAAGTAGATGCATAAAAATTTCTGAGCAAGAAACTTCTTACGTTTTTTCCGTAGAAACTTCTTTCTTGCTGCAGTTGTGACGGGCTTGCAAGCATTGAATGGTCATTACAGAGCATAGTAGAGCTTCTGGTTTATTAAAGCAAAGAAAATAAACCCCAAGTTTCGAAAATAAATATTTAATTAACTAGTTTTAAACTGGAATTTAAGCTGAACTATATGAAAATTAACTATTTTGAAAAGAGTGTCTATGCAGAAGCCTTGTGGCTGCATATGTTGCATAAGCACATTTTTCCATCATTGGGTCTTCATATATCTCCATGTTGTCCACATACACATTTTGAAAGCACTCCATATATTTTCCAGTTTGTTTTTAAGACTTTCCAGTGAGATATAATTCGAAATGAAAACACTAAAAACCTAGTTATTACTAAATTAGTTTCACAAGGTTTTTTACACTCTAACTAACATAGCACACTTTTCATATTAATTTTGTAGTCCAAAATCAGTTTATAATTTGCTGTATATAATCATAGTCAATGTTTGACTTCAGCAGAACTTTGTACAACATTCCCTGCAATTTATATTTCTGGATTGATTTCTAGGACAAATTAACTGACAAAAGGCGTTTATATTTGTCGTCTCAGACTGTTTGGAGAAGGTACACCAAGAAAAGAAAGATCAGACAAACAATGACCTTTAGGTTTGCAGAGCACTCAGAACCTGAGCCTGAAACAGAGATGTGCAGACCCAATTAACCACGACGAGAGACCTGCCAGGGGGTACAGAGAGGTGGGGGGCACCTGGGCGTGCGGCAGTGAGAGCAGGGCTGGACTGTCAGGAGGCACCTGGACCTAAAAGCTGCTGATGCTGGCTGGCTGGATTTAGATGCCATCACATCATGTCTCACATTAAAAAAAAAGATTGTTCTGCAAACTTGAAAACATATGGTGGCTGCTGAAAGGGTAACTCCAATTGGAATCCCACTTCCTTTAGGTGGAAGATTGTCTTTATAAAAAATTAGTTTTATGCAAGGCTTCAAGAATTTCACCATAGCTCCCCTCTGCCCCCCCATTTCATATTTTCCTGTGAAAAGAAACTGTTTTTCAGCACTTATCACCTCACTTCCACACAGTGCCTTCCACCACCTCATCTGAAGGCACCTTCCAGCTTCTTACTACTTACTGTGGGTCACAAGTATGCAACGCAGTTAGGAAAGGGAACAGCTCACACAGCAACAGTTTGGGGTTTGATCACTACCCCACAGCGAGCCCTCCTATACTATATACAGACCTCCCTCTCTGTAGTTGATCCCTTCATACTGATTTGTGAGTCTACAACACATGCTCACACAAGGCTGGACTGCCCTGGAGAAGAAATCCCCTCTGAAAACCCTTTTCTTCTATTCTTTGTTTAGCAGATGCCTGCCAGTTTATCATGTCTTTCACAACATTTTCATGTCTCTTACAGTGCTCTGCAGGTCACACAGAAGACATAATAATCCTTAGTCACTTATAGCTCATCAGGCCCGGAGCTGCTCGTGCGCTGCTTGGCTTTGCAGAGGAGCTGCACAGACCATTTGAGTTCCTGGCTCGCTCCACCTCTCTCCTTTCTCTCTCATTTTGCGAGAGGCTGCTAGGATTACCCAGCCCTAGAACCAATACGCACAGGTTTTCCAAAGACATACAAAGGTTGGATGTGAGCTTACCTCAGGTGTTTGTGAAGGCATGCAGAATGTATTTGGGACTGCTCTGAGGAATAATTAAATTCCAAGAAGTTACTTCTGATCATGAACAATCATATCAAAATTGGTCCATTGTGTTTTGCGTCAGTTTTTCTTGTCTACGGTATTTTCTGCTTCTCTGAATCATTTTCAGTTGTATAATTCTCATCCACTTTCACGCATGGGGATACAACTTACTGTAACGGATATTGTCCATTAGTTTAGCTATGTGAATCTTAAGTTACAATATGGGTTCTGACTTACCAGAATATTTGCTTTGTATGCTGCTCAGCAGCAACAGAAGGTAGGTTATTTATTTCAGATTCTCATGGAAACAGCTGCAGCCGTTTCAGTGGAAATCTCTATTGAATAAGACCTGAAACCGGATCATTTCTTTATTATCATTTCAGGTTAGACTACTTGTTCTGCACCATTGTTTGGCAGATCAAAAGACCTGTCTGTTCTGTTTTCAAAGCAGAGTAAACAATACTGAATTTTACATTTAAACTGTGTGTTACTTTTTAAAATGTACAAGTTAAAAGGAAATAGTTCCATAATAAAAAAAAATAAAAAATAGATCACCTTTAAGAAAGCCTTCATAATATTATGAAAATAGAAGTAGTTTAGATGTCTTAAAATGAGAGTTCAACAAAAATAACTTCATGCTACCTGCCTGCATCCTTTCCCTTGTGTTAGGTTGCAAAAGCATTTTCACTGAACGCGTTTAGCAAATTATGGTTCTTCCAGAAGGTGATAAGGGACAGAGCTCTGCTAATAATTTTAATACATCATAAACCTTCATGTAACTGGATGAAGAATTTGCAAATATAAAAATGTACAGAGCATTAAAAAGAAAGCAGCTATGAAATATAGACACTAATTATGCATGCAGCCCTTAAATTTTGCACAATCGTTTTCATACAATTCAAACTCCCCTTTTACGTTATTCCTAAACTCAGCATTTCAGCCAAAAAATAGTTCTTGTTCAACCTAATTCATTCCCTTTCAAAATAAGAAATGTTATTTCAAGTCTCTTTGAAGCTCTAAATCAGGCTATTATAATGCTGATGACATGCCAAATTTGATAGGATTGAACCTGCTCATAAACTAATTTCATTGGCTGGCAAAGATAAGTCAAAGGCATAAATATGCTCCTTTTTTAATCACCACAAATATTGCTTAATTGTAGATGCAAATCTTAAAAACAGAACCTACATCCAGCTGACAGAATGTTCACAGCTTAACTTTCTCATTAAACAGAAAGATTTACTTCACTGGATGAAGAAAATTCCTTGGATTCTAGGGAAGGAATTTTCAAAAAGTCTGGTTTAAGTTTCACCTTTTATGCTTTCATCCTCTATTACTATCTGAAGAACTTAGCAAGCCTCCTCCTGCAGGAGGCCAATGATGCGTCTCATTAGATGCATCTACATCAGCATTTCAGTTCACATCAGGACTATACTGTTAATCTCCGGATCATCCGCCCTCATGCTGTGTAGTTCACAGAGCAGTGTCATGTCCAAACACAACAGTCGGATTCATTTTGGATGAAAGTAAATCATGGTATTTCTCCAAAGGATGCACCTACTGTGGCCCAACTGCTGATGGGAATTCATTCCACAGGACCAGGTAAAGATAATCCAAAATACAGTCCCTGAAATGCATCGAGAGTGGATGAAGTCATGCCAATGTTGGCGTAATAATCTGTACTTTTGTCTTTGACAGGTGCTTGTACCGAAACTTCAGAGGGCACATGAGGACTTTCACACGACCCCAGGAATGATCCATCCAAAGTCTCTTATTGTAGGCACGGACCTGCCCGTGACTGTGACGTTCCCTAATGACAGCTTCTACACCCAAGGGCACCGCACCCGTTAATGGACAGAGCAGCGAGAGGAGAGGGTACCAGTGCGTGCGTTTTTCCAGCATTAGTACACCCCACAATTTCGGGTGAAATAGGTAACATTTTTGCATGGAAAAAGGAGGAGGAATATTTGTTCCTAGTTTTAACAACTCTCTAATTGAAGGAAAGTGCCCGTAGGAGCTCAGGATCACAGAAGATAAGCAATGAATGAGTTGCATGTTTCCTAGCGTAAGAGAAGAGCTGGCTGTGGGAGGTATATTTAGACAAGTTCGAAGCAAAGAATTTACTTTCTAATTTAGAACAAGATGATCGGAAAGTACAACGAAGCTTGGAAATTGGGAAGAATTTGTGAGGTAATGTAAACATTCATTATTTTCCTTTGATGATTAACTTCTTACAAAAGCTGACTGTGAATAGCAAGGCATCTACATAAATGTGAAAAATATAGCGGGGCTTTTTTTCCACAAGCACTGAGTCATTAATAGACCATAATAATTTGATAATAAGCCAGTGAAATGTAGGATAAAAGAAATGAATCCTCTTCCTTTGTTCATTGATGACTATAAACTTGCTCAGATAAAAAAAAAAAAGTTATGCAGTGAATAAAAATCTGTAATAACATGGTAGCTGACAAGTAAATGTACATCTTCTGGTTTTAAAATGCAATTCAATAAAAAGAAAAAAAAGTAAATGGCTTGAAGAAACTTAGTTGTCATTTGAACTACACTGTTAACATTTAATATGTAATTGATTTGACAGTACAGTGATACACCACCCTCTGAAATCCTTTCCTTAGGACTCTGCTGTGGTTATGAATTTGGATCTGCAGACCATACTCTGGCAAACTGCTTGATGCCCATGGTTCCATTACCAAAGAGAAGAGTGTCTAAAAGGTGGCAGAATGATTAGGGTCAAGATGGTGAGAACAGCAGGGTGAGAATTGAGGGATTTGAACTAAAGCATCTGACTTTCCTGGCCACTGAAGTAAAAACAATCCATGATGCAACTGATCCCCAGCTCTCACCCTCTTTCGCTTGCTAGAAATATCAAATGGAAACAACATATTGCATTCATATTTCCAACTTAATTTCACCCTGGCAAGAGAAACCCCAAAACTTTATTTCAGTTCAAACCCAAACTGACATAAAGAAATATTCAAACAAATTACGGCAACGTGGCCAGAATATTCAAAGGTGTTTAATTGTAGTGGGAGCATCCAAACAACAGACGTAGTTTTGAAATAATGCACAAATATTTTTTCCCCCTGTGTAAGAAATCACTTTCTACTGCAAGCTCTCAAGTTTGGCTACTTGGTTTTGCATTATCAAAAAGAAACCATTTTTGCTTCTTATGTGTACATTCTAGACTTCCACATGCCTTCTCTCCTCTTCTCTGTATGTTCCTTTCCCTTTGCACACCTAGAACTCAGCTCAAAGGAACAAAAACATTATTCATTATAGCATTAAACCCAAGAAAGCCTGGTTGCCTCAGGGTCTGAATTTGAAAGCTTGCTGACCTCTGAGTACAAGAAGGTGCAAACTCCCATCTAACCTCTTCTTCTTTTGGGGCACTTAGACCAATTCTGCAGAGATTTTGGGAGAGAGAGGCACATCAAGGACCTCTGAACAGTTTTAGACTTTCTCTCCCTCATCAACTGTTTATTTTCCTAACACTTAGAGAGTCTTTGAATATCCGAGTCCTTGACTCCTCCAACAAATTTGGCCGAAATGGGCCAACAGGACCAAAAATATCTTCAGCAGATATATGGATAGATAGAGACAAAAAAAAGCGTACTTCACAAGAACCAGCTAAACACCTGGCAACTGAATACTTCTTGCTTATCTTGTCTAAAAAGCCTTTTTTTAAAAAAAAAAAAAAGAAAGAAAATAAATACTTTCATGTTTTTAAATGCTTTAGCTGAAAAGTAAGAATATTGAAAAAGCCTCTAATTTCTTCACCTTCCTTTTTATTTTGTGAATCTTAAGAAATTACCAAGTAACACAGGTGTGCTCAAAGAAAACAGCTTTGCACTACTTATTTCATAAAATAGGAGAACAAATGTTTAATGAAAAGGAAACACAGACAATTTAAAACTTAAACAAGTAAATTAAATATGTTTAAAGTTTATAGACTATCTGTGAGGTAAAAATGTTTAATAGGGTTGAACCAAGATTTATTCTGGTATTTACAAACAGATATTCTTTTAAATATTCAATATCATTCAATTAAACTGCTAAGTAAAATCAAAATACTCATAGTTGTAATAGAAAATCCTCTTTTCCCCTAAGAATTTAGTTCAAATTAAAATGTCTGTTGATACAGCATTAACTCTTACTTCGAGGTTCAAGCAAATCTTTGACAACTGGTACCAGAGGATTATCTAAAAATGTACAAATTGCCACAGAGAAATACTATCTAAAAATCTGTTGCCCTGTTCTTTGAAGCATCTTATTATGATCTTTTGTCAGTGACAGTAGTTTGTGGTAATAAAGGATGCTGGAAAGATAATCCATAGTAGCTCTCTGTTCCTTCAAATTTCATTTCCCTCCCTGCAGTGGGTCCAGGAAATATAACCTTGAAAAGATCGAAGGTATCTTTACATAATTCCTCATCCTGCCAGTGCTGCTGGCCCAGCAAGTCTGGCCAAGACATTAATTGTTGTGAAATGTTTGATATGTGCATTGGGAAGTTGTATAGAATATCTCCACAGCTGTGCATGTTCTCTCTGATAATGTGCTGTCATCCTTTTGTTAACATTTGTACTATAGAAATACAGCTATTTTTATATCTAGAGCTCAGAGGAAGACAGGGAAATATAAGAGATGTAACGCTTGTTTCCCAGTATATAATCACGATGGGCTGCTGTTACAATTGTCAGATTCTCTTTAAAAACATTTCACATTCAGTCCCAAGCACTCTAGGCTCTGAAGTGCTGACAGCATAAAGCTTCTTTATTAATGTTGCAGAACTCCCATGCAAACCAAGACAAGCTCAGCCCTCCTAACGTGACATTTTGGGGAGCAGAAAGAACAAATTCCAGGTCCTTTAACTGCTACAAAACATAAAAGTTGTTGTATCAGAAAGGGAAGAGCGCATGAATTACCGCTCAGCTTGTATCCTCGTCAACTGCATGATTTCCTCCTTGCTGGTATGTGCAATACATGGCAATTGCCCATTCTTTCCCCTTTCCTTTGCCTAATTAATATGAAAAAGATGTTCATTTCCATTATTTGCGAATATTCTTTGCTTCTATAGATGAGACTGTAATTAACGAGTCTGCAAGAAAAGAGAAAAACAAGAAATATGAGTTCTAAATTAATGAGATATTACAGATATTATGGATTAGAGCTGTTCAACCTTGCCAGCTAGAACAATAGCAGGGAGACAATGTCTGCTTTCTTCTGCTTACATTAAAACCATTTTAAATTAAAAGAAACAGATTGAGCGGAGAGGAAAGCTTTTCTTTTATTCCTTCTCCATTAACCTATCATTTCGTGTTTTTTCCCTTTTCCTGCTCAAGATGACAGGAAGGATGTTTGCCTAGCAATGCAATCGGAGGTGACAGGAGAAAGTCGGCGCTCAAAATTACCAGGTTTGACTTTGTAATACATTTCATTGTACCATCAGTCACAAGCTGCCTTCCACATCGTGTCTCAACTCCCTCCAAAACATACGGCTGGTTTCACAGGTAGTCTCTCCCCTCTTTCCCAGTGCGGGGCTGGTGGAAAGCAGAAGAAAGCCGGTGCCCCGTGCGTGCTGGGCAGCAGCATCCCGCCAGCTGAGCCATCCTTTAATTTGGAGAGATACATGCTAGGACAGCAACCAATTTAAAACAGCTCTTCCCGACTGCAACAGATGATGAAAGATAAAACAGAAGCAGGGTGTGCCTAAAACCACCTTGAAAAATGACAGGGGAGCTGCCTCTGATGTACGTACATACTGGGAAATGACAGGGTGAGTCACCTTGTGCTTCTTCTGCGGATTGAGAAACATGACAAAAGAATAAAACAGGTTCTTCAAACATGCAGAGTGAATATGAAGAGAGACATTGCCCATCATTTGACACCTGGTTTAAATGTCTCATTGAACAATAACAATAAGTATCAGACTAGAAAACCAAGGCATTCTTTTTACCATGCGGAGATAGATTTTTTGGTTTTCATTTTTTTTCTTGTCTTCTCTACATTCTGCCCTTATACAGCATGCTCCCCAAGATTTACCTTTCACTGTCCAACTGACAACAAGCCTATTACTATGGCAGGCCAAATCTATTGCTTCCTGACTAACATATCCCAAGTGTAATCTGCTCAAGACATTTTGTAAGGCTTCCAACGTTCACAGCTGAAAACAGTGAAAATCCTTGGAATAAAAAAAACAAAACAGAAAGCACACGAGCTGATTCCTCTCTCAAACTAATCACACTATTGTTTTTTGGGGGGTTGTTTTGGGGTTGTGTTTGGGTTTTTTTGTTTGGTTGTTTGTTTTTTTTTCCTCTTCCCCTCCACCTCTTCTTTAAATAATTAAGAAAAAAGGATCAGGGAAAAAAAAAAAATCGTTCTCCTTTTTCCTTTTCATTTGGACTTCACAAGACTGCTGAAAGGTCTAATTCTCTCTACAAACATTGCAACACACATGCAACAAACATCATCTTGCAAAACCTATGTCACAGATAGTGTTGGGGACAGCCCTTTTGTATTCTGGTCCTACCTGCAGCAAAATAAATCTCCAGAATATGGCTAAGGCTCCTGCATCCTACACTGGGAAATAAGAAATATTGTCCACGGAAGTGAACCAGCTGTCCATTAGCATATCGCTATATATACACACCCGTAGCAACATGCTCCTAGCCTCGGCTGAGTAACATTTTACATGTTTTGAAGCCTGGTTCTCTTGATTTCAGCTAAGCTCTGACAAAAAGGAGGCAGAATAAAAGTGCAGACATCACATAAGTTTTGGTGCATTTTAGCTTTACCTTTTTGGAGGAAGAAAATAGTTTAATTTTGAAGTGAATCCATGATCTTTTACTGATAGGGGGTGCAGCCAACACGAGAGGTCCAAGCCTGCAAAACTGGAAGGCCAGGAGACTTCCGATGAGCATCAGAGCACAGTACAGTGATGTTTTCACAGAGTAAAGGTTAGGTACAAATATGTCACTGTACAAGAACCTGGGGAGGGGAAAATAGTGTCAGTAAAAAAATTTGGACTAGAGAAAAGCCTTCGAGTGCTCCTGTAATAGTAGTTGATTGAATTTGCAGCCTGGCAAGACCATATTCTACTGTGGTGTCTGGTTGGTTGGTTGTTTTCCTCCAAGATCACTAAGGTATGCTTATCATATAAAATATTTCAAATCCAACTTTAAAAGC
Organism: Balearica regulorum gibbericeps; assembly: GCF_011004875.1. Taxonomy (NCBI): domain Eukaryota; kingdom Metazoa; phylum Chordata; class Aves; order Gruiformes; family Gruidae; genus Balearica; species Balearica regulorum. The sequence goes on from NC_046188.1 coordinate 65,135,856, forward strand.
CGATTTTTGAGAGATAAAAATCCTATCACTCAGGCTATGATTGCCTTTTTAAGTCTGTATTATTGCACTACTTGCGCTTTCTCTACTGTATGAAGTGTGGAAGGGTTGGTGGGTGGGTGTGTGCACATGACTCAACAAATGTATTTAGGAATTAAAAATAGACTAAAAGTATAAAAGACATGTTTAATAACTTGTATTTACACTTAGGTTTCAAAGGTCTTTTCTACAGTCCTTCTAGCTTCACGGAATATGGTAAATCCATTAACACTGAAAGATGTCATGTACAAAACCCTTCTCTTTGGCACCATGAATTAATCTGTCCTTATAGGCATCTAATTATAGGAGCAGCTGAATCTTTTTTGCTTGCTATAAAAACTACATCTGACTCCCAAGTGAATAAACCGCTTTAGAAACTTAAAGGAAAATGTTCTTGTTATGTTAAGAACTGCGTGTTCTGAAAAGGGTGTTGAACTGCCAACGACACCGTTACCAACTGCTACGAGAAAAGCAACACGCACCTTTTTTCCCTCGTTGCCATGATGTAGCATCCTCCTTACCCGGATGCATGCTAGAAGGACTAGACCCATATCAATTGACAAAACAAATCCTTTTTCTCAAAAGTCACTGCCCAAATTATATTCCTTGCTTTCAGCTGTGAAAACAAAAAGCAAACCAAGTCCATAAAATGAATCCAAGCTCATTATTTTGCATTTCAGTCATTAAAAAAATAGGATCACTGAGTTACTCTTCACATCTTCTCTCCTTTACTGTTCTTCATTCAGCCATTAAAATTTGGATCTCTAAAAGTTTTGCAAACCCATGGAAATAAAAAGATTTTCTCAGCCTTTTTTTTTTGCTTTTGCTCTGGCAGGCTTTTCTGAGTTAGTGAATTATTTTTCTCTACATAATAATTCAAACCAGTACGTTTCCCGGAGGATGTTCATTTCTTTTTTTAAGCACATTTTTTTCCTAGTTAAAATGGTATTTGAAAGAGGGAGAAGGAAATGAGGAAAGGAATGAGACAGATGTATCAATCACTGAACAGTTTTAAAGAGCACTGACTACATTATTTCCAACAAATACATTATGTCCTGATTCAGGAATAATAAGAAATTAGATCTCACATATTATGCATGAAATAAATCCAGCTACAACCTCCTTTTTGATCGCCCAGGTCCATCAGGAGAGGAGAAGGGTGGAAAAGCGTAAGAAAGCACCTTCGGGGTACTGCAGGATGCAAATGCAGAGCAACAGCCAAACTAAAAACCCAGGCTGATTTCAACAGACTTTGTAATACGGAGTTGTCATATGCGCACCAAGGACTGGCAATGAAAAATTCATTTCTGATGCAGTACCATTTGCCCCATCAAAGACAGTCCTATGACATTAAGGTTATTATAGCCTGAGAACAAGACCCAGCTGGCACCACTAAATTTAGCTGAACATTAGGCCGTGTGGGAATTTCTTACAGATGGCAGTCATCTCATCTGCACTGGAAAAGGTAAAAGCAATATAATTTCATTACTTGGAGTGAGCCTTTGCCTGTCACATCTGCAGAGCAATGACACCACAAGAAGATTTTCTTAAAGTGTTAGATTTTGCTCAAAAAACTTATAATGGCTTCACTCTGCATGTGAATAACTTCAGAAATGGGTCAGTTTATCAGCAGCTAAAGCCCATATATTTGAGCGTGTTAACTTTGTAGAAGTAATGGATGTTTTATTATTAGCAATCACAAATGTTATCAGAGCTGTAAAGCCATTATTTAGCTTAGCTCTGTTCATTGATTAAAAAGCATTTTTAATTAAAGCTACCAAAATTCTGGTCTCCTTCATTAGTGATATAATGGCATTAAGATGAAAAGGGGTCAGTTTGGGGATTATTTCGTAAGTATTAATTAATTCTATTAATCAACTGTATTTAAGAAATTCTGCCTTAGAAATCAGAGTTAATAGAGAATTATAGCCAAAGTGGGAATCTCGCATTTGTTTGGCTTTAAATTTAGGAACCTAAATTAGAAACCTGATTAACAGGAGGTAAATTCTACCTGCCAAATTCACTTTGAATTTTTGAGTTACTCGGTGTTCAGATTTTAAATTCTGTTGCTCATATTAGTAAGACAGAAAAATACTCACCCAGGAAATCCTGTTCCATCTTCCATGACCCATGATGAAGAAAGAGACAGAAATGAGGAAGGGCTCCAAGTACGTACAAATCTCCAAAATAATTTTATTATTAGTGGTATCTTCCACTGCATTTCTCAAAAGTTCACCGGCTTGAACGTCAACCGAGGCTGCGACGAATTACAAATTCATAAAACCAAGAGTAATAAAATAACACTTTTTAAACAGCATGTTTTCCCGTATCACAGGAAAGATGTAAATTAGTTCTTCTTGTTTAATAGGCACTAAACAAAGTGCATTGAACACTTTTTCTTAACTTTGCCAAGGCTTACAACTCTGAAACAGGTAGTTATGCTTGGTGTAATTTTAAAGGCTTTCATAGAAAAAAGCAACATGGAAACAACTGCTCACCATATCCAATTCCACTTAACCTTGTCTTTAATTACGGAACAAGTGTCACAGCAGTATTTGCTCAGCCGCATGCCTGCCACGGCACCCGAGATAACACTGGGGTTCAACGCTAGTAGTTTGACATGATACCTCAGGCGGGATGTCAGCCGCTCCTCCAGCACCGTCTGCGCCAAATCAGTTGTCCAGGTTCAGCGACCTGAGGACTATGAATAAACGTACCTGCAGAAAATGTCTTTTGTCAATGGGACGTGACCGCTGTATTGTGTTAGCGCCTACTGTCACAAGATTTAATAGCAACATAATCCTTGAAGCCGAGACTTCAGCAGACAGGTTGACAGTGGAAAAGAGTGAAAGATGGGAAGAAGAAAGTGAGAGGTTATTATCTGATGCATAAAATGAAATCCTTCTGAAGATTACATCGCTTTACACTACAGGTCAATATGTGACAAAGACAGATGCTTAACCAAGCGTCTGTTGATACGCCAAAATATTATTTGCTTGTCATTGCGTTAATCAAAAGTATTCCTATTAAGTTACAGCTACAAAGTGAGACATATACGTGACAAATAGCCAGGTTTCCCTGTATTTACTATTATATTGTTTTATTTAAATACTCACCAACTGAGCATTGTATAGAGCCAGGCAGTATGTTAGCAAGATGCGTGTGCGTACGCCTACAGGCATCATTATATCCAGAACCTTGCTCATCTGTTTTCAGGCACAGCTCTAGATTTTTGGCTGTACTATTAAGTAACAAAACCTAGATTTTTGGCCGTACTATTAAGTAACAAAACCTAGATTTTTGGCTGTACTATTAAGGAACGGGTGCAGGCAGATACGGCTTAAGCTCCTGTCTGAGCAAGGCTGCTGTAAATGCATACATTTAGGAGATGCTAGCACCTACAGTTCATGTAGGTACCTAAATACAGACTTAACCGCTGGTTTTGCTAATTTTGGTCTATGGTTTGTTTTGAACATCTGTGAAGCGTCCTGTATCTGTACATAATCAGCAGGCTTTCCCCCCGCCACTACATCCATTTCTGACAGTAATTTCAAATGAACGGTCACTTCTGTTTACTTTCATTTAGTTCCGCATAGCTTGGTCACTACGTACCAATACATAATTCTAATCTCTTGCAATTAGCGTTAATTACAGTATGCGAATCTAAAAAATTGAACTATTAATCATGATAAAGTACAAAGAGATCACTACATCATTGCTGTAGTACAAGGTTGAACGTGCTGTGGAAAAATAAAATACTCATTATCTCTCTTGCTTTTCTGGATCAGAAGAAGAATAAAGAATTTTGGACACTATTGTTTTACTGTGTAAATCAAGGTGAAAGCATATTGTACTTGAAAACAACTCCCAGAAATTTCAGGAAAAAAATATGCTCAGTTAGAGAACACAGTTAATGACTGTCAGGAAAGTTTTGTGTGTCTGGTAATTACGTATGTGATTTACTTTAGCCATGAGTTGTTTCATGTCTTGAATGAAGGTAAAAATTATGAAGTTAAAATATTGCAGTACAATCAAGTTAGTGTTTTATAGGTCATTAATTTGCATAGTCTTGAATCACAGCACCATTAAGAATATTTTGGAAGAACAAGTTAGTGGTCTCTGGGTATGGCTAACATTTAAGGTTTGTTTGAGGTTTTTTAATTATTCATTTAAATAAATCAATAATTCTTGCGTAGCAGTGCATTTTAATATATATTTAATCACAAGTGTGTCGACTGCAGTTGACTGCTTGGTCAACTCTAAAAAGAAAGACTAAAAGTAAAATAAAATGGCAGCTACCAAGTAGGATTGCAAATGCAGACTTTGCTATCTATTTTTGTCATGAAATAGTTTTCTTTTGTCTTTTTAAGTAGAGTCAAAATAGGAATTTTTCTTATAGACAGCTTGTCAAAATATATAGAAAAAATGAATGCTCAAACTACATAAAATAGAAGACAGACAAATAAAATAGGTATTTTCTAGCTATTATTAACTGGTTTGAGATTTTTCCAGAAATCCAGCCATTTCTGGAGCTTCCCTTTAGGAATTCATATTTGATTTTTTTTTTTCAAGAAGCAAAGAAAATGTGCTAATATTTCATATGCTTTTATAACATTTTTTTAATCTAAGGATCTGTCTTAAAAAAATTAAACTATCTTGTCCCATATTGATATCTTCGCATTATAGGAAGTAAAGTATCATATCACTCGTACTGAAGTGCAGAAGTGAGAGTGAGACAGCTTCCCCAAAGCCACAAGGACAGGCGGAGGCATAGAACTCAATGTATCTTAAGTTTAATGTTCTAAGACTTAGTGAGAGCCTCCTCCCCCTCACATTGAAAGAAAATTGTATTTAAATGGAGAAGTCAGTCCTTCCGACCACTTTGTAACACATGTATCTGAACTGGACCGCCACTGTAATTTTTGGCTTTTCAAAGCCCATTTTTTCTGGAAAAAAACCCCACAAACTTCACAGGTCATTGTGTAAGTAAATGAAAAACGCTCTCTGTATATAAAATTCAGCACAAAAGGTGAAAAATGAACTGGATTTCACATTCTTCATTCTTAACCAGGGCAGCACTGAGACTTATTTTCGTGCATCCTGACGATTAAAACACAAATCAAATCTAATCGAATGCATATGTTCACTCTAGCGAGATGATCTACTATGTTCTACTGCAGAAAATGATCCATTTTAAATACAAAGAGGCTTAAACAAGATTTCAACAAGAAAAGTAGAGGAATTCAGTCTTCTGTTTTTATATACAGGCATAGAAGGTTGGAAATTATCTAAACTCCATCTCATTCTCTTACAAAAGAGAGTACGTTTGGCCTACTCTTAAACTGGAAATTAAATTGTTTTTAACTGCTAAACTTTGCAATATCTAATAGAAAAGCGTTTTGTCTCCTTACGTGCAATCCTTATTTGCAAAGAGAAGGATACGGTTCATGACCTGGTTGCCAGGCAACTGCCCGGAATTACCAACATTTTCCTAAGATGTGCTGCCCTGTGGTGTGGGGAGTCTGCGCAGGGACACAGACCCAGCGACACGGTTCCCTCTGAACCTGATCAGAAAAGAGTTTTAGCTTCTAGAGAAACCAAGTGTGACGGTGACGTAAATTGCATAGGCTGAAGTTCCTTTATGTCCATGTTCTTTATAATGTTGAGTAGCTACAAATCAGAGGAAATAGCAAGGTAGGTCTGCTTAGCTGCGTCCCAGCGCTGGGATGTGAAACTAGAAAGAATGGTTATTGAGCCGCTGAGGGAAAAGAGACACACCTTTGCTAGTGATGTGCAATGCTAATACTTGGAGGCATTATTGTGAGGGGATTTTTTTTTATTATTACTTTTCAAAATCCTTGATATTTACCACACAAACTCTTATACATTCCAATGTCCTCTCTAAAATATTTTTTTTTTAATGTATGAATTGAAAAGAAGTTTCCTTTCAAACTGAAGAGATGTTAATATGGTTTTGAACTGCCTTCCTCCGAGATACAACCATCAAGGATAGCTTTAACTTCAGATTTGTGCCAACCTCTCGATACACGACTGGAATCTTCAGAATAACAATATTTGTTAAGCTATACCTACAAAATATATCCGATATACCTACACCATATACAGATAAAAGATTAATTTATCCATCATTATTTTTCTTAATTTGGTATCATTATGTGGGTTATTCTAAAAATAGCAGGTATGAAGATACGCAGGAATACCCCCAGTCATCATCTTCAAGAAGTGAAACTGTTAATCACACTGAAAATCAGTGGCAAAGACTGTCCCATCCGAAGATAGTCAAGTAATTCTCAGACTAGACATAATTGATTTCTACAGCTTTAATCAAAGCAAGAGGATTACTTCTCCCCATCAATGTGGTTTTATTCAGTTCTGTCTCACCTGATCTTTACCGTCACCTAGGAAAAGGGACATACAGAAGTGAAAGCATACACGCACACAAACATACCCCAGATCACGATCCCACGACTAGAGAAAAGCGTCTAACAATAAACCTTTTGGAAACAAAACAAAACATAACCTCACAACACCCCACTTACCCCAATATTTTGTGTTGTTTTTCTGATGGTAAACAGATTTATTAAATTAATTATCTGGTAGTGAAATACCAATTAAATGATCCACATTCCCAGAAAGCAGAGGGCTGCTCAACCATTCACTGGTTCCACGTATGTTAAAAAATAAGTTAATAAATAAAAGCAAGCTAGATTGTTACTGACTTAGAAGGTACAGGTTTTTCACGTTGTGGACATGAACCCCAAGCCATCCCCTGACACAGCAGTAATAAGCAGTTATAACAGCCGTAGATATGCTGTCAGCACTGCTGAATTCTTTAGAAAGGTGAAACGAACACCAGGTAGACGGCTTACCTCATTCCTCTGGGACACATACGTGAAGATCCATGTCCTTTAAAGACAGATGACTGAAACAGTTTCAGTGACCTTTTCAGCCCATACCTCAGATATTTCAACCATATGCAAAGAAATGTTGGGTTTGACATAACAAGAAAGTAGCGCCAGCTGTACATATGACACAATCACAAGCCTCTTGCTCACTGAAACCGTGGCCCGCATTTGCCTGAAACAAAGTCATATTGTATTTGATAGGTACAATTTGATGATGATTGAGTTTAGGATCAATTGGGAAAAGCCACCTCTCTTCTGATTACTTTTGTGGCCAGGATTTCACTTCTTTTAACATTTATCAGGGATAATATTTTCTTTGACAGTGTGCAACTTTGCTGAGTAGCACTTCACCATCATTTGGTCAGCTTATGAGTTTCTTTTCTTTTTAAAGTCATTGAAATTTCTCCAGGCAGAGCAACCTACCATTCTGCAATAGCTACCTTTGAGCGGAGGAGCATATACAAAATGCCAGTGTGAAATATTACTCACAGCGGTAAGGAACACATAGCTATTGGATGAGACTGTCGAAGGATAAGTAAAATCTTAAAAGCTAAAACTGGAGCAGAGAGCACCACTAAACGAAACAAAAATTTGTCTATTTGCTTTTTAAACTGATTCAAAAGCAAGGAAAAGAAAACCAATATAAGTAAATTACTTTCAATCTAGTAAAAGTTGTAACGTGTGGCTGCGTGTAGTAAGAGGAAGGTGGGAGTTTACGAGTTACAACTGCTTAAAACACTTAATGGGAGAGGAAAGCATAAAAGAATTGCAGCACGCAATTAACTGTTCCTAAGGCACTAGTTCTTGAAAGAACTAGTTCTCAACAAGATGAGGCATATGAATTCCTAAATTAGACCAATAATGACATAGACACTAAGCAGCAAAAGCATTCTCTCTTCCTTCTCCTCCCTTCCTTTCTGCTTTCTTGTCATACAGTATGTGACCCGTGAGAAACTGGAAGAACCCTGGGAGTCACAGAGCTTACCCCAACCAAAATGTTCCTCTCTGCTGGAGTGACCAAGGGCCATCTGCAGTGGACAAACGGGGGTTTTTGCCATTTAAATGATATTTATCCTGATGAGATCAGCACAAATATAAGGGGTGGAACTGACTTCCCATGACTGGTACCCACGCTATAAAATTTTAACTCCGTTCCACCTGCAAACATTTTAGCTGGAATCCCAAAAGCCATAACTCACTCTATCTCCATCCCTTTAACTGCATTTCTGTCAACGCTTCAGTGCTCAAAAATGGACTAGTTGTAATAGCAGTTAGAAAAAAAAAAACCCCAACCAAACATCTTTTATTGTTTGGGTAAGCAGATTTGCAATGGTATTACTGAAAGGTAAGTATACATGGCCCCCACTGTTCCGTTTTTACAGTTGCTCTTACAAGTCCTATTGTACTTCAACTATGTGTACACAAATATTTTTTCCCCACGTTAACTGCCCCTTAATTCTTAACTTGATTTAAAACCTAAACTGCCATAAATGTACATGAAATACAACAGACTGAGAAAATACTTGAGAATGGCTGTTGTTTACCAGGAAACGAATTTATAGTATGCAGTTACTGATCAGGTAGAACAAGAGTTCAAAAACGGGACTGTATTACAAAGCATTTCTTCAAACATCCATTTTGGATTATTGCTGAAAAGTACTAATCGGTCTATTCTAGACTAATTTACAAACATTGATAAAACAGTGAAAAATGCATGCTTTAGAAACCTGGTACATTTCATGCCTCTGGACTAAGAAGAATATGAAGATGAAAGCAAGCGATGGGCATTTTTAACGTAGATTAGTAGCGCTTAGAGGTTTTTTCCTTTTGTACTAACAGACTTTTCCATTTTTTTCTCATTTCTTTCAGGTGATATTTTATCTTCGGGTTTGGTCCACGGAGGGCTGTGCAACTTCTGTTGAAGGTGAAAATAGCATCAGTGTAAGCATTGCGTACAAATAAAAAAAGTATCTTAAAAATCCACGGCAATAGTTCACACAGAACTGTATTTCTGTTAAATTGATGTACCGGTCTTAAACTACTATAACAGAATATGCTATTTGTCAACTGTGTCTAGAGAAGGATTCTGATCTCTACTTAAAAAACCCCATATTTAACAATTTTTGACAGTGCAAAACCATAAAAGTCTGATGCCGCTTTATAATCCTGGTGATTTTTCTCTTGGTCTATCAAATGAAGAGCTCAGACGTACAACTTGCTTAAAACTTTTCTGTTGGTAACACGGCTGCATTCAGCTTCACATAATTGCAGATATAGAATTGTTTTGGAAATCTCTCCCTTCTCCTGTTCCCAGGGCTATGGATATCTCGTTATTAAATTCAGTCATTTGACTACAAGGATAGTCCAGTTCTTCAAGTATTAAATAGTTTTGCAACCAGAAGCCATTTTGAACAGATGAAATGCAATCAGGTACAGTCAAAACCTGAACTGAGTAAGCAGTCCTGTTTCAAAAGCATTAACGTAGAATGCGTAAATATAGTTCAAGTAATTGCACGCTTTACAAGACCTTTCAATAAAAGCCCAAGAATTACTCAGAAACAGAATACCTGAAAGCTTGTCTCTCTTTCTGCTGTCTTCAAATGAGATGTTGAATTATTGCGATTCCCCAAACATGTCTTGCCAACCTGTCAATAGAAACGTCAGAGATAATTACTTTGTATTTTTTCCTAAAATATTACTGGTTTTCCTAAAAAAAAAAAAAAAAAATCACACAGGTTTTTTTTGGCCTAGTTGATGAAATGGAACAAAATAAAATTTCATAGCTAAGTGAACCCCACACTCTCATCATCCCTGTAGTAGACTAATGTGGCTGCAAGTTTAACAACTTAACATTTATCTAGCTTTTTTTTCCCCTCACATTTAAATCTCATCACAAACAGTGAAGTTTATTCCTACAGTGGTCCCATGGCACAGATAAGTAACTATAATTGTCTGTTGTGGGTGAGGAAATAGTAACAAACAGCTTAAAACTGGCATTACAGTTAAGACTTCTCTATTACTATTCTCTTGTCTAAACTGCTAGATCTCTTAGGTATAATAATCCCTGAGTGGGGATATGTATAATAATTCCCTGAATGGGGAAGTCAGATGACTCTAAAGGTATGGAAAAGCTTGTTAGATTCATTGCTGCTATTTTATTCCAGCAATAACGTCATTTTATTTGCCAATATGCTTTTTAATATTGGGGAAAAGAGAGTTGAACAGCGTAAATAAAATTAATTACACAGTTGATTTTAGAACCAAAGAGATCTTATGTTATGAGTCTGAAGTACAGATTTACCCAGCACTGAAATTTCTGCTGTCATTAAAGTCCGTTCAGGAGTGGGACTAATGATGCCATAGGCAAAGAAATTAAAAGGTGAAATACAGTAAAATATTGATAATCTTTAGTCATTACTTTAAAATGTGTTCACATTGGAATGTCTCTACCTGTTTTGCTATTAAAACTGATACATATAAATGGAGTGAAAAAAAATGAGGGATTTTTAAGTTTTAAGTCATCAAGACTCTTTCCAACATAACAGTAATTTTGTTTATTTTAAATTTTAACATAACTCTTCCTCTGAAAAGTTTCCTGTTTAGCATAAGCCCTTGAAGATTTTTCAAGCTGAGTCAAGCCTCGATAGAGTATGTTTTACACATCAGACATAATCCAACATACTAATTAAATAAGGTGAAGAAATCATTAGTATGTGGACATGAGCTTTGCTGATAGAAATATGAATGGAAATGTGCTGTGAACAGAAACTCCCAATAATATCCACTACAAGGTTTGCTGGCATTTCTGCAACTTTTTTTTTTTTTTTTTTTTTTAACCTTATGGTTGATAACATTGGTCTAGGACAGAATAAGCTATTCGTGTCTAGGAGAGCAAAGGAATCATGACCAAAAAGAGAAAAACAATTCTACACGGTATGTTTTGAGGCATTTTTTGAAAAGACTTAAGAAAACAGAAAGTAAATCCGAATTCATCCTATAGCAGCTTAAATCATGACATGATAAAAATTATCTCGCTCAGTAGAGAACACTGAAAATAAACACCCTAAGGTCAAAATTAAATATCAAGAAATTTTATAAATGTCCTTTCAGTAGAAATGACATTAGATTGGAGTTAATTAAATAGTAAGAGATTGACAAGGGGGAAGAAAATTCATTAAGTTTTTGCACTTGAGAAATTCTGACAGTCCCTTGCCTGTAAGAAAGTTGATCTATGAACAGGTGTGAATACGAAAATGAAACATGTTATTAAGAAAACTACTCGGAGAGGAGACGGCTGCCTCCCTCCTGAAAGCTTCTGGAGAGATGGTGGTACTGCCAAGGATTTTATGGTACCTCAGGGGGGTTTTAGTCATGTTTAAGCTACCGAAGTGAGCCTCCGAGGTGGTGCAATTGAAGTGATCGATGGCGGGGACTCTTTTTCAAGTTCTTCCCACTACACACAATAGCTAAGAAAGGTTGGATTAATATTACGTAAAAGGGAATAATCAGCATAGTATTGATAAAAAAATAATCTATTTATAAAGCACCTACTCCTCCTTGCAAAGATAAGGAATTCTTAATAAAATTTTAATACTTCAAAAGCTTAAAAGTGTGGTCCTGGCAGAACTCGTATTTAATGTATTTACTAGTGAGCTAGATTAAAAAAATGTTTTCAGCTTAGTCACGTTTAGAAAAATTTGAGGATTCTAGGAGAGAAGCTTGAGGACAAAAGATGTTATGGGTCAAAAGACAGAACAGCATCTCAGGTTGTGCAATGAAGAGGACAGAAATAACGCTAATGAAATATAAGATCATTTACAAATCCATAATTCACTCTATACACTGAAAAAATTCAGGTAACCTGTTTCCCCAAGACAAACCACAGGAGATAGGAATCCAAAAATATTAATTGAAATTAATAAAAATATAGGTCAACTATAAGACATATACAAAAGAAAAATGAAAACAAAAAAAAGTTGCCTTAGAGAAAATAAAAGCTAATGATAAAAACAATGTTTTGTAAGTGACTAAGCTTTCATGCTCTTTCCATAGACCAGATAACAAAGGCCATCTTGGTAGGAAAAGAGAAGTGAAGACTTGCGTCTGTAGTATTTCATATTTTTTCACTCACAGTTGTTTTCCTTTTTAGTAACACACCATACGAATCACTGCTGGAGAACAATAGTAGAATGGGACATTCTTCTAAACAAAGCAACTCCTATGTCTTTATGTTGTTAAAGTGTAAAGCATTCATTATTGATTCCTTGTCACAGTGAAATCCTGTATATCATTAACAAATAAATTACAGATTGAGCAACGGCGATGACTTGCAATATGCCGTCAGTCAACAGCAGTTCGATAGCCAGAACTGTAACCAGCGGCTGCGGGTGAGCTGCGGCGTCCACTGGCCTCTGGCTTTAAGTCAGGTCAGTTCCTAAAGCTGAGACATATGGGAAGAACAGCATCTTCTGCCGTAACTGCAAGCTGCTTTCACACAACCTAAACTCAATCCCTTACATATAGACCCTCACGCGTATTTACAAACACATGCATCTATATACACCTACATGTATATTTATGTGCATATGCATACATATACACCCACAAATGTGTAGGTATTTGTGCACGTATATGTATATATTAGCACATAAATATACAAACATCCCCTTTACCTCAGCTAAAGACCACCTCAAACAAATGGGAACATATAAAACCAATGCACTACGATAGCTTTCACAGCCATGAGTGACATACTGACAAAAAAAGCCAAATATGGACCTTTTTTTTTTTTTTCTAGTTCCCTCTGTGCCAAGTGGTGGAAAGATTGCTTTGTGTGCTCTTCTGTGTGAGTGTGTCTTTCTGTCAGATTCACTCCTGTGAGACGTACCCTAATTACAAAACTACAGAATGATGGCTTGACATGGTGGAGACCAGCAAAAAACAAAAATAATTGCTTTTGGAAAATAAAGGGGTTGAAACATCAGCGTGGTTTTTCTATTTTATGAAGATGAGATTTTAGAAGTGCCTGCTGGAAAAGACACTGGGATTTTGCCAAGTTTTGAATCGAGATTTCAGCATGTCAGGGACTCGACGGCAAACTCGTACCTCTGTGTTTCTCCCACGAGAGCAGGCACTCCAGCTGCCACTGTCTGGAGACGTGAGGAAGGGGAGAGGAATGGGCAGATGCCACCTCTGGAAGCCTCTATGCAGGACACTTACATTTCCAGCTCATGCACAAACCCTCTAATGCCACGAAATAAAGCAGATCGCACCTTTACACCTCCTAACTTGCTGTCTTCACTCCCTGCACCGCCAATGAGGAGGAAGCCCAGTACGAAATGGTACCCCCCTCAATGTATGCTTGTACAGACATACATACATCTGGGCAAAAAGTAGCTTCCCCATTTCTCTCAGAGAAGATCAGTCGCTGTTCTTCCAAAGAATTAATATTTTTTTAGAAAGATTATTATTAGGAAAGCTAATACAATGCTAAGACGATAAGAAAAGACTAAAAACATTCAAGTAGAAATAATGTTCAGAAGGTAAAAAAAAAAAAAAAAAAGGAAGGCATTAAGTGCCAGGAAAACAACAAAACAAAAAAAGGTCACAAGTCAGTCGTCTTAGCTTAATGCGACTCCATTGACTTCTCTTGTACCGTCATAATGAAGCAGGTTGTAATTTAAAATCTTGTGAGCAATACTTCAAAGATGCTCTGGTTTTCATGCCAAGCATAACACGACATTTCACGATAGGAACTGTTTCCCCGGCTGTTGTGCAGAAAGCTATATGGAGAGGAGTGGGAACATCGCACAGAAGATGACAGAGTTTTGTCTGCACATAATCTCTATTGGTCACAGGTAAGTTTTACATCTGTGCTGGCTTCACGGAGGACAGGGAACAGGCACTACTGTTCTGTCACCATCTGAACAAGTCCCAGGTAACTCAGCAACAGTCTCATATATCTCAACCTCGGTGTAATGATTTAAAGTTTGGAATAAATATGAAACCGTTTCTTGTGAGTGCCCCTCCTTAGCGCTCCACAGAAGTTCATCCAGGGTCTTAAGCTACTCATCAAAATTTTTTTTAAAATGGAAAAATTTCTAATAGCCAGGGGAAAATGAAGGCAGCATACGATGACTGCCCTTTGTCCCTTAGCTGGTGTCTTTCCCGGGATCCAGAAGTGTAGTATGTGGCTCTAGGGTCAACAGAATTATACAACATAATAGTGTTGGTTATTTTCTTGTTTGTGCCGAGAGTGACAGGTGAAGAAAGAATACAGATCAAGTGACAGGTGGGTAAAGAATGCAGATCAAAAGGCAGAGGACATGGCAGAGGCCAACAAGACTAAATACCTGGGAAGCTATAAAGTAAGGAGAAGATAATTCAACATGCATGCTTTGGTCTAGCTGAAAATTATTGATGAGCAAAATATTGCAACATTAAAACCAGTGCAAATTATTGTTAGCATGGTAAAAAGATGTCTTTTAAGGCAAGATCATGATAAAAATACTTCAGCATACTGTTTTGCATTTAACGGAACTGACAGCCAAGCAGCTAACAATATTCTAAAATTCTAACTTCATTACCAAAGTCTATTTCCTGCCCCTGGCTCTTGAACAAAATGGGCAGTTTATCCTTAACTACGTTCTGTGCTTTCTTCTGCCTTCCTTTAAGGACCCTGAAGGTGGCGGTTTCAAAGGGAAGGGGGATGGTAGACTAACTCCCAGTCCCATTCAGAAGCACAATCCCCATGTTCCCTGTATCAGTACACTACTGCAATGCCCAATATTTGACAAAAACCAAATGTGGCCTACAGGCATTTAAAACACAGCACAAGCTAAATGCATTTTTACACTAAATTCTCAATTCTCCAGTTTCTCATTATGCTTTAAACTGATGGTTTGGAGATTCAGTTAGTATTTGCTCCGTTCATTGGCCACAAACAATTGGCCTCACCAGGCTGGAAGGAACATTTGGACCATTTCATTGTTTTCCTCACCCAGCTAAGCGTAACAATTACTAAAGCTTGAACTGCAACTGTCACATTTGTAGGTTTATCAGAGATGAAGAGGGATTCTTCTGTTCCTAAAGGCTTACCAATCAAGTACATTTTGTCCCAGGTCCATTAGCATGTGCCCGCACAGGCAACTTCCTCCTTCCAGATTAAGAAAGCAAACCTTCAATACTTATAATCACAGCCAGTATTTATCCACGTACATGGTTATTAAGTAAATGATGACTAGTCCTTGAAGTAGTTTTATGACTCAGAGCAGTGAAACAACTCAGAAAGATGGATTTCTCTGAAGCTTATCGTCTTGCCTCCTCTTTTTTCCCCCCTTCCCCAATATTTCCTTATTTTAACAAGAGTTATAATTTAACATGTTGTATCTAACCATTAGTGATAGATCCCAGAATTTCACCCATGAATGAATTAATTTTACAGAATAAACTCCAGATTTTATGTGCAGAAGCATTCTTTAACCTTACCATTAAGTTGTTCTGACTATTTCCACTATGTCTGCCATGTATTTTGTAATTATTGGCATATTCGCAAGACAAACATTGTATTCATTAAATTACATATGATGTATTTTTATCGTAAAACATCAAGAAGGCTCTAATGTTTGAACACTGAACTTTAAAAGCTCTAACATGCAGTCAGAATTCCAAGCAGTGAAAGCTAAACCCTTCTAAGGAAAAGGCTTCAGGAAAAAGAAATTCTGGAAAATTTTATTCAATTTTGCCATTTCACTGTTTTCATTGTTATTAACGCTTTTCAAATTGCATGGTTTCTTCTTAATATCACCTTAAAATGTAGTTTGGCTGACATGTACAATCTTCATGACTAAGCACAATGGAAGTCTTAATTATAATTATCTTCTACATGGTAGAGAATCAGTTAAATCAAATTTATTGATGTTGAATGCTTGTTACTTGCTTTACGTACATTTTAAGAAACACATTAATGATCTATTTCTGTTTGTAAAATAAAATTTTCATACAAGTGCATTTTGCCTTAAGCAATACAGTTTGTATATACAAGAGGAAGAAAATATTGGGAACAGTCAGCAAGACATTTAACAAGACAGAAAAATCGAGGCGGGGCTTATGTCTTGAAATACTGTGCCACCTTGATCAATTTAGTGTGCAGTTTGATTAACAAAGTATTTCTGTATGAAATGCTGGTTATAAAATATGCAGCTTGATCAGTAAAGTATGCAAAATTTCAGAAGTTACAGTAGTCAGTTCACCTAGTGAATTATACAGCAGAGCTGGAGAGGTTCACAGCTGGATGTATAAATTATAAAGGTGGATCAGCCAAGTGTGCATCTTCATTTAAAAAGAATTTTCAAAAAGTCAGTTAAAATTCAGCATATCCCTTGACTATTAAACTATGCAATTTGATCTGCAAACTACTGAACAATGTAACTAGAAGGGTATTCCACTGCAACAACGCAGCAAAGAAGAACTGGCTTTATTGCTCAAATAATCATCCAACGTATCACAAGTGGACAGGAAATCAAGAAGTTGAAATAAGTGATATTATATTCAGCTTGTACAGTTAGAAAATAATTCCACTGCTGCTAAAGGGTACCATACAGATTTAGTAGACCAAACATTGCAGCGTCAGCATTCCTTTGCATCACTACAGACCTCCTTTTGGCTTCAGCGGGCACTAAAGCAGGTATGCGGGATGTTTGTAGAGTACAATGGAGGAGAAAGTACTGAGCTAGTTCTGAAGAAACTAAACCAGGTACGAGAAAAAAGGATGGCATGGTTAGGTCAACTGACAAACTAGGTATCTTAGTCATCGTTAGCCAAGTTATGTCCACAGTTTATTCAGGGACAGGTTTTATCAGATTTGCTCGTGAATTTATATTACAGATCTGTATTTCGATCTCCTTTCACCCTCATTGTTTAGAGGAAAGCTATGGAGCAAGATCTATGTGTGTTTTGATAAGACACCTCTGCAGTTCTTCATATCCTTCTCCTATTTTAGAGCACAGTGTACTGAGTGGATGGCTATACTAAGGTGATGAAACTTCTTATGAGCTTCGTAGTCTTCATTTAGGGAACAGAATTACTGAATACACTTTAAGAATTGTATCAGGTGGAAATTTTGTCACAATGATGATTTCTTTTTTCTCTCATTACTCCCTTGGGAAAGCAATGGGCGAGTACAATGTGATCAAAGATCTGCAATTGAAACTGATAGAGAAAAATGAAGCAAAATGCTGTGGTTGCTTAGAAACATGTACAAGTTTTGCTCCAATACTCAGTGTCCTTTGTCACTGAATGATTAATGAACATGCAGTATTTGTTTACTGCAGGAAATTAAGGCAGTAAATAAAAGCACTATCACTTTTATTTATCAGAGAAGACTCTACAAGGACAAAGAGCATGAAATCTAAGATGAAAACAGAGAACAAAGAATCACTTTATAAATTGTTCGATGTTTTAGTACCTTCAAATAGGTGGTTTTAAATGACGCATAAGAATTAATTTTAAATGTGTTACATGCATAAGAATTATTTGATATGAAAAATGGACAAAGTACATTCTGGTGTAAAAGCCAAAAAAGTTCTCAAAAGCTTTTGGGAAGAGGGAAAAGAGCTCTGCAGAATTCTGGTTCTGCACAGAGACTTTCAGGAACTAGTCATAGCGAAAACCTATCTGGACAAGACTAAGAAAAAAACAGTATTGACAAGATTCCTCTAATAAAATAGTAATCTAAATAATGGAGACTTTTAAAAAAGCAAACTGAAGTTAAGATATTTTTTTTTTTTTCTGGTCTTCGACAAATTTCAGATTATTTGAAATAATCAGGATGACGTATTACAGGATATCCTACCTACTTCTGGCTACTGCAGGTCCCACGTCAAATTTCACAACAAGTAAGGTATCAGCAGTATTTAATTTCAAAATTTGCTAATATAATTTGGCCTGCCTGCATCCCATTTGTAAACAAATCTTCATTTGCATTCATTCTAATGTAAACTACATTAACTATTATGAATAGGCATAAAACCATAAAAAAGAAATTGCAGTAGGATTACAGATTTGAGACAGAGAAAAGGATACTTAGCCATACAGACTAAAAAATACCGATTGAGACCAGCAACTAGCTATTTCCCCTTTTTTTTTCCCTTAACAAATGAAACATTACATGTTCTTGTTTAGTTAGTCTTTACTAGAGTAATTATTCCAGAATGTAAATCACATTCTGTTTATCAAAGACACAGTCAGAGGATCTTTGCAAAGTTCTGAGAAGTGTTGCTGAAATATCAGGTTTCTAAGCAACAGAATTTCAAGCATATTCATTAAGGTCCTGGTCTTTTTATCTTGGCCTCAACCTTCATTTATTCTTCTTTAACACATAGCGCATGAGAACCTGTCATAAGTTCTCAACCATTCAGCCTATACTTCCCTTATTGGGAATTTAGCAGCTGTAAAAACTTCAGATAAAACCACACACACAAGTGAGTAATGATAAAAATATGAGAAAAAAACTCTAGTGTATTCCCAAGTCTGGAATTTTCTCAAAGCGATAGTGTTCACAGGTACAATTTACAGCTTTGTATTACTGAAATAATATGATTGTTTAGGAAAATAAATTGCTTCCAGTTCTTTCAGGATTTAAGGTGGTATCTCTAAAGTCATCATAAGAGGGTTAATTGTGGAAAGAGACATTTTTAGTCCATTTCTCCAAACTAATTACTTTGAATTCTTCCTTGTCTCTAAATATATATATATGTTAACATAAGATATAAAAAAATCTTAACAAAAGGTGGGAAGAGGTTGTTAACTCAATGTCGTCATCTGCAGTATTTTTATGTCCCATGCAGCCCATGTTCAGACGGATGGTACATGTAAGAGAAAGAAAAAAAGTTTTGACTTAACAAGCAGGAAAATTACTTTACTCATCAGTGTGAGCAACCCATAGGATAAAAATTGGTCAAGGTAAGTCCTTAGACTTGTAAAATAGTTGGAACAGTTGTGAAAAACATATTTTAATGCTCTAGTTCTCTCTGAAAATTTTAATGCTTTTCTTTAATCAATCCTTGGGTTTATAAAAAATTTCCCCATTTTCATAATTGAAGTTTCTGTGGTATTTAACATGAAACCAGGGGATTCTGACAAACCAGGATGTTTCATTCTCCCCTGATGGGCTCCAAATGAGGCATTGGTGAAAATTCAAGTGTGGAATCCTGCAAGTGTGGACAGATTTCTCATCAAACTTAATGGGTCATTGGGGGGGTAGTAGCATAGAAACAGAGAAAATTCTCTTGAGAAAAGAATTATTTATTGCCCCTCTGGCAAGAAAATCTAGTACTTTCAGTGCAGCCACAATTTGAAAATAAGTATCTCTCAAAAATATGATGTATATTGTGTATTGCCTGAGCTATATTTGCACAGCTACTCTTTCACTTTTAGGACAGGACCGTTGCAGTTTGTCCTGCATGGCAGAGGCCACGCCGCTGCACTCTCCACGTTACTGCTCTTCAAAACAGCTCCTGGCTGCCTGCTGCTTAGCAGCTACCTGCACAAAGAACTAACTCCTGGAATTCTCGTGGAGTCATACCAACCAATTGTGTTTATTTTTTTTAAAAAAAAGGTGAACAGAACAATTTTTGTATATAGAAAAAGATATACCTTCAACGTCCCACTTAATGTAAAGAGAACACATCTTCCTGTATCTGTAAGTTTTTAATTACGTTGGGGATTCTGTTTCTAATTGGGGTAAATACCGCGGGATTTATGGCTTTCTTGCTTAGATATGCGGCTGTTCTAACAATCTTTTTTTGTAACGTGGCTCTCAAAACCATTCCTTCAATAGACACGGCAAGCACAGCACAATGAAATTTCATAGACACCTTTTTGTGTATTAGTGTGAATCCTAGATTGATTTTCCTTTTTTTTTTTTTTTTTTTTTTTATGCAAACAGAATACAACTATGACTAGCCCATAATATACCCATTTTTCAGTTGGAAAACGAATTTCTAGGAAGATGTTTAAAAATAAGATAAGACTGATAAAACTATTGCCTGGTTAATTTTCCAGTAAGGAACATTATCTAGCAAGGCACAGCGAATTTGAACACCTCTATGGTATGCTTTCTCTAATATTACTACTTTTTCCTCCATACAGGAGGTTTTGTCAAATGCAAATTTAACAAACCTTAAAGATTTAAAATTTAAAGGAAATGTGAGTTCCACAGAATACAGAACTAGTCTCAATATATGAAAATTGAGAGATTAAATGATATAAAACCTAATCCTATTACTCAAATTTAGATGTATAGCCTAATTTGTTTTTCTTTGAATTATAATGCTACTTAGAGGAAGGCAGGGAACAGGATTAGATTTTAATTTAACTTGAACCATGAAAAATAGTTTAACTCCTCAAGACTTCTAACTCCAGTTAGAGATGTCTTCTGCCTTCTCAGACAAATTTTTCATACCAAGCAGCATGCCATGCTGACTGAATGGCTAAAAACACTGGTTCCTAGAAAAAGAAAAAGCCATCACCACCCCCTAATGAAAATAACTAAATCCCTGGTTTTACAGAGAAGTGCATCTTTTAGGTGTCTTTCATTGCATTACTTGATACAGAAATTAAATACTTTCTTGATTTGTGAAATGCATTAACAACTTTTTTTGTCTTTCTCTCTCTGCTTTAAGGTATTCACTGCTGTAATAAATAGCTGCTTGAACCTCTTTCCACAAATATTCAGCCTCTACCTAAATTAACCTATATTCCATCAAACTTTTCATAGCTTCCCTAGATGATAATCAACATCTAGTCATAACCTAAATGGAGTTCACTCCGACTTCAGAATTCTACATCTTATTCTTTCTTCTCCTTCTTCAATTTTTATTAATAAGAAATGAAGTTTCGGTCCTCTTTAGATTAAGAAAGGTGAATCAGCAAATTATGCACTCTTCTCCTGGGTACACAATTTCTCCTTGCCTCTGCCCCTCTCTAGAGGATGCAGCATAGGGGAAGTCACTTATAATTGCTTAGACTCGTAACATGTTTGCAATAAATGGATAATATATACAGCTTTTTACAATTGGTTGGATACTGAATTATCTAAGATGTGTTTTTCAAACTTTTCTTCACATTGCTATGATTGGTACCGGCAAGCTCCCCAGTTGCGTCCACAGGAGTGTGTTATATCTGGAGGAAGGCAACACGTTCAGTTCATTCGAGAGCCGTTGTGACAGGCTCTTTCCTGCTGTCTTCTATATTTTACCCGCAAATTAGTCAGGGTAACAGTATACTTTTTGGACTATCAAGCAGACAGTACACTCTTTCCACAAATTTTGCGTGTCTCATTCTTTCTGTTTTCTCCTGCTTTATTTGTATCGTTATAATTGCAGCCATAATCCAGGCATCTGGGATTTCTGTTAACAGCTCCCACCATGCCGTCTGAATGCGAGTTTTGCCTCAGTAAAAGCAGCAGATTTAGCTTTCTGTCAGACATGTCAGAAGAAAACCACAGCTTGCGGCTTTCCTAGACTGGCAGTGGATGAGATTACATACTTTCAACTATTACACTGTCACCTCTTGCATCTCCCTGAAGGTTTTGTTTTATCAACTGAAGCATCTGTGACAGCTGTGCCTGATTATTAGCAGCAACAATATGTAAACAAGGTTCTGCATCTCGCTGTAATGCAGCAACTCTTCAACCGGGAAGAAGCCAATTCTGGAAATGGTTAAACATCAAATCACATCTTTTCTACCGCTGCTCTTCCTGCAACAGCTCTACAAGTCCTATTAAGCAGTCTTTAAAAGAAACCCAGAGAGAATACCTGCACAGACTGACAGCAAAGAGCATTTGCTCCTCAGCCCTTTAATGCAGACTATAGCTGGCTTATAAAATATACGTACCAGCTTGACTAGGCAAAGTAAGTCACATCGATAATCAACTAAGGCATTAACGTTTTCATACAATCTAGATTAAACCTTGATTTCTAGGTGAGATAAGCTTACATCTAGGTGAGCTAAGCTTACATCATGAGAATCACACTCCTGGACGCTCTGATTTTCTTCCTTTCTTGAGGCCACGTGGAGATTCTCTTTCTCTGCTGAGGCATTTCGCTGAACATGGGAAATGAAAAAAGAAAATAAAATAAACAGTTAAGCTAGATAAAATTTCAGAAAAGTCACATTTGAAGAATCAGACTAATGACAAGAAACCAAGAGGTCAGATATTGCTGTTAACGGCTTTATATACTGCATTTTCAGCAAATTTTGTAGAGGGACTGTTTTAATATTCATTCTCATTAAAGCACTCCCTTGTAAAGGATTGCTTCCGTACAAGTCATCAAAGCTTTATACCTGACAACTGACCACACAAAAGTAACTTGATGCTATATTTTTTTGTATGTTAATCCAAATCAAATGAAGCACAAATTAAACTTTTGGGCTAACATTTGGATGGCAGGGAAAAGGAGGGGGAAAAAAGCATTTTCAAAACTCGTATTTCCCTGGCTCTTGTGGATTCTGGGAAAGATTTAGGCGCTGAGTTGAAGCCATTCATGAACTGCTTTAGCTTCCTTCAGCTGTCTACTTCTGCCGGGACCTCATGTCATCGTGAGCTGGCAAAACGTGGTCAGTTCATGCCTTTCACTTACCTCCTTGCACTCAAAATGGACTGTTACTCTACTATCCCGGCGATCTCTTTATACAACCAATGAATTTCCTTCCAGTTAAATATTGGCCAATTTAGGCGTGTTTTTCCATATTTCCCGCAACTTTTAAGATTCAAAGGGACATGAACAGGAAGAATATGCGCTGCTTTTTTATATAGAGCTTGCCCTGTATTTATACCTCAGTATTTTTTCATTTAGCCTGATAATGTCACAATTTTGCAGCCTTAAATACTAGACCATGGCATAACATGACAAGAAATTATTCCAAAAAGAAATGATCCATAAAATCTGGAGACTGTATTACTAAATTAACTTTATATCCTGATACATATATCATTGCCTGTACACCGCAACTGCATACTCTGCTGACACATAAAGGAACTAAACCAGCTGGATGCACCATAATTTGCTGACAGTCATGAAATGATTGTTATGACCACCTTGTTATTCCTAGTTCTGCAGAATTATTTGTTTAAAATGCATTCATCTCCAGTGTCTAATTGAAAGCCCACTGAAATTCATGGAAAGAATGTAAATTACGTAAGATTTAGTGTTTCCGAAATACCCTTTGCTTAAAAAACCCCAACCGACCAACCAACAAAAACAATACAAAAAACCCACACCACCCTCAAACTCAAATCAAAACGCAATGACTTATTCTTACTCTGATATTCCAAGAAAATAATAACATTTAAAAAATAGCCTCTCTTTTTGTTCTAGGTTTCAGATCATGAAGAGCTTGTAACCATCCCTAGGGATTTTCCTTCCATCAAATTGTAAGTCATCTCAAAACTCTTCAGGGGAATGGGGACAGGGAACAAATAAAACTAATTTATCTGCAAAGAAAAGTTGGAACTTCAGGCACCAGTTTTGAAAGCTTGAGTCATCCTTTCCTCATGTCACTTAGACTGCATTGAATTACTAACAAATATAACGTTTTCAAAAATGATGGAAAACAGCAGAAAATAAACCTGGTTGGTTACCATTTGCAATGTAGTCCCTGTTTAACAGCTCTGCAGTGAAGAACTGTTAGTTTTAGAGCAGGTAGTTACTAGAAAAAGGGATGAGGAAGGGAACTGATTAAAAAGATAAATATATTTCTTTTATTTTTTTTTAAATAATGAATGTCATTTCATACCTTTATTGAGTGATTTGCCTGTTTGCACTGAAAGAATTATTACACTTCTGCAAACTTAAATGTCTTCCCATGGAATGAGAGGCATAGGTACAGTGAATGAAGGTACACACATTCACCTGATTTCTTGACTGCTTGAACCAGTAAATCCACATGGGATGCCAAGAAAAGCAGCCAGCTTGAAGCCTTATTAACTCAGGAGAATAAATGTCTGTGCATAGCATCTCCAGTTTCAGAATTTGATTCCTGCTCAAGATTGTACCTTAGCAAATTATAAACGCAGCATATATACCAAATTTCTCAGCATGATGTACTCATTTCTACAGAAAAAAGGGGAAGTTTGGGTTATTCAGGTGAGGCTGTCATCAAGAAAGCACTTTCCCAGTGTCCCATTTTCAAATGCTTACAGCATTTCCTGCCTCTAGGAAAACAGAAAACAGGAAAATTTCCAATTCTCATTCTTAATTAATTTTCAAAATAGTTGAATGCAATATTATATCCTAGAAGTCTTCCCCTTTTTTCTCTCCCAAAACAAAATATAAAATTCTCAAGGTGTTTCAGTTTTCATACGATCGTCTTAACCAGTAGGACCAGATCCTGTAACAGCCTTTAAAAATCACTTGCCGCATCTGCACCGCTCAGACACCAGCCAAGCTAGGGAGCAGCGACAGGTCTGCTTCTTCCCCGTCTGGTTTCTAATTGATAACCATCGATCGCATCACTTCAGCTACTGCATAACCATCATCTCCAATTATTTTTCATATTGTTACCCTAAGCTGCCATTGATCTGCGTGGCCTGAGTTCTAGTTTAAAACACCACCACGCTTCTCGGAGCGGCCAAAGGAGGACAGAAGAACAGAGGGCAAGAAGGTGTCTTGCCAGGCCCTGGCTGGGTCCTGTACATTTGAGTTCTGTCCTTCTGCTCACACCACCACAGGGCACTCTTGCATCTTATGTAGGTACTTTTAATCTATAACATTTTGAGACTAAGACTGACTCCTTACATGAAAAAAAAAAGAAATGTGGTTTTGAAGGCTTATCTGTTTATTCATGGTGTGGGAGTCTGAGGTAGGCTTTGCAAACAAGATCCTTTGTTATTAAAAATAATCTCTCCTAATAAAAAATGAATGTTATTATTTGTCTGAATGAAGCCTATTTACTAGACTGACAGCTTACCTAATAAAAATGCCATCAAGTGTTCCAGAGTGAAACGGTTTGGAAAGAGTTTCTGAACTCCTTCCCAATTTGCTTAAAGCTTTCTGAACCCTCCTCAAAGCTTTCCAATACAGGATTTCACATGCAAACATTTTTTTCAAGGATCATCAACTCTTTTATCTTTTTTCTTTGCAATAATTTAGAAATTACAGCATCTTCCTGGTGAGACTTTACAAGCTTGACTAAACCCCAAGCTTTACATCTCAGATACTTGGAACAACCAAAATTGCTTACAATGCATTTAACATATATGCTTGCAGGTGAAACTAGACTCCGTTAGGGTGCGCTTTGCTTGCAGCAAAACTTCCAGAACACTTATGACAGAGAAGCAAACCAAAGTCATTATTTCTTTGAGTTCTCTTCCAAAGTCTGGACTGGAATAAACGAAAAGGGCCCAATTCTGCCTCGCACCTTTGAAATTTCCTTCAGTTATGCTTTATATATTTTTCATTTCTAACATCATACAAATTTTCTTCTCAAAGCGTGCATTGTTATTATAATATCCTCATCTTAACTGCTAAATAAAACTGCAAAGCTAGGTGAACTGAATTCCATCTTTCATAATGCGTTTTGAGTTTGATATGTAGTTCAATTCTTCCTTATACTAGAAATAGTCTTATCAGGTCTTTCTTCTTCCTACATGGCTTTTTGGCATGACTGCACAACTTGTACCCTCTCTAGTCAGCATTTGTTCATGTGAGATGCCAGAGTGGTATTGACAGGACCGCTTGCCAGATGACTTGCCATCACAAATATGGGTTCCATCAACACATTTATTTCCCATTACTTAGACTCTCACAGATTACTCTTTTCTACACTAAGGGTTTCTAGTGGTATTCAATTTCCATGTTAAAAAAAATAATAATTAAGGACACTCGTACTGATCTAACAGGAAGATTGCATGGCATTTTGAATGTAAGCAAACAAACTAAGCAGTTGCTGGCAAAGTCCAAGTTCATGATACCCAAGGACCAAAAAAAAAAAAAAAAAAAAAATCATTTCTATGAAAGCCATGATGATTTCTCTCTAATGATGGGCAATGTCCTGATATGGATATTCATAGCACTTTTTGACAAACTTTAAATGCAGAAATCATTGGAGTTTGCCCAGAAACACTTTTTTTGCTACTGAAGGTTTCACTGGCCCCATCTACAAACACTGAAAAACTACCTACAGCAAAGACTTGCTGGCCTGTCTTTAAGCGTGCCTGCCGCACCTGGCTGCACTTCGTGACATCCGTCTGGCATGTTGAGTGAGGCCAACCTCAGAGACCTCCCGGGGCTGGGGGGTGCGTCTGTTCACCTGCCTCCAGTGAGGCTGCTAAACAGATGGTCTGCAAAGGGGCTACAAAGCGGAAACCACCAAAGCCTGAGTCATCCCCGCTTCTCGGCACAGTCAAATAGCCTATATTCTTCTGGGAGATGTCTTATTCCTTTGGGGTGGAAATGGCTTGGAAATTGTCATGTCTAGGAAATCCAAAATTGCGCAAGGATTTGTAGCATTTACCGTGAAAAACTAGAGCATTTTATATGTAGCAGGTGGATGAAGTTGTCAGAGCTTTTCTGGACAAGGTGAGTAGTGCAAGAGCCAGAAATATCTCCTTTCCAAAGGCAGTTCTGTCTGATCGCTCCCGGAATCCAGGGACTTTGTCTGTATATCACGCGCGCGCACCGGCCAACTGCCACGTAATGCCTCACATGTTTATTTTGGTCAAGAAAAAGGTAGCAATCCTATCAGCTTTTCCTTCCCCCCTCCTTTTTGAGTAGTACCATTTACAATTGCAGAAGCTGACAGCAGTATTTCGGATTATATGATAGACTTTCGACTCGCCATCCAAGCCCTAAAAATTTCAGATGTTTTAAAGTAAATAAGTATCTATTATATCTTTCCACAAAAGAAATTACAGATAAATATGTATTAATATCTACCTGTAGTATAAAGGAAATCATTGTATTGCACTTCTTTACATCCACACTTTAAAATCTTCCGCCTAACTCACATGCAGAAATAAATTCCAATTCTACTAAAAGTAATCACCCTATATATTTCTATGACATTGATGGTCATTGTATAGGTATATACATATATTTTTCTGTGTTTACAGTAGAGGTAACTCGCTTTTCTCTATTGCACAGTCAATATTATTCAACAATAAGTGGGAGAGACATAGCTCAGTTTTTATTTCTATTTAATGCTCATCTACAGAGTTACATTTTTCTTCTCAAAGGACTGCAAATTCTACAAAGTACCGGATCTTTAAACTTCCACATACTGCTTCTTAAGTAAACAGAATTGCCTTTATTTATTATTTTTTATTTGCACTATATTCAAATATCTTTAAGGTGGAAAATAGCTGCTTACTGATATACCTTATGCCAACACTGAGCAGTGAGCACAACAATCAGAAGTTTTCCAAGTAATCTAAGACAACGTCAGTCCCGAATTGTTAAAATAGTGAAAATTGCTAGGACATCTTTAACACGGATACCAAAAGACCACATTTTCTTTTCTTCACATTTCACATGCATTTATGTTGGTTGCAATGGAGTTTCTCGGAGATGAACACTCACAATAACTTCAAATGGCTGAACATCAATCAGAGGGAAAGGATTTGTTCCTTCAAATAGATCATTTGGGATGATAGATGACATATTTAGATGTTAATTTCCTGAATCATCCTTTTCATAACATTACTACGAGTGCAGAATTTTCCCTCACACATGCAGCTGCCTCCCAGCAGTCTATTATGTTGGACATAATATGTAAATTTTTGGTTTAAAATTTTTCTTTGTTAAGTGTTCTGGGGTCCTTCCTCTCTTGGCGGGGGGGGGGGGGGGGGGGGGGGGGGGGGGGAGGGAAAACCCAAACAAAAAAACCCAAACCACCCCACAAACTACTCTAAAAGAAAAAGAATTCAAAAAGTCTCATTTGTCAAGAGCTAGGAAGGTATCTTGAAGTTTTCAAGTACTGTTTGTTCTATTTCATACTACATAATTCTTCCAGTTAGTCACTCTCCTTGGGAAAAACACTAGTTACTAACCACTTGAAACCTGTGGAACTCATCTCTAATCGAACATCCTTTCTACAGGAGGGCCAGTACGATGCTCTCTGAACTCCAGAGAGCCGGAGGATGATAGCTTGCTGTCAGAGACCAGAGCAAAGCACCCTCTCCAGGGGAGTCCAGCACCACGTGTAGCAAACTCACAAATGTGCTTAATGATAAGAAAGCAGCACAGAAATGGATGATGAAAATAAAAATAGGTCAAATAGGTCACTTTCCTCTGGCAATATACAAAACGTATTTGCATTTTCAGTACGGAGTGCAACTCCATTAAAGATGTTGAGGCATCCAGTGTTTAAGTTGTTACCCAAATGCTTCCAAGAGAGCCCTAAGGGGCTGGTAAAGGAGACAGGACCTGCAGGAGAGCGGTGCCCTTCTGCAGAAAGGGCTGGAGAGCTATTCTAGGGCATCTAAACAGGCAATGGATGCCAATTTAAGGCAATTCCCCAAATACCTAGCTATGCACAAACAAAAAGAAGCCACATCTGTTTATCACTGCGCTCTGAATTCTGCTGTTTTTTTCTATCATAGCTTATCTAGAAAGCATTGCATGCTTCACATAATTTAAATACATGTTTTCTAGTAGAACCTTAAACCAACCTCACTTCCTCATAACAGCTGCAGCTTCTTATTTATACTTGCATGCAGCTGAGGGGGTAAAAACCTCATGAAAATGTATGCAATCAGTTTTCTCAGCATCAGTAAGAGCAGCTCCTTGACGATTCATTGTACCTCAGTTTTCAACAGAGTCAAAATTATGTATTTACTTATATTTAACTACAAACAAGATAGAGGATGTCACATGCTTTGAGAAGATTAAGCAAAAGCAACCAAAACAAAATTCTAGTAAGATTAGACAAGAGAATGAGCTAAAATTACCTAAATTAACTGAAAACAAACCTTAAAAATACTTTTCCTTGTACTGACCTTATGAAACGTATAAATAAATAATCTACATTAAGCTGTCGACAAAACATCGCCATCTCCTTGTCACATAGCGGGCGTGCATATGTTTGCATAAACCATATGACACAACGGAAAACTGAAATTATTGGAGTCAGCTGTTAGGTAGGCTGTTCAGGAAAATTAAACATTGAAGAGAACCTCATATATCACACAATTTTGGAACCTAGTGAGGCTAAACATTTACAGCCCAAATTATATTTTAATCTATAATGACCACCATAAAAGAATCTAAGTAGTTCTAAGTAGTGCTTAGTGCACACATACCCCACATGTGTGCATATATAAGTATATATAATTTATAATATCTAATATATAGCATGATATATAACCCTAATATAAATAATATATAAGATATAATTGCGTGTGTGTATGTGTGTGCACAAGCGTGAGAGAAGAAAGAGATAGCACAAGCCTGAGATTAAATATCACCAGTCTAATTACAAAATTCATTTTTTAATCAGGTCATGCTAATGGCCTAATTCTGATTCTTCCTAACTGACAAGATAAAAAGAAAATTCAATCAAGTATGATATTAAAAGGTATGTTTCCAGTATTTAAGGAAAAAACAACCCGATCATTTTACAAGTCGCACAAGGTGACAATTTCATGAGAGTTAAAGTGATGGATTTGTTCTTTTTTGTATGCATTTCCTTGTTTTCTTCCAGAAGACACAGTTAATGTTGAACAAACTGTTATGACACTTGTTTAGATTCAAAGGTCACTGCAAGTTCTCTAGTGCATGCATTTTTCTTTTGTGTTGCCTTTGGGGTTTCTTTAACAGTACCCATTTTATATTTTCAAATACTCTGTGGTTAGCAGAGTAGACATTCACTTGCACAAAGGACAGTAAGGAAGCAACTTCCTATGTTTTGGGTTTTTTTTTATTTTTAACAGGAGTTGAGTGGCCCTTATGTCTTAGAATATTTCCTAATAATAATAATAGTAGCAAGAAAAAAACTACTTGTGGATGGCTTATGATGGCTTACAGGAAAAAACAGAAAAATTAATCAAACAGGTGAAGCACTTGTTGCATTCTAAAGTTGTACATGTCTGAAATAGCCTATCCAGTGGTTTACAAAGTACATGTTTATAATGCCCGGGCTATCAACTGCTCTAATTATAAATAAAACAGAGAAAAGAATGACAATTCTCCTCCTCTCTTTGCAGAGGGTGGAACAATAGAATTGACGCCAATACTTTTTGAGTTTGTACAAATGCATAATAATCTGAGAGCAGAGCGTTAAAGGCTATTTGATTACCCACAACTTTTTTAGTCTTTACTGGTTCACAGTACCAATTCGACTTTCTCCTGTTTTATGCTTTGCTGTTCTATTATAGAATCTTTGGTACGAAAAAAATTAGAAAGTTAAAACAATAAAGATATTTTAACCTTCAATAAAATGGTATATTGCAGTTTACATCTGTTACTATCTCTAAAGCTGTGAACACCTCCGTATATCATGTCCCCCAAAAACATTGTTGGTTCGAAACAGCTTATGCTTACAGTAACTTTACTTCTCTTTCACATCAACAGGGTGGAGAAAATCACAGCTGGCCGAGGAACAGCCCAAAGTCCAGAACTAATCAGACAGCATTTCCTTAAGGCTCTTACAGCCATAGAAATCTTTAATCACTCCCATTAGATCTATATAAGACTTAATAATAACCCAGAAAAAAATCAATTTGGGTACATTCTGACAAGTTAACTGTGCTCTGTAAGATCATTTTCAGTGTGCCTCCTTATGACTTAAAACCAAGCTAAAAAAAAAAAAAAAAATCATTTACAGTGCAGCTTGATTGCAATGATAAGAGAAATAACCTGTACAAGTCTGAAATTTATTAAAAGTTTACTATGGAGGATATTCAAGCGAGTTCTGTGTACAGGGCAATTCTTCCACTGCCATACACTTTTGGGCGATGGGAATTTGTGCAGGTACAAGAAAGATTCTTAATCAAAAAGACATTTGTAATTTTATGCAGATAACAGAACTGAGATCTGCAGCTACATCCATACAGAAGTCTTCTGTAATGTAAGAAAACCTACTGAAATGTAAGGACAGATGGCATTCCGACAGTACTCGAAATGGCACTGCATCATACCAGCACCACAAAAGCCAGCTATTCAACTTTGAGGGTCACTGAACACTAACATTTTCCAAATGAGTCCCAATTACAAAAGCACCTGTGCCCAGTAATTTTATACTAATCCAATGAAAAACGCAACATATTTAGCATCATGAGTCCACATAATTTCTCATTTATTACCTATAGTAAGTTAGCCTATTGTTTACCCGCTCTATTTTAGCGGAGAACATAATTGCAAAATGAGTTTAAAGGACACTTGGCTTACATTCTGCCAAAAACCAAAGAGGTCTCTCTTTGCTCAAGATATCCAAACTTGTTATTTACATTGCAAACTTAAACAAAATAGACTAACTTAACTCTCAGGCTAAAATTTGTATAGATGTAAGAACCTATAAAATGAGCCCATGGAAATGGAAATCACACCTTGTCAGTAAAAAGCAATACAAGATTTCAGTATTATCATCAGCAAGTGACACTGCTTTCCATAAAAGAAGCCAGTGGAAATGGTAAAATATTTGCTTTGCATGATTATCTGTTGGGATTTTGTCTGTAACCAGGTAGGTGTTCCCACAGCTGTCTACAGCTTCTGTCTCACTTTAATCATTTGGCTGGTATGTAGAGAAGAGAAAAATATCTTTTGAAAGACATCTATTTTATGAATGCATACTAACATATGAAAGCGTGTGCATTAAGGAACAAAACCTAAATTACACATCATATAATCCAGTTAGGAAATTTAACAAGTCCTATTAGATCTCTTCTACTTCATCTGTAGGCATAGCTTGTGTTAATTCTGACTTTTATAGGGGAAAGAAATGCTCTATTCCTATATAATTTGCTGTCTTTGAAGTCAACTGAGCTAATGATACAAATATTTTCTGAAGGCTGGTGCTGCCTCTAATGATGTCGTGAAGTGTGAGCTGCATACACATTACGTATTTTGAGGACAGCTGACTGCTCTGGGAAAGCTGCTGATAATGCGGTAAGGGTTTGGTCCTGCAAACCCCCGAGGCACCACCAGTTTCAGTGGAAGCTGAGCAGGCTCAGCGCCTTACAAAAAAGGCTGGGATTCCTATAAGGCATCCTTTGCCTCTATTTTTTTAAATTCTCAAATGCAGCCTTTTTCTATGACCTTTCTGTTCTGAGATTTCCCTTTGATTAACTTCCTATTCTGTCACAGATTTTACACAAAATGTTTGTGTAGTATTACAGGATTTCCGTCCTGAATTCAGATCTCACGGCACTACAGGTAGGTCACTGGGTTACCGTAAAGTTATGCTGCAGACATTTTTATAATTCATCCAATAGCGTGTTGTTGAGGTCCACAGCCAGCCATTGCATAAATATCCCAAGAGAAGTGGATCCTAAACCCTTTATTTAAATCATATAGGCGTGTATACGTCGTTGGATATATTTAAGAGCATAAAAATATCATAGCTAAACTGCTTTCAAGGCACTTTATTGCACCCAATACACCTAAACCTATATTACCTAGATAAAAGGAAAAGTAGAATAACCTCTAAAATGGCCAAGGAAAGAATTACATTTATTACTGAAGGCTCTATGTAGTTGGCCTGGAAATATCACTGGATTTGCCACGGAGCACATCAAAGCATTCTTAAATTCTTGTGCTATTAAAGGACTTAGTAACAGACTTGTGGCATCTGCACAATTAATCATTTGTATGTCAATTATAAATTTTTAATTTGTTGTTTCTCCAAGTCAAACAAAAGAATTGGGGGCAACTTGAGCAATAACTGGGTTTGGACATAGTAAAAGCTATATCAACTTTTCATATCCTGTAACTATTCAAATAATCAGTTACGCAGAATATTATCTATGCTACAGACCTGATACAAAGCACTCAGATAACTAATAATTTTTTAAAAGGCACAATTTTAGCTCTACTACATTTCGCTGCCTTACACTAACAAAAGTGTCCTTCAAATCTTATTTCCGAGTACGTTTTTCAAATCCAAGAAAGAGAGAGTAAACTTCAGCATGGCTTTCAGGGTCTTCTATGACTGGCTGGCAACGTATTACGTGAACGTTCTTTCCAGGAGATCTTTCTATGTATAAACGACACATTTTAAAATACTTTTCCTCAGTGCACTTTGAAGACAATAGTCCTGAGTACCTAACTTGAGAGCGCAGCATCCCCTGCAGCTCCTCTCAGCACCGCCACAACACTCGATCCGTTTCTTGGTATTATACTTTCTACCTACTTGTATTGTCACCTGCAAAGACCAACCCAGATTCATAAGCAATTTAGCAGTCAGAGTAGCTGAAGGATTACAAAGATAGAGATACGGAGTGCTATCTGACCGACCTATGAAAATCAGATCCTTAGGGTAGCTGAAAATCCCTCACCTAGCTAGTGCTGCTCATTAAAAAACCAAAAACCAAACAAACCGCCTCCCCCCAAACCCCAGAAATAAAGGACAAGATATCAGAAAGCAAATAGGGAAAAAGGCAACCAGTGTCATATATATATAGTTAAAAAAAAAAAAAAGGTATTAGAGACAAATAAGTAAAAAAGAGCAAATATAGTATATTTTTGTAATGTATCTGTATGACATGACAACAACAGAGTTACTCACGCGAGGTTGTCTCCATCTCATCTCCCTATTTCTAATTCTTGCTTGTCACATATGAAATTGAAACTTATTTGGAACAATGAAAAATTGTGGATCTGATAGCAATCAGCATGCTCAAAATAGCTCTTCTAGCGTGTTTTGCTACAGACAGTGCCCCTTATTTCATAGACAAGAAAACAGAAGTACAGCATGGCCAACTGCGGGATCACTAAATGAGTGGAAATAATAGGAACAGAACTTCATTTTGTTCAGTTGGCCATGCTCCATTTTACACGGCTTAGGCCACACAGAGGGACAATAAGTGAAATAGGAGTCCTTCAATATTAAGAATATTATGGTAAAATACAGAAATAATTCCATCTCCAAACAAATGCAAATATTCTTTTAAGTCCTTAAACATGTGAACAGATATAAATCAGGATGGCAAGTAAACTGCAGTTTACATTCTGCATAGGAATATGAAAACTTTACAAATACGCTATACTAAAAGGTTAAAAAATTAAAAATATCCAACTGCAGAGCACAGGTTTTACGTAATTTTACAAGTACTATTAGCAGGGTGGGTCTGGACTTTCATTTGTATTATGTGCTAAGATATCTCCCACATGAGTATTCCACATTTCTCTAGAGCTCCTAGTGATCTTTTAATATGCACTTTGAGAAAAAATGAAACAACCAACCAACCATCAAAACTTCTTCAATAAATAACATATACATTTTAATTTCTAAACGATGTATGTGGAGATAAGCTGTTTTTCTTTTAATGCCTTCCTAACAGAGATTTAGGCTTGCTTGCTGTGATTGGAGATCTCTAATCAGCATGTGTGATATAATACACTGAACATACTGTAAATATCTAGGCAGAATGTTACAGCTTGAGGATTAAGGGTCACCTTGACCAAGTTTAACTGCTTTTGGCACTTATGTAAGCACTTTACTGCATTTCAACAGAATTTTTATGCAAGTCAGTAACTTTTTTTTTGTTTTCAAACAAAAGCTAGCTGATGTGCTTCTGCTATTTTGGCTCTAAATTAATATTGAAACAATTTTATGCAACTCTACTGAGGCTAGTCTAATCTTAAAATCATGCAC
The DNA here is from genome assembly GCF_011004875.1 of Balearica regulorum gibbericeps. NCBI lineage: Eukaryota > Metazoa > Chordata > Aves > Gruiformes > Gruidae > Balearica > Balearica regulorum. The sequence goes on from NC_046188.1 coordinate 65,170,628, forward strand.
TTGAGACTTTTTCTTTCACTTTTTTCTCCCTCTTGATTTACAGTCTCAGTTAGATATTATCCTTTTCTTTCTACCTTTGCAGTTCTCTAGGCCAGTGCTCTGCCACATTGTGACAGAAACACGAAGGGAGACGAACCACGGTACCACCAAATCACGTATATTTTTTTCAAATGTCTCATAATTTAGAACTACAGCTATGCTAAACTTCATGATAGTCCAAACTATGATATTACATTCACAACTGGAAACGGAGAGGAAGGCAATTGGTTGCCTCAAGGTTAACATGTGCGTGACTGAGCTTAGAACTGTACCAAGTACCCAAGTACTGAGCTAGAACTACTCCAGCTCAGAGCACTTCTCTGTACTCCAGAGTCTGTAATTTTCTGGACAGCAGAGGATGCCAACATGTAAATAATCAATTTGTAAGGTACACTATAGTCACTGTATCATCCTGCGTGCCTTTGGTATTCAGTCAATAGTACAACAATTTAAAATGAATATACAATGGAAAACAATTGGATCAATTCTGCAAAAATTGATCAGTGTGGCATGCTACTAAAGATACTAAATATCGCCTTTCAAACCTTCAAAGGGAAAACTACAGCAGCTATAAAATCATCTTAGTACAGACAAATCGAGTTGCTGCTTCTGTACCCACACTGCAGTTGATCAGTGTCAGAAATGCAACAGCTGTTCCACTCTGTTCTCAGTGAGACCTGAACATGCTCCATGACGAGAGCTGGAAGAATCATGAGTTATTCTGACTCAGATCTTTAGTATGAATAAAGAATTAACCGGTCATCTAAACAGAGGAATATTTATATGAATTGGCATAGATATCGATACAAATCAGCAGAGAAGCTTGACTGTGTTTAAGATGTGCTATCAAGAAAGGACTATGTTCAAGGACTGTGCGGTTCTAACGCATCTTCAGAATGAGTCTAAAATCAGAGAATTATCCAAAAAGACCCAATCAATTGTAGCTGTTTTAACACAACTGGAAATCTCACTGAATTTTTAAAATAAAGGAATAAAATGTCAGAAAGGTAAAACTTCCACATAGATAAACCACACCTGTAATTTTGATCGTACAGAAGATGCTTCCAAATGCTGTCAGACTATTTCTGGTTTCAGTGTAAACCGTTGAAGGAATGCCTTACATTCAAAGGGCTGTGGCGTACATGGGAAAAGGAACATTGCAAATTGTGTTCTCAATGGGAAAAAAAAATCTCGAGGGCTGTAATCAATTTTTAACAGGTTTGCTCAGTAAATAATGAGCACAAGGTCAAGACTTGTACTTCTAGAAACACGTAACAGTCATATATAACCTTCCTCCATGGGAAAACTTGTCAATAAAGAGTAGCATTGTCAAAATTTAAGAACAGGTGTGGTGGATTTTGGTTTCACTTCTTTCCGTAGGAAAAGCATTTCTAGATGTGTATGGATGTGGTGCAAACCATCAGAATCCTGTGTGGTGAAACTAGATTTAATCCAAAAGGTTTTTTTTATTTCATCATACCGGTGCCATAGACCCAAAGGTGCAAAAGACAGAGGGGCACTGGTTAAAGAAAGCACATTGGAAAGGTACATGATACACAGATAAATGTCTACTTCAGTGCTTCTCCGTGAAAGTTCTGCCAATATTTGATAGAATAAAACTGCTAAGCGTGAGAAAGGACTACCTTCCATTTTTATTTTCCTACCCTTGTTTCCTTTGGTTCTTGGCCCTCCCTTAGAAGCACCGAATGGCAGGAGCAATGACACCACGTACAGCACAACGCACAGCGAGAGAACAGCTCTGTTCTCGCTCCAGGTAATAGACCCACATCATATTGTCAGTGACAATTTAGGCCAAGTTGTCAGCTAGTACAAATGTGCTGCCTTGCAATCACAAAGGGTTTATCCCTTATCCTATTCACATTTCTTCAGTGATGAAGCATTCTATAGCCCCACATTGATCATTTCATACGCTAAATAGCTTACAAATAATAAACCCAAGCTTTTCTATCAGCTTGCTTCTGAATTACACACAATTCTTAACCATCTGAATTCAAAGGCATCCTAAAAGCTAAAAGGTTTCTCTCCCAGTGTTAAATTATCATTTCACCTCTTTCCACACTCTACACATGCTTTTGTTGTTTTTTTTTTTTAAAATTCCCTGAACCACCCATCCCTTCATCATTCAGCGCAAGCTTTTCACAGTAAACCAAGTTTAAAGCAAAGTTTAGATTTGGAGACGAGTCAGATGAAATACAATTTGTTCTGTTTGTAGTTATCACTTTTTTTCTTGTGACTAGACTATCTGCTAAATAAGAATGTAGATTTTCTTCAGGTAACTGAATAAATTTGAGCAATTGCCTGTGTAAGCAATCACAATCCCATTTGCAAATACATTTTGTTGCTCTTCTGTGTTGGATTCAATGAGCAGCTAATGGAATTCTGACCCAGACATGAGGCATCTCTAACATTCATCAATTAAACCAGTTACACAATATGAGTATTCATAATAATAACTGAATAAATTTTCCTCTCATTAACTTTCTCTCCCAGATAAGCTCTGACCAAAAACTCATGACAAATTTGTTGTTGGCAGTGGGACAGATTTTCTTCACGGTGTGCGTGAATCGCTGACGTTGCTTACTCTATAGGCACAGAACCACCCGTTCGTATACCAGCACAGAGGAACGGATTGTGAACTTTCAGTGGTTAGTGAAAGGCAGACTATTTGTTTAGAAAAAAGAAAATAATACAAAAATCCCTACAGATAAATGCATCTAGTAACAAACTTATCTCTGCATAAACATACGTATAACCATTGATATTTTCATTCTAATTGTACTTAATGAGTGGCAGATCTACTTAACCTGACGAATAAAAAACCCCTTTACTTTGGACCAAGAATATGACCTTGCAATTCAAAAATACAGAATGAGCATCATATTCAAAGTCAGAATAATTTCAGTTAAACCTAGTGGCTGAAATTCCAATTACAGATGTTCCTTTACGGTAGAAGAATTTCCAAAAAGAAATTGAAGCAGTAGTTATATATTTTCAAGATTAAACAGGAAAGAAATATGATAAATTCTTATAGACTTCATATCAGAGGCTATAATACAGGAGAGATTATAAATAAAAAGTTCAAATAATTAAACAAGCCCATACTTCATGCACTTGAAGTAACCTCACAGTAAAATGCAGTAAAGGAACTAAAGGTATTAGCAAAAATCTTTTAAGTGCTCCACAGATGTTTAGAGATGGGGATGGGTGTAGAGGTTGTAGATGCACTTTGCAGTTCTATTTTTGAGTTCTTTAAAGAAAGTAGAAGCACGAACACCAATGTTGGCAATACCAGGGGAGATGGAAGCAATGGCAAATTTAGTGGGGAAAACAGAGGAAAAAGCTGTTAGACTGTTGTTTGCATTTTAACTCCCAGGTCTGCTTGATACACATGTGCTTCTATCAAAGAATGTGCATTTTAGAAAAGCATCAAGTTTGTTATTGCCCTGTTTAATTAAAATATAAGGAAGCTTTCCTATCTAAAAGAAATTCATCCTTTTACTGCCTGTGAGCTATTGGTTGTACTTACAAGCATAGTTTATCATCCGCTCCTGGCACGCGTGCCCATATGTCCCTCACAGGTCTGCTGATAGCACGAACCCTCATCTCCATTCCTGTTGAGAGGTTTTTTTCATCAAGTAACTAACTACTAGAAAAGTCTAAAATAATCCTTAAGGGGGAAAAAAAAAAAAAAAGGTGGCAAAGGCTGCAGAATCTGCCTACAAAGCAAGGAGAACCAGAAAATACTGAGCAGCGTGTCCCTGGGACTAGACAGAGCTTGCTTTAAACCAGCAAGGTTGCTAGTTCTGGCTTCAGCTGTTTCTGCTGCCTTTTCTGTCAGCCGAAGCTGGACTGCTCTGGATGCTCAGGAGAGCTGCACTGAAGGCAGCTGGGGTTATTGTTTGCACTTTATTACTGTAATGGGAACATAAATTTATGAAGAGAAAAATAAAAATTGTGAACTCATTACTATTCTCTACAGTTATGCCAGTGTACTAAGGATTATACATTTCAGTCACCTTCTCGTCAATATTTGAAGGGTACTAAAACTGCAGAAATCGCATTCCTGCTAGAATGCTGTTCCATATTTCCAACCTGTTACACGGTCATGGTAGTATTATGATGCCTAAATAAACAGCACAGTCGTACTTGTACATAAATTCAGCCATGATGAATGCTATTATCTGTAGCTTACAGCACTTGTGTTCTGGAGGGGAAGTGTGTTTTCTGACAAATTATAAACACTTGAGATGTACGCTTGCATTCCCATAAATGCAAAGTGTTTTAAAGCAAGTCTACAACATACACATAATCACCTAATACTCCTAGGACCCTCTGTATAAAGTGATTGGTGAAATATTAAGCAGGTAGTTCTCATTGTAACATATGAAATTAAAATATAAAATAAATTTAAAAAGGACTATAATTAGAAGAGCTTAAACTTTGACATCTCTACTTTTCAAAGTTTTCCATAGTTCTTCATCCTTTGCCTAATGATTCCTATAGGAAATAATTTAGACTAACGAAAGGTAATCCAAATCCAAGTTTCATCAAGATAGCAGCAATCTTCATAGCAGAGACCAAGCAGGATTCACAAGGGAAAGAGGCAGCTGTTGGACATGCTGTTTGCTAATGCATGGATTTCTTTCCACATCATTTTTTTAATCACATTTTTTCTTAGTAACTTTTGACTTAGCAGTACGTCATGTGCTTATCTGCGTCCTTTTTCTTCATCATTTTGGGCTGCTGCCCGGATTACATGCCAGTATGTAATTTGCCAGGGGTGCACCGGAGTCAGTCATGATATATTGGCTTGACAGGGAAAGACATTTTCATGCAGGCTTTTAGAAGTACAAAACGCATCATTCCATGTGTTTGGAAAGAGCTTAACTCACATTAGTCCAATTTAAATAATAAATAATAATGGACTGGACAGCGAAGTCCTTGAGCCTAAGGTGGCATTTTCCTCAGAGCAGTAGAATGCTTCTAGGGGCACTCAGCAATGATGATACAATATGTCAGATGCTAAATTATTGTATAATGAAATTTACTGTCCTGGTCTAGATTATGTCTGTTCGGCTCTTCTACCTAATATCTAAAAACCCAAAATACGCTTAAGGGTAATAAAGAATAAGGGGTGGTGATAATTCTACTTAGCTGAACTATAGATTACAGATGGAGAGGGAGAGTTACCTAGTTTTTTTTCTTCTAATGAATATCAGTGTAAGAACAGGCAGAATCTGGACCTCAGTTACACTGGATCACAACACGCAAGACAGGAAAGGTCTGAGTTATGTGTTTATGATTCCTGTTTGCTGAATTTCTGGTGCTGAGGACATGAATGAAAGCATTATTAAAGTGTTTTTGTACAAGTGGTAAACGGGTAGAATAAATTTTTCAAAGGGCACATCAAAATTTTCATTAAAAAAACCTTTGTGGCAAGTATTATGCCAGGTGAGATTAGATGTCCACAAGCGTTTATTCTGTCCTTAGCCTGTACGATGATACAATAAATTTACAGTGGAAAGCAACGTTCACTGATGCCAAAATATTACTCCAATATGGTACCAGTGACTGGGGGTAGACAGTAGAAGTCTATTTTTTTGAGTGATCTAGTTACTCATGAACACTTATGTCTAATGCCAGAATGCAATTAGCTCACTTGATATGGATCATTTCACTTCAATATTCTTCTAACAACCATTTCTTTAGCAGTAACTCTAGATGTCTGTTGTAAATGTATCTGTAGCTAAAACAACAAGAAAAGGAAATAGAATTAATTAGGTTTGAAGAACAGAAGTTTTTGTTGCATCATCATACCTATAATAAGTATTATTCGAGAAAAACTTGTTAATATGTTTATACAAGTCAATTACCTATATTACATTATATTTAAACCTATAATTTCACATTCCCTTAATAATAGCTAAGTTTTACCATCATTTTTTCTTACAGAGTGGGCAAGTTCAAATACCTAATATTTTGTAGCATGCAAAGTTCAAGGATTGATAGAGAGATGGGTATATACTCAAGGGTACATCTACATGTATAAATACACCTTCTACTTCATGATAAACACAGCTACTTCATGTAGAAACACAGCTTTTACTCCTCTTCATTCTCCTACCATTTCTAAAGTTTAAAACCCTGCTATACTTCACTGCAGAGGAGAAAATATCAAAACTTTCTTTTATAAAAATCTTAAGCATCTTAAGGTGGGACTTTTTCTGACATTATGATACTTAAGAAACCAAAACAAGCGAATAAATATGGTCTTTTAATAACAGTCTTGATTTTCTACAGCCATCACAACGGAAAAAGCAATTAGCTGTGGGATAATGAACATTGTGTAACACTTCTTACACTTCAGAGCAGACAATAATACACGCCATCAGAGTATGCTTTATAGGCAATTACAGTTTTCCCAGATGAACAAAGCAGGTACTGAAGCACAGAGACATGAACATCTGTATTTTCAGGAAGACCAAGATGCCCAACCCCAGAAGAGTTACAGACCCCCGGAAGACCGACTGGGTGATGCCGGAAACCTTCTGAAGCATGAGCTGAGTGTCAGAAATGAGGTCACTTTGAGAAATGCTTTCCCTTTCGATACTTTATTTTTTTCCCCCAATCATTCTTTAAAAGAGGCTTTCTTATTGATTTAAGAACACACAGGAATCCTAGTGGAGGAAACTTTTCCAAAATAAACGGTTTCCAATTGTCTCGTTCTTTAAGTCCCTTCTTTTAAAGACAGTTGTTCTTATTAAAAAAATACCTGACAATGCGATTACCATCACGACTACAGTTTTATTGACGGAGATGAGGACTCTTATTTTTCAAAACATATGAGAAAATAGAATTCTATAAATAATCTGTAAATGATCTCAAAATATTTAGTAATACAAAAGATTCAATAGTCATTTTTATTATGACTCCGTTTTTAATAACTTCAAACATTCAGTTTAAGCACCATCCATTTAACTTTTAAGGACTTGAACAAATTTAGGCTTGGCACTAAAAGGTATTTTGTTTTAATTGAATGTTTGCTTTTCCATTATATGAGAGCACATTCCCTCCAACTATGTTGCTTTCTTATTGACAATAAAATAAATAACATTTTAGATTTATAAAATAATAAATGTAGAATAAAGGGGAGCTTAGCAATTCTGGAAGACTTCAGGTGTAGGCCAGTAGGAAATTTCTTAAATTGCTCAAGACTAAATTGAACTTGATTGTCTCGGGTTTATCACCAGTCCATTCTGTAATTCTTACGCTTTACGGTTCAACGCAATATTTTGAAAAAAAATTGCTAGAAAATTCCATGTTCACTAATGGCCAAAATACCCAGTTCTCAAGTGAATCAATGATACTTTCTTTGTGACTATGCTCCAAATCATAGTTTTGCTCAAATCAAAGATCAGTTAACTATCTTTAGTATTAGTTTCCCACTTGGCTCCATATGCCCATATCAAGTGAAACTTCGTAACAGAAGATTAATAATACATATTGTATACAGGGTAGCAGCATTAATAATTGTCATATAAATTTTCAGTGTATCCTTGAGTAGCCAAATTCCCTTGGGAGTACTTTCACAATTACATTCAAGTTTGTAAGTCGCTTAACATTATTAATTAGATACTCTGTACATTTTGTGTCGTCTTTTACACCCAACATCGGTAGAAAAAACCCATTAACAAATCTTAAAATAAGCTTACTAATGTGCAACTGCAAAGGCACATAAATTCAGTTTCATTTTCATTGCTCTCATCAAAAAATGGAGTGCTGCAATAGCCAGCCTTCTCCCATACCCGTATTTTTTAATAGAACACATAACACACACATTGGCTAGGAAAGCTGGAAGATGCATTATTAAACAATGCATTATTTTTTTCTGTAAAACACAACTTTAACTAAAATTAGAAATACTGTTTCCCAATCATCCCCACTGTCACTGGGAGGGTGGGAGGGCGAGAGGTTTAAAAAGACCATCTCTTGAAATGAGATATGATTATGTGAGGAAAGTTATCTCTAAAATAACAAGATCTGAAAAGTAAGTAAGGGGATCTTCTCTTTCTCCCTTTTGATAGAGAAAAAGACAAGTAAGCCTGTCCAGAAAGCTGCTGAACCTCACAGCAAGCCTTAGGCTGCTCTAGAACGGAGGCCTGGTTTTAGACTGAAGCAGAATTTGAGAAGATGGATGTAAGATGCCCGTGCTAATCCCCAGGTTCACGTGAGACCATTAGCCATGCCTAACAATCTGTTTTTCTGATGTTCTTGAAAACATCCATTAAGAAATTTAAATCTGATATACTCATATCCCTTTTCAACCACTGTCAAGCGGTAACCCACAGTGCTTTTGAGACATATTCTGTGTTAGATTGTGGGACACTTTTTAAAAACATCTGAGAAGACACTAATTAAAAAAAGAGAATATTTGGAGTGAGACTTTGGAGTATTTTTCATACACAGGCAAACTGACCTGCAGTTAACACCTACAAAAAGTGCAGTAATAAATGGTTACCAGTTAGCTTTTCAGCCCATTAGCCCATTGCTAATTTCAGAGTGGAACCCTGGGGTAATGGGCCAGTCCAGCTACTAATACTCCGTAACAGAGAGGAGTGAGATCAAATAGTTAATGAAATGAAGACAATTATAAAGATAGTGTCACTAAAACTTGAAGGAGAATGATATTGTTTTTGGGTTATAGCCTAAGAGATGCCAGGTGCTTTTTTCCCCAATTTCCCTTGATTGCAGTCAGTTGAAAAAAACCCTCTAAAACTAATTTACTATCAAGATAATGCGCTAATAATGAAGACTTCTTTAAAGTAAGTAATAAAAGCAAAGAGCTTCAGCTTTCAATTTAATGATCTCTGGTGTTAAACGTTTTCCAGCATGTAATAAAATTTTATTAAAAATTAGTCACTGAAGAAAAAGGGCTGTAGAAAAAGTTCCATGGAAGTTTTCTGAGGCAACAGCAAAACCATACTGAATCCGAAGCAAATTCTGAAAATAAAAGTTGCCATAGTCTTATGAATCATCATTATCAATAATACAAGACTATGGTTGGCATCTAGTTAATCATAATGAGAATAAAAGTCTATAAGCCCAGAGAGAGCTATAAAAAGCAGAACAGGAGAGACTTACATGAAGAAATAGGTCATGGTAGTCATGCTTCTGCAATTAACTTACCTTTTATCTTTTTAAAAACAAATTTCTTACTACATTAGCCTTACGGATACTCATAGTACCTGAGATTTCTATGCTAAGTGCCTTGGAAGGAGACATGTATTCCTTACTCTTTTTGAAATTAAATTCTAAAACAATGGATAGTGTCATTTTTCAATGCTATTTTATTCTCATAATGCTAATGTGTCAGGAAAGGGTTATATGATTGTATGTCATTACTGTGTATTACAAAACCTAGGTGACTCTGCATTTGGTAATTACCTTTTTCTTTTTTTAATTACAGTTTTCCAATCCCTGTGCTGAATGCAATGATCTACAGGTCACTGAAACTGCAAGGTGGCGGTGGTATCTCATTAACTCTGGCAGAAGCAAAGTTTGAGGCAACAACAGTAGAAGAGCACTGAGGTACCACAGAGGCAGAGTTCCTAAGGCTTTAATGAAGCATCAGTCTATTCACTGCCCTCAGTGCTCTTGCTGTTTACTTACAGCTGACCACAGATACTATATTTTTTGCCCTTAGGGTCAACCTCTGTTACCTCTGATAAAGTTGTGAGGATGCACACTTTTTTTCCCCTCAATTATGAGCACACAATTTCCAAATAAATCCAAGCATGCCATGCTATATCTGTATTGATTTGTATTATCCTGGAGTTCAATTAAATGAAAAGTTTTCCTCTATGTGTTTTTCACAATTACATAGAATTTTCCTTTACCATCACAGGAAGCAAAACAGACGTAATTTTTGTTTAAAATTCGTCGTTGTTTCAAGGCTAACTTTATATTTTACGATCTTTTAGAAACAGACCCTTTCAACAAAGCTGCCCCAGACAACACTGGACCGACTGCTCTCTGAGATCTGAATGCTTATTTCATAGGAAAAGAAATAGCCTAATGAGATTTATTATTCTTAACTTTAAGGAAGGAATAGATGTCAGAAGGCAATACTTAGCTAGACAGAATGAGACAATAATGCTGAAAAGTAGTAAGTTAGAGTAGAAATTATGAGGAGTATCTAGTGACAAAGGACAGGAGAATGCAAGAAAGCAGGGAAAAAGAGGAAAAAAACCCCCGACTACTAAATCCTTTCTCTACCCTCATGGTCTGAAGTACCAGACAGATGCAGAGAATGATTCGGGGAACAGCAAGGAAGTATGCAGCAATGGAAAATTGGAAAAGAACAGTCACAAATATTTTATGTTTTAAAGCCTTGGTTGTCCAAATCCACAAAACAGAGACTATGTTACCTAAAGACATATACATATTGTGAATATCCAATTAATTTCACTAATATCTTTTTAAAATCAGCTTAGCATCTGTTATTTTCCAGAAGTCCATTTGCCCATCTTCTGGTCTCTGGAATGGGGTTATTACACACAAGATTTGGGGTGCTTCCTAACATAATGCCATAATGTCAGTTTGCAATGTAATGCCTAGAGAGAAATAACTTCCAAGTTACGTTTTCAGCATGTTAAACAGAGGTCATGCTGAGTAAAGATAATCACAGAATGGTTGAGGTTGGAAGGGACCTTAAAGCTCATCTAGTTCCACCTCCCTGCCATGGGCAGGGACACCGTCCACTCGCCCAGGTTGCCCAAAGCCCCATCCCACCTGGCCTTGAACACTTCCAGGGATGGGGCATCCACAGCTTCTCTGGGCAACCTGTGCCAGGGCGTCACCACCCTCACAGGGAAGAATTTCTTCCCAATATCTCATCTAAACCTATCTTCTTACAGTTTAAAGCCATTACCCTTTGTTCTATCACTACATGCCCTTGTAAATAGTCCTTCGCCAGCTTTCAATATAATCAGACACATTAGAAAAGCTTTCAACGTCTTAATCTTTTTGTGTTGTCTCATAGATTCTTGAGCAAAGAATTTGCAATTGCTTTGTTCAAAGGGTCACAACCTTCATTTACACTGGAATATCATGATAAATTACATGAACAGTAATAGCTCTGATTTTAGAAAACAGAAATTATTTCCTTAAGTAATTTGTTCTGATTTAGGTTTCTTTCTTGACCCACAGAGGGAGATGAGCTGATATATTGCTACATTCAGCTGGTTAATTTTCCATTAATCTGAAGCTATTTTGCTAATTTTCTAGGATCTACAAAAACTCTTAAAAGACAGTTTAAAAAGTTTGTTCAGTCTTCATAAATATGGATTGAGTGCAATGTAGAAATGGACACATACAACTATGTTTTTTAAATTTCTAGTCAATTAGATAATTATAATATACTATAGTATTACCAGTAATATGATAATAATTGTATAACTGATATTTAGTACAAATAAATAATTATTATATTATTTTACATATAAATATTTATATCAATCATTTCTACTTTTGTAGAATGAAATGGATAAGGTCTATAGCCTAAGAAATATTGTACCTTCCCAGATAAATCATAGAACCTTGATAAATGTTCTTTTTTAAAAAATCAAACCCCCCAATTAAATTAGTGAAGAAGCTAAGACTCTTGGCACGACAATCATATTTTTTCAGCAGCCTTGCTCTGTATCTGTAGTAGATGCTCAGTATCTCTACACTCATAGAGTGAGTGAGCTTAAATTTAACCTAAATACATGATTTCTGTACCAACACGGAAAACTCACCCTCTTAATTTACTATATGGACATTTCAAAATGCTTTTCAGAGTCTACCTTGTTTCTTGACCAGCTTTCCAGACTCATACCTTCTTTGAACAGTCTCAGAAGCTTTCCTCATTCCTGCTCCAACAAAAAACCTTTCTTATGCATAATAAAAAAAGTTCCCCAAAAGTTCCTATGATTTAGGCTGATAAAGTAAAATTTTAAATAATTCTTGTTTTCTACAACTGATTTTTGTTGTTGTTGGGAGTTTTTTGGTGTGGTTTTTTGTTGTTTTTTTTTTTTTTTTTTTTTGGCTGGCAAAGGCTAACAAGTTTTTATTAACATTGCCCCCAGATAAGAAAAGCACTTCGGAGTTGTTCTTTATTGTTGACTACTTCCTGATGGTGAATGAAGTATTTCTATTTCCAGATAAAAGGAGGATGGCCCAGAGTACTTTAACTTTTCTGAATTTTTACACTGATTAGTGTATACTGGAGTCCGCAATATTCACAATATATGTGAGGCAGAGGCAATGGCTCCTTGCAGGAGTTCTTACCACAAAGTAATGCATTTTTTGGTGAGATCTTTAAATCTGTTAACAATGGAGTGGTAGTTCCCTTTTCAGTCTGAACTATACCCTTCTACGGAAGGATAATTCTCATTCTTATTCAGCCTGTATTTCCTCCAGCAAGACTAGGACACTGAAGTGGCATTTGTAGGTGTTCTTTCCACCTACGCTATCTACAATACGGGAGGGGGTGTTAATCTCCACAGCTTGAAATTCATGTGTACTTCCTCTCTTAAGATGCAGTTCACAAAATACACAAAAACCACAGGGTATTTACAAGTGAGGGAATTCGTTTGGGGAATACATAAAACAATGTTTTTGCATTAAGCAACACCACTACAGAACAAACCAGTCACTATTATTCTGGTATCTGTGTCACTGTATTCACCATCATTTATGTATTCAACCTCGCTACTGGAAATAGACTTTTCTTCTGTTTCACTTCTGATTTCGGTTTGCCATTAATTTTCCACAGGGTTACTATAGCTCATTATATTGCATTCGAAGCACAGGTATCTTTACACTGCAGAGCCAAAGATAGTTGAATGATAACTTTTTTTTTCTATAAGGTATATTAACATTTTTTAGAAAGAGGCACTGAAAAAATACGGAGTAAGAATGCATTCCACCTATTAACTCCATATATATTCACAGAGTTGTTTGTTATGCCAAGATGCAGTAAGCGCGGAAAATGCCTCCGTAGGAAGGCAGTACCAGCGCTCTGATTCACGGATTACACCAACCCACGTTTCCAAAGCAGGGAGCCTAGTCAATGTTACGGTTTCCATCCATTAACAATACTTTATAAGTACCCAGGCCCTTAGGCACTCATCTGGAGATCAAAAAGGAAAAGTGGAGTTTCCGTCCTCCTCCTTTCTCTTCATTTTTCTCTTTCCTCGTGACCTCTGTAATGGGAAGGAGGCAAGGAAACTGCTACACCACAAGGCAGAGCCGACAACTCTAACCTAGTTTGGAAGCATTTTCCACCGGCAGATCAAAGAATGGTTATTGCTGTGACATTACAGTGCAGAACTATATAATAAAAATAATTGTCAACAATCCAGAAAGTTACAGACCTCCTAGTTCCGGATTAATGACCAGCCTGCTGGATATGCTTGCTTTTAGACATTAGTGTCATTGCACTTGTATGCACAGAGCCTTAAATCCATTTGTAAAAGTCAATGCTTTCACCACCGGTATCGGTGTTACGACAGGTCCATGACAGGTAAAACGGGTTTGAAAATGGGTCTCAAATATTAGTGCCAATTCAAATGGTAAATTCTGTACTTTACGTTCTTGTATATTGTAAATATTAACTCATTTAAGACGTGCCACAAAACGCACCTCAGACTGGTACTGCTTTTGGTGACTTTAAGGGAACTCGGTCTATGATTTAAATCATAAGAATTTCCCATTACTACCCACTCTTCCAAATCACGGAGCTATCCAGAACAACAACTGTTTTGCACAATTTCAGGCACTTCTATGCACTGTTTTATGTTTCTTTATATCACAATCTCTAGGAAAAAACAAAATACCTCCCTAGGAAATCAATTTTTAAAATGAACCTTCACAAGATATTTGGCAATTTGCTTTCCTAATTATCCTTTCTACACCATGTTCTTGTGTTAAATATCATCTCTAACAAGCACTCAGGCACTATAGCTACCAATTATGAATACAAATATACAACCTACTTATTTCCTTTTTTTTTTTTTTTTTTTTTTTAGAAGCAGAAAGCACCCTAATCCCAGGGATAATTGTCCCCGAGTGATACATACGGTATCATACAGCATATGACGTGCCCTTCAATGGATTTAAAATAAGTTTGACGGTTTTAGGAAGCAATTTTTAGGCTGGATGAAAATATCTTTGAAATAAGAGATTTACCAGACAAATCATCATTTCTTTCCTGAGGTGAAACTGCTGCTCATCAGACACGACAAGATGCATAAGTGCTGCTCATCTGAAGGTCCCATTTTTACATACAAAAACATATTTAAGTTATCACACACATTTATATTCACCTAAAAATACTAGACTGCTACATCAAAATGTTTCTGCAAATCTAATTTAAAAAAAAAAAAAAAAAAAGAAAAAGCTATGTATCTCTAGTTAGAGTTAGTTGGTTTGTAAGAGGAAGGAAAAGCCAAGGAAAAGATACATAAGAATGGATGTCATCATAAAAAAGCCTTCTATAATACAGCTCAAGCACAGAGGGTATAATTCTGGACTGACTATGATTCTTTGACAACCTGTTTCACAGTAGCAGATTTCAGTGGTTTTATAATCACAGATAATGCACAGTTTTATAATAAGGAGGTGTCAATGTGTGGAAGAAGAGGATTGCAGACCATTATTTTCTCAGACATTTTCATGGCATATGCCAAGTGCAGAGAAATGTGAGCGATGTCGATTAAAGAGGCAGTATAACTTATCCAAGCACTTTTGGGTACAGAGGACAAAATACTGGTTCTCACAAGGCTGGAGCACGGAAATACTGATACATTTTACAAACAGGAACATTAAACGCAAAATCTATATGATCACAGAGAAAGGAAAGAAAAGTATTCTGTGTTTCAGTCAAATACTAAAAAAAAAAAATCTAATTCTCATCTCTACACTTTATGCCTGGTTCCTTTATTGCAGTAATACCTGTAAAACCAAGAAGACCTCAAATGCTTCAAAGGCTCTATACCAATCTGAAATACAGGGCCTTATCCCTCAGTACATCTAAGCTTTCATGACAGAGGCACAAACACTTCCAGCCTGAAGAGAAGGACAGTAAGAACAAGATAGACAATTCTACAGCCACATTAAGTAGGAAAAATGTGCTCCTGAGATCCCAGAGTGAAGCTCAATCTTCCTGACTTAAAAAAGTAGAGTCCACTCTCCTGCAGAACACAGAACTAGTGATCTTAGTCTTAATGAGCACTACTATCGCCATGTGCTGCTATTAATTCAGTGCTTTGTTTCCAGAGGTAATAATTTTGGGGAAGAAGGTTTCCTCCTATAAAACAGTTATCAAGGAACCGACAATCATTATTCGAAGAGTAGCAATGTGAGATCCAATTTTATAACTATATTCTGTTTTCTGAAATTATATTTCAATTTTAATTACATACAGAAAGATTGCTAATTTTTGGATTCAGCCTCTGTACTGAGTAACAACAGCTGCCATATAAAAATTACAAATTGGCTATGAGTTAGCAATTCCTACTTATATTTCAGGAAAGACTTTTGGAATATAAGGAGAACATTAAAGTGTCCTTCAGTCATTTTTCTGTAAAATTTCCTTTTTAATTGAAATCACAGATTTCTTCTAGGTCTATTGAATCAGTTGAATACATGAGCAAAATGTAACACTGGAGATTAAAATTATCAGGACAGTTGTTAATCACTGTAAATCTCAACTGTATTAAAATGCTTCAATCTATTGAATCAAAAAATTTTTGATGGATTTTTTTCTTTCTCATGCTTTCTCCGAAACTGCCCTTCCCATCTTGCATGACTGGAATATCACCTACGGCCCATTATCAATTCCATAAATCCCTTCTGGCAAATTTTGATTTGGGTGTCCCAGACTATTTTATATTTTTATATCAGTCTTTTTCACTAAAAAACCCCACGATAAGCAAAACCTGTCTTACTGTTTTGTAATATATTACCACAAAGTCACTATCAGTGCCCGACAGGTAAATAATCCTATAAATTAGCATCTTCACTTGTTTTAGATGCAAATGCATCTTCCTTGTAGATTTGTTATGCAGACATGGTCCATTTAGCAAGTGATAGACAGAACTTTGCTCCCCAACAAAAAAAGTAGCTGCTTCCCAACTTTAAAAAAAAAAAAAAAAAGTTTATCGACATCAAAAACACACTTAGAATTATCCTCAAAATTCATCCTAATCTTTCAATGAATTCAAAACCCTCCTTAGTTCCAGTTGGATGCTTTTACAGGACAAACTTTCACAGACATTCAAAAAAATAAAACGAGAGAGAAACCATACCTTGGTGCTCGTCACTTGAAATGGAACTTTTGAGCCCTTTGTAACTGGGGATGTCAGCTTCTCAGCTGGTTTTGAAGGGATTAGATTCGTAGCGGGAGGCTGATTGTGCAGAACAGAAGACAGGCAAAGCTGCACGGTCTCCTTCAGAGCTTTCAGCTGTGACTCCTGCGGAAAATAAGAAATCATCAGCTCTCTAAGACGTGTTATTATGAACAGAATTGCTTGCTTTCTCTCTCTGCATTAAACCAAGTATTTATGAGCAGCTGCTGCTGCTTTTTCTTATTAACGGAAGAAATTAAGGCTGTTTAAAGCAGTTTTTTAAATATGATTAGGTTACCGTGCATTACACAACAAACTCCCTAGAAAGTTATTGCACTTTTCCCTTTCCCCCATGTGGTTTTATCCACAATACTGCAAATAATTATTAAATATTATTTTACCTGAAAAGAACCAAAAATATAATCTACCAAATATCATACAGCGTCCAAACTTTTCCGTTAATAGTTACAGAAAAGTAAATGTTCATAAATATTGCAAAGACACAGAACGTGCCTATAAATACAGGCTACATCAGCACATTTCAACCTTCAAATATTTTTTTGAGGATACATAAATCAAGGTATACCGTGGCAAAAGTTGATGGAAAATACATGTATAAGTAACATTACACACTATATACTACGTATGTGAAATATTACTTGTATAATATAAAAATATTTCAGTTATTCAAATCCTAAGCAATGGCATTTGGCATCCACCACCTTGTTTTAGTTTATTTGCTAAACAGGTATTTTTTAGAACCTGAGAAATATTCTATGTTTTACATTAGATAAGCTTCCCCTGAACTGGAACCAGGGAATGTATCTCATAACCGGGAAAATCTGAACGTTCCTTTAAAAAAAACAAACCAACCCAGTGAGTAGGGTACATTTCAATGGCAGGATCAAAGACAACCATAAAAAGATTATTAATGCACAGAATGGTAAGGAAAAATCAAAGCAAGAGGAGATAGAGTTTCATTTGTTTGCAAACAGACAAAATTGAATGTCTTTCCCTTCAGACGTGTGCAGTGAGGAGGAATGCTAGTTTACCATCAAAGAGGACAGCACTTTGTATGAATTACTTATTAACATGTATGAACCCTGAGTCAGGCTGATAGTCTCTGACCTAATGGCAACGTAAAAGGGAAAGGATTACTTTATCCATCTGACTCAGGGATCTTTTAATTTCTAATTGACAACAGAAGATCTTAGCGTACATCTTTTCGTGTAATATGTCTTTTCCCCTACCTTTTCAAGTGACTGCACAGAGAACATAAATCACCATTTGACATAGTCAAAATAAGCTCAGACACCAAACTGGCAAAGGTAGCAGACTGTCTAATTTTGCTTGAAGACATGGACTCGGCCATTATAGCACTATATGACCCTAATGCTCCCTGAAAATCACGCTGATCCGAAACCATGCTCCTCCCATCTGGAAATCCTGCTGGATAATTTCTCATCCTCTCATCTCCCGCCCCTGCCATCCAGTGCTTGTTCTCCCTTGGCTACAGCCAGCCATTTTGCCATTCCAAAGGTAAAATCAGAATAGATCATATTGTTTTCATCCTGTGGATCTCGTGATAGGAGACGTATAAATGGGCAGCACAAGAGTACAACTTAAGGAAGCACTATTGGAACCAGGGATGTCATTTGACAAAGTTCTCGGTAACCTTGCACAGATGCGATTGTGGTCAAAATAGGCTGCTCGCTGCTCAAAATACTGTCAACACATAATGCATGCCTTCAGATTTCCCAGATCTGTTCATACTCTTGTCATGTGGTTGGATTCAATATAGAATAATTTAGGTTGTGGTAATGCACAATTTGTCAGTCTTCCAAGGGTCCATCACTGGAACTAGAAAAGTGCTGTAGTGTAAATAGACTTGAGAGACACTAAGCCCACTGTCAGCACAAAATAATATTTAATAAGAAAGTCTGATAACCTCCCAAAAGAAAAATACAAATTAATGCCTATTTATAGGCACAGCTTGAGATTCACTCACTCAAATATTCATTTCAAATACAGCTCATGTTCCAAAAATGCACATTGCTCTGCACATTGCTTCCATTCCTTTAGCTGAAACTACGTATGCTAACACTGTCCAAACAGTTAAGGCCAAGTCTTTTCTGAAGACGTGGATGGACCATTGGCCATCTCTAACTTTCCAGCTCATAGTTCACATAAAAAAGCTCTTAACGAGGGGGAAAAGGTACCTACAACTTAAATGGTCTTACCCTGCAGTTAGAACTAGTCAAACACGGGTATTTTTAGTCTCATAAAACTGTCTCACAATTCTCACTGGCATGAACTTGGGTTTTTTCCTTTATTTACACTGCTTTTTTTTTTTTTTTTTTCCGCTTGCCATTTCCACTGCACTTTCACAGCACGTAAGCAATGATGCCATCCAATATCCAATGACTCTCTCGATGATTTGCAAGATGATGACACTGGGCTTCTGGTAAACCTGGAGAACCATAACTGAGTCCTAAATTAAAATTCTATAATATTTAATAGGAAAGAAACAGAGGGTCAGAGGAGTCAGTTGGGTGTGCTGCAAATCCCCTTTTAATTTGCAGACAGAATCCCTTAATAGCGTTCTCATTAAAAGTTCCTGATGTCAAACGTTCTTTGCTTTCTCCTTCACAACTGTCTGCATGATAATGAATAACTGCATTTAGAAGACATCTACGGCAAGCATTGCTCTCTTGCCATTGCCACAGACGGTATATTGGCACTAACGAGAGACCACGTCTGTGAGTGTTATACGTGCAAAGGAGAAACATACTTAATTTTTAAAGTAATACGTGGAGCAGTTCAGTTCAGTGTGCTAACAAGAAACACGTGACAGATCACCAGATGACGCGCACACAGGTTTGAATAATGCTACTGTGAGCATTGCTTACATAGATGACATTTTGCAATGCTGGATGCAAATCCTCACTCCAGAGGATGATTTCTGTGATTGCAATATCATAGATTAAAGAAAAATGCTTTTAGTGCAAGATGCATACTTTTTTTTAGATGTCTAATGGAACCTGAAAATACTAGAAAACTAAACCAAAAAAGTATTTTTTGATAGCGTATTGACTTTTTTTTCCTTTCTGATTCACTGCTTCCCTATTGCATGAGATTTTCTTCCCAGCTGCCCTAAATGTAGAGGAAAGTTCCCCTGTGGCACAGCTGACAGGAGGAACGTGTCCTGCTTTGTCCCCTCCCTGACGTGAGTGGGCACCTCTGCCCACAGGACAGAGAGCTCTGTCACATCAGTCCCACCTAACGAGAGACTGACCCATTGCTGTACTGCATCCTACTCGGAACTAGAACGAAACCTCAGACAAAAACGTATCGTTACAGGCACGTTCTCATTAATGTACTTTTGCACATAAAGAACTGTAGCATTCGGCTTTCTGTGGGGTTTGGAGACGTTTCTTTCTAATTTGATTGCCGTCTTAAATAACTTTGCAGCTGTACTTAACTTCATGCATCATAATTTGTTCCACTGATTTCAGTAGCATTACTCCCAGGTACAGGCAATTAAGTATGCATCTAAATCATTGCGAGACTTCCATTTGTTTTTGTCAAATTACACTGGAACATTCAGAGCCGATAGAGATAAACACGCTTACATTACGTTACACTTCTTACTTTGTCAAGGGCTGCCTTTTCCAATTCATCTTTTGCAACTGCTAGTTTTTGCTCCAGATCTGTTAGCTGTTGTGCCTGTGGGAATAAAGAAGAAAAAGCTGATGCAATCTACAATGCGGTTTTTCCCCTGTAATTTTTCTATGCAGTGCCTGTGAGAGAGGAAAGGATATAAATTCTACAAGTAATATATATGAATTGGGTCAGAAAAGTAATATATATGAATTGGGTCAGAATTGCTTGCGAAAAGACCAGGCCTCAAGGGATACATTTTTCCCTGAGAACAAGTGTATTTTTATGTAAGAACTGGGCTCAAATCCGCTCCATTTATGTGAATGCAAGTTTACTCTAATTTCAATGTCAGCAGCCAAAGTAATTCCATAAAGTATTTAGAATTATGCCATAATATCCTTCCGGAAAATGCAAAGTATTCAAACAGTTTTTATTATTTTGTTCATTTATTTGACTTCTGTTTGTAATCTGAAACACTATTTTGTAGTTTTATACACTGAGACGCTAACATTAACATAACTTGGCATAAACAGAAATTAGAAAACCCCTGAACGTTCATGCATGTAGACACCTTATCAAATGCTACTAGCTGCTGGTATACAAGGAGTTAACTCCAGATTTGTTTCTCCATCTCCTTCCCTGGAAATATAAAAGGAAAATTCACAATAATAGCAAGTTATGAAACCATAGGGAAAGCATTTGGGGAGATTTGTGTTTGAAGTCAGGGTCAGGCAAGCAGCCTGCGCCCTGCGCGAATGGACTGTTGGCATTTTATATGCTGTAACATTATTTTCCTGCATAGTCCTTCAGGAGGAGATCGGGCTTTTTACAACACAGATGCAATGTATTGAGCACAGGCGTTCAGGAGATGCTTTTAAATCCTCAGCAAAAAAAAGACAATAAATTTCTCTCCTCTTTCCTAGGAGCTAGATACACCTCTAACAGACTGCTCGCTTTAGGGAAATACATTATCTGCAAAAACTTCCCATTTTAGGGAAGCAGGAGCTCCCAGATTCCTGCAGTTCTCTGCCCCGTCATCAATAGCACATTACCATGCAAGCAAAGGGAATAAGGCAGTTATATTTTACTGTTGTATTTGCAAAAACTGCCCACTAGTTGTTTTCCCTGTTTATGAAGGGAACCGTAGAGAAAGACACTGGGCTACCCAGTTATCCTTTCTCTCTGAAATTCTGATTAGGTAATGCACATTTGGTGCATACAAAATAATTGGATCAAGTTCTCATTTCTCAGTTAAAGAGCAACACTTTTTCATTTTGACCCAACATCTGCAAGCACCCCATGCTCACCAGGTTTTCTGAAGTTCATCCCCAGCCAGATACTATTTTCTTGCCGGACTTTTCAAGACCACATGCACTCCGCTGACTGTAGCATAGCTTAATGTATAGCCATACAACATAAATGCTGCTTAGCATAAACCCCACAAAACATGGTTAACTTGGTCTCTGTGTGGGGGCAATGACAGCGCTTCCAGCACATATCATAGCTGATGTGCATTAGCTTAGAGAAGCCTGTAGTCCTCATCAGATACTTCAAGTGACATTTATTAGCATTAGGCATAAAACAACTATGAGGATTAGGCACAGGCTGATAAAATGACAAAAGCCTGGCATTTTCAGTTCCCTGCTCATGTAAAGAACTACTTAGTAGCATTTTGAAACAGGATTAGGCATTTATCTGCAGATTTATCAGAGCAGCCACAGTTTCATTAGTCAAAATCACACATGATTAGGCAATCCTGCTTAAAGCCGAAGACAACTGTTTGCTCAGATGCAGGGAAGTCTCTTGTGAATGCAGTCCCCAATTTCCACACCTGATACCAGTCGCTGTCACACACACACCACAGATTAGAGCACTGGTTTGGCTCCCCAGTCTGGCAACAGAGCATCCAATCCAATACAGAAAGAATACTTCCATTTCATTAGAATTTGCAAAATTTAACTGCACTTATCATTGTCTTATTAGAGCAAAACCTAACAGATATATAAGAATTTTTCTAGAGTTCAGCAACATTTGCATTTATTACTAAATACAGTACATAGTATCACTTACAATAAACATGGTCCCAGTCAATGTTTGAAAGACTGATCGTTAAGGTTGGCTCTATCCGACGCAGAGACAGTTCTCATTAGATACTAGAACTAGACCAAGTAATTACTCATATGATTAACATTTTAATTATTGCTACTTATTAAACTATTTTTACAGGACAGTTATACAAATTAATACATTTTCAATTAATGAGAACCAAGATTTGAAAAACAGTATATATAATTAAATCATTTGCATTGCCATTAAAAAGGAACTGACACAAAATAAGGTTTGCATGATAAACGAAAGGCCAGGGTGGCATCTCTGATGGTGTGCATTGCTAAAGGATTAGAATCACACGGATAGTGACGCATTGCTGCGTGGCGTGGGCCAGACAACTAGGAAATGTCTCCATTCAGCACCATCTGCTTTATGGTTTAAATCAGTGGAATAGCAGAGCGGAAGTTATGAATTTCAGGATGCCTGGTTTTCTTCAACACGTGCGTTATGTAGCATCTGAAAATCCGGGTAGTTGATAGGAAGCAGGTAACGGCGATTACAGGTGACTCCTGCCGCTTTCCTTGCAGGGGAATGCCTGGTGCTATGTAACACCTTGTGCTCAGTCAAAGTGCAGCCATATCAAAAATCAAGTTGGAGGAAAAGTGTTTAATTTTGTTAATTGCTGCCTACCATTAGAAAGAATTCATTAATCTAACGCATTGTCCTAACACTGCTCATATCGAGTAAAACATTTTTCCGTCTGTGGTGAAAAGGTATTTGTCCAAAGGACAGGCTCACACGTATTCACAAAGTCTTTCTGAATGTATCACGTATTGAATCTTATTCTTATTTTTGGTAATATCATCGTATTTTGATGGACTTTTTCTGTAACTTTCACAGATTACTAAGATAATAGGCCAGTGATATCAATCCAACTGACATCAAGTGGGAATAAAATCCTGGCACTAAAAATGCATTTTTGATGAACCATTTGAGCGTAGTGACCCAAAACTGCAGAACAATCAATTTTTTTTCCTGATTTTATTTTTTTTTCTCTCTCAAGGCTGAATTCATATTGTAATAGTTTCACTACCCTTTTAATTTAGAAGTTTTTTTAGGGAGCCTAATTCAATTGATGTGGCTTGGATACTGAATAAAGAAAAAGGACAACATACCAGTAGAACTACATAAGCCCAATACTGATAAGGAGGAAAGTGCCTTTAAAAAGCATAGCCTGGAAAAACTTAAAAATATTAAGTTTCTCTTCAGCATTCTTGTAGAATCAGGTCTTACAGAGAAAACAGTGAGATAAATCATTTTTTTCATTCTTGGAAAGACTGCACTGAGCAATTACTGTCAGTGAAGTACACTTTTCTAACTCACTGTACTTACCTTTACTCATTGTGAATTACATTACACAAAATGCCCACATTTAAATTCTTCCAGGCATAAATATAAAAAGCAAAAAGAAAATCTAGTCTGATTTCAAATAGATAGAGAGAAATCTAAATTGACAGGGTTGGTTGGTTTTTTTTAATGAGTAATTCAAACCAGACAGAATTTCTGCATATAAATAAAAAAAAAAAAAAAAAAAATAGAAGGAAATGCCTACATGCCTTTAGGATGATGACTTGTTCAAGAATTTATAAATATCATATCAATACAATCTAGGTAGTTGGGATGTTCATGTTCCTCAAAGTCACACAAAAGCAATAAAACAGGGATGAGAGAGAAGGTTTGCACTCTAAAAAACAGTGGCTAGAAGCTTTACACTTCTCACACTTCTTTAGTCATGTTAGAAGGAGAAAAACATTCACTAGTGGTCTTTTGTGTACCTTTGGAG
Source organism: Balearica regulorum gibbericeps (assembly GCF_011004875.1). Taxonomy (NCBI): domain Eukaryota; kingdom Metazoa; phylum Chordata; class Aves; order Gruiformes; family Gruidae; genus Balearica; species Balearica regulorum. The sequence continues at coordinate 65,194,631 of NC_046188.1, forward strand.
AAGTTATAACTTTTGCCTGTTCTAAAAAATTAATCCTTTCAATGATCTTTCTTGCGACAAACAAACCCACATAAATACAATGAGTAAATTACTGTTGGATTATGTATTGTTGATAATAACGTGGTACTTTACAAATAAGCTCCAAATATGGCTCCTTTAAATGTTCTTGTTGGTATTTTACCCTGAAATGGTAGATCTGAACTTTCTCCCAAACCTGACTAGTCCATAGGCTTTTCCAGAGACATCTCCTCCTCCAAGGCCTCCCGTTTCTTCTCAGGAGTCAGGCAAAACCTAAAGCTTCTCACGCAGGAGGTGAATTACTAGACTTTTCCTGAAGGTACAGGTCAGCAAAACCAGGCTGTGATCCTATTTCTGTGTACAATCTAACAAACCCAATAACACAATGACTCGTTGAAAAAAAGAAAAATCCTATTTCCTTCTGAAAAAATCCCAGAAACAGGACCCCTTAGTATGATCAAACACTGCATGTGCTGCCTGGAGTCAGAAGGAGGACAGAGGGAGGGGTGCCCACCTTAACATTTCGGTCTTATTTGATCCCAGATCTATTCCAGGTTAATAGCGGGATACGAATTCCACCCCCAGAATAAGCAAGGGTTATGGTCCAGGTCAGGCGGGTGACGGGGCTGCCCGGCTGTATAGCTATTACAAATACTGCACGCTTGTTAGCACAGCCAAAAAATGTTTTTATAAAAGGCTTTCTAGCATTTCTTTCCCAGAAACTTTGTACAGCATGTCAATGTGGAATATAAAGTATATAGTGATGGCTTTTGCTGCTGCTGGTTTCTTTGTTTTGTTTGTGGTTTGCCTTTTTTTTAAACTTGTAACTGTGTAAAATACTCAGGGGAAAAAAACAAAAAGAAACAAAACACTTCCATTCCCTTTCTTTTCCTTATACAAATATTTTCAAAGGGTTGGGGGTTTTTTGTTTTGTTTTTCCAGAAAAGGCTAGGTTATGGCTTCACATTAGAAGGATTACTCACACGTGCAGAGATAAACTTAGTCATGACTGCATTTTCTTCACTTCAACACATAATAAATTGGGATTTTATTTGTTTTTTACAAAACTTTTAAGGATGTACTGCTGTTTATTGAGGACAAAAGAATCACACATTCTGCTTAATTAGAAAACATGATTGACTAAGTGATGTTTAATCACACGTTAAATAGATTGGATATTCTGAACTCTATTTTCCCCTGCATAGTCCTTAAATAAATGTGTATGAAGAAAGAGAAAATATTTACTGTACAAATTTTTATTTTATAATTGATTATATTTTCTAACTAGGACAACTTTTTAATTGTAAACCACTTCACTAGAAATTCGAATAAATTATCTGGTAAACACAATTCTACTGTGCTTATCCTACAAGCATTATTTGTATCTTAGAAAAAGAGACTTATGCTTCTAAATTGTACTGTTTACTGTAGCACAAGGTGTTAAATGCAACCGAGAACAACAGGTTTTGGCAGCTATTCCATTTAATCAGATGTGCAGCAAAACCCAGACGTTCAGCAACGTCTGAATTACATTTCAAGCACATACAACAAGAAAAAACGTCAGTTAAAAACATAATTTTTGCAAAGACTCACAGCTTTTACGTTTTCTTAATGCTCATTACTACCACAATGCTTTTCTCTCTCATTTGTGACTGTTCTGGATGTACATTTAAAAAAGTAAGACAGAACCTTTGGTTTTAGCACCAGTTGTTATGTCCGATGGATAACCAATCCACATGATTACAGCAACCTGCTGGTCTTTCTCTTCTGAGTCAGTCGTCTTTAAATGGTTGTATTGCTTATTTTAGCAGTAAGAGAACAAACGCTAAGGGGATAAGCATTTTAAAACTCATTTTAGGCATACCAGAATGCTCCACACCTCTGTCAGTAGTGTGTTGGAAACATTTACTACTACTTTTCTTGAGTGAGAATCAGTGTTTGTCAAGAGATAACTATCTTAAAACTTCCCATTTTGAAAACATTACCTCCTATTCAGCTGATGAATAAAGTAAAACCTAACACGTTCAGCACATTCTGGATTTCAACGTGTGCCAGGTGCCACCGAGGATCTGGTGCCCAAGGCGCCACCTTGGCTGCTGCTCCTCCAGCCTCTCTGGTTCCAAGGAAAGTCAACGTGCATGGGGCCGATGGCTGGTGCCTGCTCTTCCTTTTCACAATTTTTCGTGTTCGTGCCTGGCCATTTGTGGTGGGTTGACCCTGGCTGAGGGCCAGGTGCCCACCAGAGCCGCTCTATCACTCCCCTCTTTCATTAGACAGGGGAGAAAAGGTACAATGAAAAAAAAAAAACTTACGGGTCGAGATAAGGACAGGGAGAGATCATTCTCTAATTATCATCACGAGTAAAACAGGCCGCTTCTTCATCCTCAGGGGGAGGACTCATCGTTCCCCCGCTCCAGCGTGGGGTCCCTCTCACAGGAGACAGTCCTTCACGGCCTTCTCCAACGTGAGTCTCTCCCATGGGGTGCAGACCTTCAGGAGCAGACTGCTCCAGCGTGGGTCCCCCACGGGGTCACAAGTCCTGCCAGCAAACCTGCTCTGGCGTGGGCTCCTCTCTCCATGGATCCACAGGTCCTGCCAGGAGCTTGCTCCAGCGCGGGCTTCCCACGGGGCCACAGCCTCCTTCAGGTGCCTCCACCTGCTCCGGTGTGGGGTCCTCCACGGGCTGCAGGTGGAATCGCTACACCCCCTCATCCTCCCTCCATGGGCTGCAGGGGGACAGCCTGCTTCACCATGGTCTTCACCACGGGCTGCAGGGGAATCTCTGCTCCGGTGTCTGGAGCACCTCCTGCCCCTCCTTCTGCACTGACCTTGGTGTCTGCAGATGTTCTTACATCTTCTCACTCCTCTCTCTGGCTGCAAAAGCGCTCTCTAACTGTTTTTTCCCCTTCTTAAATATGTTATCACAGAGGCGCTGATTGGCTTGGCCTTGGCCAGCGGTGGGTCCGTCTTGGAGCCGGCTGGCATTGGCTCTGTCAGACACAGGGGAAGATTCTAGCAGCTTCTCACAGAAGCCACCCCTGTAGCCCCCCCGCTACCAAAACCTTGCCACGCAAAACCAACACACCATTCCTTCCCTTACTGCACAGAGGCTGACAGCACATCTTGTCTCAATATCCTCAGCATAAAAAGTTTTCAGGTCTAATATTTCAGAAAAAGACATTTGTCTTGGCAATTTCTACAGTGCTTACTGCTGCAGAAGCTTAAATGTTGAAAAAAAATTGATTGTTCCAAAACAGCTGGTCACAAAGTGTACTTCTGGCATCAGCATTACTCATACAACATCTTGCCCCCTTTTGACATAGAGCACTCATGGATCCAGATCCCTAGTTTTAATAGAAAACATTCTCTCTTTTTCCTGCTACATTTTTACAGAAGATGAGGCTGTGACTCCTCTTTCAGCTTCTCCTATGTCTTTCCCTCAGTTCTACTCTTTTCTCTGACGTTTGAGAAGTTTGGAATTTTTCAATATGTGACAAATTTTTGAAATTTTTTCAACCCTACTGGGCACACTCAAAATCATTATTATAATTAAACCATTTGGAAAATATCAGTCAAAGTTCCAATCAATTTCAATTTGATAACAATAGTAAACCTCTCCTCGTTTTAGCGGGTGCTGGATCAGGTCTGTAAGTTGATTGAGTAGCAGTATGCTGCCAGTTAAACGTGGAGCTGCTGCTGCTGCTAGATTTAAGTAACCTTGTCTCATGCTGGTTATTGGCTGGCCTTGTCTCACGCAGTAGCTCAGACTAGCTATTTAAGACTACATTACCTTCTAATGCAAGTCCATATCCTTAAGGTCGCATCCTCAGGGCTTAAAGGAAACTTAAAATTGAATTTTGCAGTTCATTAAAAAAAGCTACAACAATTTTTCATGCTCAAAACTGTGTTGTAAAAAGTGTACTGACAATAAACTAATAGACCAGAATTACTACCTACTGGAACGATATTCAGATTTTGCAAATCTGTGATTTCCAAAACTGCATGAAACCCATTAAAAAAATAGTCAAAAGAGATTTGTTTCAATAGAGAGACCAATGAATTATGTTAATACATAATCCAATGTCCTTACTGGGAAATATATACAATGACATCCCTCCACGTTCTTGTATGACACTTATCTCTTTATATTAAAGAATTCCCGTGTCTGCAAACAGCTTGTAAGCATTTTTGAGCAGCCAATTACGTCTAGATCTTCAGGCCCCTCCTGTGTTGCTAACATATTACGCATTAACACATTACTAATGATTATAAAGTCATAACAACAATATACAAAATGCTAAAATATGGCATTCAAAATGGAAACTAGGCACCAGCAAAAAGATGCCAAGGTAAACAGTGACACCTACTTCCTAAGCAACACACACATAATCTAGTCTACATGCATTTTTGTCAATGTTGTGAAAATAGACTATACCACCATTCAGGGGAAAAAAATTTACCTACTACAAAAGAAACCAAATTAAAAAAACCCAACAAACACAACAACAAAACAAACCCAAAAGAAATCTTGTACTTCATGAAAAGAAGTAGTACTTACTCACCCCACAGCGATAAAAGACCACGTAACAGAAGATGAGGAAATATTCGCTATACTATGTTATCTCAGCAAGATAGCTATCTGAAAAGTAATCATGCCATCTCCTACCACCCGAACATCAACCACAGGTATCTATGCAACAGCCCTAATACATTTTACAAAAATCAATTAAGCAAATTTCAATTTCCTGTCTCTCCCAGGGACCTCAGCTGCTACTGAGAGAAACAACTCAACAATTCCCTGTCTTAAAGCATTTTTCTACATCCACTAAGTAGCCAGATCTACTCACAAATAATTGAAAACCTGAAAACCAAAATTACAAATCCAACAGTAGGCAACATCCAAATACATATCTAAAAGTGTACAAACATATTGACTCAATCAAGAAAAAAAAATCCCAAAGTGAATAATCAACAAAAGCATTATAAAAACCAACAAAACCCATCATAAACATCCTCACTTGGAGAGAAAAAACAAAATCTAGCCGTTTCTAAGACTGAATTACCACGTGCAGCAAGAGTTATAGGGTTCCTAAACCATGAAGACTAAATCCAATGCTCGTAATACTACAGAGTAGAAATACCTCAAGGAAGATCCCACAATCTCTTATCTTAGAACTCAAAGAAAACATCAATTCTCACTCATGACTTTAACCCATAAAACCCTGCACAGCCTAGCCCATCAGTCATCCACCTCAGAATGCAGCCTGCCAGCTTCATCAGCAAAAAAACCCTGGCACAAAGTTCATATTCAATTCCATTATTCTCAAAACAGCAGAAAATTGAATTCTGTAAAATTATTGCATTCTAGAAATCCACAGATAAATAGAATAATCTTCATATAACAGCAACTTCGAAAATTAATAATAAAAAAAAAATCTACAATACACTTCCATTTCTTCAGCCATCAATGCAATTGCTTTCAGGAATATCCTTACAATTTTCTTCCTGTCATCAAGATGACTTTCAACAAACAAGGATAGTCCTTGAAGAAAACACACCTATTTTCAAGCAAGTCATCAAAATAATAGCTGTACATGATCACACTGCAACGTGAAAATTCAGCTCTCCCTAGCAACGTGCTTCTCGCTGTCATACATCACCAGACACAGCAACTTCTGTGAAAGAGCCCTAAATACTGATTAAGCTATTAAACATGTAATTACCTTGTTTTGCAAATGCTTTAAAAGAAAAATACTATCAATCTTACTATCTGGCTTTGCACAAACCAATGTACACAAATGGAACCAGAGCACGAAATGCAAACCACTCCATAAGTTCTAGGCTTGTAGACAACCTGATCTGCATGTGTAACCACCAAATCCTGGATCTGTTACTCACAAACGTTTAGTAATATCAGCACAAAGATCATAATTCCTGAGCTAAAGATAAAGAAAAGCATTTTGCAATACTTGCAGCCATGATATCGTCTCCTATGCTCAGAGATCTTTTCTACAAAAGAACAAATCGTAGTTTGAAATAATTACTCAAAATAATACTACTGAGGTCATCTCTCAAAGTCTGGAGTAAATGGCATGTGATGTCATTGACCCAAAGTATTACTTAAGCCTTTCTGCCCCAAATTATTTTAAATTTTTTTTTGGTGGGTTGACATATGATTTATTTCCACCACCATCTCCACCCCTTTTCCGCCAAATTTGAATGCTACGGTACACAGTACCTTTTTTTAGGAGTAGCCCTAAATTTTTAGACTAATTTTTTTAGGCAAAAGATCATTTTTCTCTCTAATATGACTCTGTACAATTACAGATTGATAAGAGTTTTCACTTGATTGTTTTCTTTTGGTCGTGGCTGTGCATCATCCTTCTATTGCTTTAGGAAGTGGTATTAGGCTCTGAGATCTCAGTTCCTTACAGACTCAGCAGAATGGATGAAGAACCTTAAGACTGGAAAAATAAGAAGTGTGATACACATCTTCAGAAAGACAGAAATGGAAGAAGTCATGACTTATAGATCCATTAGTATGACATTCATTTTTGGAAAAGTACTGGAAAGAATAGTCAGACTACCTCTCTAAGGGACAGAGCTTTCTTTGGCATATGTATCATTCACGAACTGAACACTGAACTAAACATATACTCATTAAATATCGTGGTGACATCAAACCAGAACTCTATGTGTCATAAAAGATGGGATTTATCTAAACTTATTGTGACAAACTGGAAAAAAATAAGATGACATTCACTAAAGACAAATATAAGACACTAAATACAGACAGGAATAATCAATAAAACAAATAGAGAATCTAGAACAGTAGGGATGAATGACTCAAGATGATATCACCACTGAGTATGTCATGCTTTTGTAGAAAAGGCAAAGAATACTGTGAGTACAGACACAGTTCTTTGCTCTGCTCAGCATGAGTGAAACGTCCGGCTGGACTTCAGTGTCCATTTAGGGCACTGCAAATGGATGGAGACCAAAGAAAACAAGTTCAGATATGACTAACACAAAGCATTAATGGTATACAAACACGGACCGAAGTAAGACTGGCAAAAAAATTCTACATGTGTTAATCTAAAAAACAAGAATACTGTGAGAGTCACAGGATAACAAATCTCAAAATATGCAAAATGAAAAAAAAAATCTACTTCCCAAGTCTATGGGAGATACCATTATGACGAAATGGCTTCAATTTCAGTAAGAAAAATTTAAGACGTGTAAGAAAATTTTCCACTACTAAGGTTAATAGACTAGAATAGACGAAAGGAGCAGAAATACGGAGTTTGAACTGCTGCAGGTTTCTGGAAAAAAAAAAAAAAAAGGTAAGCATTTTGAAAGAATAACACGTATCTAATTGAACCTTCTTTGGAGTCAGAGAATGTGGACCATCCTTTCTATTTTCCACAGCCTCCTAAGCAAACAGCTTTTGCCAGAATTGAACCAGTCCTGATGGGATTGCCACATATGTATAAGAATTTTTTATCTCAGTGAATACAAAGTAACTTTTCTTATTTATGTATTTAAAAGGAAAATTCTGTAAAAATATTTTCAGACTATTTCATTGTCTGTCAGACTCTGCTAGTATTGTGGGCACTTTTCATTTCATGTTTTGGAAGAAAAGCAAAGGCTTTTAGAAAAAATAAACTCAATCCAAAGAAAAACAACTTCTTTCTTGCTAATAAAATCATCACATAATAACATACAAGCCACAGTAGGCCAATGAGATTAAATTTATCAAATAGAAAACATCATAAAATAAATAAAAATATAGCTATAAGGAGGTTCAGTTTGCTACTTTCTACTCATTCATCATGTCATTTCCGACACAGTCCAGGGAAACATTTTAAAGAACATATTCCTATCTCAAGCCTTTGATGGTTATTGTCTCAAAACAATATGCTTAAAAAAGCTATACATTAAATGCATAATAAGCAGTAATTCTCCTCTTCCAGACTCTATGCAGTTGTCATGCAACGTGCTGAAGTCAGCCTGTAGCTTATAGAACTTCTTATCCCTAATAAAGTCACTGGTTGACGATCTCAGCAAAACAACCCCACCAAATTCAAACATTTTGCATTACATTTATGTTTATAACCGACGTTTTACAGTTAGCTTTTTTGTTGTTGTTTTTCCTAAGCAGCATGGTTAAATTTCCCAAGGGAGGTCACAAAAGATCCAGATGCTGAGGAAACACGCGGGATGAATAAACGCACTACAGGCCAGAGATCCTGTCTGAAAGCGAGATGGCTTGTAGCACTCTCGCAGGGAAGTTGATAAGACAGGCCCAGAGGAAACTGTCCTCAGTTTTCTTATCGCCTCCCTTTAACACTGAGCTACAGAAGTTACATTCAGCATTACAGGGCAATGTAAAAGCAACAACAAAGATAAGAGCATTCTTCTTCTGTTAAACAAATCAATGTATAAAAAAGTGTAAGGAAAACAATATTGCTTTTTTGGAAAGCTTTCTGCGAGGAAAGAAGGTATTTTATGGTACTTTAAACGTAATGAAGAATCTTTTAAAATGCGTTAAATAGCTTCGTTTTTCAGACATGCAAGGTCCGCTGAATTCTGCAGTTGATAACAATTTTAATACAGGCAGGTGCAAATCATGGGCAAAGTGAACGTACAGTTATGAAATGGCCGGACTTGGGTCAAGCCTGACCGCCAGCTGCGTACAAATAGCAGAATTGTATTGGAAAACCAGAAACTTTTGCATCTTCACACATGTGCAAGCACACAAACCTTCTGTAAAACGTTATCAAAGATTTAAAATTATGCAATCAATTGTTTCAAGCCCAGAAAGTAAGGTCATTTATATCTACCTTTAACACAAGTTCTTTGCTAAGTCAGGTCTTCAGTGGTTTTGTGGGGTTTTTTGTTTGGTTTTCTTGAATCATTTCACTTCCTTCTCTGTAGGGAATACAGAATCTCATAGTCTGCATCACAGAAATAAATACTACTTTGCAACTCCGGGAAACAGGTTTACTGTGGCATGTAATTAACTACTGCTAATAAGGAGGAAAACGCATATGGTGGCATCAATTTTACTTTAGAGGGAGAAATGGTATAAATATTTACCACATCCAATCAGTACGATGTGAAAACAATTTCACATAACTTTGCTTTTCTTTGACTCTATTTACCATATCAAATGCATGGTTTAAAATGATTTTCACACATCCAAATAATGAATTTATTGGTGTAGCACTAGGTTTTTCAAAGAATTTGCAAAATGGTTTTGACTATGAATGTCAGACTTTTAGGTACGTGTCCTTTGCCCCTTATATATAAAGGCAATTCAGGTGTTCCCCAGACAAAAATACTTCCTTGAAACAAGTCCTTGAAAGAAAAAAACAAAACTTTTTTTTTAAACTTGCCTTCTCTTTCTTATATAAGTCTGGGTAAACAGTTATAAGACAAGCCTAAATCTGAGATGTTGGTATGGTACCGCTTATACCTGAAACACTATTTAGGATAATAAAAGAGAACTGAAGGTAAATGACAATCCTGCTCTTAATTTGTGATACCGCACTTCACAGAAACGTGTGGGTACAAGAGTACCACCACGGAAACAAGCTAGACCACCGTGAGGAGCAGTAGAGGTTGTCAAGCATTGGGACCAAGGTTGTTCCCCACCCTGTTCCTCTCTCCCAGTCAGCTCCACTAACCTCCCCACCTGCCTTCTCCTTTCCCTCTCTATTTGAGCGTCTCCATCTTTGCTGCTCCCTCATCTCCCAGACCTGCGTTTGCCTTCTCAGATATCCTCTAGTTTGACACTATTGCCTGGGCACCTGGTGGCTCTGAGGATGTGGAGAGGTCTAAGGACCCCCCAGGGCCACAGGCAAGCAGTTAGTCAGTGTAAATCCCCACTTCAGCAGCCACGTCTGTGTACCCAACTGGACCAAACGTGGTTTGCTCTTCAGAAGAAGGTACACCATTATAAACCATCTCGCTCATGGTAAGACCACGTACGGAATACTTATTTGAAATTACCTAATTTGTTGTAAGGCAGATGCTATTTACTTGCTTATTTAAATTTAAATTCTACTACAGAACAAAGATTAAGTGCATTGGTAGGCTAGGCATAGTTAGCTGTTGCTCACATTTAAACTTTGAGGGGTTTTTTTAGGACTGTTTATCAATATAATTTGTCTCAGACTTTAAACGACAAAAGGGAAAACAGATTAAGCAGTAGATGAAATTTATAATTTTGAAATTCTGAAGCAGAATCTTTAGAAATTCATCACAAAAAAGTAAACAAAGATATACTCAAGCCATAACAATGAACCATTCTCACCTTGTACATTTAAAAGAACAATGATTTAAAAAATACAAGATACTTGTATAAAATGATAATGAAAGTTATTGCTGGATTTATTTTTCTTCATCTCATATTCCTATCAGACACACACATATGTTTGTGTTTCATGAACAAAAAACCAATTTTTAAAAAATTATTTTCTAATTTAGTAAAAGTGATGACTTCTAGGACAGTCCAGCCAAACAATGAGAAGACAGTTAACGAAGGAAGGCTAATTTGAAAACAAGTGGTTATGAATGCCTGAAACACATGTAGAACTCAATTTAGCAAAGTACTTAAGAGTACTTCACTGAATTGGGGTTTTAGGACCATAATCAAATCACTGTAATTAAGAGTGGACTCATTCAGAACTAGTAAGTACCTACTTACAAAGGCAGCTATAAAACTAAGGAGCTTGATTGAAATTTTTTATTAATAATTCCTTATTTCTCTCATCATAATACAAAGCAAATTGCAACTTTTAGCAACTCTTTAAGGATACTACACTGCATGGTTTAAGGGACTGAACTCTGACTGAAAGACAGGAGCTCAAATTCTAATCTCAGCAGAGATATTGACAACTTCTATAGCCTTGAGCACATCACTTACCTTCTGTGACTCACTGCTTGTCCATCATATGGCTTTATATCACGTAGAGAGACAGAAAAATATAGATATACATACAGACATGCCACATAATTAATCAGCTAGATTACAAAACACTTTGAAAACATAAGAAGAGTAAATACATACCAAATATGATGAACTCATGTTTCATTTACTACCACTTGTTAAGTTACTGCCACATATTGTTAAAAGTAGATGTAATTTACCAATGCACTGGAGTATTGAAGGAGAAAGCTGTCTTCCCCCCCCCCCCCCCCCCTTCATCTTCCTCTCCCACTTAATCATCACAGCTCTGGTCAGTCCAGAGGCATTGACAATAATAGTTACCAGAACTTAAGAACTAGCTTCTCAATGTTGATTATGCAAAACAAAAAGCAAACAAAACTTCCTACTTACTTCACATGTATCTTCACAGTGAATTGCACCACAGAAAGCAATAGGTTAATGGGCACAGGCAGAAGAATTCCCTCATGCCCTTTAGAAATCCAAGATGAAGTTTACATCCTTCTGGTGAACTGCTATGAGAAGCTTGCGACATTCAGAGCTACGCAGAGAACAGAAATCCCTAAAGTCCTCAGCAAGGCACACCGAAAATGTAAGGTTTCACGGGGTGGGAATGTGGTGGAAGGGGGAAAGGGTAGACGATCTGTAACATGACAGTAACTAGCAGCCAGGAGATGAGCACACACACCATTCGTGCTCTGTGCTGGCAGAAGACCATCCATCCACTGCTTTGATCTTTTATCAGGAAGAATCCAAGCTTCACAAAACAGCCTCACCAGCAACGATAACATGAAATCTGCTTAGTTTCTAGTCTCAAAGCAACAAGCAATGAAATACCACCCGTTCTTGCCCAAACCTAGCAGCCTCTCTCTGATCAGACAGATTTTTAAAAACCTTTCCACCCTATACCAAATGGCTTCTACTCTATTCAGGATTTCTTCAGACCTGAAACACACACACACAAAACAGCACACTGAACCTGCCCTTTCCCACATCTCACATGATTATTTTGGAGGATAGCATTAAGTTTGCCGTTCCCTTTTCTTCATAAATCGAATTTCCTTTAGTTAGGAAAAAGACCAACAGTTAAACCTGACAAAAATATTTCTGACTGCACATAAAGGATATATCAAATTAGGAAATCAGGCAGACACATACAGAATTGCACACAGTCAAGAGATATTTCAGGTATTTGCACGTGCAGTTCTCAGTACGTGGGACTTTGTAATCCACTTCACAATCCATTAACATCATCCATCTAAAGTTCTCAAAGCGTTTTTAATTACATTAGATCATAATTTCCCTAAGAGGCAGATAATATTTTGCATATTTTGGAATTAAGTGCATTCAGAGCAGAACCGATCCTACGTAACTTGGGACCTACATCTGAGCTGGGCACCCCAGTATTCCTTCCTAATCAAGAACTATGTCTATTCAGTGCATGTCAAGGAGTTTAAGGCATAATTCACATGGTCAAACGTAGACATAGCCTTTAGGAGAAGATGTATTTCCCAGACTCTCCAAGGATTAGAAATGAAGGCTACAGCACAGACATCCATATCCACCCACTTCTGTGCACATTCACACCAGACGCGTTGCCTCCGTAACAATGCAGTAAACTCCCTCCCTTCCACACCACAAAACTCTGATCTTTACATCTGTACCTTAACCACCAAATTGTCATAGTTTACTGAACTAGGATCAGGAGAAGGTTGATTTCACTTATGCCAGTGACTTGCCAGATAGCCTTTCCCATTTGTTCACTTCCTCATGCTCATGTTTTCCTTCTCTGCTTCTGTAAATTGTTTTCAGGTGGGCAGCTTAGGATAGGAGGTTCCCTTGCTAAGCATTACTACACAACCTAGCATAATTCAGATCCATTTTGGGGATCACTGCATATTAGCATAATGAAAACAACAAGTAGACAGTAGTACTGAACAATCCTTCTGCCTCGGCCAAAGGAAACAAGCTTTCACACCCAGGCGAGTTTAGAAGCTATAATTTTCCTTTCAATTTTAGCTGAACTATGTGTTGTTTTCGTTAATGCTTGCTGGTAGTAAAATTTAACTGCCTAGATGTATAATATGCCTAGGTTTTACATCTAAATCTATTCCCTTGGTTTGGGTCTTATGATGATCAGAAATAAATGTTCCTGAAAAACCTTGGAATCAACCTTTGCATGCAAAAAAAAAAAAAAAAAGAAAAAGAAAAAAAATCACACAAATCACAGCGCTTATTTTAAATGGCCTACGTTATTCCATCTTTACAATACCATGCATACAATAGAGAGACAGTAGAGAGAGTTAAATACTTCCAGAAGGCAATTTGGACCTCATATTGAGATGAATTACTTTGTAAGTAATTCTAGCTCTAGTCACTTTGAAGATGACTACTTATCTTCATCCTTTATGCTGGGAATAAAAGCACTCTCAATTAGCAGGCTCCAGTCAGGTGACCTGAATCTCCCTCCTCCTCCTTTAACAGGGATTAACTTCTCCCCGTGTTAACAAGGACTTAATGCCCTTCAGCAAAATGTCTGTATGTTCTGTTTTTATCCTGTCCCATTCCCCTCCTCCCCTCTTTTTTTTTTTTTTTTTTTTTTATATACTAGCTAGACTGGCTATTCATTTGGATGGTATAAGCCACAGACCTCTTTTTCCTCTAGAAGCTTCAGTTTTGGTAAAGATGTTTCAGCATATAGCAGGAATTTGGATCCAAGGACCTAAGAAACATTCCATTGCTCAAGCTTATCACAAACACAAAAATTTGCTTTAAGTGTCGACAATCATAGAATCACAGAATGGTTTGGTTTGGAAGGGACATTTAGAGGTCATCTAATCTAAACCCCCTGCAATAAGCACGGACAGTTTCAACTAGATCAGGTTGCTCAGAGCCCTGTCCAACCCGACCTTGAATGTTTCCAGGGATGGTGCATCCACCACCTCTCTGTGCAACCTGTGCCAGTGTTCCACCAAACTCATCATAATAAAAAAAAAATTCTTCCTTAAATCTAGTCTGAATCTATCCTCTTTTAGTTTAAAACAATCGCCACCCCTTGTCCTATCACACCAGGCCCCACTAAGAAGTCTGTTCCCATCTTTCTTATAAGCCCCCTCTAAGTATTGAAAGGCCCCAGAGCCTTCTCTTCCCCAGGCTGAACAACCCCAACTCTCTCAGCCTGTCCTCATAGGAGAGGTGCTCCAGCCCTCTGATCGTCTTTGTGGCCTCCTCTGGACCCACTCCAACAGGTCCATGCCTTTCTTGCATGATGAAGGAGGGCTGCTAATCGAAGGAAAACCAAGACCCATCTGTGAAATATTCTATTATTCAGCTAGAAAGACGAAAAATGTGTTACAGAATCTATGGAATAGGGCAACAGATTTTGGTCACCGGCGGGAAACTAGAAAATTGCTTTATGTGAGCATATAAATACAGATATTAATAAACTAAATACTTTCCACTGCTTTTGTTTATTTAAAAACAAAGTCACCAGACAACTTTTTAGGCTTTGAATCTTCTCTTCCTTGCCTCAGAAAGCAATTTAATAAAAAGCACTGTCCCTGTTATAGTGCCTTGCAAAAAGAAAGCAACCGAAATAGAGGACATTTCTGAGACTGCATTATGGTATTGTCTGTCTTTGGTGTTTTGAGCTCTTTTTGGTGTGGTGAGAAGGAAGTGATTCCTTAGAACTACAGAAATAAAGGCAGTTATCACAGCCCTACATAATTTCAATGCTATATTAACTCTAATAATTTAGCTAACTATAGTGAAATGAAACTTACCTTAAAAATCAAATCCTTTTTCCCATAACGAAGCTCTTTCAGCTGGGCTTGGATCTTTTTTGACTGAAAGTAAGGATAATAAAATCAGGGGTTTGTTATTTTAAATATTTACTTTTAAGATCAGAAAAAAAAAAAAAAACCCAGCAAGTTCTGACAACAGCAAAAACTAGATCAGCTTTAAAATGCAGAAAAATAAATCGAAATCAAAGTCAGTTGCTTTTCCAGGGTAGCATGCCTAAATCAGGCAAACGTATCAAGGAAAACGTAAAATGGCACTCACCTAAAGAACATACCTGAGTTAGTAGTATTGTAAATAACCGTTTGGCTTACACAATACTTTCCACGAAGCACAATTGAAGGCAGCACCTTCAAAGTAAAGAATCTTCTTTTTCTGAGAGGGAAAAAGTTTCCTAAAGTGTCCATAGCTTCCATAGTGGATGAGGGAGTTCCAGACAGTATGCAAATGAACTAGGTTTTTAGTTTGTGACCATATCCTCTAAAATAGGTATAGTCATGCTGGTTTATATCAGTTTAGGATGATATTTATTTTAAATATTGTTAAATTTATTCTTAAAATTATTTTAAGTAATAGCCTATACATTTTTTGTTTATTTAAACTAAATATAATAGAAATGTTGGGGTTCTTTTATCCTACACCCAACTATTTCACCCTTTATCCAAGACTTCTGTCAAAACGATAATTTCTGTTTAATAAAATCCAGTCTCAAACCATATTCAATAACTTTTCTCACGTTAGTTAATACCAAATGTTTAGAACTCCTTGGAATGGATTAGAAGTCTATTCCACGTTTACTGAAACAGCACACCCATAAACATAATACAGATGGTAGTATATCTGTCGTAAATTAGAGCTTTTAGAAAGATTTGATGTCTTTCCAATTGGTGCAGTCAAATTCAGTGACAGACTTTTGGGAAGGATGAATGAATCTAAGGCTAAAATTTTAGAACTTGCTTTAAATATTCAAGAAGCAAAGCCAAATTGGTTATTGTTTTCCGTAAAATCTGAAACAAATAGCCAAGATCTGTTCGGTTCACTTCTTTCTTCTGTAACTGTATCTGCTGTTATTTGATCTGCACAGCAGAAAGTGCAAATTGCCTACACTCGATAGCCCTGTCCTCTGATCTGGGCAATGCAATCGGTAGAGCCATGGAATATATTCCACATCAGCTAAAGCCCAAAGAGAAAAACCTTAACCAACTTTAATTGTTCTAGGAGCTGTGCTTAAGAAACTATACAGTGTCTGTGACATACAGGGTATCCAAAACGACTACGGAGGAATCTAAGAGTTACAATTAAGGTATCACTCACTCATTTGCTAAATCACAAACCTGCGATGAAATTAAGACTTATGGAGCCAAATGTATTCAGTGTGTAATGTATATGACCTGTAATTCTTTTTGATAAAATTTGGTTGTTTTGTGGTTTTTATGCACTTCTAGAGAAAGGACACACAAAATCTTTTAGTGCAGTCAGCCAGATAAGATCATCATTAGACACAGGCTGATAACAATGTCTAAAACACAGCATCTGGGAATATTTCGCTGGCACATGCCCTTTTGCTTCCTGGGAAGCCTGAGGTTTGCACCACTCTGCCTTCCTCTCTCCAGGGCTCTGAATTCCTGGAGAAGAAAAGCCAGCCATAGAAACTGTATAGGATCCCAAGCATGCTCCTGTCTACGCAACTGGCCAACAAGGAGTCACAGGACTCACTAAAACTCTTTGCATACAGCCTGAGAGGGCAGAACGAAGCAGGAACTTCCTGGTAGATGAAGGGTATTTGGTCCAATAACTAAAAGGATATTGATTCCACACAGTTGTCATGCTTGGTGAGCATAGTACTTAATTAAAGAGCAGAAAAAAATACACTGTGTTTCTCTGGCGGACACCAGCTAACTGGCAAAACAACAACAAAAAAGGATGTTCCTGTAGCATCTTTGCTTGTTCTAATTGCACTAACCCACTTAAAAGCCACAAATTTGCCAGGATGATTCATAAAGTCTGAGATTCTAAAGGTTTAAAATACACTCACGATCTGCTGCCTTGAGAGTGAGCTAGTTTATGTTTAGTTTTCTGAAATTCTCTGACAGCAAGGCTTGTCACGCTACACTAAATTTAATTTAATCTTAGGCTTCATCCTTCGATTTAAAGACATTTATGTTGCAAATATTAAAGGAGACATAATCAGTGAAAAGATCTTCAAGTTAATTACCAAACATTCAAGATGTTATGCAGTTAGGAAAAACAAATTTGAAAAAGAGGGGAAAACAGAAAGCTATGTTGCGCACACTGCCAATTTTTTAACCAATAAACAAGGGAAGAAAATATATTTGTATTCATATACTGTGGCATGTTTGAAAGAAAC
Organism: Balearica regulorum gibbericeps; assembly: GCF_011004875.1. Lineage (NCBI taxonomy): Eukaryota > Metazoa > Chordata > Aves > Gruiformes > Gruidae > Balearica > Balearica regulorum. Next base: position 65,211,766 of record NC_046188.1, read on the forward strand.
AATGGTGATATAGGAACATAATGCAGATTTTGACAAGCTAGCAAAAAACCAAACAAACCCAAATCGCTATTATTTCCTACCGTTGAGGATTTCTCAGAAACAGTGGTTGCAGCAGATTTGATTTAGGCTAAATAGCTAATATAACTAGAAATCAATACTTTGACTTTGTAAGTTTTGACCTCTAAGTTAAATAGTAGAACCTTTAATGAAGAAAACATGTTCAACCATAATTATGAAAATTTTAGTTAAGAAGAAAAGTGTTATGCTTCTGTTTCATTCCGGCAATGTGCAATGACTTTCACAGAAGATACATATGCAAAAAACCGTGACCAAAATCATGCAAATGAGTAAATCAGATTCATATATAGTAATATCCTCTTTCATGAAAAGTTAAATAGCTAAAGGCACTGCTCGCATGAATGCAGTTACTTGTACATTTATGTATTTGCAAAAAAATAAGGCTTTTGAATCATCAACTGTCTTCGCTAGCTTGCTCTTCAGTAGAGGGGAGATTTCCTTCCCTTTATTTTATTAAGTGACCCTTTTTTCCTTGAAGTAATTAAACATTCTAGGAATCAATAATACTAATAAATCTTTCCTGTCTCTATAAATTATTTTTTAAAAGGAATTTAGCTAGTCCTGTCTTATTCTAGGCATGGAGATCATGGAAAGGAAATCAGTTTTATATATGTTGTAGATGTATAATATACATTTACAGAGCTATATATACTTTTCATAAGCGTGCCCAAAATTTATTTTATTTGTCTAAAACGCAAGTTTGCAGCTTGCTTTCTAATACATTTGAGATGCTGCTAGTGAAGTCACTGAAGTAAGTTGAGAATGCTTTAGGAACACTCACCATACATGCATAGTATGTAATCTATACCAGAACCTCAGTACCAAAGACTTTGACACAAGCTTCTTTTAGGTATGGTAGATTTAGAATAGAGAGGAACTTTACTTACTTCTTCTGCATGAATACCACAAAGCTTGTTTCCTGACAGGAGCTTGTTTTTGAGGCTTTTGTTCTGAAAGAGGAAAAAGAAAAAAATACAATTTTATTACTGAGAGTTACTGAAATATTAAGGGACCCTTTAAATATTTGATCATACTGGGTTTATTTTATACATGGATAACACCTTCAAGTCACCAGCAAAGACACAGATAAGAAGAGAAGATAGAAGTATCATGGCACAATATCCTCTCTTACAGAATTCTAAAAGGCTGTGACTTTGCATTAAAATCTGCTTTCACAGGAACAGGACTGCACATAAAAACCTTCCAAAACACTCTAGCAACTGAAAGCAATTTAGATTGGATACGCTGAGGTAAAAATTAAAGAAAAAACTCTGTAATCCTTACCTGGTGTCAACTGCAAAGCGCAATATAATTTTCAGTGAATCACTATAACAACTGAGTAATAGGGCCAAGATGTCATCACTCTACCTTGATGATCAAATTTGTGGGGTCTTTTTGCTAAATTTCTTAATTTAAAACTGCAAGTACTCAAAAACTTTAGAAGGTTAGCTACCTGATAGCATTTTGCCAAATCAATATGCTTTTTCATGTAGGAGTTTTAAAGGTGTTTCTTCTCATTTTCAGGGAAAATAATAAACCCTGATAAAATGAGTTTTCAATAGCCCGGTTATTCTTTCCGCACTCCTCACTCGTCCCATAATTGAGAGGCAAGAGTAAAGATTTCTCTGCAGTGCGGACATCTTTCAAAACTGTTCAGAAACCTAAGTATTCAATAAGCAGGTCTTCAAGTGCTGGACATAACATGCTTACACCAAAAAGAAATTAAAAGAACATCAAAACCAACTTCTGTGCTAACAAACTGTAAATAAACATGCAGAAACCTACTGCAAAAACATGCAGTAGCCCACCACATTTCAGGAATGTATATTTATTACCAAATAGCGATATCTTTCTTGAATATTGTGTATAAGAACAAATTAGCATTAGATAAGAAATGGTAATTCCATCCAGGACATCAGCTCAAATTGAGATCCACATCCCACTGAAATACTGGAAGCTTTATTGCCAGAATTACAGTCTTGGGAGTCTTTCCTGAAAAAACTTTATTAAAGTGAAGACAAGGAAACTAAAGTTCCATTTGAAATCTCCTTTGCACAATTCCCAAGCAATGAGAACACATGACAACTTGTTTCACATGTTTCACTGTTGCTATCTACCAAGCACCAATACACACTGCTGCAGAAACAATAAATCTTTTCCAGCTGACACGGGCACCCACCGTTCTGTAACGCAACAAAAAGGAATTGGGATGTCACTTTGAACAAGACAACTCAGATTCTGCCTCATAAAATATGATTTGCAAAGGCCTGGGTGTGTGGGGAGGGAGAACAAATATTGTTCTCATAAGTCTCACAGTCAATTACTCTTTGCTCTTGATTTGAAAATGATGATGTAAGCTCATCACAGAGCAGCACCCTATTGTACTAACCACCATAGAAATACAGAACAACACAACTGGCTCTGTCCAAAGGAAATTGGGTAGCAGATACAAGATGAACAAAGATAAACCAAATAGAAACCAAAGAGACGAAGCACATCCAGCACATCTATTGCTCACCAGGGTACATCTAACGAGCTATGTTGTGCTGTGATCAGACAGGACATGTGACTGGTTTCACATACATGATCAGCATTCACCTCTTGGGATGATGGCCAAACAGATGGGCCAAAGGCACTGCTTCATTGGGGAACGGCACTTAATTAACCCAGGAAGTCAAGTCATCATTTTGTTTTGACTAACCAGCTTCATTATCCTCCAGTCCCCCTACAGCCTGACGGTGATTGGTTTAGGTAACAGACTCTATCCATATTTCAGAACCAAAGAACGAATGAGTTGTAATCCTTACGTTTTTACTCATTTATCTGCATTTTGCCAAGTATAATCTACTGTAAGAAATACTTCTATTAATACATTAACATTTTTCAAGTAGCTTCTACACGTGCTGTTTTGAGAAGGCTCTGTAGTAACCCAGTACGTGAAGAACTGAATGCCTACCACCTCGAAAGGATACACATTGCATCAGAGGCACAATGTCCACATTGTGTGCCAAAGTAGTCTGGGGAAAAAAAAAAAATAGTTCAAAACCAAAACTTGACGAAAATATTTTAAGTTAGGGGATGGACTCTGTTTTGGAGATCTATCTCAGTTTAACAGGATTTACCAGTCCTGTCTCATTATCCAGTCTATTAGCAACAAAACAAAAACCAGGGTTACCAGAGTGCAGGCAAATCAGTCATGATTTAATCTGCACTTAATAATGTTTTTAGAAATGAGAGCAAGCATTAAAGGTTACAATTATCAAGACCATAATAGGTAGGAGCTTGTCAGAGGTGGAAGACAACTTCCTGCTTGCAATCTGAGTGATGGTACTTAGCAAATCACATGTCACTGTCAAATACAGCTTTGCATCCCAATTAATTTTCTATAGCAGAATGTGAAGTACATCAGTAAAAACATGTCAAGTATAACACAGTCTGATTTGATCGAGACTTTAAATTAAATGTTGCAAAATAAAGAATACGTAGCTGATCAGACTCTTCAAGTTTGCCAGAAAGGAATTATTCAAAATCAGATCAACTAATCAATGAGATTTTTAGGTTATAAATGCTTGTTGAGCCAGGACAGAAGTTCCGACTTCTATGTCTTCGATAAGGATTCAAGACAATGCTGCTTATTTTCCTATTAAGCATCCTTCAAAGAACAACAAGCAAGAAGTTAAACTAACTAGAATTTTACACAGTTTTTATTTTAAATGTTTTATTTGTTATCAGGTACTTGAATGCAAAAGGTCTTGGACATTTCAAGTTTAAAACCCAATAAAAGTTAAAAGAATGAATTAAGTATCTGTAAACATGTCTTTAATAGCCTCTTTTAAAATTATATAGAATAATGATTTTAATTAGACATGGCATTTTAGATTTAGAGAAAGGACACCATTATATTAAAATTAAATAGGTATTTTAACGTATTTGAACATGTTGGAAAGCTTATAGCCCAAACTGTTAGGTGGAGTGTTCGCATGTAATCATATCATTGAGCCAAGTTACTGTAGTATCTAATTCTTAATTTACTAAATCTTTTAACTTGTTTGCGCCAGTAGTTTTAGTACATCCCTAAATTCAGGTACAGAAAACTGCTGTCAGCAGCTGCTGCGTGCACAGGAACCCTCTTGGCTCTTCCCATGCAGTCGATTCTTACCGTCCCGGTACCTACACTCAAGAATTAATACCACACGTGAGTACAGTCTCTATCAATGTCCTCCAAAACAGTGAGAGCTCTCAATGACAACTGGTCAGATTTGATACATATTCTTCAAAGAGCTTCCATATTGAAAATAAAAAGCTTTCTGCCTCATTCCTAAATAGATTTGTCAGTCAGTCCCTGGGCATTTTTTTGCCTTTCCTCTTATCCTAACATAACATTCGCATATTTTGGTTGAGTTCTGATTTTATTTTCAGTATGTGAGATCAGGCCTAACAGAAGCTGAATTCACTATATGAATATTGACAGTACTCCTATATTTAGGTTGCCAAAGGATCTCCCACTGATATAAAAGCACATAGAAGAAGCTGTAGCATCCCAGCTGCTTTGCCTGTGTGCCTTTGGAACCTGCAAGGAAAAAACCACCCCATGCTTGCTGGCCAGAGGGGGTATATATTCCTTTCTATTCCTAACTTTTGAAAATAATCCCTTCATCTGTCATTTATTCTCCTCAAAGGCCAGTAGCTGGCCAAACTAATCACCAAACATCTGAAGAGACGCACGCCTGTTATTACAAAAGCAGCATTCCTTACCGTGACGGACTGAGCACATCACCTCTCCGTGGAAGGGGAAGAGGGAAGGAAAATACAGACAGAGGATTACCTTCATGTTCTTAGAAAACAATAACCATGGTGCCCAATGGTCCTTTTTTTGCATATTGTTAAAGCATTTTACTTTTATCTCAATAAAATTCAGGTCTATTTCCCTCTATCTCCTCCTCCCCACAATATCATAATATCATAAATACATAATGGGGAAATGGTGTGACAGGGGGTTTTTTAGTATTATTTTTAATTCACATCTCCCTATTAAAACACTTGGACAAAGGCCTAAAAAGAAAAGCACAAACTAAACACTTAAAAGCTCCAAAGAAGCACTTTTACGGCGTCAGTTTTAGTCCCTGCCTTCTCTGCAAAATCATTATATTAAAATCATTAATTACATAGCTACATATTGTATTCCTCATAATATCTTCTCCTCATTTAGCGTATACAATAAACACCTCATGAGGCAAGAATCACGGTACATAGCCATTGTTAAATGTGACAAACTACCCCTTGGTCCAGTGTAAAGGGGTTTATTATGATTGTAAATCTGAAATTATGAGGATTAACATTTATCTGATGTGTCATATATTCTACTTACAGAAGAGTAAAATTATGCCACTGATTGAAGAGACACAAATTGTCAGTTGTCATATCTTAAGATAGGTTATATTGACTTTTGACCACAGAGGTGAGTGCTTTAATACTCTTATATTTATGTTTCATAATTCAAAACGGGCATATTACCACTTTGAAACAGCATCAGGATCTAAACCCAGGATGAACAAACTATATCATGGAGATATCAGTACAAAACAAATTTAGTTTGCCTACTAAGCCTTTGAAAGCATGAGGACACAAACTATGTTCAAGGAAAGAAAATCACTTTCTCTCTCAGAAAATTATTCCCAAAAATCAACTTCAGTTCAGACACTTTATCTGAGGTCTGACAGCAGTTGTATACAAGATAAATTTAGCTCTGCCTCCCCTTGATAAATAGTGCAAATCAAACCATGCTGAGCCTCTGCTCATCACTGGAACATTTCTCTCTTATGGGCATCCTATTAAAAAAAAAAAAAAAATCCCACACCCAAGAATAACAAAAAAAGCTGGACTCTGCTCAGGAGGAGTGTCAGGGCCAATTGCCAAGATGAACTGTTTCCATCTCCTGTGAAACCAAAGCGGTTCACTGCGCCCTTAGGAGGGAAATCAGAAGACAGCAACAGACCAAAATCAAATATCTGGGCTTATCCGATATCACAATGTGTTGGTACCGCTTTTGCTTTGGATATTAGCTTTGTATTTCACAACGATGAAAAATGTTTTATATAGCATGAAACAGTGCAACTGCTTTAATCCCAGCAGGGCTGGCTCAGCCCTTCATCTTTCCGAGACAGATAAATTGAGTTTCCTGCACTGTACTATGGGAGGTTTTTCAGATAACACCTTAAGAACTGCAGTTCTACCTTTCCTTTACAGCCAGTGAAGACATTGTGACTTTTTATAAGAGGAGGAATTTGCCTTGATATTCTTGAGGACGTTTGAGTCTCTTTTGCCCACAGTTTTTCAGTGGTCAAGTGTGTTAGACAGCTGAACAACTCTGCCCCATCAGTGTATTCTAGTACTGATGATGCATACATGAATGGCACATTTTTCAGATTTTTCTGGATCTAAATCATGAAAGCACCACTGTCCTAGCTCTGAATCCTGAGAAAAATCCACTTGAACCACGGCCAGCCTCTCCGTGCCCAGAAATGCCCTCCAACACCTCTCCCTGCGCTGTATTTAGCAGGCACATGCAACACCCGGAAGCTGACAGCCAAACTGGGTAACCCTGGCAAACACGTCACGTTGTTATCTGGACTTTTATTGTCCTCTTTCTTTGTTTGTTGGGTTTTTTTCTGTAACCCATCCCCCTGCCTTATACCCTTACGGTACAGAGAAAGGGACATCAGAGCAAGCTTCCCCAAACTGTAGACGTTTCTTTTCCTTTGCATATCTATCCCTATTAATACTAGAGGCTGCTGGTTTTTCTCCTGAATTTGAGTTAGTCCAGCTGAGCTGAAGGAGTTGATAAGCAACACACAAAAATCTTCTAGTTAAGCGTTTAGCAAGAGTTTTGTACTGGGTGCCACAGGTACAACTGTTTAGAAGCACGCTATTTCCATGAATCCTCAGGCATGCAGGGGAAGTGACAACACAGTCTTCTAGTGAAGTGAGCACAGAGTTTTGCTGTTTAGCTGAGAAGTGCTGTGTCCACAATTTCTTCCCAACGTTAATCTGGAATAACTTGTGCTCCAGGGAAGCACACAGACAAAAGGAGGAGCAGAGTCAGGATATATACCCAGATACATAAGAGGTCTCTCCTGAGACAAGCAGATTTTGTTTGTATACCTTCGTTTTTGTGCACATATGACAATTATGCATAGTGATAGCCTAACTTTATATGAAATTCTCCGCTCTACCAAATAAGCGATTCCTTACGCCTGAGGCACAGTACGTACATCTTGCGTTTGTGCCCTATGTAATCCCACTGTGTAAAACTGAAACGCAAGGCCACTATACTCTATCTGTACTTTATCGGCTATCTAACATTTGCCAGATGACAACACTGGTAACTTCAGGCAACTCCTTCCACACGCACCACTGCTACTTGAGTCCTGCCTTACACGAAGTTTGTTGTGGGTGGCCTCTACTATTGCTGTGCGTCACCTCCAAATCTCCCCGTTAAGGAAGTTTTGTCTGGTTTGCACTAGTGAAACAGCACGAGGCTGTCTGAAGACATAGAATCATAGAATGGTTTGGGTTGGAAGGGACCTTAAAGATCACCTAGTTCCAACCACCCTGCCATGGGCAGGGACACCCTCCACTAGACCACATTGCCCAAAGCCCCATCCAACCTGGCTTTAAACACTTCCAGGGATGGGGCCTCCACAACCTCTCTGGGCAACCTGTTCCAGTGCCTCACTACCCTCATAATCAATAATTTCTTTCTAACATCTAATCTAAATCGACCCTCCTTCAGCTTAAACCCATTACCCCTTGTCCTGTCACTACACTCCCTCTCATCTTTTAGCCATGGCTACAACCATGGTTTTGCTGCATCATAAAACAGTTGCTCTAACAATGGCAGCACAATGTTAAAAGAACCAGAGTAAGGAGATACATAATAATAATATCAATAGTGAAAAGTATACATTTTGACTAATTGGTTTGTGGGGTTTTTTTAATCTCTATCTATCTAAATGTAAACATGAGAAGATAAATCCATATATATATATATAAAGTCATAGCAAGATAACACATTGCAGCATCTTGTATTGGATTCACTACAGACAGTAAATTTTTAATCACATTCCCACCTGATCATGAAAAAAACAACCCCTTGGAAGTTTAACACATGAAGAAATTGTAGCACATGTTGAGATTTGATTCCATCCTCACCATGGAACAGATCAGCATGCAAATGTGAGTCTTCCTGCCGCTCAAAAAGAAACAGCAGCTTAGAGGCAGTTAGAAGTTTCTCTGTATCTAAAAAATGCATTTCACCTGTAGCCTTACAATATTGTTATGCAAACCCAGGGTAACTTGTCTTTGATCTAGCCTTCCTCACGCACGTGCTCTTTTCTCAGAATCTCTTCATATCTTTCAACTTTTTAATGTTTCCACACAGAAAGTCTAAACACTGGTTTCTCCATAAAAGCTCATTCCTACAAAACTTAATGGTTTAAGTGGGATTTATGTCTCTAAAGCACATATTATCACTAGACTGCATTACAAATGATCATTTCATAACCTAACAAGAAGGTTTAATTCACAGGCTAGTTGCCACAAGTATTAGTATTTGCCTACTAGCAATTGCCTAGACAGCTAGTTGCAGACCAAATCCCAGTCATCCGTGGATTTGTAGCTCTCCTTGTGTCTGAGACTTCCTTTAGAACACAAGAGTATCAGAGTAGCATGAGACCATCCTTCCCTGCCCAAGATGAAGTGTTTAAGTGCTCTTCAAAGGCAGTTAGAGTTAAGATGTCCTCCTCCCTTGTTATCCACGGACAAACCATCAGCATTCTGAGCAGGAGGAGAGAACTGCTGCTGTGTTTTAACACTCTTACATTTTTATAGAACGAGTTAAGATGCTGATTTTCCACAGCAGTCTTTTACATTAAAAATGTGTGATGGGATCTAAGGAATTGAGTCACTTTAGGGCTCAATCATTCATGATTGTAATTAGAAATATTGTGCTCTGAATTTGAGAAATTCATAATGCCGCTACTCAGTCACCAGCTATCTGGCAGGCTCTGGGACTAGCTCTTCTTCAGATAAAAAATAGCTGAAAAGCTCTTTAAAAATTCTAATTAGAGACACTAATTTTAGTAATGACTACTACATTTAAACCATATTTAAACTATTTGCACTACATTTAAAGACATGGGGGTTGTTTTTCATCCCTTTCAGCCTGTATTTTGAATTGCGTGTCTCCAAGTCACAATAGGTTTTGCTCTACAGCTCTCATCTCAGGTAAGTTTTATTTCCTGCCCAGTCCTGACAATTAGAATCACTTGGAGAATGAGGCCTGCTCAGACCGCCGCAATTCATTCACAGGGAGTTATCCTCATTCCTTTTCTTTGCCAGGTGGAGTTTAGACTCTTCACTGTGACCTGTAAGCAGCTTGTCTCTCCCTGCTATCACCAATACATGCCAATAAACTAAATCATAGAATCATAGCACATCTCGACTTGGAAGGGATCGATAAGGATCACCGAGTCCAGCTCCGTGCCCCTCGCAGGACTACCTAAACTACATAACTAAGAGCATCCTCCAGATGCTCCTTGACATCTGACAGGCCTGGCGCTGTGACCGCTTCCCTGGGAACCTGTTCCTGTGACCGACCACCCTCTCGGTGAAGAACCTTTTCCCAATGTCCAATCTGAACTTCCCCGATACAGCTTCATTCCATTTCCACAAAATAAAGTAAATGTAAATAATTTTTTTTTTTTTTTTTTTTTAAAAGAGCACTGGAGACAGACCTGTGCTGTAAAAGGGAAATTATAGTACACTGATACTTCTCTAATACTTAGGAATTTGCTTCACTTTCTTAATCCAAGGCTTTTCTTTTTATCTGAAATAACTGAAATTTAGCAACTTTTCACACTTGTTAAAGCATGCACCTGAATATTAACATCCTGCCAGAGTTTGCAAATATGTATCCACAGACAAAAAAAATTTTTTTTTTTAAATAAAGCAAGTTCCTGAATTGCTATAATTGTTTATAATGTTGCGATGCAGTATCAACTGTTGGTACATGCAATCCTTTCTATGCATGTTTTAAATAGTTCAGATTTAAATAGTTCAATGTCTCGTCACTCAGAAACAGTGGATTTTTAAGTAACAGCATTGAATCAGTGTACTGGACCAAGTATTCTTTTTTTTTTTTTTCCCCAGGGTGTTTTTTGCTTCTGTATTGCAAGGGCTCAGGGCCATTTATTTTCCTTATCTCTGAGTAAAGATAGCTCATGATGGGGAAAATGATACACAAAAATATTTATTGCACTGATTTAATTTTCCGCTACACATATCAGCCATTTCAATGGGACTTTGTTATGGGAAAGCAAATGCCATTTCTAATTCTTTCTGTGTCAGATATTCTAATTAAAAACATAGCGGCATATTAAATACAGAATCCCATTTTACAGAATTTATATCTGAAAGGAAGGGTAATTGCCTATGCCAGGCAGGATTATCTAGAGAAGAAACCTGACAACTCTTTGATCTTTCCCTTTGGTAGAGGTGGCCGAGTGCCCCGGGGATGGTTTGTGGGATCAATAAAGCAGAACAGCTAGTTAGGTAGATGTTAGCCTGAAGCTTCTTCTTTTCATTTGTTCGACATTTGTGAACAGAATGGTGAAAAGAAGCTGGTGCTGCTGCAAGCTGCAGGTTAAGCTTAAAAAAAAAAATTCTCAGTGAGAGCTCTATTAAGGCAAGCTGACAGAAATGAAAAGAGCATGCTGAATGTGACCAAATATGTAAATAATAATATAAATATAAAACACATTTCTGACTTTCAAAAACCCGAGCTCCTCTATCACTAGAAGAGTGAAGAGTCACACTGGTTACATTCTGCTCTACAGCTTCACTTTTTCTGCTGTACCAGCAGCAGGGGCTGAAATGCTGCATTAAGCATATTTTAGATCCTTGCAACATTTGCATCCCAGAATTGTCAACATCTGCCCTAAAACGTAAATGGCGTAGTTATGTAAGGAGAAGGGCAGGAAATTACAAAGGAAAACATTTATGCAGCTCTCTGTGGAGTCATATCACTCAGGTTCACTTTAATATTAATAGGTTCTGTCTCCTAAAATCTCTCAGTAGCAGTGCCCTGAGTATTTGTTTTTACAGAACTTTTTGGCCAATCTATGTAACTTTTCAAAGAAGAAGTTTTGCAAGTACAATCTGCAGACATCTAAAATATACATCGGCTGTTTTGAAGAAGCTACTACAATATCTTTCAGTCAGGAAATAGATATCCCTGAGGCAGCTTTACTGGATTGATTCACATATTGAACATATTTCCACCACGCTGTGCTCATTCAATATACTGAGAGATAAGTACCTACATAATAGGTGGTAGATAATAGCTTCTTCGTGCCTCTGTCCTGGTATGGTCTTTCCCCACTTATAGAATACAAAGTGACTTCCAGAAGAATGATAATTTTCATGTTAGGCTATTTCAGCACTCTCTAAAATATTATTTTTAAATCACAAATTCTACACAGGCAGTATGACCAGTGCTACAAAGTTTGGAAGGTGGGACTTTTGTAAGGGCAGAGTTCATATCAGGAGGCAATGCTTCATCTTTGGAATAGATGAAGTAGAAATGAGTTCACATTCTCTTCTATCTTGATAAGCACATCACGGTAGCAATTTACCAGTATAGTAAAACCATATGCCACACCCATTTGTCTCAAAACATCAGAAACTTAACCTAAACACCATCCACTGTCCTACTATATCAGGTGAAGGCAACAACACAAGCCCTACCTATGTTTGAAGCTGGTAGGACATGAGATATCTTCAGCCTTCAAGTAGCCCAGCTGCATTAGCAAGGAGACCGTGTTGTCTATAGGCAGCGTGGAGTAAATCAGTAAATAGCTCATTTAATACAAATATACACACAGGACATTTTGCATAGGCAATTAGGGGCATTCTTACTCTACTGGCATGGAAGTCTAATCAAATCTTCATTAATCTTTAATTATTTCCTAAAAGTCATTCAGTAAGATGAAGAGAAATCAGGAGTAGGATGTAATTCAGAGGACCTGACACATTTTTTTAGCATTTAACAATATTTCTGCAGGAATCATTGGCCTACCCGTGACAGAATTTTTAATGCCAGAATCCCTCCTCTTGAGAAGAGAGGAGGAAAGGAGCATATCCTAAGCTTAAACTGAGCTATTTTTCCATGTTACTGAAAAGTGCTTCCCCCTATTTAAGTTCAGCACAGCAACAAAAGATACAGATATTTCATGTTGGGTCACTAAGGATTCTTATGGGGGGGGGGGGGGGGGGGGGGCAAGACTCTGAGTACAGCTTAAACTTCTTTGGTTTCTGAGAGTAAATAACATATCTATAAACTAACTATTTTCAGAAAAAATAAAACCCAATAAATACTATTTCAGTGAAAAACCACATTGAAGACTATATTTCTTAGTACTTATAAAAGAGTCTAATCAATCAAGAGGACATGGAACATCCTTTCTCTAAGAACACCTGGAATACAAGGTGATTTGCTTGGTCATCTGCTAATGAATTCATATTCCTGAGATGACTATCTCCTTTTCATTAATGCTGCCATGAATACGGACTTGAGTGAATATCTGAAGGGAGGGTCTCAGTGACACTTGGGGTCATGTCCTAAAACGGTAACAATTTAATATTCCAAAATACACATTTTCTTAGGACAACTCTAATAGAACAGCCACTTTTAGAACTATTTTTTGTGATAATGCAAAGTTCTTTGAAATTATTCCCACAAAACGTATTACATTTTTTTCATGTTGACGGATCAATTCAGTATTGATGTTCAGCAAAAGTCAAAGGGAATTTGTTCATCATTTACCTCAGATAATATACAATGAAATGATTGAGGTTGTACTGTGTAACTGTGAAATTATACAGATCGTAATTCTGACATATTAAAAGGTATCAAAGCACATGTGGTGTTTTCCACTCTGAAACTCTGCCCAATAGGCTATAACATTTGGCAACGACACATCTCTATAATTTGGCAAATGGTGAACTGTGCCTACAAAAGAAAGCACGTGCTTCCTTTTTCAGAAAAATCTATTGTTAGTACTTTGCTATATCTTTCAATATACACTGAAAAGAAGGCAGTATTCAACAGACGTCTTTTCCTCTGTAACCAGACTGTCAGTCTTTACCATTATCTCCTGGCATCCTGTTTTTGTGCACATTCCAAATGTCATCTATTATTGATAATGTTCTCTGAACAGCTGCATTGATGTGCAAGCTGCAAAAAGTAATTTGCCTTAAAGTACTGGGGCCATTTACTGTATTTAAATGTCAAAAATATATTCCATAATTCTTGATTAACCTCATGTTTTGTTCCATATCGTTTCTGCAACAAAACAAGTTTCAGATTGCTTGATAACAAAACTTCCTCTAAACCTATTTTCATAGATTACGTCATAATCCATTCAGTTCAAGTTACTATTTGCATTAGATGTCAGAACCTCAGCCATGAGTCTAGCTATTCTGCAATGCTTAGCACATTGAATAGGCATCCCTAAACCAGCATCTTGCCTTTGCCACACTTTCACCTTCCAAAAGCAGAGGAGAAATGGCAGAATATATTTAATTCTGATCTATTTTAACTGTCCTTTGATCATCTTTGATGCGTCCTACTAAGAGCAAAAACCTTAAAGTTTTAGAGACATTTCCAAAATAAAAATACAATGTTTCTGCCAGCCTACTAGACTAGCTTTATTTCAGTGACGTTAAGTGTCAATGTACAGATTGCATTTCGTAAATAGTAATGTGTGTAGTTACGCTGCAAATGGTGTAATAAAGACAAATGATGAAATAGAAGAAGGAACAAGCTTGTGATATCAATGATAAACTGTATGCCTTCAACTCCATACACACACACAGGAGAGGCTAGATGGGAAAAGCTTTGCCGGTCTTAACCTCACAGACCATGTGTTAGTCATCTGACAGATACAAAGTTCCGTACAGGCAAAACATGTCAAGACAAAACATGTTTTTAAATAGAAAGCAAACACACCCACGAATAATCTGAAGTTGAATCTGCAATCTTGCAATTACATAGTTATGTTGTACAGGTTATATAAATCACACGTCATTTCTACGCTATAATTTCAACAACAGAAGACTCAGATATTTCGCACGGGAGCCACCACTTAGTCAAATGGACTGCTGAACATTCCCAGACACTTTATCTACCCATGACGGCCCATATAGGCAGCTGCTCGTGGTGGCCATGAAAAGGAGTCTAGACTTTCCCCTGAGAATACCGTTAGTCACGTCCCCCCCCCGGCCCTGGCTTCATATCTCCAAATGAAAGCCATTTGGAAAGCATGGCAAAACCTAATAACAGAGAACAGAACATGCATGTCGATGGCAATTGTGGGATTTACTGAGTGCTCACCTCCTGACGACAGCCAGTATCTGTAAAGTAGGACTAAGGAATCATTCCTTCTACGTCAGGGAGCAATGAAAAGACCTTGCTTTCAAGGCCTGACTTTGAAAGCGGTGTTAGCAAAGCATTTAAAAATCTTCTCTGAAGAAGTTTGAAAGGAACTGCGTTATTTTACATCTGTCCTTGAATGGCATCACAATTTACAATATTTAGCACACAAAGCATACTTTGGTAAAAAATGCAGTCATTAAAACGATGCTATTCTCTCTCTTACCTTCCAGGCTAGACCCTGCTCTGTCTTTTAAGCACAGGAGAGCGGTTTACAGATACAAGCTTTCTACAAGTCTGTTGTTTCTTACTTTAATAATTTCAAAAAAAAAAAAAAAAAATCAGTATCAACCGTCAATACGTTACCACTCAAAATTGTATTTAACTCAATAGTTTGATAGATGGTATTTACAAAATCTGTTTGGCTGTGTTTTCTGTGGCTTCAGTGCAGTCTATGTACGTTGGCAAGGTATTTTTAGGAGTAGAAACATGCTTTATGAGAAACAGAGACTTGCCATTTTCTAGATTTATGATTTTTGTCATTTGCTGCATAGAACATAGGCATATGAATCATAATAGTAATTATTGTGATATTGATTCAACGAAACCTTCACAGGACCTTTCATGCTAAAAACAGAACCGAAAAAAAAAAAAAAATCTGTGAAGGAAGAGAGATTGCTCTTCACTTCTCCCATCTCTCAACACCAAAGCCATTAAAATATTCAGAGGACTATGAATGTACATAAGGAACGTTTATGTTCCTGCTTGAGATTATCATGATGCAAAATATTTTGCTGAATGTGCTAACTGATGCATAAAATCACATCAGAATTAATGCCTAGCTGCACTTTCTCCAGATTCCTTCAGGATTCAGAACTAAGATAGGAAAGCACTACATACTGATGGATTGGAAAAATTGAAAGTTTATGCATCTAGAGAACTATCCAACTGCTTTAAAAACCTCATTTGGTTGGGACTGAAATATTGCACATCCCAAAATAAAAAAGAGGAAGGCAAATCTATCCTACGTAAGACCAGAAGAGACTCAGCCAGGCATTCTGTCCTTTGAGGACTGCATCAGTATGTGCAATGTCGGTCCTGAGTTGAACACATCCCCTGCCCCCAGACATCAGTTAGCAGTGCTTGCTAACCACATCAAGTACACGCTGACCCGGTAAGTGATGTCAAAGCTATGTATAAAACAAAACAAAACTGTAAGACCAAAAGGATGAGAGGGGAAATAATTAATTTGCCTGTCTGGTGATTTGAGATGACTACGCACCAGGTCCATCATTGCCGTGTAGAGCCCGTGAATTAATGAACACTGCATGTACATCCAGCTGCATGAAATTTATGACTCAGCCCGAGATTTCAACTCTGGGAGCTGGCAAATGCAGCTATAACCATGGAGAACATTGTTGTAGCATTTGTCTAACATCAAAGGCTTCACGGTCCTTAAGAGGTCTGCTATCTGAATAAAGTACCAGGAAATGCGTCAAAGCAAAATACACATTATTTATCGTTACAATACATTAAGAAAAGCCATGTACACACACAGAAGCAAAAGATATGAGTGGTACCTCCTCTACAAAGGCAGGGAGCGGTAAATGATGTAGAACAGCCCGGTACTGTTTACTGCTCCCATAAGAGGAAGATGCTTGCACAGAAAGCAAAAGGCCAAGCGTGTCAACTATGTGTTCATTAGGTGCAGATTCTGGAGTGACATGACAAGTGTGACATAAGCTAGTAAGAGTCGAGAAAAAATAATAAGCACAAAACCAGTGCAAGAGATCCATATTACCTTCAATATGGATCCAAACAGTCAGCTGCTGTGAAGTCAGGTAGCTTAACTGAAATTACTTAACTGAATTACACTGATTAAATGCTAAGCAAGTGTCAGACTACAGGTCCTACTGGGGTTTGGTTTTTTTTCAACACCGTATAAAACCCAAGTTGCATCTGTAACCACATGGATAAATACTTTAAATACTTCAAATGCTTGTTCATCTTCTCCCTCTGCTCCCTAGTCCTTCATTCCGCAGTATTAAAGCCTCGTATGACTACTACTGTGCGTCAGGGCAGGTCTCAGCCTCGCCGGCGTTCAGCAGCTCACCTCTACCTCACGGGCTCACAAAATGAGAGTTGTCGTGTTGCTTCTCACCAAGACTGTGGAAGACCAAAGCGTGGCTTCTTTCTTAATGAGGGCAGATCCAATACCCACATATCCATCTTTTCTAAGGGGTGCTCTAATCCTGGAATTTTTGGTATTTTAGGGTCATGGGAGAAAATGTATAGGAATTTTAATCCCCTCTATAAAAGTTTTTCCACTTTGCACAAAATGCAGTAACATTCAGGGCACTTATTCCCAAGAGACTACCCACAAAAATCTGTGCAGGTTTAATTTTATTTTTTTTTAATTCAACTGTACTTTATATTTCAATACCTATTAGATTTTTCCTTTTTAGTTTAGTTGAAACTAAGCGTTAATAGTTTTAGACAAGAAAGCAAATTTGACACTCAGTCAGCAGATTTCACATTAATACTTGTCTTGGAAAAGAAAGGATGTAAAAATGTAATTTACCCAATCCGATGATATCAAATAGAATATTGGTCTGTCAGTCATAGGCAGGCAATCTAAGTAATGCATCTGCTGAGCAAATTTAATAACTTTTATGCTCATATACTTTTCAGAAATATCTTAGGGATCTGGCTGTAGGTCACAGAAGGTGTACTTCTCATGAATTCTTAAAGCTATAGCTGACTGCATAATATTTAAAAGTAATATGTTTTCATCTGCAAAATATATTTCAGTATTTCTGAATGCAACTGGATTTTCAGAGGAACAATCTTTTAATGAACTTACTGCTCAACAGCTGTGTATCTTGGAATCCATAATTATTTCTCAAAATTCAAATTCCACATCGATGAAAAAGCTGTGTCATTCCAAATGCACCCAAGTTCAGGATTTAAATTTATAGACTTGTAGACTCAAATTTCTAGCAAATGTGAGTAACAGCCAAAACACGACATAATCACGATGTAGACTTTAAATCTACCAAGCCAGGCAGGCATGTGGTTCTATTCCCAATTATTATATTTAACACAACTGATAATGTCTCATTTTACTTTGTTTAAGAAGTGGTCCTCCTACTGATTGTTCCTTGGAATAGTTGGTTAACGAGAGAAATAAGGTATTTGGCAAGTAAGGAAAGGGAAAAACAAGGCACAGAACAATCAGCATCCTGATTAGGGGCCAGTGAAGAAGAATAGCCAATTGAGCCGTCATCACCCACGCTGCAGCACAGGCATCCATCTCAGAGGTGATGCTGATACCATGGCTTAAGCAGATAAGAGAATCAGCAAACACTTGTGTACTTTAGGGATCCAGATGCAAAGGCTCAACAGATGAAATCGGTCTAACTGTCCAAATACAAACTTCAGTTAGAACTTTGAGATGGCTGAATCATCGAATCACCTCTGCTGAGGCCTGAAAGTAGCTGATATGATTAGTGGTTTGTTAAAATGATCAGTACAAAGCCCAGTTACTGAAATAAATAAATAAAATAAAAAAGATACAGTGGAAGCTAAACATTTCATTTAGGAATCACAAAATGAATGCATTTTTGTGCTTAAAAAAACTTTCCTTAAGATTTCTACAAAACAAAAAGGCTGCAGCTCCTATAAAAGATACACATTTCTCACTCTGAACCACCCACCAAGCAGCCTCTTTCTTTCAAGCAAATGGTCTTGAATTCTCGCCATAAATATATAGCTTATATGCTTGCAAAGACTAACAGTGTTTCCCATAACAGTGTTGACTGTCCTGTCTGGCTCCTCCACTCACCTTTGCAAGTAAGAGAGTTACAGCATGAAAAACATAGAAGGCTATTTTAAAGTCAGCCTTAATTGAATGGAACAAAGTGATATCATTTGGGCTGCATTAAAAGTATACATAATCAAACTTTAAAAGAAATCTGAATTAGATCTAGAAATATACACTTTCAAGCATCACTAACAATAGAAGAAAACTCCCACAGGTTAGGGCAAAGTGACATTTTAATTTCTTTCCTTTTAACACTTGCAGGACTACTACTACTACCAGTAGAAAGACCAGAATGACTAAAGAAAACTCAAACATTTCCAAAGGAAAAAATGGGGACTTTTTAATTATTAAAAATAATTCACTTAAAATTACTGATTTCTGTACCATTCATTGAGCTTAAAGCACCGTAACAATTGGGTATTATTTTACAATTTTAAAGAACGCACAGTAACCACACAAAGTAATACCCAACTGATGGTTTTCTACATAGTACTCGCTCTGTGCAGAGGATGTACGTGGTAGTAAGCAATGCAGTGCAAAGATTACTATGAACTGTGCATACGCACTTGCCTCTTTCAAATGTAAATAAGCTGGGGCTTTACCCAAATGATAAAAACAAGAGTTGGCAACAGCCACTGGGAATCTACATCAATGAAAAGAAAAATATTTACAATGGGTTTTCCACCTAAGCAAATGTTTTGGTGAAATACAATGCCATAATATTGCTTCTAATTTAGCTGTGTATATTTTAGCAATCAAACTAGATCTGCTTTTGATTTTTGCAACAATAGAAAGTTCAAGAAATTTTATTTTTTTCCTTTTGCAGCCACACAAAAACAGTCATCCTCTGACCCAGAAAAGGATGCAATTAACTATAATCATATGAGTCAATGGAGTGAGCCAGTTCTTGTGCGTTGTTGAAATGAAGCTTAAAGGAGCAGCGTGAAGCTTAAAACCCCCCAGATTCTGTAGTCTATACTAAGGAGGGGTACTGCATAGGTAGGGGGACTTTGCAGAAGCAGTATGAAGAGTATTGAATTGCTGCATCCTTATATGTGTCTCAGCAGTTCTGGGTTTGACTGGTTCTTTGCTATGTCATATTTACATTATTGCTAAAAAGAATGTGCTCTTCACAATGAATTTCTAAGCCATATTTTATCTTTTTGTGAAATTAAAATAAGGTGACAGCATTGTAAAAAGAGAGCAAAAAAAAATATTTCATAATAATTAATTGCTGCCCCATCAGGTATCTTAGTGAATCCCCATCCCAATTCAACAAGAGACAGACATCACTCTAGGAAGGAAGCATTGGTAAAGAGCAGGTTACACCTTTTACCCAAACCTAACCAGCATGCGTTCAACAGCTACAGGATATGAATTTCACGCCCGAGTGCTAATACTTCCTTGATCTAGTCAGGCCCATTTTTGGCAAATGAAGGAGGAGATCCTAATTGTCAGGTTCCAGATTTCCACTTCTTTTCTCCTAAGACTTAAAGTTCATCAGCGTAAAATCTACAGTTTAAATGCTGAGAGCCTAGCATCAGCCAGACCAAATACACTAAAGCTTGTGGTTGCAATGCATAAATGCACAGCAAGAAAAGATTTATTTTTTTTTAAAAGCACAAATTATGCTATTGTGAATTCCAGAGGGAAAAAAAAAATCCATTAAATTTAATCTGCCTACAGACTCTACGCAGCAGAAAAAATGAGAAATTTACAGCGTAGCAAGCATTTGATTTAATACAGACAAGATGTGGGAATTACCTCAGAAACTTAATTGGGTTCATCTGGCCTCTGTGACTAAAGAAGAGATGCAGCCAAGTGCAAGCAGAGAGGCTGACTGATCGACCATTCACTCCTACTCGTTCATTTAGGCAAAGCAGAAGCAAGAGCTAGCCATCGGATGAGGCATCATCAAATTTCTCCTGGGAATTTTGTTTTACACAACTCTTTTACTATTTCTAATATCCAATATTTTTTGCTGTCCCTGTACATCATTTTAGATGGAAAGCAGTTTCTTATTAGAAATCAAAAAATTTGAAATCAACAAAAGATAATCCTGCCATCTGCATTCACCCCAACAGCAAAACATCCTCGTTTTCACCACAATTTCTCTACCATCTTGCTTTGACCTTTAAAACACCAGTAAACAGTCAAAAAGAACACATATCCAAATAGAAGGAAGTTGTTAATGGATATTCTATTTCTTACAAAGATACTTCAATTCTGGGCTTTTTATGGTGTTCGGGGATTTTTCTACACAGGAAAAACTCCCCAAATCCCTTTTGATGCCTCCCAGCGGCACAGCACCCAAAGCCATAGAGCTGAAGCATCCCATGCCCACCGTTGCATGGCACGTCCCACCTTCTTCCACTGAAACACTAATTTTATGCGCAAGTAGACCCATCCCAGTAACCTGCTTCTCAATACGGGCCCTGGAATAAAATCCTTCATGTTTGAAGGTACTTGTTCCTGCAGAATATCAGCTATCCATTGTCAAAATTAAGGATGGCAGGCTGATACAACTAAATGGATATATTTCCATAAATGAGTACTTGAGACAATTGCTGAGTCTAATTTAGAAAATGTGAATTTTCTAGCTCAGTGCTGTCTGAAGTACTCTAAATTTAAGATCAAATTATCTCCTTCAGTAAATGAGCAAAACTCCACTGAAATCAACAGAAAAATAACCTTACATAAAGACCAAAAAATCTGCCACAAACAGAACAATTTAAGAGTGACATGGGAAGATTTGAAGTTTTAATACAAGAAATAAGATCAGCAAATCAATACCAGAAAGAGAAAAGTTTCCTGGGCACATCCAGAGAAATTGAGCCATTACAGTTTTCAGTGAATCAACTGCTGGCATTTTAGTACTTCTAAGTTATTTTTTAACATCACATTATATTCCTGTACACACATAAATATGTATCTGAATCTATATGTATAAGAGCGGCTTTGATTTAAATGTACGTGCAAATACATACATAAAAATACATGCACAAATACACACGCGCATGACCAGGCAGTGGATACCTGACACACACAGCATTACGTTTGTAGTCTGAAATAGAATAACTATTTTAAATTTGAAAGCAAGCAATCATAATATATCAAAAGACAGAACAGCTTGTAGATGAACCATATGAATCTGACATATTTACAAGATTTTTTTTTAATCCATGCAGACCTTTCCTGAGTTCATATAGCTATTTGATAAAATACTACTTGGATCCTTATGCACGAAAGAAAATTGACAGAAGACATCACCTTCCATGATACTTTAAGCAGCACCTCCTTGATTATATCCTTATAAATTCACTTAAACATTTCCACATCTATTTAACTCTGCATGTTTTATACTGTTTACAAGACAGAGATCATTTTAAAAAGGGAATAATTCAACCATTATTGTGGTTATTTTAAACATTTTTGGTTGTAAAAACTGTGTAATCAAATTCTGAAGAACAGAAGACTCATTCCATGGGAAGGCTTTTATATTTAAACCTGACAAATGGGCAAAATCATTGGGGCAGATATGGCAAAGCTAATTTGAGGCAGTCTAATGAAAACTGTATTTTAAAATTATAGCATAGCTATAAAACCAGCTTTCTTAAGATCAATACAGTACTTCAACAACAACTAAATAAAATCAATGCAACTCACTCGAGTTGTTATGCCTATAATTAGCGACGAGTCGATTGATCTATTTAATATTTCCTTCTCCAATAACATCTGCAGCCCCAAAATATGGTTGAACAGTCTTCAGAAGGGAGTGTGGGAGAGAAGACTCCAGAACTAAGTGGTTTAAAATGTTTCTGGGTAACAGAAAACTGGCAACTTTTGCCCAGAATAGCACAATTTCTACATTTAAGACTCAGTACGAGGTTCACTGGACACTGAGGGTGAACTATTTCCTATCACTAGAGTAATATACAGTGAATTGCTGCAGTGATTTTACAGAAAGAGTCCGGTCAAATTTGAGAGTGTTTTGTTCCCACGGTACTCCACAATCAATGTTTTCACATTTTTAAGGCAAGCAGTTCCCTAGCAAGGCTGAGATATTCATTAGGAAAAGTGATACATAAGCATTTGAGTTGAACAAACTCCGAACATCCCTCCTAAGTCCGCTGAATTTTTTTGCAGGGACAAAAATGTCTGCATTTGAAAATATTCCAGGATTTCGGGCTGAAATAGGTGCAAAGTAAATGAGAATCAATCCCTTTTTTCTGTCAAGAAAAAACAGTTTCATGCGATTCTACTTCTTTTAGAGCAACACGGTGGGGTTACATTACAGCCGAACAGCTTGTACAGACACCTTAGCTCAGGTAGTAACATAGCCGACACCTTAGAAATTTTTTATGAGGCATTTTTCTAGAATAATTCTAACATTAATTTCAATTAATTATTGTGTTATTATCTTTTTATCCTCTTTGAATATCCATACATAATTGGAATTATCATTCCAAATATTTTATTTAGTTTGATCAAATCATGACTAGAGGATAATGAGTCTCAGGAGACAACTATAATTTTTATAAAGTCACAGGCTATCAACCCTCAGTTGAAAATACTTCACTATATATAGTTGACATTTTCCAGCTACAGCTCATCTTGATTAAAAAAGTACAAAACAACAGCAGTCCAGTTTAATTTAAATTTCTGAACAGCAAAAAATATTTCATAAGTCACTTTCTGCTCCCACTGAACTTAGCAAATAACCATCTGTATTCAACAGTATGATCCCAAAGAAAATGCAAACGCTCCAAGCCTTCTCCCTTGAAATCAATGGAAGTTTTGTATGGTGTATCACAACATGATCAATTTGGGGTTCACCAGTCTTTTTTCTCTAAATTCTTATTGACTTCCATGGAAATCTAGTTATAAGCACGAGAGGCATGTCCCTGCCAACTAATCCAGTAGTCTGCCCTTCATAGCCTCCGGAGAGTTCTCAGCCCAGGACAGCAGCATCCCAGGTACAACATAACCTTATCAAGGAACATTTTAAATTAATAAGTCGAGAGCATTTTTATGTCACATATATGCTATTAAATCCTATGTGGTGTTTTCAGATGTAAAGAATACTCCAATACTGAATTTGGATGACTCAGAGCTCCTCAAGAGTGATCCTTCTTTTCTGATCCTGAATGACAAACATCAGTAACTGATAGCATTATTTGTTACGACAAAATTAACAGCTTATCATCTCTTTCCTAATGAACTATGGCAATTTGATAATTAAGTGCTCCTTTATTATTTCATCTAAGGATAAAAATCAATAGTGTCTACCCAAAATTTTGAACTATCAATTTATATTCTTCTTTTAACCACACAGGTCGCTGTTACTTCCTTTTAAGCGGTCTTCCCACTAGGTAATTTTAACATCTTGGTACTAAAAGCAAACATTTCGATTTGTGTGCAGAACATGAAGAAATCAGATCAGTACTTTCATTTTCCTGTTTGGCAAATTTTACACTAGCTTCAGGAAAAGTTTTACATTAATTAAAAAAATTCAGCTACGCTTAAAGTTCTCTGGAGCTTGGCTCTGAGCCGCCTTGCCCTTGAGATCCGTAATGCTGGAAAACACCGATTTGGATAACACCAAGATTCACAAAACTCTCTGTACAAGTTCAAAGATCAAAGATTTTAATTAGGTTTCATGCTGCCCCTGTTGCTTGGTGAAGCTGCAACAGATGTCATTGAGAGTTGGGTGTGCAAAGGACAGCGTACAGCTCTTTTAAGCTTTACTATCCAAGATCATCTACTTCAGGTTTTGCTGCCTTTTTGAAATAAGATGTAGTGAAGGAACTACTAGGACTTTCTGTTCTTAACCCTTAGTTTCAAACATACTGGTCACACTTGCATAAAAACAAGATGAAGTGGATCATCAGAGAACTCTAGCATCCCCTTTATCCCAAAGGCCTGTAAAATCTGATCTTTGAAATGTTCACAGAAGTTTAGCTTAGACACCACCACATTATGTAGCATCAGTATCCAGGAGCACTAATTACCAATAGCAATTTCCTGTGTAAAGAAATGAAGGCACAGATTGGAAATTACTCTTTCTTTTCTCCACGGATGGTATTTTGCTACAAATGACCATTGGAAAAGACTAAGCTTCAGGGATAAAAAGCCTGTTACACAGATTTGAGACTAGATGAGTAAGAAATATAAGGAATTCAGACCCATTTTCGAATTTTGGACTCAGTGAATGAGGATATCAGAAATAAGAATTTAATAAAGCATCCTGGGCAGCATGGGAAAACTGAGTAAAGACAGAATGACTTCAGCAAGATTACAGAAGAACACTGCTATGATTTTCAACGTTGCATTTAATTGAAAAGCTGGCAGACAAAGAATATTGGGCAAAATCCAAACAGAGTTTTCTAAACATTGTGGCTAAGTAAGGACTAAAAGTGAGCCCTAGTAGGTATACACCTCACTTTTAATCTTCTCCTTCATTAAGGATACATTTTACCTAAACATGCTTATTTGATTAGCTCCTTCACTGTCTAGTAGTTCATAGCTGTGAATCAGATTCTTCAAACCCTGGATCTAGATTTAAAGAATGAATGAAGAATCCAAAAATATCATGGTGCCTAGGAGAGAGGGGTCCGGACATAGCAGATCCATCATATTCCCTTAATTGATGCTCTGATTCTGATTGTCATTCTACAGCAACTGACAAAATGTGTTCTACACTCTTGGGTCGACAAGGTCGGGAAAACAAAACTTAAAAATAAAAGCTTATTCCAACATTCACTGCAGTTGCTACTGTGTCACTATAAATACATCTCACTGACAAGCTTGATGCAGTAGGATGTGTTTTCTGTATGATCTCATATACTGTCCCCCAAGAGCCATTTTCAACTGACTAAACTGCATTTCCACCTATTCCTTATCAGATTCAATAAAAACCTCATAGAGCCATTTTAAGCAATTTTTTTTTTTTTAAATAGGACTTTTTTTTACTTCAAAAGAAGGTGTGATCAACCAAGAAACAATACTGAATTCAAAGCCCTTTAGCAGAACAATATCTGAAGGTGCTTCTGTACTCTTCCTACTCGTTCACCTTTCCTTGGGCAGTACCCCTGCCTCTGACACTTGTGGATGTTCTCTGAATTGAAAAAACAAAGAGGGAACAGGACTTTACCCAATTTTCTTCTTAAGGGGATAGGCTTTCATATTTAGGAAAAAAAAAAAAAAAAAATCACAGAACAGAGGTTAGTTTTATCTGCAGAGTATGGAGAGTGAAGAACTACTTTGTAGAATAGCATCAGCATACAGTCTCAAAGCCTTAAAATTTCATTTCTGCTTCACTAAGGGAGTACTGTTGGTTTTTTTTTCCCCACCATAATTCAAAGCAATTGGATTGAATTCACCCTGCAGGGCATGAGATTCCCAATAGATCAGGTGAGACTTTAAACTGCTGTGGCTTTACCTTTTATTAGTGCAGCTAAGCACAGAGAGATTGGAGAAAATTCTGGTTTAGGATGATTTACTTAACACTAAAGTTATAACCACAATTTATACATGAATAGAGCAAAAGTATTGTTTACAAGGTAGTTATTTAAAACTATGCTTCTTAGCAAAAATAACACATATTACCGAGAGCTACAGTCAAATTAATTTTCCACTCCTGGTTTACTTTGTATTGCCTGTACTACTATACATCTTTTATGTAATTTGTGTTTTTCAAAGTTCTGCCACAGCCTAAACAGCAAAGAAATACATTGCCTGATACAAACCAATGGATCAACATGGGATTGTTGTAAAAATAATCTGTAAAGGTATTAACATACCTTAACGTAGGTATACACAGAGATATTGTAAACCACTTTCCCCAAAGATAATATGACAAGCTAGACTGTCCTTTCCTATCTCATCAAATGTAATTAAAACGGTTTAAACCAAGAGCAAACTTTTTTTTTTTTCAATATACACACTTCTAAGTCTAATGTGAGGCAGCTATAACATCCCTGTGACAAAGTTGAAAAACATTTCGCTACCTTTCAATAGAGAATATACACTCTTTATTAACTTTCAGGGAAAATTCCCGACTCATTTCTCTCAAGGATATCGCATGTAAGTGCACATCAGCTAGGACACTTCCTTTAACTGAAGATGGCTTTTGTAGGTGTACCAGTAGGAAATGAATGACAAACTAACAAAATGCACACAACACGTCAATGCAGAAAAGACACTCATTTAAGAAATTAATCAATCATGAATATGCGTGTTCAGAATGCAACCCAAAACAATCAGTTCTGAATGTCAAATAGCAATTCCTAAGACCCCTAATTCTTCTAATATAAACAAGGGTTAACACAGCATCCTGCTTTAGCTTCATTTTTAGAGCAGTTTTGGCATCATTTTCCACAAAAGATACATGACTGACATAGTAGAAGTGAACTGCTCACTCTGTAACAAGTCATCTCCAAACCTGAAAATTTTCAAAGTATTTTATACATAATCTATTTTAGTCTACATTTTTGCCAAGCTTTTTTAGCTCCACCAGTGATTTTGGTTTCTTTGTCGAGATACGAAACTTCTCAAAATAAGGGCTTATCTCTTTACATGTCAATCCTTTATTAGACTACATTAACACAACCCACACGATGTTACAGCTGGAAGCCTGACAGATTTCTTTCTGGTATTGCAGGAAGCACTTAGAGACCTCTAAAAAAGGACTTTTAGAGACATAAACCCTATGCTCTATATTTGGCACTTTTTTCCCTCCACACCAGGGACGATTTTTGTTGTTAACTTTTTTTTTCCCCCCAAAGCCTTGAATAGCCTGAAAATTGCCTTTCTGTACAATGTCCTCTCTTCATACGCTAATCACAGCTGCTGCATTCAGTTGGAAGGCTGCTGTTGTCTATTCCTATCTCCAAATTGCAAAGTTGAATGGCAGTAGGGCATGCACTGAAAGAACAGAACTAAATAGGGAATTATTTTTGCACTTATGAAAGAGTCTGAGATTGCAAAATTCACAATTTGCCAATACAAACTGAGGGTGAATGTAATATTTGAAGGGACAAAAGTAGCTATGAAAGGAATTCCATTTTCATTATCTATCTCTATATATCTGTATGCAGATAGCATTTTTTAAAAAAATATGTATAAAATGCTATCAATTATTCAAATATATAGCATATCCAATCTTAAAAATAAGATTTTTAAAACCATAATGTATATTCAGTGAATGGAGGCAGGACCTAGATAACAATGTTTCCTTGAAGTCACATCATTTAAATTCAGTCAAATCTTTGTCAAAACATGAAGTCCTTATCAAAACCCTCAAAAATAACTATTGAAATTCCAGAAAAATTTATATCAGTGGACTTACTTTTAGGGAAGTGGCAGACGTAGTATAGAAGCTCAATAGAAAGCCATTAGGCAGGTATGGCTACTGTTTGCTTTCCAACACAGTAGCTGATGCACAGAAGGACTAAGCGGTGCTCTCAAATCAAATTTCTCTCAAGGCAAGTTTAGTTGACTGAGCCAAGAACAGAATGATGGAGCTTCTGATTTCCAGGGCACGCTAGGACCACATTGCTTCTTTAATCACAAGTACTATTCTGCGTTTCCTCCTAAAGTAAGTGCAAAATAAACAGTGCCCACAAGCTTTTCCTACAGCTCTTGGAACATATTGCAAGATGAGAACATAAAAAATGGAAATATTTCAGGTAATTTCATTAAATGGGAAACAAGAGACTTTTCCAGTATTTATCTATGTGAATGTGTTTGGATAGGGTAACAATAAAAGAATGTCGGATACATCATTTGAGTGGAAGCACTGTCAGTACTTGCATCAAACTTACTTTTTTTTTTCTCTACGTATCATTGCTGCTCTTAAATACATAGAGGGTGTGGAGGGACAGGCAGTTAATCCTCATGCAATCTTGAAAACCTAGAAGACCAAATCTTTATTGCCTTTTTTTCTACACCTCATTTCCTCTTTGCTTCATACGATATTGTCTCTTTCCCTCAGCCACGTCTTTGTTGTTATACTCTTGCTGCAAGACTTAATCCCTTTATTCCCCCATCTAATTCAAAACATTTGTAGAAAGTACAGGTTCTGTAGTTCCATTTAGAGCATCTAGACATTAATTCACTATTTCCCTAGAGAACGTGGCTTTTTTCTTCTCTTCAGTAAAGCTTTTTTCCCCCCTCCTTTTTAATTTTATGACGTAAAAGAGACGAGTAATACAAATCAGACTGATCTTTCTGAATAACTCCAGCTGAACGATAGTTAAATCCTATGTAACTTGGACACATGGAGGAAGAAGCAGCAGGTAAGCTAGAGCAGAAAATACATCACTGAAGACTTCAGGAAACTGAAAGTTTTTTTTATTTGCCTGGTATGTTCTCCTTCTCATCTAAACCATTATCTCTAATTTAATCATTGCTCTACCTCTACGGTTAACTACCATTTTTCAATATTTTATTTTTTTTTGCTTTTTGAGAAGCCCCAATCACAGATGCCCCAAATAACATTCATACAGAACAGAAACCATTCACTCAGTGACTTACAAAACCCCTGTCCATCTTCTCTGCTGTTTTGTAGTCAAAACACTTCCCTAAAAACTCAAAGCCACAACCAGGTGTGGCAGGATAATAGAGATATACATGAAAAATACGCCTTAAATATTTATGGTCTTATAAATGTCAGCCACTTGGTTTACATATATACTTTTCCCCTGTGTGTTTATCTATTGTCCAAGAATTTGACAAGATATTGAAGAGAAATCATAATCTTTTTCGTTCTCCATGTAGTGTAGAGACCCCAACCAGCCTGAAGCTTCATTTAGTGCCAGACATTTGCAATGTCACTGAAAGAAGCTACACAGTAAATTAATGCAGCCAGCCCTGCAGCCCCCAAGAAAAACAACATTATTCTGGTTTGTTTTCAAGGGTTTCCTTGGGGTGAGTTGAATAGGAACTAATGGCAGACTGTTTGCGACTGCCAGCAAAGTGCAATAAGGGATACTACTGTGGCAGAACAGCAACATGCATAAATCCAGCATGCAGACGTTCAATCTCATGAAAGAGTATTAGGTAAAAATAAGGCAAAGAATAACAAATTCTGAAAGCAGAAGTCAAATGATCAAAAAACATACAAACTGCCTAGAAGCTGTTCAAAAACGGTGTATTAGAGGCCCCCAAAACTTTTAATGACTCTATAACGCTGAGAAGGCTACATTGGGAACAACTCAGAAAATAGAAAAACTTGCTCAAGGGAGGAGAACAGGAAAGGACATAAAAAAATTTCAAGTTAAACATAAACAGTTAAGTAAGAGGGAATTTGACAGTATAAGTTGTGGAGGTATCAAAAACATTATTTAGATATAATGGATAGCAGCTTCATAAATATACGCTACTTTAAACAGGCAGGGATACATCTTCTAACATCCCAAACCCAGTGACTGCAGATGCTGTGGGAAGCGAGGCAGGCTCACTGCTCTGCCCTAACAGCGTTTGCCATTGCCACCGTCACAGACAAGATACTGAGACTGATGGACCGTTGGGCATTTCTTATGTTCCTGTAACTCAGAAGATGGAAGGAGTCACGCTACTGTGCCACACCCAGAGTGCCATCCACCAGATCACAGTGACTCCTGGGGCGTGCCACTGGCCTGAATTGATTTGTGATGTATCCCAGAATTTCACCTGGCTTCCCGTTTAGTTTTTTTTTTCCCCCTAAGAAGAGAGAAACACAGATCTAAAATGTGTGTGAATTGGTATATCCGTGGCATCTATGTTTCGAATCAAAGAACTGTTGAGCGTTCTTAATTGCCGATTCATTTTAGGTAGTGATGGAAATGTTTATTCACTATTTATAGACTGATGCACTATTGGAAACATACAATTGTAGGTACGCAAATCAGATATTTCTCTGAAAGGCCCTGTGATGGGCTTAAAATGCTTGCAACATTGGTACATCCAGTTTACCCAGTCAACTCTTGCAACTTCAGAAAGGAGGGTAGCAGGAAATAAAATGTTGCTGAATCACTCACTCTTCAAATTGAGAAACAAATACTTTTGGTTCCAAAAGAAAGATTCTTTTCAAAGCAGGTTTTCTAATATATGCTATAAATATACTCAATATTACAGAAGTCTACTGACCTACCTAAGAAAATCATTAGCAGTCAGAGGGTTTGAATGTTGACTAATGAAGTATTTATTTGTGTGCAATAAGAGACAGGATTTTTTACAGCTGGTCGATAGGATTGGACTGATATGATTTATTAGAATTAACAGGCTCAATTGCAAAGCATCCAATGATCACAGGTGGGAAAAGAAAGCAAGGCGGTTGTGACTGTAGATGAAGCCTACTGAGAAAGTGACTTAACATGAGAAACAAGTATTTCCTCTGTGAGTTAAAACGTAATGTGCAATTTTTTTTTTTAAATTGACTGTAAATATACATAGTTATAGACCAAAAACATCAGAGATCACTGTTTGAATGAGTGCTTTAAGGAGATCAAGTTTTCATACACAAACTAAGAAGAGTTTAGAAGAGCAAAGCATAAAAATTCAACAGAACAAAGACAAGGAGTCCAGTTGGTAAAAGAACAATACATCATCTGAATATACTATTTTCAGGTGCAAAGTTCTTTGCAAAATGAAGCAATGGAAAGGCAAACTATATCCTGATTTAGACAAATTGTTTGGGGAGAAAAAGATAAGGAGGAAAAAAATATGATGCTGCTCAAATGTTTTAAGTTTCTTTTCCAAGATCAAATTTCAAAATAAATTCAGTTTAATACTAACAAAAACTAAATAAAAACACATTTTATGTTTTATTTGGGACTTTGGGATCAATTTGGGATCAATATTCATGACATATAAAGCTTAAGAAAACACTTCAGGAATGTGCTTTTCTTTAAAAATTTTTACTAAGAATCTCCATTCTGAGGTTGTATTTCCTTTCTCCTCCTCTTGCTGTTTATTTTTAAAGCAGGTAATAACACCATGGATAAAGTTTCACTGCGTATCAATAATCTATAGAACTGAATGAAGTATTCCTTTCTGAAAAAGCACAACTCATAAGTACAGTAAAAGTTAGAGGTGTACTATGGACCTATGGACCAGTTGCATTCAATAAAATACTATTTCTAAATACACACCAACTTTTTTGTTTGCTTTCGTGTTTAAAGTATTTCACTGGAGCTTTATCTTTCTACTACAACAAGTGTGTTAAATATGAAGCCAAACGATAATCTCTTTCAGCGTAAACTCTGAATGGAAATGACAATCAAATGTTCCTCTTACCTCATTTTGGAGGTCACGGATCATTTTACTCTTCCTTTCCATTTCAGTCTTCAAAAAGTTAATCTACAAGTTTAAAGAAATGTTGAGTGTGAGCTTTTGAAACGTACCTAAATAGCAGTTTAATCATTAACTATTTTTTACTCTACTCATAGCTTTGAAAAACACAAAAATCAAAACCCCACCTTGCCTCTGTTTCTAGCAATAAGTTATCTTAAAAAAACCCTTCTGCTTATATACGAAATCGGTATAGGCCACAGTTCGGTATTTGCTAAATCTGCAAACATTTAGCATGACACTTACTAGAAAACTTACAATCAAGAGAAGAAAATTGTTGTACATAAACTTTACTTTTGCACCAGGAAATATAGTGTTTATTTTTTGCAATGAAGTCCCACGTGATCTTCAGAGAACTAAGGATTTTTACAACAATATTAACTGCTTTTATGATCCAGAATTTTTTTAATCCTCAACACCTATCATAGTAGGCTTCTAATACGCTTATTGGATTTGAATGCTACGGTACTGGTCCTAACTGAATAAACCCGTTGATTCTGATCAGACTCGTCTGTGGAATAAAACATATTATATGCAAAAGCATTCAAATATGGTCTTTAGTTCCTATTTAATTCAACGACCTGCCTTGGAAAGTAAAAAATCCAGTCTTAGTTTTAAGATTGAATTTAATCAAAAAATTGTTTCTACAAATCAGTCTAGGTTTCTTTCAGGATTGAGCTTTCCTCCTGGATTGTGAAAAATAATGGGAGAAAGGAGGATGTAATTATAATAACTAGGATTAAATGAACTTTGAAGGAGGGTGCTCTTCCTTCAAAATTCGCAAAATCCTTATCCCTAACATACCCAATGCCTCATGCCAGTTCAGCTGCTGCTGCAGCAGACTTGGTAAGAAAAACAAAACCTCTGTGAGAAAGCAGATTTAGATGATAGCAACATTGACCTAGAGATTAATGGTTTGGATATCATGCAGATAAAAAATGACAGTGAATCTGCATATGAGATGACAGCTGTTCTTAGAATCATGTCCACACTCAAGTAGACAGATGCCAGTAATTTAAAAACCATCACTGGGCTTGACATCACACTGATCTGTATCAAAAGAGAAGTCAGAGAACACTATCATCACTGCAGAGAGAGAAGTAGGTAAGGATTCATGAGACTAGTGCCAACTGACAGACATAAACGGAACTTCTTTTGCAAACTCTTCCAAAATTTTGTCTAAGTGGTTTGGTTGTGGAAATACTAATTCCGCGTCCACCTACCACTGAGGGTGATGTCCTAACAGAAGATTAATATATTCAGTACTTGCCTAGCAATCCTATCCACAAATAGTGAAATTTAGTCTATGTATATTGTGTCAAAAATATGAAGATTTTGCACAACAGTACAGGTCACAACCAAAACATAAGATCAGGGGAAAAAAATAACTATTCAAATGGTGGGGTTTAGGTTTTCAGCTGTTTAAAAGATTTGTCACCTACCATTGAATACTGACAAAAATAGTATACTGACCTCCATTCAACAGTGTTCCCTTTCTTAGTCGTAACTCAAGAGAATATTAATATTCCTTCAAAGCACTTCACTTCAAAAATCTGAACACATATGAAATAATTAAAGAGATGTGATACCAAAATTATTGTCTGCGTGCTCGCTATACATAGCCTGTAAGTATCAGCTTGGATCTTCTAATGGAGAGACATTTAAGACACCGCAGTACTGCTAATTTAACCACCAATCTCAGTTAGTTGAACCAGTAATTTTTGTTAATTGCTATTCACATACACACGTATCTGATATCACCGATTGGGATATCTTAAATAGTGCAAACTTACTGGTTTAGCTTATCTGAATAATTAAAAAAAAAAAAAAAAATCCTGAGCATCACGGGCAGAATTTGGGGGTTTTTGATCATGGAGTGGTTTATGCGACACTAGGCCCCCTGGCAACAGACGGAGTACACCTATATCTCAGAGGGGGAAAAGGATCTTTGCACAGGAGTTAGCAGGGCTCATTTAAAGAGTTTTAAACTAGATTTTCAGGGGGAAAGGGTTAAAGTCAGGCTCACCAGAGATAAGCCTGGGGGAAGCACACCAATGTTCGAGGGATGGTGCCCTAGTGAGGTCCTTCGGCCTGTCGTCTCAGCGGAGGTAAGGGATGGAGATCCACGCGGCAGAAAAGAGCAAAGGTTTATGGAAGGGTCAGAGGAGGATACCAGGAACTACAGGCTTGTCAGCCTGACCTCAGTGCCAGGGAAGTTTATGGAGCAGATCATCTTGAGTGCCATCACACAGCACGTACAGGACAACCAGGTGAACAGGCCCAGTCACTGTCTGTTTATGAAAGGCAGGTCCTGCTTGAATAACCTGATCATCTTCTATGACAGGGTGACCCACTTAGTGGATGAGGGAAAGGCTGTGGATGTTATCTGCCTGGACTATAGTAAAGCCTTTGACACTGTTTCCCACAGCATTCTCCTGGAGAAACTGGCTGCTCATGGCTTGGATGGACATACTCTTCGCTGGGTAGAAAAAACAGCTGGTGGCCAGGCCCAAAGAGTTGTGGTGAATGGAGTTAAATCCAGTTGGCTGCCAGTCACAAGCGGTGTTCCCCAGGGCTCAGTACTGGGGCCAGTTCTGTTTAATATCTTAATGATCTGGACAAGGGTATCTAGTGCACCCTCAGTGAGCTCACAGATGACAGCAAGTTGGGCAGGAGCGTTGATCTGCTTGAGGGTAGGAAGGCTCTGCAGAGGGATCTAGACAGGCTGGATCAATGGCCAAGGCCAACTGCATGAGGTTCAACAGGGCCAAGTGCCAGGTCCTGCACTTGGGTCACAACAAGCCCATGAAATGCTACAGGCTTGGGGAAGAGTGGCTGGAAAGCTGCCTGGCAGAAAAGGACCTGGGGGTGTTGGTTGACAGCTGGCTGAATATGACCCAGCAGTGTACCCAGGTGCCCAAGGCAGCCAACAGCATCTTGGCTTGTATCAGAAATAGTGTGGCCAGCAGGACCAGGGCAGTGATCGTCCCCCTGTACTCAGCACTGGTGAGGCCACATCTTGAGTGCTGTGTTCAGTTTGGGGCCTCTCACTACAAGACAAACCCTGAGGTGCTGGAGCATGTCCAGAGAAGGGCAACGAAGCTGGTGAAGAGTCTGGAGAGCAAGTGGCTGAGGTAACTGGGGTTGTTTAGCCTGGAGCAAAGGAGGCTGAGGGGAGACCTTATTGCTCCCTACAACTACCTCAAAGGAGGTTGTAGCCAGATGGGAGTCGGTCTCTTCTCCTAAGTAACAAGCAATAGGACAAGATGAAACAGCCTCAAGTTGCACCTGGGGAGGTTTAGATTGGATATTAGGAAGAATTTCTTCACCAAAAGAGTTATCAAGCACTGGAACAGTTTGCCCAGGCAAGTGGCTGAGTCACCGTCCATGCAGGCATTTAAAAGACATGCAGATGTGGTGCCCAGGGACATGATTTAGTGATGGACTTGGCAATGCTGGGTTAACGGTTGGATTTGATGATCTTAAGAGTCTTTTCCAACCTAAACAATTCTATAATTCTATGATTTTTTTTTTTTTAAATGATACCAGTATTAATTAGAAAGTAATTCATTTTTGCTTTCATATTATAAAAGCATTTTTAAGGCTCTTCTACTAAATCTCTAACAGCTGAAAAGTCATTTAGTCATAAAGCATAGCTATAGAGAGCTGCAAAGGAGGGATTTATACAGCTTGGCTACTGGAGCTAATAGAGATAACCCTATCCATTTAAGTACATTTATGTCTATAATTTCATGTTTTAAGGCACATCAGTCTGTATCAGACCATTTGCATGACGCTTTTAGTCAGTCCCAAGGACAAGGCATAATACCATTTTCCAGAAGAGATGTAAAAATTCTACTTTCAGTCACCAGATCGGGAGTGCATAATAAACATTTATACTTCGCTCTAAATTAAGACACAGAAACTGAAAAATTGTAACTAAGAAACTTTCTACATCTTTTCCTCCTTTCTACCCACTCTTTGTTCTTGTTTGACATTCACCTCTTTCCAAATGATGACTGCCTTTAATTACTATCTCGATGCAGTTATGACAATACATAATGAAATACATTGGTGTTGTAAGGCTGAACTTTGCAATATTAAGCAAGGACGCTGCTTCTGTCTCCTGGAGACAGACATCCAAGGTACTCAGAGCTTTGTGCGTTTCAGAGCTCATTACGTTTATTAAAGGCAACAGCTTCCATCCAGTGGCCTTTACTCACAGCAGTTTGTGACCTTGAAATGCTCAAATTAAATTTTCCCCCATCGAAATACAGAATGCTTTAGCAGATGGCAGTGATCTAATTCTAAGAGTCAGACAATAGTTAGTTATTCACTACAGACGAAGGATGGAAGAATACCAATATAGCATCATTACCACACAGTCAAAGCTCAGCTGTACGCTTATTTGCTTACCGCCAGACTTCTTGTATCTTGCTCAGGACTAAGACATGAGCAATTAAGATGGGATTGGAATACATTCATTAACACCTAACTATTTTGGCAATATCTGGAAATCCTAACGTGCTCAATATTAGTTTTCATGGTCTAATTCTCAAGTTATAGTGTAGGAATTGACTCCAAAAGCCACAGGGAACTGTTCAGGCTATTATATAAACCAGGAAACATTATTTCCTTTGGGAAAAAAATGTTCTACAAAGTGTTAAATACTTCTAAAAGCAAAGATAAATATATTTTTACCTACTAGGTTTTCTTAGATAAATGCAACTTTTAAGCTCTTAGTTACATTTTAATTAATGAAACAGTTTTCTGTCAGACACAGTTAGGGCTTTTGGACCTGTCATAAGGGCTGTTACTGAAAAAATAAATAATTTTGAAGTGGCACGAACACCTGATCTTTTTAGTAAAAATATTGCAGGCATGACTTTGTGATGGTTCTTAAGATTCTTGTTTGGTGGTGGATATCTCTGAATTAAATTCCCCATATTCTTTTAGTTTTTTATGACTAAGAAAAACCCTACTGATTTCAAAATAACCATATTGTTTATTGTTTGTTTTTATAAGTCATGATAATGTGTTACTTAAATGTTATTTTTCATAGTGAACACTGAGCAACTGGGAAAAAGGAATTTACACAGACATATTTTCTCCTTTTATTTTGACAGACAGTACAATAATTGTATTGTCAAACAATTCCATCACCATGTCTTTTTAAAAATTGTTAGCATGATATAAAAGACCAAGAGGAACAAAGTATAAAAGGCAGACTAAGCTTATTCTACTTAGCCAAACTATTTTTGAATATTTCCCTGTTTCATTCTTTATTTTCTCCCCGCATCCAGAGTTACCCATCTCTTTTCGTACACTTTAATTGCAGCTAATGGGAAAAAACTTTGCAAACCTCAAGGTCACTTCCTAAAAAAATAACTGTTTCTTAAGATGCAAGCAGTTAGCCTGAAACACAGTAAAGTGAAGAGCTCTTCTCCAAAAATACCTAAGAGCCTGTTAACCTATCACGGAGATACAGAATCACTACTTACCCTACTTATTCAGATTCACTGGAAACCCCCCCCCACTTTCAAGTTACACAAATGCCATTTGCCCTCTGACTTTTTGCTAACAAACGTGAAAATTAGTCTATGATCCCTAATCCTGTTTGTGGAAGAAATGGTTCCACTTCACATTTAGAGATATAGCTTGACGTTATTAATAAATGTTTTCACTGCATAACAACTTATTATAAATTACTTAGGTATTTGATATCAAATGCAGACTGAAAAGCTCTGGTGACCTTCATCAATTGTTAAAGAGGACAACAGGTTATTCGGAATGACATCTTACACATTTTATATGCGTGTTGTATGACTAAACCCACTATGGTGCTTCTGACTAACAAGATTTCTCTAATTGAGAAATGCTTTTTGACCTACAAATAATCCCTAGTTCTAGTGTAAGACGGTCTGTAGAGAAGCTCCCTCACAAGCCAAGTCTTGCTGGAAGACTGTATTTGACCTTGAAACTTGCAACATAGGACTACTCTAAACTTTAAACCACCCTTATCATAACTAGCCTTCCTTGGCACATTTTACTGTCCTGGATAGGACAGCTGAGACAAGAGGCATAAATTTATCTGAGGTCTGCCATATATTTTCTAGAAAAGACCTGTCCCAAGAGGGACTACTGCCATTCTTCACATGTTAGTGCTACAGATGCAGAAGACAAAGGACCCAGAAAGGGAGCGCTCACTTCTGCTGAGGGCCCCCAGGTCAATCCTCAGTGTGATTAGTACTCTGAAGGACAGGAATGTCTTCACACCTCATTTTTGTTTCCTCAAGCCTGAGTTGCTGCTTCTATCCTGAGAAAGTTGCTATTACCTAGCAGCAGCTCTGTGGGCTGCCCTCTGAGAGACTGTACTCCAACACTTCAGCAGATCCTCCGAATGGCAACCTTTTAGCTGCCCTACATTAAAGCCCCTCCCAAAAAATGGATAAGCATGCATAACAACTTTGATCACGTGGTTTCTGATTAATCATTTATGCAACTGATAGTGAAGAGTCTTGCCATATATTGCAGAAGACTTGGTTGCAAAGTGTAATGTATTGCTGTGGCGACTCTTTTGCTCTTTTGGTTTGGTCAGAGTCCTTGAATACTTTCCAGGTTATTTTTCATGTAATTTGACTTAATTCTCGTAAAGTCTTACTTACACTTTTGCGTTTACCTAATAAACAACACCTTCAGGCACATGTTCCCAGTTGAATATATAGAGCAAATTAACATACACTAGGGATTGTACTATGCCCCTTGGCAAGTGCAGAAAAGAAATATGTATTTCCAACCCCCTTCCAGTGTTTTATTCATGTGGCTTTGAGAAATGTAATTCTATTCTTATTTACTCTGATGAAAATCAAGATTTACTTCGCCAAATCCTGTAGAATAAAACGTGCTTAAATTGGATTCGAAACAAGACTCACAATTCATTAAATTAGAATTAAATTCAAGCTCCCATCCTCTAGCTAAGCTTGCCTCAAAGTACCTAGACCTTCTTTCATAGCATTCATATTGCTTTCAGAAAAACGCCAAACACATGGAGAAACCAGGTGCAAAGTAACCCTGTGTGACAGTAATAATATTTATTTCCATTTCTATTGCAGCTTTCATCTGGGGATCCTGAAGCACTTTTTGAATATTAATTCAGTCTCACTGTATTGGCGAGCTTCATTATGTACATTGTACCCCGAGGCATAAAGTAATAAATGTCACAAACCAAGGACACAGTTCTGCTTTCCTTAAAATCAGTGGCAAATTTAATATTCTATTATTAGCAAGTTTTAGAATACAGCTCAAGAACTCAGTTTTTCTAACCAGCTGACAACACTCCAAGTCAAGTTCTGTTATGAACTCAAATGGTTTTTTCCCCGGTTTCTGCATGAGGTAATATTTTTGCTTAAAGTTTACAGTAGATTTTGTTTCACTTGTATAGAACAAATCTTGTACTCTTCCCCAGTGCTAGGCTGCGGACTTCACTTACACAGGCATGGTTACTCAAGTTAAAAAAGCACTATATCGCAAAGAACAACAGAGCAAATAATCCATTCGCTACCTCTGAGATTTATTTAACCTACAGCCGAATTAGCCTTCAATATCAAAATCTAATATAGAGATTAAATAACAAAATATGTTTTCTACCTTTAATTTGTAGGACTAGAATTCACTGTGCTGATAAAGCTAGAGGGAATGTGTCCTGCACCTGAAAAAAACACAACTTTTTACCTGCATGTTCTGAGTACTTAGCAGAAACAACTAGGTTCTCATTTTCTTATTTCAGGACTATATATCTTGCATCAGTACAAAACCATCTTAAAAGAAGTACAGATTTTTTTTTTTTTTTTCCTGGGTGTATGCTGCCCTGGCTATTGAGAAAGAACCGAAAAATATGTTATTCTTTTCCATTTCAATACAACATTGTTTACTTCTTTTCTCCCCTAAGAACAAAAGAAGATTTTTGTTCTCTATAGAAAAATACAAGTACCAAAAATCCACTAAGTATACATTGTGAGGGACTCAAGAATAGGTAAAACAGTATCTTCACCCTTCAGACTTTTGAGCAACAAAGAGGGGGAAAAAAAGTGTTTTCAAAAATCACGTTAATTGAAAGAAACCCGAAAAAGCCATACTTTAGTTTAAAATCTACACTGTTTCTAATCAGAAGGTAGCATGTAAAACATACACTCTCACATCTTGTTCACCGAGGGCATAAAGCCACATAAAAATCACATTATTACAAAAGAAGGCATTTGTAAATATTTGCTCAATTTAATAATTAATTTTAAACCTCTTTCTTGGAGGAACCCTGGTTTTGTGAGTCTGGATGACGGTAAAATCTTACTAAATAAACCAGTAGTTATCCAATATGAAACTAAAAATAGATCTATAAGCCCTTCTAGCAGCATGCTTTCCAGTCCAGAGTTAGAATCACAGAACACTTCGAGTTTGAAGGGACCTCTGCAGATCATCTAAGTCAACTTATACTCAGAGGAATACTACTAACCAATATAGGAAAAATTTCCTTCTTATATCTTAGAATTAAACAGAAAACATGATTCTACTTTTTTCTTCTGAAATAGCAAAATGGGCTATTTATGCCCCACAACATTACAGTGCCACACAAAAATCCAACCAATTGTGCAATTTATCCAGAAGCAGAATTTCACTAAAGCATTAAATCTTAATGGGACTTAATACCTTCCTATTAGTGATACTTAGATCTACTATGGTCAAAATTGGACACACTACTACCTATTTTGTTGCTGAAAATTGCTAGCGATTCCAAAAAAGTCAATGAACGTATGACAGCATACTTTGGTATAGATGAGACATGAGGGTCCATAAAGATAACCTCATCAGGAAAAGGACTTAGGCCCAAGTCTCCAGGCCCAAATCTCCAAAAGTGTACACGCAAACCTAAATCCCACGTAAATTAGTGAAGACTGGGATCTCAGCACTTTTGAACATACAAACTTTTTTCAGCTCCTTTCTTCTGAAGATTGTAGAGTACTAACACATACTTTTTTTTTTTACATGCAAAGTTATTTAAGATAAAAACAAATTCTCAAGGCATGAGGATTAAAAAAAAAAAGACAGAAGAAACAAACAAAAATAATGAAAGAGGGACAGGGAATCACTCACAGTAGCCTGCTGCTTTTCTGCTTTCTCAGCTGCCTCATTAAGCTGCTTTTGAAAGGCCTCCTGGAGAGATTTCATTTCTTCCCTAGTTTGTTGAAAACACAGAACACAAACTTCATCACAAGTGTCCGTTAGAAATAATTCTTCAGACTCAAGAAAAGGCACCTTTAATTATTCAGAGTAACAAACAGATGCATTGTGTCTATGT
The DNA here is from genome assembly GCF_011004875.1 of Balearica regulorum gibbericeps. Taxonomy (NCBI): domain Eukaryota; kingdom Metazoa; phylum Chordata; class Aves; order Gruiformes; family Gruidae; genus Balearica; species Balearica regulorum. The sequence continues at coordinate 65,252,842 of NC_046188.1, forward strand.
CTCTCGCTAATAAAATCATGACGACCCCATGAACTATAGTGCCAACACAAGACAAAAATTATCTGTGATGGAAATTGGCCACCTTTTACATGTACTGAGTAGCCTGCTGTGGAAAACATCTGCCAGTGTATAATTTCTAGCAAAAAGGATTGGCACCAAAAGAGTGAGCAAAGTGGGCTACTGAAAACACACCCAAATGGAACTACGCTATTATCAATAAGAACTTGTTTACACCAATTTTGGAATCAATAGCTAAATAAATAATGCTCTGATAAAATTCAGCTGTCACCTGGCTCTTTCTAGAGATAAGCAACACAAAATTCAGTAGAAGATTCTAGCATACAAGAAAAAAAACAAGAGATTAATTGTTTGGAATTTGTTTTATTTGAATCAAAAAACCTTTGCCTTGCTGATGCAGTAAGAATTTCCCTAAATTGCAATGGGCTGAGAGATCCTTTGCTGGCCATGTCTTTCTACCCACAGGATACGACACACTTCAGAGCTGTGGCAAAGTAGAAGAATGACGTTTCAGCTGCAGAGCTTTTCCAGGGCTATTGCTTGCATGGATAAACCTCAACAGAAGACCAACACAAAACTGGGTTTACACACAGATAATAATTTAGCCCAGTGAAAACTAAACTGAAAACCATAGTTCATACAAGAACAGAACTTTTGAGCCACTGGATCGTCTTTCTTGTTAGCAGATAACTCTACTACTTTTGGGAATTTTGGGAACACTAGTACAGAACAGATTTAATTGAAATAGTGATTGAGCAACATGAAATGAATGAGTCATCAGCATAATACAACTTCCTTATGGTATAGACAGATGCGATCATTTCAAAGTGCTGATGGTGCATAGAAAGAATAAAACTTGAGCCTTCATAGTAAGTGACCAACTTGCAACTTGGGAAGTACTGAAGAATTCACACAAAAGGGATAAAAAAATAAATCTAAATTGAAGTCAGCAGAACTACATCTACTTACACAAGCTGAGATTCTAGCACTCTAAACTTTACTGCATCATCATCATTGCAGACAATAATCAAAGCAGTCCTCACAGACCAGATGCAGCTCACATTTGTCCAAAGAAAGTAGATCATAAGATTAATATTGGGTTATATTTTGAATTTTGGTTCAAATACAATAGATTTAAGCAGATCCGTATGTTCACGGTTTTTCAGTTACTCCAGATGAAGTACAGCCTGATGCTCTTGGCAAATAAACTGTGACCCTTCCTTAGCGAAATTCTATGAGGGAGATTCCCTGGCACATTTTTAACACCTGCTTCTTACGCTGAACTTCTACACCTCTCTGGAAGTGAAATCCAGTAAGCCTGTAAACAGCTGTCAAGTACCCACAGTAGCTCCAAGGCATTTTCTTGGAGTATATTGTAAAAGCCTTTTATTTTCTGAAAGAGGGTGAGGGCTGCCTAGCAGCATATTGCACCATTGCAGGATCCAGGGTCTATTCCTGGCAACTGCTGTTGTGCAGTATACTCAATAGCTCAATCTCTTAAAAGCAAAAGTCAACATGTACTTTTGGGTGGACCTTGAGAGACTTTAAGGGGTGATTTAGAAGGAGATTAAGAAAAACACTTGTAGTATGTAGTAAAATTTTTCCTTTGCAGACTCAATTTTCCCATTTGCAACTAAGATCTATTTACTAAATAGTCCATTAATACTTTCAATCAACTAATCTCCTTGTTTCATAAAAACTGCACAACGATCAAACCACTGGAAAAATACATTCACGTATGAAGGATGGAGTCCATGACGAGGACAGCTATGATGCTGAGATGTATACCTTCAGTTGCACCAAGCAAGCCACATAACATGTAAGTGTTTAAATAGGACATCAGCTGAAGTCTTGCTTTTGTCATTTCATAGATTTGTCCGGAATACCTGAAACATTTTTACATATCTGATTCTTCTCTATCAAATTAAAAATGAGAACTTCTATGGCTATTGTATTATGGATCTTATTTGTTGTCTATCGAAGAAGTGGAACTCATTTTATCACAAGCCTTCTCTATAGCAATGCAATTTCATATGTACTTCTACTAAATACAATATCAGCAATAAGATAGCCATGGGATTTAAGTATTGCATTTCTAACAATTAAAGGAGTACAAACTTCATTATTATATTTTTTTTCCTAAGGAAAAAGATAAATTATAGATGCCTTTATTGTATGATACTGTTTCAGTGAAAGTGATCGCTATATTAGTTACATTTTCTTATTATTAAAACTGTACTGATGATGTTATTTGTTGGTCTGAATTCCAAGAATTAAGATAAGTAGAATGACGAGAGTTGCTTGAGATAAAGCACTAGGGGACTTGAAACTAAGGACTAGGCTGGGAACTTGCATTCCCAGCCATGGAAGCTCATTATTTCTTAAGCGCTCAATGAATAATTTGAAGTGAGTACTTCTCTCTCCTAGCTGCCTTCCTCATAGATACCCAGTGCCAGTATTCCTACATTTGCACAGTGACTAGTGATTTTGAGTGTCGACATGCATGAATATTTAAGAGGCCTGAATAAATATATATCATCAACTCCAAATTCAGAGATTGAGATACTTTAATAATTTCATTAACTGGGCATTACCATCCACTAGTAATTTTCTAAAACTTCTAATTTTACTCTTTTTAAGAGAACATTGCATGACTAAACCGTCCTGAGAAATTCAAAATCCCTTTCTTTAGCAGATATCTCACTATAGCATTTTAATACCTTTTCCCAACCTAGGTCCAATATCAGGTCATACCTCATTTGTTTTAAAAACTTCTCAAAATAGCATTCCCTGCCCTTATTTTACTGTTACAATCAGCAGGCTGTGGAATACAGTAGTATTTATAAAGTAAAAGGAAAGGTGGAATTTCCTAATCTGACAGTTTTCGGTCTGGAAACGGAAAGAGAAGGGGAGAAGGTGGGGCCTTACCTTTGCTTTTGACCCAGTTCCAGAAGTTTCTGCACATCACTTTTGGCCGATGCTTCATCATTTTTCAAAGACTGATAGCAAAGGAAGAACTCTATTACCAAAGAGATCTTCAACATTATTCATCTGTGAAATTATTAATTTGGTCTTCTTTCATAAAATGCTCCCGGTAAATTACAAATATTACCACTTGTGAGAAACGAAGGAACGGTCTGACTTTTCTTTTACCGTAACTCAGCACAGCTAACTGTACGCAGCTGTTTTTCAAATATTAAATGACAGCTGATCAAATAAAATAATTAGATTTAGAAACAAACAAATGACTAAAAGCATTAGAATTGTATGACAAAGATAAGTGTGCAAATACAGAAGATAATACTAACAGCTCTTTGCCTATATCCAAGGTCTCTGCAGTGAGTCTAAAATATCTCATAACATTTTGTCGAGTACTACCGTCAACCACACCGCATGAGAAATCCCATTCTCAAATAACTTTGTTACAAGGAGAAGCATATTTCTCTAAAAACAAGACGACACCTAAATAATAAAATGCTAAACCACTTAAAAAAAAAAAAAAAAGAAGAAAGAAAAGGTTCAATAGGCCATAGTTGAGATTAATTAGAATCAGAGAAGTCTGAAATACAATATCATATAGCACAGTATTGAGACACAGCACCAGCATTCTCCTGTTAACAGATATAGGGATTCTATTCCTTATATATTTCCCATCTAGCTTACATCAACCTGACGATCAAAATACAATGTCAGGAAAAGACTATCCTTTAAAACAGTACAGCATATAGAGACAAATCTCAACTGATAATGAGTCTGAAGGTTTTTACCAGACCAACAGACTATATCTGGAAAAGACAGGCATGCTCTTAAGTGACCATCTGGTGATTTCAGGATCTCAAATCCAGAGCAGGATTTTTCATTTACTTTCCACTCTGAGGACCTGATTTGACTCCAGAGTTAATGTGACTATTGGCCCTTTGGTCTACCCGTGATACCCCAAAACCTCCCAAGTTAAATGCAGAGGTGTCTCAGCTCTAGCAGCAGCCTCATCTAGTACAATTTGTCAGCTAAACTTGTGAAGTAACGCCCTGTGGTAAAGCTGGTCAGCTCATGTAGAGGGCATGTCAGGAAGGTAAAGCAAGCAACTAAACTAGGCTGAGTATCTATCAGCAAAGATGCAACCTGCAACAGCAAAGGAAATCCTTTTATAGTAGCTGCCAGGACAAATGCGTGATAACTCCACTAAGAGAGCTTATTCTTTTCCTTTCCTCCCTTTTTTGTTCTACCATGCTCTATTTTCATATTTTCTTTTTTTTTTTTTTTTTTCCCCCAGTAAGTGGAAAGGGCCCAAATGAGTAGCATTACACAGTAGTAGTACGTGTTCCATAAAAACATTGGGTTTACGTTAAGTACAAAACCACAAAATAATAATTATTCACATTTAAAAAAAACCCAAAAAACAAACCACCAAAAAACCCCAGATTTTTTTGTAATAAAGAGATACCAATATAAAAAAAGTCAATGTAAATAATCCTACAGAGACCAAGATGGAACCTAACCTGGAGGTTTACTTTAATTCCCTCAAGTTCTTTAGAAGTCTTCGACAGTTGACGAAGGATATTGCTCCTTTCCTTAAAGACTTCTTTCAGCTGTCTTTCCAGTTCTTCATAGCCCTGTCTAACGCAGAAAAGAAAAGCATGAGATCTTCTCAAAACATTACTCAATGCATTTGAAAACAGTCTTAGTTCATCCAAATTGAATTAATTCCAACATTCTTTATAGATTTCAAATTGGGGTGTGTACCCCTGTTCACCTATATAACAACTTGATTTCTCCTAACATAGATGTTTTATACATCAAAACGATGTGCCACATCTGAGTGTGCAAATTATCAGACCGAAACACTGCAAATAGTGTATCGTCTGTGATGAAGAGGAGACAGAAAGGATGTATTTAACATGAGTGATGGTATGTAGCGTGAGATTTTTGTTTTAAAAGATATTCCATGCAAGAAACCAAGCAAAACTTTCTAGTACGAAGTTTTGTGACACCTGGTAATTTGAGGGAAGGATGATTCAGATCTATTTTAACTCTGTAAAATTTATTTCATTCCACAATTTCTCCTTACTTAAACCTCCTTACAGTATAAACTAGAACTGACTAATATGCTAAGCGGAGTCAAACCTAATTATTAATTAATGGATAAACAGAATAATCTACCCTTTTACAAATGGTAATTTTTACTTGGAATGTAACTGTAAATTTTAAAGTGTTTATAAAATCCACAAAGAAATAAATCCAATGCATATTGTTTTAGGTTGAATGAAATACAGATCCAACTCTCATACTCCATTTCAGGATAAAGCAAACATTACAGTTAATTCTAAAACCCCATAGTTTTTCATTTAAAATTGTTGTTTTGAGGAAGGCTGATGACTGAACTGAAACATCCATTCCTTCCACAACTTAATTTTTATTTTATATTTTTCCTCCTTGCTGTACCTCTTTTTCTAAGAAGGGGAAAAGAACCACCTCAGCTGGGCAACACATCAATACTATTTTATTATCAGATCCAAGACCTTGAAGTTAAACAGGAATCTTAATGCTCCTTTAATGGATTTCGAATACACATTTTAGCAATGAAACTCAGTAAAGCAAATTAAATATACTATCTAATATCAGTCTTATTAATTTCAGGAATAGACAGCTCACGAAATAGAACAGATTTATGAAAAAAGAAAATTATTTTATATTAAATGATACTGTGGATACCTAGAAGAGATGAAAGTGAATAAAACATCTCTTTCATCAACACGAGACTTTAGGCAAAGAATCTTAACAGTATATTGAAGTTTCAGCAATAATCATATTTGGCTTTGACAGAATGTTGCCAATTAAAAAGCATAGAGTTCTTTGAGTATGATCACTAACGAAACACAAAAACATCTCCAATTTCTGCTTACTGCTGCAAAATAAGAACTGAGATATGTTTTGGTCTGCAACGTAGCACTCAACACTTTCAGTGAAGATCTTTAGCAGAATTGCTAGGTCAACTGTTTAATTTTACAGTAGAAGTTCTCTTTTTCAGGAGAGTTGAAATACAAAAGAGGGAAGAGATTCTCTTCCTTCCCCTACACCCCCAAGAAAAATTGTTAAGTTTTCACAGGATGGTAAAATAGAAGCTACAATCTTTCTAATACGTACCATAGCTGGTAGATAAAAAGCCCAGCTGTCAGTAAAATGTTTTATTCTCTTGATAAGTTCACTTTTTCTTTTAATATCTGGATAAACTTTATTTCAAGAAACTGTGGTTTCAGATCATTTCGAGTATGTTCGTCTACCAGAGGAAAGGAAAAACTGCAGATCTAGTGGGGCAACAAGAAGTACCTCTGCGAACACACGGTGTTCATTTCAGTCAGTGTAGTAAGACAACGCCAAGACTCAGCTATGCTTAACTACTTCTAACCAAACAGCACTCATAAGTAATCTGGTTGTCCTTGACACAGATAACAAATGTTATCAAAAACAAATTATCTCAAATAGAAGTCACAGAGTCAAACGCATCATGGGTTTACAGGAAAATCTATATGCCAAGATTATGAACCTTCCAGAATTTAGCATCATTTAGATGGAGGGCTCGGTTCAAATTTTTCTATCAAATTGAATGAAAGAATCTGCATGAATTACATCTAGCTAGTTCTAGAATGCCTGCTAAATATTAATATTCTAGTCTTTACAAGCAATGTAAATAAAACCTTCTGCATCAAGTTTTATATGGAAACACCTATAGGGTTTTTTTGTTACCGCTCTGGCTACGTGTGATTTTATACAAGGTATACATCATTAGTAAAAGAGCTGGCTCCCCTTAGCTGTAACAACATTATGTGTAATCAGCCTGACAAGCTTCAGCGAATGCTCCCATTTTAATTTGCTGAACAGAGATCAAGGAGGACTTTCCTCCTGCTAAAGTAATCAAGTAGTTTCAATAAGGTCATCACTTCCATTCCTTTATGCATCACAAAAAGTGCATTAGGCTTGATGGTCTCTTTTGCCCTTGAAATGTGGTATTTTTGTTTAAAGTTAAACCCCGCAGTTAAAAAAAATGACCTGCAAGTGGTAACACTGTCTTAAGGATCACTTTAAAGTACCACCACCATCCCTAATTCTAGTTTAGCTTGAGCATTTGAAGGCCGTCTGTCCCTAGCAGCCAATTACACTGCCCCATGGGCACAGGTTGCACTCTATTGTCTTGTATATACTGACACATACCAATTTGCATAAACTAAAACATTTTACAAATTTTAAAATTATATTTAATATAAACTATGCATGCATTTATATTTTCCTTCCTTTTATGACACACTAGGAAGGGAGGAGGAAACCAAAAGCCAACAACTTACCACAGTGAGTTACAAAACAAACTAAACCTTCAGAATTCTTAGAAAATAATTTTAAAAAAGGAAGGAAGAGTGAAGATACAAGACATACCTATCAGACCTACTGACTATTAGATCCTCAAAGGTTTTAAATTCTGGACAAAATTATCTCTGATACCAAGCTTCTACTCTTAGCATTGTGCCCAAGAACAGTGCCCATGTATCTGAAGACAGTAAAATTCAACTCTGCACCTGTGTGATAGCCAACAAACCCTCAGGTTAGCCCATCTATTTTGATGGCTCCAATTTCTACATTGCAAACTTGTGTCATTTAGACCAACGAAGGGCAATTCAAGTGAAAATAGGTAAATTTGTAAATAGAGTGGTCTAATCATTAATCATTTTGATTATTCAAGAATTTCTATATTCTTCCACAAAACTGAATAGACCTTCCCTTTTACACTTCTTTAATATTAACAAAATTCTCAGGATTGGGTTTAAGTGAAGATCCATGGTCAACTGGTTTTCTTATTCTTCCCTTCTTGAATTTCAAATAACCAAATTTTAGTCTCCCACATATTTAATAAGCACTCTTTGGAAGGTTTCACACACATATATGCAACATAACTCTAAGTATGGATAGGCAGGCCATTCTAGAGGAAGTAAATTCACTTTTCACACCAGCATGCCCATACCCTGCAGCTGTGCTATTATGTGAAAAGTATAGTGGTTTTTTCCTGAAGTTAATGTTAGGTTAAAAAAAAATATTTCTGCCATAACTTAATAACATTTCTTTCCTATTTGAAAACACAGCAATCACAATATATATAATCACAAATACAGAATTTTGTCCTGGTGAATGTCAGCAAACTCCTCTGAATTTGATTAGCTAACAAGGAGATTATTCATCTAATTAAGAAAAAACTGCAAGATGTAAAGCAATTGGACCAGATATCAACAAGACTTAATCAGCATAATTCCTCTGAATTCAGAGAAGATTTAAACTGAAGGAACACCTAATCTATATCTAGGTATCTGAATGAAAGATATGGCTGTTTAAAAAGGATGCCATCATCCCTTACCATGTAGGAGAAAGTAAGAGAAGGAATTTTAGTAGGAAAACAGTGAAATGTTGAACTGCATGACAGATTACGTGGGTGTGGAAAGAGAGTGGATTCTTGCAGCCAGAAAAATAAGCTCTAAACTGAACAATTTACTCTGAATGCCAGTGCTGTACTACAGTACAATTCTGGAAGAAGTTGACTCAGTGAACGCGATGTGTCACCACTGTACCACCCTGCCACAAACACCCTGAAATCCCAGTGACTTTCTCAAATCTTCCAATCCTCAAAAACCGTCAGGGTTCTCTGCTCATTTTGCAGTATAATTATATGTGGCCAATATAAGTTAAAGCCATTCCTAGAAAACTCCGCTAAGTAATTATACACAGATTAAATCTGTTCTTCAAATATTAGGTTACACCAGTTACACCAGTCTGCGAAATAAAGTGTCATTATCAGCATATCCACCTCAGATTAAAGTGTATATTTATAATTTTAGCACCCGAATGTGCTTTTAGAAAACATTCATTATGAAACAGAACAATATAGCAATACTCTGCATGTTAAGGTCATCTGTAGTACTCTAGTTGCAACTGGTTTTGCTTTTACCATCAGCCTATTGATGTAGTGTCAGTGTAAATTCCAATCCAATTTGTTTTCAGGGAATTATATTCATTTATAGTTTTAAGCTTAGTCAGCTGGTTTGACTCTTCTATTATTCTTACTGACATGATTTAATAGATTATGGTAAACATTTCAACAGATTTTAATTTTCAGTATGCAACAGAGACAAATGCCTAGTCACTACAAAGACTGGCGCCCCAGAGATCACGTCACCTCTGACTGTTATTTCCTTAAATATTAGAAGTTAAGCTTTTAGTCTTCAAAATAAGGATTGAGTTTATTTCTCACTGAATAATATGCACTATGTCAGGCCAAAGTAAAATTGATTTTGTTTTCCCACTAGGTTTACAAAGCCTGTCTTGGAAATAAAACTTTTATAAAGTTTTGTATTATTTATGGTACATAAATGTCCCTAACTGAAAAAAACTCAACCCTTAAAACAGAAGAGAAAATTGAAATACAGTCTGCAGCTTAAGACAAACTTAGATAGATGTCTTTTTTGGCAAATTTGTTATATTCCTCAATCCACTCTTTTTTTTTTTTTTTTTTTAAAGCTTTCCTTCTATAATTGCAGTTAATATATTAGGGCATCCTACTGTAAATTCCAAGAAAATCAGGTGAGATGATGAGAAGGTCACAGCCTCATGGGTTTGGCTATATTTTTTAAAGCAGCAATAGTTAAGAAAGAGTAGACTGTATTCCTTTTCATGCATCATAAAAGGTAAATACTGCTTACAAAGTACACTTGCAAAGTGCATGATTGCCCAGGTGTTTCTAACACAATCTGTTAAAGATATTCTTGGTAGCAGATGTGTACACATGAATGTGGTCTATATTCATCACAATTCTTAATCAACATATCTTGAAGTTAATAATCTTTAAAATTTTAAAATAGGCAAATGAGACATAAATTGTTGATACCGATAACAGAGCACTGCAATGCTCCTTTTTCTCTCTCTCTAAATATGAGCATTTTTTATCTAGAAATTCAGTGGGAGGGAAGTCATTTATTAATGATCAACAAACAGAATAAGCAGGATATCTAAATAAAGTATGCTATATACACTATATCTAATTACAGTGTGTATATATATAAAATATACTATAATAGCATCTAACCTACTTTTATCTTACTTTTCAGTCAACTCTGAATTAATAAGCATTAAGTTGATCAGCAGATAATCTCTTGGGGAAATCCAGCCTTTGTCAGATACAACTGTTCTCCATACTCAAACAGCATTTACGTTATATGTTTTCTATTTGGGCATTATCTAAACACTGTGTTTCAGACTTGGGGGCAGGGAGAAGGAAGAAACATGAGCACAACCACCTGGGGATTTAGGATGAGCCAAGGAAAACTTCTATTTATCTGACCTTCATAATTTGTGCAAAATATTTGGTTGGAATGTTTCAAACCTACTTACTATAATAATGTATGATCCTGTGGTCCAGGCTTGATTTATTAACAGTTCAAATAAAAATCCTATTGTCAGTACTTATAGCAGGTTATGACAGCTTAAGGAGACTTAAGTGCCTGACCTATTCTAACTTTAATAGCCCCAAAAATAGTAACAGTTCTGGTGCATTTTATTTGGTTTCTACACATCTAGCAGCTACAGAATCAGGCCCTTTGCATCTCTTTCTTCTTATTTTTTAACGCATTCATCATAAATAAACCAAAACAATCTAGCATCTTTTTGGCAGACTCTTGGCTGTGTAGAATCAATGACTCATCAGGGAAAAGATGCAACTGCCAGTCCCCATCAATGAGTAAAGGAGCAAAAGGAGATTTCTGAGAACTCACAGCTGGCGTAGATACCTGGCCCCAGGAAACGACACAGCGAGTTGAATCATCGTGAATAACGTGATACTGAAAATAATGAGCCAAAGAAAAAACCATCTCGTATTCATCCACTGAAAAGCGCACAGGCCACAAAAGCAGAGTTAACATCCTGAGGAAGGACTGCACAGAACTGTGTGACTGACCCCACCGAAAAAAGAACTCCTCCTCCGAAACATACAGATGCATGGGTTGAGCCTTTTTTCCTTTCAAGCTGTCATTCAGTAGGCACTTTTCCTACAGCAATGAATCCTTGCTGGATTTATACAGTTGTAATACACAACAGACATATTCTGAAAAGGAAGTTAATAAAGGCTTTACAGCTATTCAAATATAGGCTGCATAAATATGGACTTGTCCTCTGTACGTAGACTTGACTTTTCACATCAGTTCTACAGGATTTAGTCTTTAATAGGTAATCTGTTCACACCAAACCCGTTCTTTTTCTGATAGCTGAAAAGACCCTTTTCAGTTCTGATATTCTTCCTCATTCACATCCATAATACTGCCTTTGGTCTGACTTTCTACTGCACATCTAAAACTTTTGACTACAACCTCAATGTTATTACCCTTAAATATAGTACTGTTACATCAGTCCCCTCAGACAACCAGCAATGTTTTTTCCAACATCTCTCACAATACAGTCAGGTTAACATTTCTGTCTCAGCTAGCTGTATAATGTAATCTCGCAATTGTTTTGGTATTTTACATTTAAATTCTGCTGTTTAGTAAAAAAAACCTACCAACATCATGACATCTATAGGAAATGTCACTCTCTCTAAGCTGTTACCTCAGTTGATATAAATTCGAAATATTTCTACCTTACCTGACAAAACTGTCAATGGGTATCCTCTGAAAGTCTATTTCCCTGCTTAATAACTTATTTTAGTAAAGTTCACTGATCAGCTATAATCAAGTCTTGGAAATGGAACTTGTAAAACTTCTTTTTAATAACCCAGAGGCAACGAGATGAGAAATTAATCCCAGATCATTTGATTCTATATACATTACCATGGACGCACACACACAAGGTATACACATATAAATATGCACACAAATGAGATGTATAAACATAGGGCAGAGACGTGCCACGGAGGTATTCCATTTAAATTCCAGCTGGAATCCTATAACCACGCTAAGAACGTGCATAGTGAGATCAGCTGGCAGTATGATCCAGATTTGCCAAAGTCCACTCTGGCTTTCTACTGGCTTTGGAAAGGCAAACAACACTGTATAAGGTTAGCTAGTTAATTTAACTTCCTTCTATTTCTGAAAATAAACATGACTTGTCCTAGTGATAAGCTACCCACCTTGTGTCATGTGGCACTTCTCAAAAATCTAATACTACTAAGTTAGATTTATTGCATTACTAAACCATACCATGGTTTTTATAAATACATGAGTAAATCATGTTAATCTTTTAATATATATGAGGTATTTTTAAATATATGAGTAAATAATTTTTAAAATTAGCATCTTAAGAAGTCAGGATAAAGGTTATACAAGTAGTTAGGGAACTCCGGTGCTTGACCGACCCTTAATTTACTACCAGGTTACAACAGTAAACCAACAAACACTGTTGTCTAGCTGAAAGCAGCGATCCTGATAAAGACTGGCAGGCTGCCCACTCACACCAGGGCTGCCAACACAGCAGTCTCCCCTGCCAAACCCTAGTGACTTGTTAAAAAGGCATCGCCTTCGGACATAACTTTAGTTAGAGATTTCCAAAATCTTTACTCCGCTTAAGAATTTTGAGATGTATCCATATCTCCATTTCTAGTTCATCTGTCTCGCATGTTTGAGATAGCAGGTACTAACTAAATAATCAGGTTACTAGCAACAGAGATGTATATGTTAGTGCTGGAAGAAAGAAATATCCTTGCTGTTTAAAGTCCTACCATTACAAAAATATATTAGGTTTACACTGCATTAACAAATTTCTTTTTTTTTTTTCCCCAAATATTCCCAATTTCCAAATTATTTTAATTTTCCAATTTCTGAGTACTTAAAACTGCTGTTGTATCCCAATTTTTACATTAGTTCTGCTCAAAAGTGAAGAAAACAGTCTGTTCACTATAATTCTTCCTCTCTCCTTTCACATGCTCTGGTGTTAATGTGATTCACCCATGATCATTACAAAAACCAAACATTAATATTTTTCAGCTGAAGAAATTAAACCCCCCTCCATTTGATTAAAATTCTTCCAGATATTCTTACAGAAACTTAGAAATTCAAAAATGAAAAAAATTTATTGAATATTCAATCATCTTCTGCTAAGACCTTACTGTTCTCTGTTGTACAGCCCTTTTAAGTTTCAAAATAGCTCAAAGCCTTGGAACTTCTGCCGTCATGTCTGGGAGGTATTTCCACAGTCTACCAAAATCAGAATACTAAAAAAAATTCAGCCTATTTTTTCTCTTTTTTAACTTTTTATTCCATGAATCATGGAAACTTGCCAACAAATCTATTGCATCCAATTTTACTGTCTCCTTTTTTTTCCCCTCATGGTGCTATGAATTAAAATATCCTAGGCACGTAAAGAGTAAGGACAACCTCATGGCTGGAAAGGCATCAAATGTAAGCAACTTATTTTCTAGTCTAATACCTAGATTTTCATTTATGCACTTTGATGTCTGAGATTAAGGAACATCACCAGTACCACAGTGCTATCTGCTACTGAACTTGGCTGACCTTGAATGACTGAGCGTATTCAGTTATAATGAGAGAATGGTAAGTCTGCATATTGCTTCTTTGAGGATAAATACTTCTTACTTTTCATGCAATTTTCAGATCAATTGGGACATCTCACTCCAACATACTACTTCAATATATCAATATATCACCAAGCCAAACTATTATTACCACAAGACATTAACTAAATAATTGCATATTGATTATATGATTCCCAAATGATAGGGCGTAAAATGTGCTACATTGTAGATGTCCCACAACTGTAATAGAAAGTAGTAAAAAAAAAATTAAATAGAAAATAAGCCTCAAGAACATGAGGTGAACTTGTCACATATTATAGCGCTACTAAATTAACAGGATAAAATAAAGGATAAAATTAGCGTAGATATTATCAACACATCGGCAAATAAAAAAAAATAAAAAAGGCATCATAGTACAGCATTGAGCCCAAGCTCTTCTCATATTCCCTGGCAGTCAGCACTATGTTAAATTGTCTTCTGACTAGCTTAGAATGGTAGCAGAGCAAGCACATGTCTGTCTGAAAAAGGCAATATCGATAACCTGATAAAAACAACTTTTTCTTTCCGTATAGAAATTGTTACAAAAGCCACATAATATAAGAAATATATAAAAGTTCTTATGCTGTCTCCTAGACATCAGTAGAAAATTTGTCAGTTTTAGGTGACTCTTCTGACATTGCATCCTTGGTCTTACAATATTAAAGCCTCAACCAAGGGAATAACAGAATCTGTCTTGGACTTTTGGTAAACTTTTCAAAACTATCTGGGGGTAGCATGCCTGCAGTAAACCTCCTCTTTTTCTTTTTTTTTTTTTTTTTTTCAATCCATCTGCTAGGTAATTATACAAAAGAAAAATAATGCAAATCACTTCAGAAGACTAGTTTTTAAAGGAAACACAGTAGGAATACTTTGTTCTACCCAGGCGGAAGATTTCTAGGCACTGGTTTTACTGAATCTGGCATGAAATGAAAAAAGTGAAACCCAAGCTCCTTATAATGCGTAAGTCACCTGCTCAGGAACTCTCTTAGCAGCTCTGTTCTTGCACCTGCCCTTCACCCCTTTATAGTGGCATCGGAACAATAAGCAGAATAGACAAAAGCAATTGCATAGTTAATTTTTGGCCAGCGAGGACAACTTTGAACAATTTGCCATTACATTTGTCTTCATGGTGTCAAACCACCTTTCACTTTGCTCACTCCACTGTGAAAACAGATTATCTCAAGATACTAGTATCCTGTGCTTGTACAAAACACAGGGCCATGCATTCTGCAACTCATTTCTTCTGGCTCTTTGATATATCCAAAAATAATGGAAATTACTCCGCTACTTTTTTGTTTGTACTGGCACAACCATGAAGTTCCACTGACTCATCCAGAATGTTTTCTCCACTTCTGATTAAATAATTCATAAAAATTATTTTCCACATCCTGAACTGTGTCCTCACTAGACTTCCAACGCTTGCCTAAAACACTCAAAAAGCATAGTTATACATAAGTGCTGGTCTGGATAAAAATTCATGTTCTTATACGCTGTACTTAACTGGAGGCCCCTAGTCTATTGAGAACAATTGAATTTGGTTTTGTTGCTACTATATTAGGCATTTTTCTTGAATTGTACAGATGTACTACATTTCTATTTTTAATAGAATTCAATAGTAGCTCCAAAATGCATTGTTTGTTAGGGTCATATATTGGCCAACCAACCAAAACAGTTTTCTTGACTTTAGCCATAATGTCACTTCATTTGTGTTTCTCAATGTGATATGATCATCAGGTAAAAAAGAAAGTAAAGAAAAAAGGCAAGCTGAAGAGAAAAACACAGCTGTATCTGCTAAGGATCAAGGTACAGTCCCATGGGAGAGAACATGGATTGCAGAAAGACAGAAACAGGACAAAAGTCATCAAGTGGAAAAGAAGATATAGAAGCAGCAGAAAATAAATATGAAGTTCTCAGGAGCAAACTGAAACCTAAATGAGAGTCAGAAATATGTGAACAGCTCAAAAGAACTGGCAAGCCCTGGGTAAGCAATTACAATGGCTAAATAAAGAACTGGAGGTCCACTGCAGTGTCTCTGACTCCTTAACAAAAAAATGCTGCTGTCAGCATAATTTACATCAGGGAGATTTGGAGTACCAATATGTAAAACAATCAGTGAACAGAAATTATGAGGAATAGACACAAGTACCTGGGAAGCAAAAGAACTGCCAATTTAAAAAAGATGTTAACTTCCAAAACGTTAAAGAGAAAGCTGAAAACAAACAAACAAACAAAGAAATCAGGTAGATTTTAAAGAACAAGAAATGCAAAATAAAAGGGACATAAAACCAAAATTATTTCTCTGTCTAATGCTTGCCAAAATATTGCACATTTGTACAATAGAGATATAGTCCTATCAAATTCAGCCACAGAAAGTTATCCAGAAATAGCTTTATGCAGAAAACATTGCAATATATCACAATATCTATCTACTTTGTGGCTCTCCTGCCAACAGATGATATACAGAGAAATGCAAATTTTTTTTAACGCTTCTTTATCCTGTGAAATGCTTTTCTGTTTCCCTCAAAAATGCATGGAAACTCAAGTTGAAAAAAAAAAGCGATACATAAAAAGTTAAGTAACAGCTGCTATTCCCATTGGACCAATACCTAAAACCATATTGATTTTTTCTCTTTATAAAGTCAGTATGAAGTTAGTCTTCATACAATTAAGCTTAATAAAATGTAATTGTCTAATAAAAACTGCCTGTGATATTTATAGCTTGACGATTCACCAGTAATATATCTGAAAAAAACAGAATAATGGGGGAATGGATGGACTCCAATGGATATCATAATAGAATAGATCAGCAAAACACGCATGTTTTACTTTTTTACATTAGGTTTATTTATAGATTTTTTTCTAAGAAAAATTTGTATTTCCAAAAACTTGGATATAAAATTTTATGTTTAATAGAAATTTTAGGTTAGTAGGAATTACACTTATTAATCATCTTGTCGCCCATCCATTCTAAAACATGGCTTACGAGCGTGGAGGACTTTGATGAGATTTGAATCAATTCTTAATAAAATCTTTGGTGGTTTTCATTTAACATCTCTCTCTCAGAAAGCATTCAGGCCATTTTCTCCCTTCTTTCCATCAGTGTTCCCACTGCATTTACTTGTCCAGTGCCTAAAGCACTTCAAAAACGCAATTTGATTTTGGTGGACTTTCATCTATCATTTTAGTATCCAAATGATCCAGAATCATAACTGGGTCATTTTTTTCACGGGAGTAAGCATCCTTAGTGAACAGGCAAGAATGACACGGGAAGAAAACGAACACCAGGTAATGAGCCTCCGCTAAACTCAATTTATAAAATGGACTAAGCAAGAGACCGACTGCGTCAGGACAAGCTTCACGCTCACAGCCCCACCTATGCCCCATGCATGTGCCTGAGATGCACCCCAACTGCCACTCCAACGAGTTGGCACAGTCAAACCGGGGGAAACGCAGCACTTTCTCCAAAGGGCAGATAGGCACCATCGCACGATGGCTCCCCCCTCCTTTTTAAATTGCCTGTCCCTGCAATCTCCGCTACTGGGTGGTTTTATAACCAGGTGTCAGTACAAGCCTACAGTCACATCAGGCCTGGATGGTACTGTGAGTATACCTTCCAGCAGTTTCAGGTATCACCTGCTGTCGTTTGTTGATCCACAGAGCATGCCAAGGCTCACCACACTCAGTTCTTGATTGCCAGGGCTTACTACACTCAGTTACTCAACTCTTGATCAAGAAAAGGTCACGATGCTCACGTGACGAGGAGGAAGGAAAAAAATCTAAAGAAACTACAGGGGAATGACGATACTTTCAATTGGATGCTGATTCCATAGCAGATTAATCTTTAATTGACTTGGAACAGCAAAAAAATATCACTAACTTTACAACTTTTCCCTTTGCTTTTTAGAGACTCCGTGGGAACTAGAGATATTCGAGAAGATTTTCAAAGGTCACAGCATAGTGATATATAGAAAGATATACATAATAGAAAGTATTATCAAGTGCAAATATAAATGTTTCTATCTCTTCCCACTAGAAACTTTTTAATTCATTGAAAATACTTATTTTCTGAATACATCATATTGACAATTACATGAGGAGAGAAGAAACAGCTAAATTTACCGCATACAGAATGCAAATCAAGTGGTAAGGAACAACGTTCTTATTAAGTTTCATGCAAATTTGCATTTGCTCTTGAGAAAATCCTTCTGGATTGCTGAAATGCAGCTATGTTAATAAGCAGATAAAAAAAGCAAATGCTTAAAACAAATGTCCATCTCACTTCCTACAGACTTTCCTTTTCTCAAACACTAACTCTTCCCTCAGCATATGCCCGCATCAGCAGCCAGCACCTGGTATGTCTTGTAGATGGAACAAAATGTACCTCCTAACTTCACTCCACAAAGTTTTTATTTTTATCAGGTTCCCAGGATATAAGCACTTCTTCAGCTGCATCAAGAACTAGGTGAGCTAAAGCTGCTCAGAGAATGTCTAATTGACATAGAACAGCTGTGACCATACATTTGTTTTTTCCTTTCGTTCCATCTCTGCTTTGAATGACATCTCCATCGCAGATTCAACGGAAGAAAATGCTACATAGCTAACTTCTTCATCAATACACTTTGTGAGATCAACAGTTTCTTTCCAAGAATCGTACATGCACATGCCTGAAATTCCTCACGTATGCCAACCAAGGAGGACGGTTCAGTGTATTGGGTAGCATTTCTCTCCAGAAACAGAAGAGCTTCTTCCTCCATTCTGTATTCAGCCCATTTTTACTAGATCAGAACTGAGCCAGATACAACTTTATGAAATTGTCTATATTTGTAATTCTTCTTAGCATGACTTCCACACATTTTGGTAAGTTTGGTATTGTCTTTTGTGATCCACATGCAAGCGATCTCAAAAACAACCACAGCAAAATTGGAAAGAGTAGTCTCTAGCACTAAGCGTGCTAGAGATTTACCAAGTGCAGTAAGGGTGCAAGGATTTACCAACATTAGGAAAAAAAGGTGAAGGTCAAACTGCACTTGAATATCTCTTGTCAGTTAAGTAACCTAAATAACTTAAATCTGTTAGTTTGAACCTATACTCAACTTCTCCCTGATAATGACTTAGTCTTGAGGGAGATAAAAACAATCACTTTTCTGGAAACACTGCGAACTTAAAAAAACTGAGCTTTTTTTGCTGCTGCTGGACCTCAAATAATGCAGACAGAGTCCTGGGGAAGATCCTGTCCCCCAGTATAAGCACCTGGTTTAGAAAAACCTTTCCTACTGCACTTGGAAGTATCGCTGAAGAACAGCCTGACCGTGAGAAACAATCCAAGCTTTAGCAGAGATTAGTTACAAATTCCCACAATCAAAGTGAACAGTAGTCAGTCTTTCAGGAGGCTGTAAAGGAGACACTTCTATTTACCACTACACGTTCCAAGAACGTTCAAAAATGAGTGTAACCTATATAACCCAACAGCAATTTAAAGCGTTTATTGATTTAGCTTGTACCTGAACTGTAGAATGGTTTTCTCAAGGGGAATTACAATATGAGATCACTTATCAAGGACAAGTCCACTCTTTCATAGTGATATATTTTGCCTTGTAGTATTTATATCCAGATATTTAACTAAAGCTAATATGCATGAAGGATTTTAATTATACTGAATTATGGTATTATTAGATATGAGAAAGGATTAGTTGCTTACGGGGTGAAAGTTGTATTTAACATATCCATTTTGTGATTTGTGCTGACTACAAAATCTGGGTATTGGCTTTCTGATAATTCTATCATCGTTTGCTCCCTCCCTCAGTGAACAGTTCACTATTCAAAAAAAAAAAAAAAAAAAAAAAACAAACCCAGAAGGTAACAGCTGCAATTTCAGACCAATTGCTCCTTCCACCTGGTGCACATTCTTACACAAAACCACGAAAGGAATTGTACACAGGAAAAAAGCCTTTGTATGTACAGATTTATATCTAAAAATGGACTGAGCCAAAATATAACGTATTTTCCTCTATATTTCTTTTTCTTGGAGACCAAATTGAAAACACTTGAAATCTTACGAAAACATGTTTTGCTACTTACATGTACTATTCATTATAATGGGAAGAATCTTGTATTTATTTCAGTAACTTAGGAGAAGCAGAGGTGATGTAGAGCCTTGATGATACATTTACATACTCCTGGTTGGGAGAATTGAGCAAAAAATGCCTGCACATACAAAATTACACATTCCTATGTAGCTTAAAAATCAAAATCGATATTTCTGATAAAAGACTTTGGATAGTCATACTTCCAACTCCTATGCCTTCACACATCCATTTATGCTACAAGCTACAACCAGCACAATCGTGTCCTCATGCACAAAAATGCCAGTTAGGAGCCATGAACTCAAAAGCATTATTAAGATCCAAACTTGACAAATCCAATTCTTACAGGCTTGCTCACAGCCCCAACACATCTTTCCCCTGTATTTTTTTGTTCCCAGTGCTTGTTGCAAGACTTGGCCAACACCCACATTTTTCAGGAAGTAATCATCATGCTTGTCTGCCAGAGAGTATTTATGGCATGCAGTTCAATTACTGAGACCGTTATTAAGATCAAATGACTGAAGCACAACAGTAGCAAAAAGAGGTGGCAGACCGTCTCGGCCCAGCAAGACTATTCTCTGGACAAACAGAGATTATTTTTATTTGCATGCAGTACATCCTTATCCATATGTCAGGCTATGCAAATGTGAAACTAGGAGAGGGAGTAGCAGCACATCAATTACAGCAAAGAGGCCAACTTGACTATTACGTCAACCAAGTGGTTGGCATTGACCTCAGTAGAAGCCATAAAACGATCTATGTCTTTCCGTCTGGATGAATACTTACACGTCAAAAATTCAAGCTCACTTAATATCAAAAGTAGTCATCAATTAATATCGAAAGTAAGGCTTTAAAGTCGTGCTGGTTTTGGCTGGGATAGAGTTAATTTTCTCCATAGTAGCTGGTATGGGGCCATGGTTTGGATTTGTGCTGAAAACAGCGTTGATAACACAGGGATGGTTTCATTCCTGCTGAGCAGGGCTTGCACAGAGCCAAGGCCTTTTCTGCTCCTCGCACCACCCCACCAGCAAAAAAGCTGGGTGTGCACAAGGAGTTGGGAGGGGACACAGCCGGGACAGCTGACCCAGACTGCCCAAAGGGATATTCTGTACCACATGACATCATGCCTAGCATAAAGGGGCTAGGGGAACAGGAAGGAAGGGAGGGACATTCGGAGTGATGGCATTTGTCTTCCCAAGTAACCGTTAGGTGTGTTGGAGCCCTGCTTTCCTGGAGATGGCTGAACACCTGCCTGCCCATGGGAAGCGGTGAATGAATTCCTTGTTTTGATTTGCTTGCGTGCGCGGCTTTTGCTTTACCTATTAGACTGCCTTTATCTCAGCCCACGAGTTTTCTCACTTTTACTCTTTAGGTTGTCTCTCCGACCCGGGAGTAAGTGGCTGTGTGGGGCTGAGCTGCTGGCTGGGGCTAAACCACAACACAAGTCAAAGTTGCTCAGGCACTACACTCTCATAATAAATATGTTGTGGCAATCATTGTAACAGAAACTCTTTGATATGAGTCAAGAGCTTCCATTCTCGTAAGAAGTCTCAGATAATTCAGCACAATATGAGCAACAGGATTCTAAATATTTAATAGACTATATATAAAAGCCTGTATTTCTCCAGTAGCAAACTCTCCAGTTACAAAATCAGACAAATTGAACTTTATATACACATCTTGTAGACTTGAAAGGACAGTACCTTTTGAAATCTACATCAAGGAAACAGATTCAAATGTTTGGTAGCATAACATTTAGTGTTTACAATATAAACTTGGTAGCAAAGTCACATAGGCATTACACAACTCTGCTGCTTATCTTACTATCTTTTGTATGTATTATAATAAAACTTTGGAATTCTTATGTTTACGCTTTTTTGTGATGAATTTTTGGAAGGGAAAGGGAGATATTTAATACAGCTTATTAGTTGTATAAAAAACTAACCCTAGAAAGGAGGAAGAGTTTCCTTTCTGGCTCTTGAGACTGTTTACTTTGTTTTGACACATTCATTTCATTGCATGTGATAATGTGAAGAGTCCAATATACCTTTAGGGTAAGAAAAATGAATGTCACTTTTTGGTTGATAAATAATTGGGTTCAATTACTTTTCTCTCTTTAGGCAAGTAAGACTGGGAAAAAAGTTTTATGAAATCAACAGCCAATTCACAATAGACTCTGCACAATACTTCTGAGGAAAGGACAAAGAAATCTTATCTCCCGGAAACCAGACTTGCTACAATGGCAGTCAGTATTGGCACGCAAGGCCCCGCTGACATTGCTTTGAGAAACACGTGTAGTAGTAATACTAATTCCTCCTCAGGAACCTCACTAGGCATACCACTGGGAGAACGACAGTTGGGGCATTTTGTGCTCGTGTTTTACATCAGCCCTAAGGCTTGACTGTCCACTGGCATAAGATGGCACAGTTCTGTTGAAGGCAACGCATTTGGCACGCAGCATATCTGCTCGTCTGCAGGCACATTTTTAATTTGGTTAAAAGTTCTTTGTCGAAGATAAATCTTTTTTCAGGTTATTTTCAAGTGAGTTCCCCTTTGCTGCTTAGCTATAGGACAGGTGGACTGGGAGCGGTCAATTATTTTGTGTTTGCAGCCTAATGTCTATCTATGCTCATGAGCCTGAAGCAAGAATTCTTCCCTAACTTCAGCTGATCTCTTGGTACGCACTGCTTTTCTGGGGTCACTTGCAAAGATTTCTAATTACCCATCATTACTATGACAAACCTTTGCAAAACAATCAAATATTGATAACAAATTTAAAAGAAAATTAATAAAAATTATTTTTCTGACCATCTTCTCTTCAATGTTAATTAGTATTTTATGCCCAACAGTTGGAGGCACTGAAGAGCTCCATAGTGAAGATGTTCCAGGTATGCATTTACCCCTAACACACAAGGGGATCCTGAGAATAAACCAAATGCAAACCAGTATTCTTTATGTCTGGATTTCAATTGTGCAACACCTCCAGCTTCTGCTAAGGTTCCCCGTGAAATACAGTTCTCCCCTACATCAGGAAAGAAACTGTTTAGGCTCAAAAGGCACTATTCTATACTCAGATCTACAACCAACAAGCAAATTGCTATGTTTCATTAATTAACAGCTACAGGAGAGCAATATTTGAAGCTGATGTCTGTCATAAAATCTGCAATCTGGATTTTGGTACAGTTCAGAATTGGCCATAAAACAGTAACCTTCACCTTCTGTAAAAGATTCTGAATGAGTC
Organism: Balearica regulorum gibbericeps; assembly: GCF_011004875.1. Lineage (NCBI taxonomy): Eukaryota > Metazoa > Chordata > Aves > Gruiformes > Gruidae > Balearica > Balearica regulorum. Next base: position 65,275,775 of record NC_046188.1, read on the forward strand.
CCTCACATGTGTTTTCTTAGATAGCTCCTCCAACGTAATTTATACAGCATACAGATTTCTTTGGGGAAAGAAGGGCTGACACTAACTGTCATAAGCACCCTGCTCCCAGTGATATACTAGCATTTTTAAATAAAGATTGTACAAAGGGGGTGCGCTATTATCAAATTTTCATAGGTTAGCACTTCCAAGGTATCTTCGGCTACTATCACACAGCTCAGAATTAGGGAAGGGGTGCAGGAGAGCGTCTTGTTTTTAAGAGGAAGACAGCTGTAAAGGAGTTAATTTCTATTTTAGCTTTATGTGTATTTTTTCCAAGTCTTATCACCTTTGCTTTAATGCTGTATTCAGAAAGCTTATATAGTTCCCTGAGAGAGCTTTGAATAGTTCCCTCCTGCCAGTTTCCAAGGATATATTAAATTCTCATCCATTATCATTCACATTAAAGTGAGTTTTTAAAGTCCAGTATGAAGTTCATACAGCCTAGTTGAAGTATTTTTATGCTACTATTTTAAATACAGCCAAACTGAAAAAAATATGATTACCAGACCCTTGGTGTTCAAAACCTGATGTCTAATTCATCATTTTCTAGTGCATACTCTGAAATAACCTGTGAAGCCAAGGCTCTTCAGCAAACATAGTTCAGGGGAAAGGGAAAGGGAAAAACAGTATTTGCATAGTTCTTTTTTTTTTTTTGGTGGGGAGAGGTGGGGAGCTACATTTTAAATTGTTCCTAGCAAAACCCAGTCTAGTTGTCTCGTTAACTGAAAGTCTCCCTGGTGACTGCAGTATCCTCCTCTACATCTTTAAGCTTTGCCCTGTAAAGCCTGTTTACAACTTATGCTTAAGCTATCTTTGGCAAAGCTGTATATTTACCTTATGGAGTGTAGGTTTTAATTAAAAGAGAATGAAAAATATTTACATTAAGCAGACAAAACTGAGTGGAAAAAAGAAGCATCTGGATCTGATTACTTTAATAGTGAAATCTTAACATGGAATCTCTTTCAAGGAAGTTGTTTTTGTTTAGTGAAACAAACTCAGAGTGAGCTTCCTTTGCTCTGTCATATATAGATATTCAATGCAAGACAGAACCTATCCCCGGTCCTATAATCTCTTGTTAAGCTTACAAGATACATTTTTTTCCTACAAAATTTAACTCACAGGACCTGCACAGTAGTCCAAATCCAGTGAAGCAGCCTGTGCCAACTAAGTCCATCCACGGTGCTTTCCTGTGCTCTCCTTTTCAAATGCTTTCTCTGGTTGTTCAAAACTGCCAAGTGATAGGGAAAGCATCATATTTAAAGTGCACAGAAGGAGGATACATACAGAAAGTGGAATTCTAAGGCCTGGGGGCCTTTTCTGCAGCTACTCTCTTTACACACCAGTGGAGCAGAACTAGGAGTACCCAGGCAAATCCCTGATGTAAACACCATGGAAGAAACAGAAAAATGAACCCTGATTTAAAAAAACAATGCAATGTCTGGCTCTTTTTAGCAAACGTGGTCCATTTTACTTCTATAATCCCCAGAGTGCAATGCTGCTGTCAATCCGAAAGATACGTTTAAAGACTGATAGATGATCTAGTATTATGCTAAGCAGGTTTTCTGTACTTTCTTTTTGTTGTACTCAGTTCATACACGTGCTCTGCTGCCCACAGCCCACTCATGAAGGTACTAAACACTATCAAGGAATGTATACAGAAATTAGTCGTCCTCAGGGTTCCAGCAGTTGAACAGAAAATACAAATATGCTCTACCCAGGAGCTAGGAATTTATTATCATTAGCTTTATGCTGAAAGGCTCAAAGACTAATTTGATGCTATAAGGTGTTATCTCATTATCCAGACCCTGGTTGTCTAGTATTTTGTATGTAAACCTACTCCAGACGTTCTCAGCCTGTAGGTTCTTAGTAGTCAAGCAGCTTGTCTCCTAAGGTACAGGAGACCGTTTTTATTACTGTTATGATTAGTATTCCAGATACACTGGGCAAACATAGATTGACATCCGATATTAATTGTATGAGCACTTTAAACCTCAAGGAACTTATTTTTATGTTCTATACAACAATTAGCCTGAAAACAGACTATGTTGTCATTTCCATGGTAATGAATCATACCTTCAGAGAAATATCAAACATAATTGAGGAGACTAATATGACACTATGCAAATTATGAATCTATAAGCCTGCTTTAAGATCAAACGATTATGGTTGGGACAAAGGTATGACATAAATCTGTATCGTTCGCAATCTCTTTTTTTTTTTTTTTAAACTTAGAAAACTGTAGATTGGCAGCAGGAAGAAATGTAGGCAGTATTATTTCAGTCTCAAAAAACAATGGTGTAACCTGTTTGTTTCCAAATAAAAATGAAGCAAGATCTAACACAGACAATGGCAAGCACCACTAAAATGACAGTCATACTCAGCACTTGCACTGATCAAGGAAAACACAAATTTTACTGAAATAGAGCAGATTTCTAAGGCACACCTAAACTCTGAACTAAGGAGAGAGTAGATTTGTCAATTACTCTGTTATAGATCCATAACCTGTAACAAAAACCATCTCCTTCCCAGTACTGACCTAGAAGCATTTATTCTAAGTACCTGCTATCCTCCAATCTAACTTTTATTTTCTACTCCACACTGAATACACATAGTACTTATTAACTGGAAAGAGGAGCAGCATCTGTCATGTAGTCAAATAAAAGAAAGCAAACTAAAAGAAGAGAGAAGCAGGAGCAGAACAACAGGTTTAACACCTAGTTAAAAGGAAAAGTGTTTCATCTCCTCCCCCAAACATTCCAATTTATTGCAAAGTCTCCTAACTAAAGAATATTTGTAAAGTAGAGTACAAATATCCCCCTTATTTATAGTACTTTCATCCTCGTATTTGAGCAAGACCCAGGAAAGCCTTGTTTACTAAAATACCTAAGGAGACTACTGGCAGTGTTACGGCAAACTCTGTTCAAGAGCACTCTGCTGCCTGCTGTCAGGCTTTCCTTGCACGCTCTCCAACCTCTAACGAGACACTAAAATTCCTATGGCAGGAATTCACATGCAGAAGAAAGGACAGAAAATCTAAAATAGAAACTGAAAAACACCCAACCCAAAACCCCAAAACCCACAACATAGAGCACACTCAGGTTTGATTAGTCAACTCAAGAAGTTCATTAGAATTAGATGAAGCAACTTAACTTGTCAATCTTTTCAAGGACTTGTCAGATGCCACAGTAAGAAGTTGCCTTTACAAACACAAGATTTTATCAATGTCTTTCAAATACTACCTACTTTTTCCAATCCTAATGAGTAGGTCTTATTATCAATGATACGATAAACCTCAAAAAGAATCAGACGAGGTGTACCAAGTTTGACATCCAGCACTATACGCTGCCCCAACCCTCATGGACTGCACACTAGAACCGTTAGACCAAATGAACAGATTTTTGTTAGCTTCTAAATTCAATTGGTCCAGGAATTTTACAGAGCAGACATACACAAAGTTTCACTTCATGAATTCTAACGAACTCTATTAATTTCCCCCTCCCACTACTGTATTTTTCACCTTTCGCTTATTGAAAATGTTTTTGTTTGAAAATTCTCCCCAAAACACTAATAATTTATTTTCCTAACATTTATCACTGAAAATCAATTGGATGCTTATAATACCCATATGAGATCACCTATATTCCTGGTTGCTCTCAATTAACCAATGAGGGGAAAAAAGCTGTCACTAAATACCAAATTACATGTGTGTCTGTCTTCGCCCCTCAAAAGTTCCATTTGTCTTGTGGACTTCCGCTCTCATCACCGCCACATAAAGGAACAGCATCTTCCACCCCTACTTAAGAACACTTACACAATCTAGCACAGAAACAAAACAAGATGAAGTCAGTCAGACATCATCAATTACAAATGTTAACAAAATACTTTTTCTTAAACAAGGCTTTAGAAAGGCTGCCCTGACACTCGGCCATTACCTGATAGGGTTGCATAAAAGGCAAACACTTTACAACAGGGACTCTCATCCATCTCTCAAACTCCTGGAACCATGTCACCACAGTTAACAGAAGGCAGCGTGCCATAAATGTTAGTTACACTGTTATAAATATCCCGTAATTCTGATTGGAATAACTTTTCTTTCACACGGTGGATGCTAAAATTTGCTGATATCAAGCGTTGACTGAGTTCACCACCACCAAAATTTCATCTGATATATATATATAGCTGTGACTTACCTTCACTGAATTCCATATGGCTACTAAGACTAATAAACGATCAGGCACTGGTATGTATTTACGACACTTACATTTTTGCTAGGACACACTTATTTCTTACAAAATGTAAAAGTGATACCTATTTTCTGAAAGTAGGAAATGCTTTCCCAGTAAAACCCAAAAATATAAAATGACACCACTCAAATTTATTGAGTGTCAAGGACATAATAAAAAAAAAAAATTAATAAGCTTTTTTCTGCCATAGAATCTCAGAAAATTGTTGCGTGCTATAAAATCCTGTGCCCCCCTGGAGTCACTAAAATAGCCCCAGTGTGACCCTACAGTCATGCCAGCATTCCCTTCGAATGCTGTAATCCCACCTTTAAGCCCTCTTTGAAATTCAATAACAAAAACCTACATTGGGCAAACTTTTGAAGGGTTTAAAGATCAAACTCTCATAAATAAGTGATCACTCAAAACCTTGAATAATAATTTCAAGGGACTAAACTTCAATATGGCACCAAAAAAAAAAAAAAAAAAAAAAAAAAGATAATCGTCTTCACAAGCCGAAAAGCTGGCCTCGAACAATATCTGGAAGTGAACACAAAAAGTGTTTCCAAGTGTTCCATAAATAGCAGATGATTGGGGTTTGCTCATAAAGATATATACAAAAAAAAATCCAACTTATTTTTATTCTGAACTGGCTCATCCATACATCAGCTAGTACATTTTCTGAACATCTAACGCATGGTATTTCACATAGCCTCTTTAAAAACACTCATGTTTCCTATAATTCCTAATTTTTTCCCCTACCAAGGGACACATATAATATATATATGTATGTGTATACATACAGACAAAACCACACACTGTACATGTACGTTTATGTCAAAAGATATTTAAGTGTTTTTGAAGTGTCATCGTTGCTATCACATACTTCCCATCCAGCTGTCTTAAATATTTGTCTTTTATCTGCATTGATTTTTAGGTACATCACAGAACCCCTCAGAGCTTTTTGCATTTTTACTAAATCAGTTTTTATAAAGTTTTGATGGTTTCAGTTACTACCCTGCTACTCACCTCATGAGTATTCTTAGTTCATATTTTGCTGACAGGAATACAAGACCTGGATTTTAAACACTCATTCTGCATTTAAAAAAAAAAAAAAAAAAAAGAAGAAAACACACTACAGTATTTGAGGAAGCATTCCATAGTCTTTAAAGCAGAAACAAGTCAAAGTAGAAACATTTTAGCTGTGTACCTGCAGATATCAGAAAAATTAGTTCCCCATCTTCTGCCAGAGAAGATCAGGCACTGCTAATGGGTTTTCTATAACCCTATTATACCTTTACATATATTTACAGTTTAAAAAAATATATAGAGAATCTACCACATCGACAGTTTCAGGCAATTCAGCAATTCAGGCAATTTCAGACCATTCAGCATTTGCTTACATTAAACAGTTATTTCTGTGCACTTACTTTCAGACATATATGAACCTCCTCGTGCACAAGAAAATGCTCTCACAAGCTCTGATGGCTCGCTCCTTCCTTGAAATCACAATTTATAAAACATTACCTTGTTCATGAAACTTCTAGGAAGGGTGGAAACAAGCAATGGACCAGATTTTCCACTGATGTTACCTATTTGAGTGAAATCTGTTTCTTAAATATTTGCCTTAAAATGATGTGGTAAACAACTTAACAAGCATCTAGACTGAATATAGCCAATAGAGTTTTACTTCCAAAAATAAATATTTTGAGAGACCTGAATGTGACTGATTTTCCTATTAGCTGCAAACACTTCTTTCAGCTGTTCTGTTTGCAATTCTGAAATGAAAGGCAAATTCCTGCAAACAGCCTCCCTTTCAATATAGAAAAAAAATTGGAAAAAACTCCAGTGTTTTTATTGATCTACCACTTCTGAAAAGACACTTGCCATAACACAAGAATAAAAATGCATGCACAATGAAAAAAATATTACATACATTGAATGGAAAAAAATTTAATTACGCAAAATTGTTTTGTACTTTTGAGCATCACTTCACACATTTGTGTTTCATCATGGAATTAAGAACTTCCAGAAAGGCAACTTAACTGAAAAAACCCACATTGATTTCAAGGGTATTTATCATTTAACTGGACTGGAATCTTGGATTTGAACTCATGATTTTCCTTTTAAACCTGGTTTCATTATATAATAGTTTTTTGACAGCTGCCCTTTATATTGAATATTTTTGTACATGTATAAATGTATTACCTCTTTCAAGAATCATGTTACAAGTCAAATGTTTTACATCTCATGAGTTTTCTTCAGGTTAAATAAATAAATTGAATCAGAAAGTGAACTGAAAGCTTAACCTTGAAGTTGGCTTTTCTACAGCTCTCAAAGATTCCATACTATCAATAATTTTCTTGCTTAGATATAAGTTTAAGTCAGGAATATCTGCACATTCAGCAGAGAATCTGGAAACTCTACTTCTGAAGTAATCGGAGAGTTGCTATTTCTTTTGCTAGGGGTTGTCATGAACAAAACTGTCTCAGCTTAGGAAATTTTTACTTAATTTAATTTATTGCTAATCAGCACCAACTTCTGATCACTGATTTGGGTATTGGGAAAAGAGGGGAGCATGAAAAATATGAACTACTTCAGTAAATACTCTTCCTTCCTCTGCCCCACATCAATCCTACAGCAAACACCTTCCTTCCCCTGCACCTCATCTCAACATCCCTTACGTGCATTTTTGTCATATTCTTTATCTCACATTTTATGATGTTCCTAAAAGGTCGGTGAATGGCAAAAAAGCAGATAAATAAATGGATTAGAACATCTGAATTCAAAATAATAGTGATGATTACAATTATTTTATTCTCCTTATTTGCACAGATAGTCCTTCGTCTGAAGTGGCCGCAACCAAGAACATAGGACTAGACATGTCTCTGCATCGTGACAGGATGGCAATTTCTACCTTCTTGTGCTAGAGAAGAATTCAGAAGCATCTGGGACTTCTGGCCAGAATTGTAGAGGAGACTGCAAGGTGACACTCGAGCAGATGCTTAGGTCCGTAATTGTTTTGTATTTCCTATAGGTATATTCACTTAATGATGATCAGCTCCAGATTGAGGGTATAATTATTCCACTGATTAAAAATTAAATCAATTAAAAATTAGCAATTAACATTTCCTAATATGTCAATACATAACACGCATTATCTGTGTCACTGCAGTTATAACTTAGCAAGAGTTGCAGCAAGGGCACAACAGGTCAAGAATTTATAGAACATGCTTAGCTGTTTTTTCAAACAACTGATTTACCGGCATCTGATTTAATTTCTTGCTTATATTGAATTAAGAATGGAAGTGCATTTAATACTTGCATTCCCTAAATAAAGCGCTATAAATTATCAACAAAGTATCCAAATGTAATCGAGATATCTGGATAATAATCATGATTATTTTTTTTAAATATAACCTTAAATTCAAGGATGCATAATCATGTACAAATGATATTCAGAAAAAGAGGTGGTTAGATATCTGTGAACAAACTTTGGATGGGATCTTCTTTGATTCTCTACATAAAGAGCTGAAAATAGGAAACACTACCACAAGACCTAGTAGAGCACACATACCAGGGGCAGGTCTAAAACTCTGAAGGCAAGTACTTCAGGATTCAGAGTCACCACTTACGTGACTTACATATGACTCTCTTGAGGAGGTAATCATAATTGACAGTCATCAGCTGCTGTATTAAAAGGTGCACCTCTGACAAGTATACAGCATACAAGGCATGTTTATTAATGCTGACTAAAATGAGACTTGGTATTATTTAAGCCCTTTTGCAGGAATTATTTTTCACTCAGAAGAATGCAGATCAGCAACTATATGTCAATTATAACAAGAAAATGGATAAAAATTAATTATTTTGAGGACAGATTTTAGAAAACATTTCAAATGTTTTCTAAACACATTTCAAATAATGCAATAATCAACTGGATTTGTTATACATAATAATCTAGAAATTCAGCCATTGTACTTAATGTTGGAAATTATGTAATAAAACTTCAACTTCCTTTCACAATTCCTGACTCCTCCTAAGACTTGCTGATAATTTTAACATTTGTACTGCTCTTCTGAAAAGTCTGATCTGCAGAACTGCCAGCTAAGGTTAACTCAAAGCAAATGTCATCAGTTCTGCAAAGGAATCTGCTGAAGAACCTGGGCCTGTGTGGCTCTGACTAGAGAAACAGCCTCCTCAAGATTTGATACGCAGCACTTTAATAATCTCATAGCACATTCAATTCATCCTTAAAAAAACAAAGGGAGGGAAAAAGTTACATGAAGAGGGAACATCAAAATTTAGAATTTTCTGTCTTTTATGAAGAATGTTGAAAAGTAGCCAGCTGGAAAGCAGCTTTGCAGAACAAGACCTGGGGGTCCTGATGGACACCGAGCTGATCACAAGCCAGCAACGTGCCCTTGAGGCAAAGATGGCTAACAGTGTCCTGGGCAGCGTTAGGAAGAGCGTCACGCCAGCAGGATGATGCTACTCTGCACTGGTGAGATGCAACTGGAGTGCTGGGCCCAATTCTGGGCTCCCCAGTACGGGAGTGACATGGACATGCTAAAGAACATCCACAGAACGGTTCCGCTGGGTTGGAGCATCTTTCATAGAAGGAGAAGCTGAGAGCTGGACTGTCTAGCCTGGAGAAGGCTCATCTGACCAACGTGTAAATACCTGATGGAAGGGCGTAAGGAAGACAGAGCCACATTTTTCTCATTGGTATCCTGTGACAGGACAAGTGGCTACACGAACAGATCGAAATACACAAAATTCCAACTGAACATAAGTAAAGGCTTTTTAAGTAAGGGAGAGATCAGTCTGCCAGAGAGCTTGTGAAGTCTCCATCCTTGGAGATATTCACACCAGCACTGAGCAACCTGCTCCACCAGTTGCCCTTGCTTTAAGCAGGAGGCTGGACTAAGGCCATCACCAGAGGTCCCTTCCAACCTCAGCCACTCTGTGATTCTGTAAATACTCTCAAGAAGAGACCAAGATTTTATTAGCTTTTATAAGATGTAATAGAATTCATCACAGCATCTCATCAGACAAATTCAAGGGATTTTCTACCTCCATGCACCTTCTGTGGGTTTTTTTTTTCTCCACAGGTGCAGAGTTTAAAATAGTGCTCACAGACTACGTTCCCTCCTCCATAAATTTCAATGCCCAGCGTCTGTCTTTGAGGGCTCCCACACTCATTTCATTTTTATGCATAGTTTCACTAAGCAGACATACTTTCACAAAAGACAAGTGAAACAGGCTTAAGGCACTTGATGAAAAATGTATTTCTACTGCAGTGGGAAACCAGTTTCTCACACAACTAACTTTGATGGAATTTATTGATACTAGGAGATCCACACTTCATTTCTTGATTTTTTACTTGTATATTAAAAAACACACCAAACAAAAAAGAAACCCCAAAACAACACCAAACCCAGAGCCAGGGCATGAAACACAAAATACAGAGAAAGCAATTAGATACTTAAGGAAGAAGAGAAAAAAACCAACCTAAAACAAAACAAAAAAAGTAAAGAAACACTTTCCTGACCTAAAGGAACAAAATTAATTTCGCAGAAAATGTTGAAAAAATCCTTGGCAATTTTCCTCATTTGGAGAAGAAAAAAATATGACACTTTCTTAAATATGACAATTTAGTTAATAGAGGATACATTAATCTTCCTGAAACACTTGGCGTAATTAAAATATACAGAAATGCTAGTCCTTGGTCATTTGAAAGTGATTTTCCATCAATAACTGACTTTACTGCAACTATAAGCCAATCATGTTCGTATAATTGCCTGCAGTTATCACCTATAATACACACACTGTTATAAATCAATGTACTAATTTATTCCATACTATTCAAACAATAATGACAATATCTTTTCTTCCTTCATGATACAGTCACAATAAGTATTACATTTACATAATTCTTCAGAGAAATTGTCCTAGTGCACTGCATTTTCAGCTATTTAAACAGATCATTGACTTTTACGAAGTCAGAAATTTCATGTGTGTTTTAATTGACTTTGCTTACTCCTCAGATAAAACCACCATCAAATACATTAAGGTAACTTTGACAAAGGTCTGCTTTGGCTCAGTATGCCTCTTTCAAAAAGGGTCTAAGAAAATCGTACTGTTCATTGGAAATATCATCCTCACTATTCAAACCCTTCAAGCCAGCTAAGCAAAGCTACAACTATTTCCAAATAAGACGTTTTGTGCTGGATCCAGTCTTTCTCCAGATGCACATTACTCCTTAGTCTCTTCAATAGCAATTAATAAATAATGCGACTATGAGAAAGACAGACTTCCTTGCACAGAGCATTTGCAACTATTTATAGCCGCCTCTTAAATCCTCAAACAATTCTGACATGTATGTAGAGAAACAAATTGCAAATACGTATAACTAGAGTTACTGATTTTGATTTCTTCAAGGTTTTGTCCCCTTTATAGTCTTTTAGAAGCATGATTTATGAAGTTGCACATGACATTTCAGATTTGATCAGACGGGAATTCATACTTTCTAAGTTTTAAAGGACTCACTAAGGGCAAGTAAAAGAGAAAGGCCTGTGAATTACTTTTAACAACATTACTACAGTTCAGCCAAGCTCTGTATCATGAAAACCTCAATAAGAAAATTATTTGTCCAAAAGATAAATAGAAATGAAAGAAAAGAGAATAAAGGGACTAAACCAAAACCAGGAACTAAACTAAGAGCTCCCAAAAGGTGGTGTAATTGGTTTCTTGTGTTTTGTTTTGGTTGTTTTGTTGGGTTGTTTTTTGGGGGTGGTGGTGGTTTTTTTTTTTCCTAGAGATAATAGTCTACATCCTCACACATGTTTCAGTACAGCTGTCCAACCTAATACTCCTCATAAGTCTCAAAAGGTAGGATATATAGGACAACTTTTATATGATTCCAATATTTTTCTTTGACACTTTGGCCAGTGGCAACTTCAACAGACCAAGCCTTAGACCACACAACCAACAAGATGACTTCACGCTGCTTCTACTCCCTCCTCTTAGGGAAGCAAAGGTGTGCTGAATATATCTGGAACTATTTATAAACTGTGATTCTTTCCTAGAATGCTCATCAAGCACATTACCGAGCTGTAGCATGCTCTCAAGCTCCTTGCCAAGGTCATATTCGAGCTTGCTGGTGCCTGTTACTCAGGAAACAACCAAAGTCAGCCAGAACATCCTGACACCCTAAAAGTCAATGACTCATTTTAAGCAAATAAAGATCTAGCGTGGTCTGACAAATTAAAGAGTTGTATGAATTCAGACTAATTCTTAGAGCAACTTTATCATAAAAGAGGAAAGGATACTTTTATTATTTAAAAAAATACCTAAATGACCAAGAGGCAAAGTGCATTGAGAATTTCACTCAGGTCATTTGATTATCTTAGAGCTTGTACATACCTAAATGCACACTTTTCCACATACAGACCCTACAGCCTGTAAGCTTGTCTCCAATTTCCTAGTCTTGTCTCACTCTGAAAAATAGACTTTCTCTAAAAATATGATGCAGATGATTCCTCAAGAAGTTTCTGCTGTTTTTTGTTAAATGGCAGATGGCTCTCAACAGCTTAATGACATTGCTTTCATAACTGGCAAGTCCTCTGCAAAGTTAAACTTCTTTTACTCTTATAATGAAATGCAACAGATACAGAGTAGATTATCTTTCAAATGGAAGTTTCATCAGCTTCCTTTTTTTGTCTCCTGTTAAGAACTTAGATATTTTTCTTAGTTTTAAACAAACATTTCCAAATATCAACACAATGAATACCCATAAAGGTTGCAAACTTTGGAGCTTCTCAAGTCCCTATAGTTTTCACATTTACAAGGTCTGCTAACATGCACTTAAGTCCTCGCTACACCTCCATATTTAATGGAGTATTTTACATTTTTCCCAGATACACAAATCTAAGCAATCATAATGTCCACCTTTTCATAAATTAAAAAGAGAACTAGTACTGTGTATTAGGCTCAAGTCCATATTCTTCCAGAAGTGTGGAAGTCAATAGTAGACATATTTCCTGCTGTACTTAACATTTTATCTAAAATGCAGCTACTTCATCTGTTAGCTAGGATTTCATTATTTCCATTACACAAACATAGTCAGTAGAAAGCCACGTCTGCTTTGAAAGTTAATCATTTTGGCTCCTGTCTCACTCCTGCACTATGAACTGCCACAGCACAAACCCAAAACTGCATCATTTGCTAGTTGGCACTATTCATTTCTTAATGCTGCTTCTGAAATCAGCAATACACGTTTGAACACATGCTGGATAAAGCAAACAAAAAGAGTCGCCTGAAGTGAGAATGCTTTGATAGTTTTCCTTTTAACACTCAAGAAAAGTTTAAATTATATTCTTTGTTAATTATTAAGATACTTCAAGCCACACAGTAGACTAGCCAGGGTTTCAGTGCTCAGTGGGTTACTTTTCAGACTTTTAGCAGGCATTTGATCAGACTTTAACCTTGCTAAGCTTATAGATGATCTCAATGCATGCCACTCGGTGTACAACATCCTACGTAGCTTGTAACACTCTGGGGTAAAGATCTGTCAAAATGCTTGAGAACATCACGTAAACTGTATTGCAAAATATAAATTTACTATGTAACAAGTCCAGAGAATGCTACACTCCAGACATTTATTTAAATTCCTTATAAACCAAAGTAATTACTTTAACATTCTGGCTGGTTATTTTCAATCTGTGATATTATCCCATTAGGTTAGATGCATTCACCCATAAGTTCATGAAAATTAATAACCTCTGAAAAAATAACCCTTTTCCATTTAAATAAAAAAGTAGGTGAAAATCTTTAACTCTTGTGAGAGTAAATTCCTATATGAAAATATTACTCTAAGCAGTTACAACTTGTGACTCTAATTTTACATATCTTAGTGCTGCTCTATTAGCAGTGACAATGCAATTGGGGAGCATAGTCAGGGCTATTGAAGCACAAAACAGGCTCTAAGTCGGTTTCCTTTCATGTTCAAGCGCAGCATCAAGCTATTTATTATTTGTACAATGCAAAAGTAGTGAAAATATTTGACACTACCAGGAAATAAGGTTATGCTCTGAGGAATTTCCATCAAAAACTGTTACAGACATAAAAGAATAGTGACTCTGTAGGCTATGTTAAGACAGAAATTATGTTCCTCCCATTTTAATAAAAGTTCAATGGGTCAACAGAAGAGCAAAGATGGAAGTAATGGCACAGATAAAACTTCAAGAATAGAACGGAATTAATTCCTTTTGTTTTTTAACGGCATTCCCAAACAGCCACAAAACCCTACTTAGATTTCACTGCTGTGGATTTGCATGTATTAAAAAGTACATGAAGCATCCCACATACATAACTGAAGTACCAGCATTAGAGCGTATTTGCCATCACTTTAAATACAAACTGCAGCAAAGAAAACATGTATAACAACATATACGTAATCAAGTTACATATACATTTTTAACAGTAAACACTATTTACAATAAAAACAAAATGCAAGTGTTCCAAGTCTGTGACTTTAGTAATGATTAAATGATTTTGGCTTTCACACAATATTTTGTTTCAAAAGAAATTTCTGTAAAAAAACCCCTGTATATGTAACATTTAAATGAAATAAAATGAAAGTACGTTAAAGAATGTTTTGCTGCTACTAGTTTAGTGCACTTGACAGCCTAACAGATCCCTTTTTTGAAGCTCTTTAATTGTGTAAATGGACAATGTTATCACAACAGTGTTGTTCTAAGCTTCACATCAGCAGCACAGCTTTTAGGAAAATATCACTAAGTATCACAAGCATTGGATTTTTTTTGTTTAAATTTTCCTTGTTTTTAACCTGAGCATCCATTTTAAAGGAAGTATTAAATTGTAAAGCTCTGGTTACTGTGAAATCCCGTGAACTGAATCTATTTGCTCTCTCTAGACACACGAGATCGCTGTATGGAATTACTCTCATCACTTCAGTAAAGACCTATAGTGAGCTGCTCAGTGATGGTATAGTGAAAATGTCTAGATTAATGCCTACATCTCTGAATTTCTGTAACTTAAGGTCTAACTCTGCATCTAGTCCTGCCAGATTTATGTCAGGTTGTACATGATATGATTTCAGAAGTACTAATGTAATCAATTACTGCTCTGACACATCATAGTCTTCTCATGTTGGTCTCGACAGAGCTTCAATAACAGCAGAGCAAAATACCACCTTACAGAGGACAGTGTTTTCACTTCTAGTGGCATGCCTACCCTGAATATTAATTAGAAGTTACTCCTAATAAAAATAAGTCTATTGGCCAAAACAGGAATTGCCCTGCACGTTATTTGCATATTGGTGGGCATCTGAGAAACAGAATAATGAAAAGTCTGCTACGTGAAGAGCTTTTATAAGGTTTGTTAAATTAAAAGCTGGATATTGACTTTGTAAGTATTCAGATACATGTATACAGATGTCCTTCAGCCAATGGTGATGGTTGCATATTTTCATATTATTTTTAAAAGGAATTAAAAATAGCACCATCTAGGAGTACGTGCAATAGAAAGCAGTACAGTGGAATTCAAACACTTTGATACATTTTATGAAGAACTAGAGTCAGAATATCTGTGGTTATACTAAATAAAATAGAAACACAATGCTGTCCTGTCTTTTTTTAAGTTCCAGGACCATATTGAAAATACCAGTAATCTTCCTACATGCAAAAAAAAAAATATATATATATATATATACCCACAGAATTACCTTTAAAAAAGAAAAGAAAAAAGCTTCCTGGGTTTCTTTTGTTGTAATTGGTTATTTAACTTTTTAATCATAATTGACAACTTCATAACAATATTTATTAAATTACTGTTGAAATTAATATACATACAGGAAAATAAAAACCGTGTCAAATGATCACCTGGAGAAACAGAGGAGATCTTTGACATTCTTTGTCTGTCAGATAAAGATCTTCTACACCCAAGTTAATGAACAACAATAACACGTGGGGAACGCTATTCTTCCCAGTGCAAGAAAATGACATAACTGGCAATATCTCACAACTATATTTAGATCATACATATGCATGAGCTGCACAGTTGCAGCAACAATCCATGACCCAGTATCAAAAATGTAGGTCAGAGCTGTAAAGAACCAGATGTTTGGTACACAAATAAGTAGAAGTTAAATACACTGATAGACTTGACCAGTCTGTAA
The DNA here is from genome assembly GCF_011004875.1 of Balearica regulorum gibbericeps. Classification (NCBI taxonomy): domain Eukaryota; kingdom Metazoa; phylum Chordata; class Aves; order Gruiformes; family Gruidae; genus Balearica; species Balearica regulorum. The sequence continues at coordinate 65,291,237 of NC_046188.1, forward strand.
CCAGAAGTATAAAAGAAGGTGAGTCTATAAGTACAGACCTCACCTCCACAAAAACAGACATCGTACCTTTCAGAAGCTATAAAAATTCAACCTCGTCTTTGATTAGGATTGCCATTTAAAAGTTAAAAGACAGCCAGTGAGTCAATACAGATACGGTAACAGATCGAGCAGTACAGCAATGCCAAAGAGTGCTAGAGGAGGGTAAGAACACAGACACAGGCATTGTGCTCCATTCTAGAGGACACATCTGAGGGTTCTGGTGATTTTTAGGGGCTTGAAACCTATTGTCCTATGCAAGCACGTATCTCTCATCAATTTAGAAATGGGAAAGTAATACCTCGGGAAACAAATATTTCATTTACTGTCCTGTTGATCAGCATTTTCCAGAATTTGCAGTAGAATTGAGAAATAACCTATCAACTAGAGTGGAAAAGAATTGCAAGTCACTTGAATTGATTTTAGTCATTAAATACCTTGGAACTTTAAAAGGCTTGGTTTTATGACTACAGTATAGAGCTTGGCTCAAAAATAGCCATCTTTGACATTTAGTCATTCCAGAAAATACACAAGTCCGAATACTGGGATAGGAAAATAAATCAAGAAAACAATGTTCCTGATTCAAATGGAAAGCTTTGAAAATATTCCATAGTGCTGTATTTTTATTTCTCCTCTCAGAGAACACTCACATCTCTGAGCTTCCTTCTGAGAAACCTTTCCACAGAACAGGATAAAAAAGGAAAACACTGGAAGTAAACAGACTGACAATGAATTTGTTTTCACCTATGTGGTGGGTTGACCCTAGCTGGGGGTCAGGTGCCCACCAGAGCTGCTCTATCACTCCCCTCGCTCACTAGACAGGGGAGAAAGAGTATAACAAAAAACTTATGGATCAAGATAAGGACAGGGAGAGATCACTCACTAATCATCACTAGCAAAACAGACTGAACTTAGAGAGGAAATTCATCTAATTTATTACTAAGCAAAACACAGTAGAGGAATGAGAAATAAAATCAAATTTTAAAACACCTCCCCCCACCCCTCCCATCTTCCCGGGCTCAACTTCACTCCCAGCTGCAACCTCCGCCCCCCCCAGCGGCACAGGGGGACGGGGAGTGGGGGTTATGGTCAGTTCATCACGCGGTGTTTCTGCTGCTTCTTCATCCTCAGGGGGAGGACTCCTCTCATCGTTCCCCTGCTCCAGCATGGAGTCCCTCTCACAGGAGACAGTCCTTCATGACCTTCTCCAACATGAGTCTCCTCCACGGGGTGCAGACCTTCAGGACCAAACTGCTCCAGCATGGGTCCCCCACGGGGTCACAAGTCCTGTCAGAAAACCTGCTCTGGCATGGGCTCCTCTCTCCACGGATCCACAGGTCCTGCCAGGAGCTTGCTCCAGCGCGGGCTTCCCACAGGGCCACAGCCTCCTCCAGGTGCCTCCACCTGCTCCGGCATGGGGTCCTCCACAGGGTGCAGGTGGAACCTCTACACCCCCTCATCCTCCCTCCATGGGCTGCAGGGGGACAGCCTGCTTCACCATGGTCTTCACCACAGGCTGCAGGGCGATCTCTGCTCCCGCGCCTGGAGCATCTCCTGCCCCTCCTTCTGCACTGACCTTGGTGTCTGCAGAGTTTCTTACATCTTCTCACTCCTCTCTCTGGCTGCAAAAGCTCTAACTTGTCTTTTTTCCCTTCTTAAATATGTTATCACAGAGGCACTCGTTGGCTTGGCCTTGGCCGGTGGCGGGTCCGTCTTGGAGCCGGCTGGCATTGGCTCTATCAGACACAGGGGAAGCTTCTGGCAGCTTCTCATAGAAGCTGCCCCTGTAACCCCCCCCGCTACCAAAATCTTGCCACACAAACCCAATACAACACATCACTGAAAATTGGTAGACATTTTAACTCTGCTTAAATGCTTCATGAAAGGCTTTTTGGTTTGTAATAATTTGCTCCCACTCTGAAGGTATATAGCCTCAACGTGAACTTTAACAGAAGGCATACTTGGCCATGCTTTTCAAAGCTAAGTGATAGGAATGCACAGCGCTGTGCCTTTTATCTTCTGAAGAGACTCAGGAAAAGTTCCTTGGTTATGAGTCTGAAACAGCTTACATGTCTTTTGCAGATAGGCATCTCTTCTGCAGAACTGGGATGCCATATTGGAAACAGAAAAGGTTACTAAAAAGGTCTGAATAAATCACTAGGAAAGAAGTGAGAAGGAAGACAATCTCCACACTGTTGTCTACTTTCTGTAAACAGTTACACACCTGTACAAGGAGAACTTAAATTATTTTTAATCAGCCTGTATTTATACTTATTTTGAGTTGACACAAAACTCAAGAACTGTGGCTAACGTTATTATATATAAAGCCACAGATGCAAAAAAGTCTCCCTCTTCCACAGGTTCACTTTGTCTTGAATCCATCTTTCATTTTAATCAAGGGAATACAATGAAAACAAACCCCAGGAAAAAAAAAAATCAACATAAAATCAAAGATCCAAGTTTTCCAAGTAACTGAAGATACAGACATTTTCTCTCCATGATATTCTTTACTTCATTGCATCGTGCAAGTAAAAAAAAAAATGCTTTCCTGAATTACTTGTTCTTTTTCTTTACAACTTTATCATTACTCGTTTCAATAAGCAGCACCATAAAAAAAGTGGGGGGAAAATAATTATTACAATAATCTATCATCTAGATAAGATCTTCACTTAAAATTTTTTATCTGAGGAGCTCATAACTACTGTTTTATCTCAGACTAGAAGCATAGCAAGAGTAATATTTGTCCAAGCATAGCAGTATTGCCTTTCTTCCAACATATTAGCTATCAACCTTACATATGACCTGTGGAGTAGATTTTTCTGGTTTGTGTGGGGTTTGGGGCTTTTTTGTTTGGGTGGGTGTATGTGTGTTTGACCCTTTTCATATAAAATTAATGCAGGCAGGGCCTTGGAGCAACATATAGTAGCAGAGATGCTAGAGATAATGGACATTTTTCTCCAATTCATTTAAAACTAAACCAATAACTGCAGTTTCCTCCAGAAAACAACAGCTAAAGTGTAATACCAGCATCAACAGATGAAATGAGACATCTCATGCACTCTGCTGCCCTCAACTATCCCCGAATTAATAGTTCTGGGTGAGTAGCTAAATGAGCTAACAGGAAAATAGCGCTTAAAAGAAAAAAACTCCAAAACCTCATTTCTCAAAGCCGCACATATTAAACATTAATCTCACCTGAATGAAGCGTTTAATTTTGATCAAAAATACTAAAGTAAAATTTTTTGCATTTCTGATTCAGCATTTTGTGACACTTTAGTACAATTAGTATAGTTTGATTCATTTTTGTTCCAGAAATGGTGACAAAGCTAAAACAAATACAGAGCTGCCCAGTGTATGCAAATCATAGGTTTTAAAGACACTTTTTGATTTACATGAGTGATGGATCTTCATATGTTTTAGAGTCAAATGAACAAAATGAGGGAGGGAGGTTTGATTTGTTCATGCTCCTGCATTTAACAAGTACTCTCGTGTGCAGTTTCTGGCAAATTTCCAGATTTAAATGGCTTGTGTTTGATTGACATGAATAAAAATATTTAAAGTAGGAAGCAACTCAGTGTTCCTCTCAAACTCAGACAGGGTGTCCCCTCAATGTTTATATAATAGTTCCTGTAAGCATCAAGATGCAAATATATACATGCCAGTTATCAGCTACTTGATCAAAGAAAAAGTAATTTGATTATATTGCTCTGGAATGGGATTGTCCAAGCCTTTAGACCTATGAGCTGGGTACCTCCTCGGGTACCTGTCTCTAAACCAGTAACAACGCTCCCATGAGTCCTCGGACACAGAACACACGATACCCAGGTATGCCAAAAGGATACGGCCCTGATGCTAGGAACACAGAGCATGGTGTTGGATGGTAACATGACCTACATGTCCCTGGAGAAAAGACTGAGAGGTAAAGAAACAGTAGGAACACTACAAAAAGAATGAAAGAAGAAAAGCTACTGCATAAGCCAAAATGAAGAGTTATTCTCATTTCTACACATTTTTACAGTGAAAATAGGCATGAACAATGGACATTAGTTGGTTAATTTCTGCTATAGATACTAAACTATGTGGAAAAAAAAAAACATAAAGGAAGAGAAGCATAGAAGAAAAGCAGCTCAGAAAAGGTCCTGAGCACCCTGAAATTACTGAATATTATTCTTTCTTCCAGGCAGCAATTGTGCAACACTCCTCTCTTACTAATCACACCCCTTTTTTTGGTTGGCTACCAAAACAGATTATGATGATACAAATATAACTGACTCAAAATGAAACAGGAAAAAATTACAGAAAGAGAGGAATGATTAAAAAAGGTCAAATCTTAATGAAAGATGTGTTCAAAAATAAAGACAGGAAAAAAAAAAACAAACCAAACTGAAGAAGAGTCTCTACTGGTATACTACTTTGGCAACTTACTGTTCTATAGCAAGTGCTTTATCAGTGATAGTAATTTGCATGTAGCCTTTACTCCAACATGGCATGTTTCCATTAACATTTGCAAGCTATTCAAGTTAAAGTGCAGATAAATAAAAATCTAATTAATTTTGATATCATCTAAGGCCAGTCAACAGTGTACAAGTGAATAAGAATGGGAAAATGTGCTCAGAAGCATTGGCTCACTTGATGTAATTAGTCTCTAGGTACTATTAGTAAACTCCTCCCCCCCCCCCCCCCCCCCCCCGCCCAAAACTCCAGGAGATTCAAAGTCTTTTCATCTGCAGAAGCCACTTGGATGGAACAGGTCTACTTCCCTCCGCACAAAGAAGTCCCAAAGACACTTTGCAGCATGAAAGCTACAATGACTTTAGGCACCTCCTTTAATGTTCTCCCAGTGCCATTTACCACGAGCGGGAAAAAATTGAATAGTGCATCAGTGTTGTAAACTTTACACGCTAACCTACGTTTCATTGTACTATTTAAGGAGCTTTTTTTCCTGAACAGTTTGGAAAAAATTGTATTATCATCTAAGTATAACCTTCTTCAAAGAGATGGAAAAGTAACGCAATTACACAATACCTAGGTCATTTTGAAAATTCTAAGTGAATTTAAAACAGTAATAACAAATAATTAAAGTACATTAAGTGTATAAAGTACAAAGGAAGATAGGTTTTAAAACCTTTTGAGAAAATGAATGCCTTTTCTTCAGTTACATTAATATAATTTAGAGGAGCAAAGGGCTGTGGCTTTTCAGGGCTCAATTTATTTAAATGAGAAGTTACAGTCTAGGGAAATTTCAAATCAAGTTTTACCAACAGAGCTCAATCTCACCTATATTACCAACCATATAAATGAAAGTAGAATTTCCCTTTTCTGCTAGAGAACAACAGAAACACTATGTAAAACATGGAATCAACTTCTTCGATCATTAGCATTCATTAAACCCACTATAGATAAAACAAACAAGCAGAGGAAAATATGTACTACTTGTCATTAATAAGGTTTAAGAGCGCAGGTTGAAAATAGTTCTTGACCCAGCATGACTGGCCAGTAAACCCCCACAATGAGAGAAGGCCCAGAGGAGATGGGAAAGGGTGATGCACCCCTGGAGCCCAGGGAATAATACAGGGTATGACTGACCACAGCTGTTACAAGGAGAGCTATCATAGCTAAAGGGGACCAGAGAGTGGCCTTTTGTTTTAGATAAAGAGCTATCAACAGTTGAATGGACCAGCTGACCGTAGCACAGTTGAGTGGATAGCTGGTGCTATAAATGTTTCTCCCTGAGTTCATTAAAAGAGTGTGCCTCCCTGAGTTAACCAGACCAGCACAGGGGGAACAAATACGTGGCTCAGCCCAACACACAGTATAAAAACTAAGCAAATAAAATTTCAGAGTGCAATGGGCTTGAGCTGGTTTCGACTGACATATTCCTTCATGGCGACTGGGGATGCCCAGCATTGTGACAGAGAGCATATTATAAAGAGTAGTAATAGAGATTATGCCGATATTGTGATTAATCTGTATATTGGAATTGCTGTATTTTACTAAGTATAACTTATATCTGCCTTGGGATCTCAGAATATTGCTGTATCGCTCTGCTAAACCAGACATATCTTGGCACAAGTAATATTAAACAATACACCCTTGGACTATCTACAATACACTTGGAGTATCTAGAAGAACCTGGTCAGAATATTAGCCTCTAACATACAAACATCCATGAAAGTCAATATTTCTACGAGCATGACAGATAAATAACCAAAAAGGTCACTTATGGTGTTTCCAGCCTTTATCATCTGGGTTTAGTGATGACTTTGTAATAAAGTTCCAGCAATGTGTGATATGTATTACTAGATAGGTGCAAACAACAGAGTATGGTCAATGCTTTTAGTTCACCGTGCAAGCCTACTATAGGAGAAAGCATACCTTCCTACCCACTGCAAGAGGAGTCTCAGAATCAATATTTGGAATCTTTTTTTCCTCCCGTTTTATTTTTCAACATCCAACAGCTTTTTTCCTATAGAACTGTAGCTGCTGCCTACTGAGCATTACTGAACAGACAGATAGGTCTGTGCTCCTCTGAAAAACTGACTCTGAGGAAACTGAACTGTGTGAAAAAGACTGGAAAACACATTGGTGACTAAACTGTATCATTTTCTCATCCAAGTAATACACAGTGTGGGCAAAAAAAATTATATTAACCAGCAAACTGTGATGACTCGAAGCAAATCCACAGGCTTCTCCTATATAGCTACTATCTAAAGAGCATTAGAAATAAGAGATGCCTCAGCGTGTGCTCTGAATTCTGAGGAGAACAAAGACAGGACTGGAAGTTCCCTGTGTCCTCAATGCAAATTCTGCACAGTCAGGCCACCGCTGTGCTCAGAACTGAACAGGATTCATTATGATTATGCAAGAACTAGTTACATTCTGATTCCCAGGCATTTATTTTTCATAAATTTTTTTTTTCCATTCTGTGAACTGCATAAGAGCAAGCTTACTCAAAAGTTAGTGCTTTTAATCTCAGGAAAAAGCAATTTTTATAGGAGTTTTGGTTTCAGAATTTTGCTTTCATTTTTTGTCTGATGGCATGCAAGTGAATGAAACATGGAAAAGTGAGAGTAAATTCAAGGAGGAAAAGGAAATAATGATGCCCTCTGAACAGGACAATGGGTCTGCATTAAAGAGAAATGGCCTGCACTATTTTCACTCAATGCTTTGAACCTGTGTATTTATCTCAGGTGTTCCAGAACACCCAGTAGAACTTCAAGTTTTGCTGAAGTAGGTACAGCTCTATATTCAGCTTGGATTTTATCCTTTCCAAGTGATTAAGTCCAGGGAAAAGTGTTCCTTCTCCTAAATATTATCTTCTATATGCTTTTGTGAAGTTGATTGCCCCATAACTTTCAAGAAAACATGAAAGCAGATCCTCCTGTGTTTGTTTTGCGTGGCAAGGTTTTGGTAGCGGGGGGGCTACAGGGGTGGCTTCTGTGAGAAGCTGCTAGAAGCTTCCCCTGTGTCTGATAGAGCCAATGCCAGCCAGCTCCAAGACGGACCCAACGCTGGCCAAGGCCAAGCCAATCAGCGCCTCTGTGATAACATATTTAAGAAAGAGAAAAACAGTTAGAGAGCGCTTTTGCAGCCAGAGAGAGGAGTGAGAAGATGTAAGAAACTCTGCAGACACCAAGGTCAGTGCAGAAGGAAGGGCAGGAGGTGCTCCAGACACCGGAGCAGAGATTCCCCTGCAGCCCGTGGTGAAGACCATGGTGAAGCAGGCTGTCCCCCTGCAACCCATGGAGGGAGGATGAGGGGGTGTAGCGATTCCACCTGCAGCCCATGGAGGACCCCATGCCAGAGCAGGTGGAGACACCTGAAGGAGGCTGTGGCCCCGTGGGAAGCCCGCGCTGGAGCAAGCTCCTGGCAGGACCTGTGGATCCGTGGAGAGAGGAGCCCACGCCAGAGCAGGTTTGCTGACAGGACTTGTGACCCCGTGGGGGACCCACACTGGAGCAGTTTGCTCCTGAAGGTCTGCACCCCGTGGAGGAGACTCACGTTGGAGAAGTTCGTGAAGGACTGTCTCCTGTGAGAGGGACCCCACGCTGGAGCGGGGGAACAATGAGTCCTCCCCCTGAGGATGAAGAAGCAGCAGAAACACCGCGTGATGAACTGACCATAACCCCCATCCCCATCCCCCTGTGCCGCTGGGGGGGCGGAGGTTGAAGCCAAGAGTGAAGTTGAGCCCGGGAAGATGGGAGGGGTGGGGGGAGGTGTTTTAAGATTTGGTTTTATTTCTCATTCCTCTACTCTGTTTTGCTTAGTAATAAATAAGATGAATTCCCTCTCTAAGTTCAGTCTGTTTTGCTCGTGATGATAATTAGAGAATGATCTCTCCCTGTCCTTATCTCGACCCGTAAGTTTTTTGTTTTGTTTTTTTTTCATTGTACCTTTTCTCCCCTGTCTAATGAAAGAGGGGAGTGATAGAGCAGCTCTGGTGGGCACCTGGGCCTCAGCCAGGGTCAACCCACCACACTCCGCAGTACATTCAAGCATCCATCTCCTTCTTTGAAGGACTGCACTGAGGTGTAGTAAGAGGTTTTCTCTTGGTGTAAGAGTGCATCATTCATCTGTTAGCTTAAAAAAAAAAAAGCTGAGCTTTGAAAACAGGCTCAGGTTGTCTAAAGTTTCCTACCAAACCACAGGCAAGTGGCCTTGAAAACTACTACTGTTCTATGTAGAAGGACTTATGTTAACAAAATAGAGTTTCAAAGCACTGGAGTATATTTTCAAGAAAGGAAAAGTAGTATATATTCAGCTGAAGAAAGGGAGACATGTTTTGATTGTTTTGCTACACAATGATTTGGGGGATTTCATTCATTTCCCATTTTAAGATGGTATATTTAATCTCTTGCTAAAGCTTATATAATTTCCTTTTCTAAACACCTGTTTATCTGGAGCCTACAGGTATAAATATTTTTGAAGAACAAAGTTTTCTGAAATGAAGCACTATTTGGAAACAGATCATCATGTATTTCAAAATTTGTATAGAAAATTCTGTCATTTGTTAGTCACAGTTAATTATTCTAATCTTGACCCTGAAAATGCCGTGCCATCTGGGAACAAAACCAATACGGTTTAAATAAACGGTCACATAAATGGAAAAAAATAGACAACACAAAGAACATAGGAAGTCCTAACTTCTCAGGTCCTTTTAGAATCAGCAAGTAGATGCACTTCTTGGAAAGACAAGTGCTCAAACTAATAAAGCATTACAGTTTGAGCATTGTAAATGTAGCACTGGGACTGTTGATGTGCATTTCACATAAAAAATATGTGAATAATTCTGTGAATACATAACATCTCTTCACAGACAAGAACTGGAACTGGTTTGGGAGTATTTCAGAAGCAGCTGTAATTCTAATGAACAAAACTTCTTGAACTACAGGCACAATACTGGGAATAGAATGAAGCAAGTCACCTTGATGAGAATATTGTAGGAGATGTTTGGATCTTTTGAATTTTATTTAAAAAAAAAAAGACAGGAAATCATTGGTTCTTACAACAAAGCTTGAAGTTAGGTGTTCAGTGAAGAAAACATCGAATCTCAATGCCATACAAACAGAATAAAAAAATTTAAACAGCCCTGGTAGTCTTTAAGAAATGTATAAGAAGGAACAATAACTTCAGATAATGATTAAATTCAATACAGAAAGAATACGGGATGGAATTTTTAGGAATCTGCACCCACAGTGCTTCAATTTTTAAAATCCATGTTTAGCCTACCGTTCCCCTTCCCCATCCACCCATGCTATTGAGTAAAACCATTAAGTTGCAGAAAAAGGAAGAATCTTAAGTATTTTGCAAATTGAGAAAATCCTCAGTTGTGATAACAGTTATGAGACAATCGACAGAAAGAAGCGGGGCGGAGGGCGAATGGGAGGAGGAAAGATGCCCCTGAAATACCTATGTGGCTACAAAAGGCTAGAAAGGTGTTTCTAAACAGGGTCTCTACTCTTCAGAAAAACATTGACCTCCTCTTCTTTCGCCCTAAATTTGTATGAATAAGCTATTTTGAAGGCATTGCTTAATATTACCAGGATATTTGTGTACCTAAGACCTCCCCTGACAAAATGGAAAAAGAAAAAAGAACAAGAAAATAAAAAAAATCTGTGGAAGGGGACAAGGATAATGGAAACTCACAAGGAAAGACTGTTCACCATACAGAGAACCCTGCACCTAGAATAACCAGAAAACAGAAAAATAAACCCTAAATGTGGAAATATTCTGCCTGAGTGATGCAATGAAATGTGAGATAACAGGAAGTCTTAGTAGTAGTTTAATTGGATTGTGATTCTCAGTACTGATTCACAAGCAAGCTCCTAGTTTGATTTGCATACACCCAATGAAAGCAATCTGAGCAAGTACAGCTGTATGAGCTACACAAATTATCTTATTTTTTCCACACCTGTACACACTTACCCTAGTTGTTCACAGTTCAAATAAATATAGACAGTCATCCTTTATGGAAATAAAAAAATCTCAGGTAGTTCTTCAACAAGAGTGGATTTATTTTGACTGTAAACTAAGTTATGTTCAAATTCCCAATTAAACAATTCACACTAAATCTCAGATCAGCAAAAGAATAAACATATGGCTAATCTGTCATAACATCCCAGTTTAGCACATGCTTAGTTCTACTCTTTCCAAATATCAGGGCTCTTTACACACAACAAGCTTGCCTTAACTCACATGTCCTGTGTAGCGCATCCTAGTAATTACGACTGCCCTTATGTTAGAGAAACATACGCTTGAAAGACAGGCTACATCAGATAGAGTATGTGGAACAGTCAGAGGAAATGGAGTTCTGCTCCCACCTCTTTATATTTTTTCCTATGAGTTATTTTCTTACGTCCTTTCCTATCATTTACAAATATATGGAGTGTTTACAAAATCTAACTAATTTACCGAGACAAATTTATGCAATAATATATGGGCTGGATTATTTCAGATGTTCACTTTAAATGGAACATCAAAGTGGAACTTGGAAAAGCTACATTATATTATTAAAATAAGTTTGATATTTCATCTTTCCACGAACAAGTATAACTACATGCAACACAAGGACTTTGCAGTTTGTCGTCTTTTAGAGGTAGTAGTTGGAGCAGGTTTCTCGAATTAAGTTCTAGTGAAGCTGATAGAAGCATAAAAGGTAGATTCACTTTAGGATTAAAGTAACAGTAACTTTTCCAACGTTCCAAATAATTTACATTTTAAAATGGCCACTTTCCAATGTGGACTATATAGGAACATATATGACTTACACACTATATCTCTGAAGAGCAAAAGAAAAGAAGCTCTGTGAAAACAATGTAGTGAGTTTCCTTTACACACTTAAGCCAAGAAAAACTCAAGTCAGTCACTAGGCATCAACGTCCACCCCCCCGCCACCACCCCCAAAACAAAAAGCAACAAACCCCCCACCCTGTGGAGGAATTTGCAAAGAGAATAAAGAGAAAAAAGGCAATAAGCCAGCAAATACCATTTCCAGTCTGCCAGGGAACTTGCCTGGGGCAGAATAAAGCACCAACTCGGCTGAATATTGTGCAGGAACATAAATCCACCCTGTGAACACACACTTTGTAGTCCCTAGATATTACATGCTACAATAAGGGCCCAGAGCATCTTGCTGAGAAAGTCAAGGCAGATTTTGAGAAAATGGGGAGCTTCTGCTACGTTGGGGAGGTAGCATTGCAGCAAAGGACTTCTGTCCCCTAATAAATTTATCATTCAATGCAGCAATATGAGGAACTTGGGATTTTCAAGCTGGAAGAGCAGCAACCAAGAGGAAGCCCTTCCAACTGGCTCCCATATTCCTGAACACTACACACATCCAGATGAGAACTTTGAAAACAGGAGTCAAACTAATCCCATTTTTACTCCTCACAAAGAAATCAGCAAACTAGTTCAATACTTTTGGCCCGCAGAAAAAAAAAGGGGGGGGTTTTCTGCATAACTGAGGTAATAAATCATTGAATATGGAAAAAAATAGTACCATTATTAGTAAGAGATAATATATCGATGAATATATTTTGCTAATGAACCCTTTTCAATTAATAAATATGCAAGAAATAGTACAATTCAGTATGGGAAGTCAAATTAGAAAAGCTCATTAAAATCTGCAAATCTGTTACAGACACCTAGTGTTGAATAATTCATCAACTGTTTAACACATTTACTAAAAAACCCCATGTAAGTTACTTTTATCACTGGCCTAATTCTAATTTTTTGTTTTGTGAAGGGATTCTCTTTTCCTAGCACAAGTCTGAAAGTTTAATTGCAAATTGATTAACATGGAGCTTTGTTAATTAAATCAGCTGAAGGAGATGTAGGCTGACACCATGCTAGGTGCTCAAATTAAGGGACTGTCCCATTGCATTAAATATAGTGCATTTATCACAGATAAGCTAACAGGTTGTTAATTTGAGCTGACAGATAATGGAGTAGGAAAATGAATCTTTACACTATTGTGTGTAATAGATACACAGCTCTTTTACTACTAATTGTAGCTTTACAGGTTTCTGAACAATTAAAAAGAATTTTAATAATGTTGCTTTCTGTTTGAAATGAGAATAAAATCCCTCAGTAACACTTCGCTTATGTGACTGTATCAGTCCAACGATATGAACATATATCAGTTTTGATAAGCTGTGAGTAAGAAACCTCAGAAAAATCCATTTAGGTTTAGAAACCTTGGACTGGAGAGTCTTAATAAAACTAAAGAAATTGGCTGTATAGTATCTTCTCTACATGAATCTTTATTATCTGGGCATTATCATCTAGATAGTGGTATTCAGTTAGCGTGAAGTGTACAAGTTTCATGAACTCAGTTGCAAGTTCCTTTAGTTTTCAAAGATTCTTGGCACCGCCAAATGGCCATATCACACTGTTTTCAAAGTTATCAATAAAAAAAAATAATTCTGAAGTGAATTAATAATATAGGTCTAGAAATTCTACTGAGATTTCTCCACTGGAACTCCAAATCCCAAATACAGAGATATCCAGTAAGACTTCTTCATCAGCGCACATTGCCAACACCCTTTATTGTCATTGAGCAGAGCCACCGGAGACGCTCATGATCATCACACCAGCAGGAACCACCCCAACACCACAGTTTAGCTATGGCCACGTGGAGCGGTAGCCAACAGCACAGACCTGGTTTCAGACTGAATCACGTGCACAGATGCAAAGGGGTAACTCCGTAAGACTCGGAGAGCAGCAGGCATTGTACTGCCGCACACAGTGATCCCACATATGAACACGGCAGCAGGTGCAGAAGAGAGGAAGGTCATACTACTCACAAGCATGCCCCACTAGCTACAACACACTAAACATATCTCAAAAGTTTTTGCCCCTCTCAGTTGAGATAAAATACTTCACAACACATAGCACGGGAAATATAGTTGGAATTGATTTGCCAGGTCCATACATGGACCTTAATGTCAAATTGGTTAGCTTCATGAATTAAATCAAGGAGCATCTTATCCTTTCCTTTTTGCCCTGTAGGAAGTTTAAGACAGACTGTCACCACGTGACCCTCTCTTTTGTTCATGCCAGCACCAGTGGTTATGCACAGTCACACAGAGAGAGGATCACGTTTGGATAACACTTCAGCATGATCACTTCCTCAATACACCGCCGAAGCAAGTACACTAATGCATAGAAGGAAATGCACATCTGAAAACAGGAGAAGCATGACAGTATTTTGATATCAGATTAAGTGCTGGCTGCTCACAAAATTGCTGACTCAAAAGAGTAGCACTGCTCCTACCTAAGTAATTTCAAATAGCTGTCCTTCCACTTGAGAAATCAACTCCTCCTCTCACCAAAAAAAAAAATAAATCAGATAAAACAAGAGCCATCAATATATAAAAAATGGTGAAGTTTTTGTATAATAAAATCTGTTCCTCTCCTCAGTCTCCTCCCAAATGACTGGAAGGAAAAGGAGAGCAAAAGCCCATCAGTGCTCTTCGATTGACAATACAGATTAGTAAGGATATCAATATCATATAATTAAGTCTAAAAATTAGCTAAGAAACTGGATCTGAAATGAATAATACTTAATTTTTGCCTACATTTTATGATACTGATGCCAAGTGTAATCTCATATACATTTGCTCAATCAACTACATATGTAGTCAATACAGAAGGCCTGCATACTTCTGAATTATTAAGCTTCCATAGTTAAAGATGAGCTGCTGCCAATATACCAATATACTCCAAGGAGAGTTAGCAGCAGAAGGTAAAATAATTGCATGTTTGCTTATAAGCAAGGAAAAAAAAAGGTTATTTGGCTAAGAATGCAGTATAGATTTTCAAGAAAGGTCAGAGACCTTTTCAAAACAAGACTCATGATTAAAATAAAAATATATTATTGTGCTAAACTTGAGAATTTATGCTTCCTGAAACTCTAATACCCAGGGATGAACTGCTGCTTGCCTGGTTTTCAGGTTTATAAATACTTACAACTAGTGTCTTGGTTAATTGATTCATCTAGCAATAATTCATTGTTATTGCTATCAGCTGGACAATACTTCAAAGCCAACCTCACTAATGAAAATATCTCCCAACCAGATCAGTCCTCCCCTCCTTTCAAAATAAACTAACTCAATATCAGCTAAATGTTAATTGCACATGAATGCACTTACTGTCTTTCTCTCACACACCCCCTCTACATGAAACGACAAAATTATTAAGATTTTGTGGGCTTTGTGCAAACTCGCTACAAGACGACAGCGATTCCAGCTTTCAAATGGAGTAGGAGCAAAACACTAGGCCTTGGGAAAATGTTGTTAGCCTGGAAAATCTCCCAAAGCTTCCTCTCCCTTTTACACCAGCCACAGAAATAGTTTATCATACATCATACATGGTTGGATAGGGTGTCCAAACCTTTTCTTAGAATAACTTTTAGAGGATGCTAAGGCATTCCTGTAAGAAGAGATCCTCAAACATGCCTTGAAATTAAATTAATTGGACCTTTGGAAGAGACCCAGCATTTACAGAAATAGTTCACAAGTTCTGATTTGCCTACTCACCGTAAGCTGCATTTTGCGGTACGCATGTACAGAAAGCTGACAACCCGTTATAATTTGCAAAGTGATTCAAATGTTATTGTTGGATTTCACCTAATAAGTGGTGTTTTTCAGAGATTAGTAAACATTCATGCAAAATTTTCAAATTTGATACTACATAGGCTAAAACTGGCACTATCCCTATATGTCATTCTTCTGCTGGAAGTTTAGAGAAAATTTCTCCCTTGAAGAAATCTTAAAGGTTTATCATGCCAAATGAAACAACACATGACATAATCATTAAAGTTTTGAAAATATGGGCATGCACAAAGACTGGCATCAGACAAAATCCCACATAGGGGACCTTAACCTACGAAGGCAAAAGAGCAAACAAACAAAACAAACGAACAAAAAAAATCAGACATCCACAACACAGAAGTCTTCAGACTGAAAGGAAAACCCACTATGATATCTACTCAGTAGCTTGGTATAAATTCCCTAGTAATCTTTGCACTTTTTTTATAGTTCTTCACCACCATGCATTTACACTTACAGTTTTATCCTCTCTTTCCACAATATCAATTTTCCTGATCCTTGTTTACAGAAGTGCCTGATTATTACTAGAACAGACTTCTCCTTTCACTTTGTTTTTTTCCTCTCCTCATGTTATTCACTTTAAATATTCTTAAACAAAGATAAATTAAGACACTAATAATGTTAGTGTACTACTAACTTTTGCTCAAATTTAATTTTGTTATCCTTCAGAAAAAAAAGAAAAAAGCAATATGCTTTTAAATCCAGATTGTCTGACTTTCAGCAAGTGACCACCTTTCAGGGATTTCCCGTTATTATGCCTAACTAAATATATTACCTCTATTAAATAATACACAACAGATCTGTAGTTCCCTTTAACAGTAATAAACTGATGCCTTCTCTCTTCCATTAGAAGTTGATGGTATAAGAACTGTAATTTCTCTTTCGACACACCTTCTTCAGATGGCTAACGCAGTTAATCTCCTGCATTCGTCACTTCTGGCAGTGTCTAGTCCCGGAAGCGCTATTCTGACATCCTCATGACTTTTTCAGGTAGCTTTTTTTCTTAAAAGCCCATCAGGCTCATTAATTGCTTACTGGTCATGAAACACTGCAGTCTGAGCTCTCATCTTCATCTCTTTTTTTTCACCTCTGCTACTGAGAGCATCGGTCTTAACTTCCGAACTTTATTGATGTTTGCAGTGTTTCAGGCCTGGGACTCAGGATGCAATAGCATAACTTTTACTTTCTGCCTTTCTGTTTTTTTTTTCCCCCCCCTCATTTTAAAGTCCATGCTGGACAAAAACCATACAGCATTCTCATTCATCTATTAAGATCATGAAAGAAAATCTTTTCTTTGTGTTGCATGGGTTTTGCTTCAACTAGATTCACCTGAAGTTTTCTGTCACCTATGTGACAGGTAGCACAAACTTAGACTCTTCAGCACCATGTTGTATTTAGTTCATGTTATTTCCTTCTGTTCTCACTCAAGAACATCAAAGACTTCACAGTCTTGGTGTGCTCATGCAGGCAGTGTCTAATGATATCCTGCAGAGAGACAATACACATCAGAGAGCACCTCAAAGTAACCAAGAACCTTCTGTCACTCACCAATTGCTTTTTCCAAGAAATTTTTGAATGAATAATACGATGCAGGCAGTGTAGAACATGCAGTAGAATGAACAGGAAATAGGACAGGCCTTGAGTTTAAGAAGACTTTACAGTATAATTCTGAATTATTCTGAATTAATCTACACCTGTAGAACTAAATATATTTTTATAACTGTGACTGAATCAGTGTTATTCTACTGTTTGGACAACAGCATCACCTGTAGTAACACTCAGACTTTTAGATACCAGAAAAATAGGGGTGGAACTTAATCGGGACAAATCCACAAAGAAACCACATTTAATTTGTAAGCTATGTAAGGCTATTCAAATTTGTTACTAAAGAAATACCATGGTTAACTACTTCACACTACTGTTATTGCATTACTCTTACCAACCAAACATTTTGTATTGAAAATGAGCACTTGCTGGAAGTAAGTCAAAGAGTTTTCAAGATACTCTGTTGAAGACACATAGAGCAAGAAAACATTGAGTGTATGCTGAAAAGATATTCTGAGTTTTACTCTCTGTTAATGAGTTTGTGTTTCATAAAGCTGAGAAAAAGCAGCAGTTATAACTATGGCTGAGCCTGTCTAGTCTATGATTTAAGATAAGCAAAGTTTATACTGTTTCAGAAGATAAGCAAAATTTAATCGGACAAATGCAGCGCAATCATCAATGGAATAAGATGTCCCATTGATAAATGTACTGTTGTTTCAAAGCCTTAGAGATTACAGCTATTAATTTCTGATTTTGTTTTTCCTATAATCATGGCGTGCAGATAAACAGTAGTGCCCAGAGGACTGAAATACTGACACTGATATTGAGGCTCCTATGTGAAAGGCACAATCCAAATATTATGAAAAATAACTATTTCTACCCTACATTGCTTAACAGACAAATTAAAAGCAGGGCAAGAGAGGCATACACAAGCGCAGCGACTTGCTCAAGGTCAGATAGCAGGTCCATAGTAGAGCCAAGAATAGAAATCAGGCCTCTTGATATCAACTGGAATAGCCTATTTCCTAAAATAAACTGATCAAATGTGATAAAAAGGATGTGTTCTTTTTACAATGAAATTATTAATAAGTAGATAAACATTTCAACAGTATATTTATGATTAGTAATCATTCTTTCTGCAGCATTTGAAAGCTGATGGCACAACAGCAGCTCCGCTAGATAAGAAGTCTTATTCATAAAGCAGGTATAAAAATTACAGTTCCCTTGCATAGGAAAGGCCATTGACTTCTAACATAATTTCAGTGAGGAAGATGACTAATTTGTAACTTTGGCCACCAAGAAACCATGCATTGTTCTTACTGAATGGCACTCCTAAATTCTCAGGCTTTATATCTTCCTGTATGCCAGTGTTATAGGGGACACTGTTTTGATAAACTAACATTTCTAGTACTTTTCAGTAGAGGATGTTACCTCAGTATAATAACAATTCAAAACATAAAAGCGGCCTTCATTTTTGTTAGGTGTTAGGTTTTTTTTTTTAAAAAAAACAAACAACAAAAACAAACAAACAAAAAAACCCCCAAACAACCAAAACCACAACAACAAGCCTTGTAAACCACAGCCATGAGAAATCATTGAGAACCCTCTAACAGAAATTATGAGCTGTCAAACAACTGGGGTATTCTCATTTAAAATTATCAGACTAGAACAGATTCTAAAGAGACTTGCAGGTTTACAGCTGCATAAGGAAATTTTGATTTGCATTACAGTTATACACACACATACACATTTTGTGCTATGGTTTTATCTTACCACTGTGAAGCGTATTCCACCTCAGAATACAGCGTGCTGCGCTTCTGTTTTCAAAAAGATTGGCCCCAATTGCTCTCCATTAGAGGATTTAGACCTACAAAGTACTTTTCTTTCCTACATAGTGTACATAACATATAGCTACAACTGAAGTTCTATCCCAAAGAAATATAGAGGGTTATGAAAACGTGGGGCTGTCCCATCTCTATTAGTAGTCTTCAAAGAAAATGTCTTGCTAAGGAAATTAGTATTCTGTTCTGAACCAAATGTTTTATTTGGAGGATTTGTATGAATTAGACCTTAGTGTTATAAAGGGAAGTTAAATTGACCTCTTTGAGTGCGTGTCAATTCTAAACAAAAAAATATAATTATCTATAAAAGTCAAGTTCCATCCACAACTATTTTTTTCTCTCTCTCAACCCCACATCTTACTACTATTATTTACGGAAATCTTGCATGCTGTTATACCCAGGATCAGGGTTTCCCCAGATGTTGTACTAGTGCCTAAGAATATTGCTACTCCATTGAGATCACAGGCTAAAAACAGAAGAAGAAATTACCTCAGCTGTACAGTTGTACTGCCTGCCTGAAAGCTAATATTTGTATTGATTGTTACTCAGGTTTTATCTGAGACAGGACAGTTGAGGCAAACATGGAGAAAGAAGATAAAGATAATCTGGGCAAGCTCTCTGAAGCCCGTATTACCTATATTGCTGTTCTACTAGAAGATATTCAGGTGAAATTAGGTATTGTGTCTCAGCCAGCATAGCTGCTTGCTCAGCAGTTTTACCAGTGTAAGGTACTTAGAGAAATCCTCTACACTAGCACAAAATTGTAATTTATGTATGACGCAGCCAACTTCATAGTTAAGAGGACACATTTCTATAGTGGGATAAGCTGTACCTTTACAAGTCTCAACACCTACCCAAAAAGAGATTTTGTTGTCCGCCTATACGGATACCTAAACGCCCTTTGCGCAAAACACTGAGCTTTTATGTGTAGAAGCTATATAATCTAGGAGTAAGGGATGTCTTGACAACTGCTTTAGAGTCATCTCAAAATAGATTCTGAAATTTTGACCATTTCTGAGAATGTTCTTCCCTAGCCCTTGTTTGATTTGTAGCACTACCTAGAATCTATTCCCCCAACAAAGGTTGAAACAAAGTGAAAAATGGATGTGCAAACATTATGTATAGGTTTTTACATTACATTCTCTTAATTGTTATTTGTACTTGTAAAGGTATTCCTCCCTCCACTTCACTGAGCCTCGAATAAAAAAATTAAAAGTCCTACTCTGATGTTTCTTCACATGGTACGTCATGTCTATAACGCAGGTACTAGAGAGAGACAGATGCAGATCCCGGTAGATGAGGACAATTCTGCTGACGTCAATAAGAGCAAACTTGAGCAAAGGAAGGCAGAGTCAGACCATTCTTTATTTCCTATCTTATTCTACCATGAAAAGTATTTTCTCTTCTACTTAATTACAGGTTCATGTTTGTTAAATCACACCACCCAGATTTCTCACTGTAATTGATGAAATAACAGATTATCTTTTCCTTTGAGAATGCCTGTCAGGAAAGAGCAAATTTTAAAAAACTCAATCGCTTACAAAGCCAGTGCAGACTTCTTTAAAGTAAACCCCCTTAGTCTCAACTCACACAACTACTGTTTTTTTCTTAAAATTATATTTCTCCTCTAGAGTTCTTATTTTGTCTGCTTTCCTAAATAGCACATGATTTAGGAACCTACTTGATTATGCCAAATAATCAATCATTATTCATTCCTTTTAACAGAGCAGCACTGAATAGGCAGACTGCTCGTGTAGCTTTTTCTACCATTTGTCTGCCCGTTTCAGTGATGCTCGCTTACCTGTGTGCTAGAGAGTCATTTGGATGCAAAGCACTTTCACTTCTTTAAGTAGCACTATTAGAACCAGAATACTTTTTTTACTATTATTATTAAAATACAGAGTACAATTCTTGTAACCCCTGGCAGCCTCTGTCAGCACGAAGACCAAAAAAAAAACCCCATCATTTGATATGTGCTTGTAGACGAGCAGGTTGCGATTTTTGTGTGTGTTTACGATACACATTTGCTTACAGCTACACAATCTTACTACACGTGCGCTCTAAAGATACAAGATATTTCTACTCCTCCACCTCGCTGCAGAAATAGCTAGCATAGGACTTTTCTAGTTCAGTCACTCCACAGGCCGTCCACACCCAGTTCTTTCCTGATGAGTTGTGCTCAACTTAGTTTAAAGGTCTACTTACATTGGTAGACAAAGATAATACCTGTGCAGCTACTGCATAGATATAAAATAATTCTGCTAAAAAATCTGCCACAGTTGCATGTTTTGTACAGGGTCTCACAATCTGAAGGTACTGGTCCCCAAAATAGGGTTATAGAGTGGCTCACCAGGCAAGCATTTGCATATAATTTACTTTGAATTCTTCACTGTTCACTAATCTCTGGCACCCTCATACAGGAATCAAAAGCACGAGCACAGGAAATTCCACAAGTAGATAAGGTCCTCAAGTCATTTTCCTAATGATTTCTCCAATCAGTACATCCTTCTCATTCGCGACTTTCCATTGTCAGAAAAATTGGTAACACATGAAAAAAAAAATCCTCCTTATTGGCTAGACCAAGCAATATGATTTACCAGTAAAATGAACCACAGAAGCCATAAAGAGCTGGAAACCAATACATGTAATCAAAAACTCATCTAGTACATATATATATGTGTGTGGTCCTAATTAAGCTGCTACTAAAGTACAATCATGACATCTGACATCTTCTGGGTAGAAAAAGAAAATTAAAGAATTAACAGTAAGGTATATAAAAGATGCCTTTCCAAAAGATGAGATGTTTGAAATCACGAGTCAGACCACAATATTTTTAATATTGCACTTGAAAAACAAGCTTATATCTTAAAATTAACAGACAAGTTTAGTTTCCTCCAGGAGAGGAAAAAAAAGTCTACTTTTTATTAAGTCCTCTGCTTTTTTTGTTTGTTTTGAGTTAGGTTTTGTACAGGTTTGTTCTTGTTGTTTTCCCCCCGCCTGAATAGTTTATGAACAACAATTGCTCAAGGGTCAAACATGCCCTCGCTGTAGATCTCTAAATCAGAAAGTAACTTGCACTTTTCAGAAGTTCTAACTAAAAACTATGCTAGACAAAAAAAAAAAAAAAAAAAAAAAAAAATGAAGTTACTGTTTTAGCTCAGACCAAAGCACAAAATCCTGGCTATTTTCCAGATTCTGGACTGGCTGCAGCTTCTAGATAAGCTGGCTGAAAGGCTCGAATAAATGCTTTCTGCAGCGTACAGACCTGTGACCCAGAGCACATTTCTCTAAAACGTTTGCTCCATTTAACGTACACATATAGTTTTTTTAATTGCTTATTGAGGAGAAAGGGGAAAGAGAGACAGAAAGTATTTGTGCATCTTGTAAGTAAGTATACTTTCTTATTGGAGAGATATCAGCAGAAGCGATAGTCAACTGTACCACCGAGACAGGTATCATGCACATAGACAGGTCATCGTGCAGCAAACCAAGTGATTTCTGCCTTTCAGGAAACCAGTTTATAATGTAATCCATTTGCACATTAAAGCTTAAACATCACTTTAGAAGTACATTGCTACAATATACAGCATGCTTCAATTTTTTTTTTAGAGCCAAATAGTCCATTTCAAAAAGCTGTAGGCCCACTGACCGTATATACATAAATCAGAGCAAATCCAGTCCATTTCATGTATAGAATCAAGTTATTACAAAAAATCTCTGTATTTCCAAAATTCTTTTTTCAATTTCTTACAAATACACACTGATTAACCTGTCAAAATCACCTTTCAAATTCATCTTCAGTCATTCACGTCTAGTTCCAGAAAGTAAAAGTTGAAACTTAACATTTGTCTACACTAAACATTTATAAAATGTACAGGTACAAAATTTCTGCTTGAAGAGCAATGATCAGACTAAAGCAGGGCTTTTGCACACTTACACGAATCACATTTCTAATTAGTTTTCTGCATTAGCTGAGGTTTCATAAAGTGAAGATTTCAGAATGCAACTTGAAATTCAACAATTAAATTGAATTGCAACAGCAATTCAACGATTAAAACAATTAATGGATTTGGACTTTTGAGGAGCATTGGGGTTTTGTTTTTACTTTGCATTAATCATCCAAGTATAAACATTCAACAAGTTACTATGTTCTACAGTACACATCCTCAAGATTTTTAGTCTTGCTAAGTACTTTTAGCTTCATCTGCTGATTTCTTTTCTCAAAAATCTCGAGTGTACACTGAATCTTAAACATCACTGGCTTTTCACTTTTTGAAATCATAATCAAACAAAATATTCAAGGTGAATGTTGCTAATTTAGCTTCTCTGACCAACACACTTACATTTGTAGTCATTACTCATGCCATCTGGCTTGATGCACTCATCAATAAATGAAACTATCCGTTGCATTATTGATTTTAGATAGTTGATTACTTTTTTCTCCCTGAAACTGTCATAGTTTTACACTTTATATTTTTTGCACTTCAGAGAGTCATTGCCAAATATTGCCACATAAATCTTATTCTTGTATTGTCCAACATACTTGTTTGACTCTACTACAGAATTTATACTATTCAAGAGGAGTTTAGAAAGCAGTCTGCTCTATTTCATCAAGACGTCCTGCTGTCAACAGCAACAACTGCGCAAGAAGCTATTTCTACTTTGATTGCTGCACTGTCACTTATAATTAACCAATTTTGCTATGCTTTAACGTTTTTTCTAACACAGGGGGGATACATTATTCATATGACATATAAACTAACCGAATATCCTTCAGCCGGTAGAACTGTGGAAGAAAGCTTGCAATGTGCATATTTCATGGGATGGTTTGGTGATATCCATTAGTTTTGACAGCAGTACCGTTCCATATTCTAAAGATTTCTAACAGCTTCACTATGCAGTTTCAACAAATAAAGACCAGGAAATGGAACTGGCTTGTCTAGAGCCAGAAATAGCTTTTACTAGTCAAATTAATGCATGCTTCACCTTGAGACTGAGGACATACTTACTACTCTTCTGCTGCCTGCATTGATGATCTTCATGTCTCCTCATTCTGCCTTAATCTCTTGACCACGTGCACTGATTGGGGACAGTGCCAAGATAAATCCCTGCTAGCACACATCAGCTATGACTGCTTTGGCGAAACCTTCAGTCTGACAGAAAATCTCGTTCTTGGATACATCATTTTTAGGAATTTCTTTTTCTTCTAAGCTGATGGTAAAGCATAAGAGTTTTTTTCTGGGATTTTTTATTTTTGTTTGGTTTGGGGTTTTTTGACTCAACTCTTTTCACTGGCTTCCACAATCAAATTTGTACTCCATATGCAAATTTTCAAACAAAAAAATCCAAAGTCTTTCTCATTTCAGGTTTTAAATTTGGATTTGTCATGTATTTCTATTCACGTAAAAAACATTGCACCAGCTGTTATGGACAGAGTGAAATGTTTCTGGAGACTTGATGTTTTCATTTATCAGAGATGTATAAAATATACATATACAAAGTAAAGCAATTGTGGTATGGCTTTGAGTACTTCCCTAAGAAAGCATAAGTAATTTGCCTACTAACATTCATTATAAAAAAAAGTAAAACTTCACTTTGCATGTTTAACCAAAATCACTTTGGGTTTCAGAACTGAATTTTTGAAGTTTCTCGAGTATAAAATTACGTCTAAATTTTAAGTCTCAATACAGTGTTGAGCAATAATTCTACCTACTCAGCAAACTGTTTTTATGAAGGTATTTAAAACACATTTGTATGAAAAATACTATAGGACTCATCTTTAAAATAAAGTGCTACCATAATTGGGAGCTTTGTGCAAGGTAATTGTGCATAGAAATCACCATCAAGCCTCTTGGCATTTGCTTTCTTACTTTATTCTGTATGAAGAGAACAACTGATCATTCTGCTCAAGTGCACTATGTTCTCACTATTATTTCAATCCAAACATAACCTAGAAGGACCGGGAACGGAATCTGGACCAGAAACTACTATTCTTCACTATTTAGAATATAGAGATTTCAGATTAACCTCGACCTAAAGAGCAACTTGATTCTAGATCTGCGATTAGCCTACTATCTTTCAGGTAGTTTTACAGTTCAATTTTCAACTGACCTGCTAAGCTCACATTTTACCTCAAAAACACAGATGTCCTGTGATGCTCTGTGAAGCACTTTGTCTAGTTTATTAATACTATTGATCCCTCAAGCATTTTTCAGAAATATAGTCTAAAGGATTGAAGAAAGGAGAGCAGAAATACAACATAAACAAAAGTGACATTACTAAGATCTTAGAAAAACCCTGTAGAATAGGGAATAAATCCTGCATTGTTTGAATTCTTGTTTTGTGTACTATTTGATATTTTTCCTGTACTGTATTATTCTCTCAAGACATTAAAATGCCTGCAGTCCTGTATGAAGTTAATTTTATCCAGGGTGGTTTTCTGAAAGGAAGTACAGAAAAGCAGCCAGAATGAAACAGATAAAAGCAAAACTGACTGGCTGGCCTTCTATTATTTCTCATATATGAATTTGAAAGCCTTAGCACATTTTACATCAATAGAGTATTATTTCAGTATAATTAAAGCTAACGTGGAAGACAAACAGGATGAAATCACACATGGAAAGCCAAAGAAACAGGAGGTGCCACCAGAGAATCCCAGCAGACATACTGCTGAGCACTTCCAGTACTTCCAGCATACCAAAACAAGTACCTGAACCGTTCCAATTCAATCTTCTAGCTCAATTTCACTGACCCAAGAGAGTCAAGTTGCTTAAGGTTTCAGCGATGGCTCTAATTATACTGGGCCTTTACTAACTCACAAACATACTTTCAGAGAACTACATTACTTGCAGAAACCACTTGTATTAATACCTTTGAAAAGGAAGGAAGAAAAAAACCAAACCCCACAAACAACATTCAGTTTGCAAGGATCCATCTTTCTTCCCTCCACAGAAACCCAAAAGCGCTGGAAAAAACACAATCATCCTCCGGGGGGGAGGGGGGGGGGGGAGGGGGGGGGAGAAGAGGAAAACTACCCCCCCCCCCCCCAAACCCAAAACAATAAAACCCCAAACTCCCCCCTCAAAAAAAAAAAAATTCAAACTACTACCAAACCAAACAAAAAAATGCTCCCTGCAAACCTGCCAAAAAATAACCTCACTCAGCCACCATAAAATAAGATTTTGCCAAGTTTGGGGGAGAGGGGAGTGTGTGTGGGGGGGTGGTTTTCTTTTGGAGTTTTGTTGGGGGGGGGGTGTCCCTATTCTGAAGTGATTGCATTTTCATTCCAAGAAAGTTCATTAACCCAGCAAATAGTCCCTTCCTTTGTTTAGGAAAAAATACCTTAATTGTAACTAGGAAACACTTTTGTGAAAAGAAGCAAGACTTATTCAAACAAATGACTAAGCACTAAGTGGAATGGAGGAAGATGTCCTGCAAAAAGCTGTTTATCTACAGCATGCCTCTCATGCCAAGTCAGAATTCCCATTTAAACTTTTATTAGCCTCATAGAATATATCTGGACACAGCTACTTTGACAATTGAGCCCTCTCCTCCAAAACTGGTTGATTATTTAAGAAACATAGGAACAGAATAATATGATGCATGTTATTTGCAAGAGTCAATCTGTTCTACAACTTTGACGGGAAAAGGATTAGAGCTGACCCATTTTTGCAATGAAGGAAAGCAGCACTGATACATTTCTACACCATGGCAACCATAATCTGCATTACCTACTTATGAAAGAACACAAAGAATATCAAGTACCCATTGAAAGTTAATAGTCTTATTAATATATGAATAATAAAAATGCTTTTTAATGCATACAAAACTGCTGCACATGTATTCTTGCTTTTAGGTCAGTATCTCTACTCCCGTTAACGACAAGAGCATTAACAAAGCCTGGCAAGGGGAGCTAATCAATATAGTTGTCAACTGTTCAAATAGGTCATATATTACTTTTTTTTAAATTCTCAACACAAATGTTTTCATATGGACATTTTTTTATAGAAAAAAATAAATTTTTATTCCACAGTAGGAGAAAAATTAATAAAACCCCCTCAGAAGTGATTATTAAAAGGCGGCAGCCAAATACACCTCAGAGCAGAAAGAGCAACGTTTTGACTTGAGACAAGTGGGGCACAAAATAATGTTGCATTCAACAGCAACAAATAGAACTGCAAACCTTTACGCAGTACTACTTTCGTGTTTTCTCTCTCCAACTTTTAAGCGTTCTCCATGATTTCTCTTCAAGAATTTGCACGTATTTAATCCTTTCTCCTCTAGATACAAATACATTTAGCAAAACATTCCTAGAAGTGACAAAAATCATCCGTTGTTCTGTTGCCTCTGACACAAAGGCTTGAAGATAGGAGTCTACTAGTGGACACTCTCCACTAGACCAGGTTGATCAAAGCCCCATCCAACCTGGCCTTGCTTACCAGTCTAAATCAAATTTCAAAGTAAAGCACGCTCTCATGGTAGACTTCAAAGACTACAATCTTGATAATTGCTTAATAATCAAAAATTATTAAACAAAAATTCACTGAGATACAGACATTTAAGTCTAGCATGTTGGTTTTGCTTGATGCTGAAGAGGCAGGCAATGTAACTGCTCAGTCAATGCTAAATATAGTATGGCAGTGACGTGACTTTAAACCCGAGGCTTCATTTATCCTTGTGCACACAAGCTAAAAGCACGGTGATCTATATTAAATGGCACAATGATAAATGCATATAAATGTTCTGAAGATTTGTTCTCCCTGGCTCTCGGGCAGTTAACAGTTCGAGTAGAAAAAGTAGCGACACATTTAGGCACGTTCATTTGCAACCCTCATGTAACATTTATGTGACCTACCAGTACTCACAGTACATAATACTAGTAGGTGCGAGGCAGTACAGAGCAGGGCTGAAGAAAGATACCACAGCTCCAGGCAGATGTTTATGGTAAATACATATTTGTGTGAGAATGGATCTACATAAAGCTGTTCTAGATAGAACTTAATAAGTCTAGATCTTAAAATCTTATCTAGATCGTAATAAAATGCACACTAATAACACTTTTAATAATTTCCTGATTCTCAGATAATATTGATAGTACTCTTAAAGCGTCCTTAATGCAAGGGAGTCTTATGAAGCATAAGGAACATATTTTTGCACTTTGCTTTTTCATATCTTTTATTGGTTATATTTACTTTCAGCAGTCTAGAGGAACTGCAAGTGTACATCACATAACATTCCTATGCAAGAGCATGAATAGAACAAGAGTCAAACAAAACTCAGTTGATGTTGAAATAGTTGTAGAAAAAAGTTCTAATTAATTTGATCTCCACTGCAGCTTATCAAGTCACCTAAGACCATATAAATAGCTTGTAACACATTTTATGATTCTGGAATTATGGTTTACAAGACAACTTAGACATTAGAAAAACAGAAGGATGTTAATTCCTGCCATAGTTTCTACAGAAGCAAACCTCTTGCTCTCTATAAAAGTCCAAATCAACTATGCAAGGCCAAGCCCAGGGAAAAAAAAAACCAAAAAACCATCTAATTGATGTTTTATGATTAATCATTTTGATTAATGATCTTATGAATTATTTTTATCAAAACTATCCAATCTGCCAGTTGCTTTATCTGTGCTAAGTTTTTTTCCTACATGTAACTTTGGTCCTGCCTGGACCTCTGTCTTATGTCTTTTATGAGTCCTTCAAAGGAGTTGACTAAGATTTCAAAAGCAGGCTTTCCTTATTATGCCTGTCTAGTGAATAACTTAACAGAGGCATTGCAAATGAAGCAGACAAGTGGAAGAAGGGGAAAGCAGTTAGGTTTTTAGGAAAAAGAAACATGCAGTGAAAATAACAAGAGACTGAACAAACCTTTATCTGATATAAAAAGTAGCAACAAAAGACAACCATCATTAGACATCAGCAGCACACAAGCACCAGTATCTCTCTGAGGTATCACAGAATCCCATCAATACTCACATCATGAGAATATTCATTATAGTTTAGAATACAGGAACCCGACCTAAATCTCTATGCATAATTTTTTTTTTTTTTTTTAGTGACTATTCTGTTCTTCTGTGGAAAAAAGCAATCTTATCATCATTCCTTTCATTAATAAAAGTTAGCTTGCTTTGTTTCGTACTTGTATATACGCTAAATTCTACATTATATGATTTGAAGCCTGGTACTGAAATGTGTTTGAACAACATAAATGATTTAAACATGTCTGTGCTGCAATTTTAAGAATCACGGGCTGTGGGAGGGAAGGTACCATGCGCCAAAGCTGTTTTCCTACGTTCCCTAATTAGTCATCTTCCACAAACTACAAGTCTCCAGCCTAATTCAGATCTCTTGGGATCCCTCGTAATGCACACTTTCACACCAACAACCTCCAGCGCTGTCTAGAGCAGTCCTGCGTGCTCCAACCATCTCTCACTTTTCTCACTTTTACCTTCTCCTTCACGGTCATAGGCACATGAGAGGACCCTCAGGGAGAGCTGAAAGCTTGTTTCCACAATGTCCATTTATTTCGCAGAGGTAGTCAGACCCGTTTATTTAACACACCACCATCACTCCACTTCTCTCCATGCAGTAAATGCACAAGTATATTTACAGTTCAGACAAGAGAAAACTCAATCATGTTACGGCTTTTTTCCTTCTGACCACATTAGAATAATTCTTACTCTTATTCTCTGTTGCAAATGCTCACAGAGAATACCTTTTATATTTACTTCCTCTGTGAATTTGGTTTTAAAGCAATAGTACTAGTAAAAATAATTAAAAAAAAAATAAGAAGGACATCATCAGTAATTGTGACCAAGGAAGTAAAAGTCACATTGCAAATTTCTGTATTTATCATTTATCCTTTCTTACTGATGTGAAGGAGGAGTATTCTTATTTGATATATTTCAGGCACCAATCAAG
Source organism: Balearica regulorum gibbericeps (assembly GCF_011004875.1). Classification (NCBI taxonomy): domain Eukaryota; kingdom Metazoa; phylum Chordata; class Aves; order Gruiformes; family Gruidae; genus Balearica; species Balearica regulorum. The sequence continues at coordinate 65,320,694 of NC_046188.1, forward strand.
TTCTCCTGGCGGGAGCTGAAATCAAGTTAGATCTTCCTCCCAGTGTTCCCCAAAGCCTATTATGAATCTTGGACAGAAGCGTGTGAGGCCAAATCAGTCTCAATGACATGGTTTGAACACCTTTGATCACAATATAGGTGACTTTGCAATTGCAGCTAGGAAACGTCCTTTCAAATGCTTCAACTGACAGTAGAAGAGGCCACAGAGAATAATGCACTGAAAGAAAGAGAAAGCAATCTTTTCTTCTTTAACTGCACGAGCCACTAAAGCTGTTACATGCGACTAAATTCCTAAAGAGCAGACACAGAAGACTGTGGTGAGGTCCCAAGCAGAAAGTTTATTTTTAAGGTCATTTATCACTCACTAAAATTAGTCTTCCTTGAAGTTAGTGTTTTTCAGTAGATAAAACCAAGCAAACTGTCACTGGTATGGGATGTTACTATCAGTGTCTAACCTGTTTTCTAAAGCTACAATAATGGGGTTTCATAGAAGTAAAAAAGGCCAATAAAATTGGGCTTACTATTTGTTTTACTTCCTAGTGTTCCAGGCAATCAATAAGAAGCAATCCTTTTAGAACTGTCATCTAGTATACTTGCATCCAAAACATTATTTTTAAAAATAAGAACTGTGCAAATTTTAAAAGACGTAGGAACAATCTATACTAGCTTTAATTGTTTTATGTTTCCTAATTCACTAAACATTCATATTAGACCATTCACAATAGACATACTTTACAATCTCAATCAGCACAGAAAAGTTATTACTTTCAATTGGTCTAAACAATTTTTTTCCCCAAAATGGGAATGCTGTTTCTAAAAAGGAGAAAACAAACCAATTTGTTATAATCATACAGGTGGATATAATAAATTTGGGCACAGACTTTTAAAATACCAAGTAAAAATAACAAAACAGAGTATTCTGCTGTATTTTATTTTCTATCAGAAAAGAAAGTCGAAACAACAATCAAACACTTTTCTTCACCATGAATTCTTAACCTGAAGTCTTACTTCAATTTAACTTCAATTTTAGAGCCAAACCTTTGCCCAATTATCATCTGGATAGCCTCGTGACCAAAGAGGTTTGTCTGTAACACATACTATATCGTACAGTATCATTTAAGTCTGCACAGACATGGAAAGAAACAACAAAGGCTGATTCATACAGTCCTTTAAATAGTAACTATATATTTCTACTGAACAAATATAACTCATCGATCTAATGGCATTTTACTCAAGAAAGTACAAATACATTTTCCTTAATGGTTCTTTCAAGCCGAATTTAACTACAGCTCTGACTTACATCTGGAAAAAAAGGGATGAAAAATAGCTTTGAAGTTATATTAGAAAGTAACAGAGGGAACAAATGACTCATATTTAGTCGTTCCTTTATTTCCATTGGACAGACATCTATGTCATAATTTTAAATTTGTAAGAAAAGGAATTATTCCACTCATTAGAAAAAATTTCCAATTACTTGTGCTGCACATAGTAGATCCAAAGCTAATTTGCTAACATCAAAGATCATTAACCATACGCCATGTCCAAAACCAAAGGGCTCCTAATTAATGCTGAAAACCTGAAAAAGCAGCTCTGAACTATTCTTCCGATTGATAGCAGCCTGAAAATTCACAGTGCATAATTCTGCTTTTGTCACTCGGTCTTTCCATTTACTTGTTGTAGGAGAAGCTGTTTAATGTGTGCTGTTGCATATGTAATATTAATAGTAATTGAGCTTGAAAATTTATCCTTTCTGACTGCTGGCTATTTTGCTGCAATGTATCTGCATTAAAATCAACCAGGACAGTGTGCTACTTAAAAATTGTTGGATTCTTGAGTTTAAAAGGCAGACTTTTGACAATTGCATCTGCAGACTTTGCTAGTATGTTGTCAATTATTTTTTATTCTTTCAAACAGTAAGGTCTCTCATCTAACACTGATTTCTGAAGTATATTCACTGGTGTTTTTTTTTTTTTTTAAAGAAATAACTGTAAAAGATTTGTAGCCAAACTACAACATGGTAGAGATTACAGTTATAAAAGACTAAAATAAATGTTGTACTTCTACCAGAGGGAGGTATGTATTAAGTCACAAAGGCTACGCTACGTGACCATCAACCATTTGGCTTATCTTCATAGTATCAAATTATAGTGAAAAAAAGATTTGTGTTTTTTTTTTTTTAACTGTAAGCATTCTAAGCAACACTTTACAAACATATTTGACATCATTCTACAGTACACAGAACTACATGCAATATGAAAGTTCTTGATCTCTCCCCTATCCAACCAGAATAAACACCAGTTTCCAAAGAGTTTACTAGGCACAGATTTTATTATTTAAAAGATACAAAGAAAGTGAGGGACTTCCTACCATCATTTTACTGTCTGAAAACAGAGTAACAGAGCAGCTAAATTTGCCCACAGTCATAGATGGAATATCTTAAAAAGGAAAAATTAAGTTTGGTTGGGTTTTTTTAGCAGAGGATTACTCAGATAAGCCTGGAAACAATCAGAGGTTGCTACATCCTACAGACAGAACAGACAAAGGAGCCTGGATAACTTTCGCCAGTTCAGAAACATCACCATTTTCTCAATACCGTGAATTAAAATAGGCCTTTATTTACATCTCGGCCTGTTCAGAGACTACATACAACTAGTAGCCAAAAAAACCCAGCAAGACTCCAAAGAGCTGCTATTTCTCTTGATGCCATCACCTTCAGAAAACATCTCATGAGCTATCTTATGAGACAATAATAGTCAGTACGGACCTTCGATCTAAGCCTACTGCTGTTTAAGGTACAAGTTATTCAAACAAGTTGAATTAGGCAGCCTGCTGTACCTCTCTTTTTGAGTCAGTTGGCTGATTCTCTGTCTGAATCAGAGATGCTCACACTTTGTAGGTAACACTCGCACCTCATGTCGAGGGTTATCAAGGCTGATGGCACCTTTCTAATGCTTGCGCTCAAGGGTCGCCGGGCTACTTGAACTACCAATAATGGGTAAAGATTTCCACACACAGAGCATTTTCACTAGGACTAGTTGCAAATCCTCTTCAGTTTTGAACTCTACTATCATCGCTCTGTTTTCCTGCATCAGGACTCTTAAGTATGATAAAGTTTACATTTCAACTTTCCTCCTGACTTGCATCAGAACACAGATAACATTAATTTGCATAGTGGTACTTCTGCTTCTTACATAGATGCTTGATTTTCTGTTAACATCAAACATAACCCTACTTCTGTTTTTGAAAGCACATTTTAAAACATATTTGAACATTCCCTTAGAGATAACTTATGTAGAAAATACCTGGATGTTAAACACCTGGAAAACATCTGGATGTTAGTTCACATCTGGATGTAATGGAGAAGTCTAATTTCACTGTCTGAAATGCAACTCGATCACAGAAACTGAAACCTTGTTTTGTCTTCAATAAAACAAGAAACACACTTCTACTTTGCTATTACTCTCAACTGTTGTCAGGAAGGATTCATCCAATAAGTGTTTACCCACAGTTCTTAATAACAGAAACAAGTTTTGCTTTCAGTCAAGCAAATAGCATGGTGGCTTTCAGATTTCAAGCAAGACCAACATTCAGTCCACAAAACATAAAAACTAAGTATTACTGTAATAGTGTAGTTTTGCTATTTTTTACTTATGTATATATGGAGGCTTATATCAGAGGCTTAAAAATCTCTCTAAAAATATTAATCTGCCAAATTCAAAACATTACTGGTTATTGCTCTTCCAAAGTTTTCAGTTTGGGTTTTGGGGTTTTTGTTTCGTTGTTGTTTTGGTTTGTTTTTTTTTTTTTGGGGGGGGTGGGGGGTGGGGATGGGGGTGGGGTGAGAGTTTGTTTAGGTTTTCATTTTTTCAGGAAGTACTGTGCCCACTGCTACCGACTCAAGTAATTGTACGACAGAAAAGAAACAAGCAATGAAGTCTTAGAAGATGTACCAATGCAGTAGTTTACTACTTCATGATCTTCTGTTTCTGTAGTAGCAACATAAATGTTTCACCATAGGGCCTATAAAGAGAAAATAAAAAGGTGTACCGCAACTGCAACACCTGCTTTAAAGTCCAAAGGATTATCTTCAACAAACTAAGAAGAACAAAGCCATGCTCAATACAGGATCAGGTCCCACTTTTTCTTAGACTTTCTTAACCACCTTTATTTTTTATTTCCAATTTTCTACTACATAATTATTTGAGACCCCACCTATGAACTTTTCAAACATTTTCTGCTATAAAGTGCATGAAATAATTCTATATATCTCTTGTTTAATGAAATATTGAATAGTTAGCAATTCAGTACCATAGTTTGACAAGAAGATTTTTTTAACAGACTCATAACAGCTTAAAAGAAATATGATTTTGAACTACAAAACTCTAGAGATAATTTTGAAGTAATTTAAGCAGTAGCTAATACTTTACCAATTTCTACAAATACACCAGCTAAGTAAAAATAATTATGTAATTTTCACTCACAACAGGATTCTTTCTAACACGATATTTTTTGTCCTAAAAAGGAAATGCTAAATTTAAAAAGTCTCTAAATTCCAAGTGATGAGGTACAGAAAACTTACACGATGTCATCGCATGTTAAATGATGCAAAATTACTTCCTCTGTAAGAAATATTTACCTTTTCATTCATCTGCAGGAACGAACAAGTGAACAATCAAAACATCTGTGATTGATTAGAAGAAGAGGTGTCATTTTTTTCCACCAGGCTGCAAATCTCTGTATGTCTTCATGCCTCAACTTCCTATTGAATCTCTAAAAAGAAATACCTCTAGAGAAAAAAAAAAAAAACCAAAACCCCTTAGGGCTGAAGGAAAAAAGCTTTTTATTTTGAAATGTAAATTAGCTGCTCTCGCATTGTCACCTACACAGTAGAATCAGATTATCAAAATTTGGAAAAGCCAGCCATTGTTTTTTCATTTTAAAAAACCCTCTGGTTACTCAGAGTTAAACATCATAACCCTGCAACATAAATTATGATCCAAAGCTTCAAGTCCTACACTATCTTGTGTATATTTAAAGTGACATAAAGAGACAAAGATGAGGTAAGGAGTGTATTTCAGAAAGATCCACATACCTTCAATTTAAAGTCTACTAACGTTCTTCAGGAAGAACAAGGACAACTTAAGACATATTTCAGTTCTCTCCTATGATTCTCTGTTGTAACTCAAAGGAAACAGTCCTTGAGGAATGCTGCTTTTAAGGAATAGCTAATGACTATAGTCATACTACATTCTATACTTGCAAAACAAAAGATTGCTAATACTGTTAAAATTTCTAAAATAGTAATAGTAAGACTTCTCCCTCCTAGAATAAGTTTTAACTGTCTAGTATTTAAAACTTTGAAAAGAAACTGGTCTGCAACCAATAGAGTCTGCAATTTTTTTACTTTATATGATACAAGTATTAACTTCAACATGCTCAGGCCTTCAACAGGAAAGCTCTTAAGCATCTGGTAACCGATTGTACTTCCATCAGTGTCAACAGCAACACTTTCCATTATTTCGGGGTTGGAACTAGATGATTCTATAACTTCAGTTGAGCATAGTTAAGGCATTATAAAGATGGAGAAACAGGTTTTCACGGAAATCAGAATAGTTTGGGTTGGAAAGGACGTTAAAGACCATCTAGTTCCAACCTCCCTGACATAGACAGGGACACCAAAGTGACCCGTCCAACCTGGCCTTGAACACTTACAGGGATGGGGCACCCACAGCTTCTCCGAGCAACCAGCCTCACCACTCTCACAGTGAAGAATTTCTTCCTAATATCTAACCTAAGTCTAGCCTCCTTCAGTTTAAAGCCATTACCCCTCATCTTATCACTATATGTCCTTGTAAACAGGCCCGCTCCAGCTTTCAATATATTCAGCGTGTCCTACAAAGACACATCAGTACCTGAAAGGCACCATTACAGCCACACCATTTCCCCTACAAGACTCTCAAAAAAAAAAAATGCTGATTCAACTGGTGCAAAGACTTTCTAAAAAAGGCTGCATCCATGGTAGAACTATGTCCTTCAGTTATAGCACAGGCTTTCATGACAAAGTCATTGAAGCATAATAGCTTTTTTACCATTTTGTCACCATAGGATTCTGATGGAGTTGGATTTTTGAGGGGCAAGGGGGAGTGACTCCAGTACAGTTGGAAAGGGTTTTGACTTTAGCATAATGCTGAGAAAAGCAACAGGCAGGCAAATACACACTGACCGCCTTTGACAAAGCAAATCACTTCTCCCAATTTCACCCAGGCAGGCATTATTTGGACAGTACTGCCAACTGTTGAAAGCGTCACGGAGTAACAACCACCCCAAAATGGTATTTTGTGTAGGTTTGATTCACAGTCCATTTAAAATACAGCATCTTTCTGGTCCTCAGTTAATTTCTGCAGATCATATCTCCCTAATGTTTTTCTCTCAAAAGACAAGGGTGTAATTGTCTTTTTTTTCTGCTTCTAAATAGCATAACTTTTGATGCTTTGCTCTCTACAAGCCTTGCTCATTATCCTTCAAAGCACAGCTTTAATGAAAATGCGGACAGAATAATCTGAGCAGTTACTGAAAACATTTAGAAAGGTCATTTCCTCAGGCCAGTGGAATAATCCAAGAAAACAAGGATTCTTTTTCATCAGCATGTCCCTTTAAGCATTTTTTTTTTGTAGAGTCCATTTCCATCGCACATTCTGCTCATCCAAAAATCTTTCTCTCTCATCCTCTTTCCATAAGTTCTTTTTTGAGGGAAAAATAGCAGAAGGACATTAAATGTCATAAGGATAACAGCTATTCTAGTGCAGACAGACAAACTTCAGACCATCTGACAAGCTGGAGCACAGCAAAACAAATGTATAGGTACAAGATCCAGTTCCCTTAGATGAGTCCTATTTGCATTACTCTGATCCTGGGTTGAAATTCATCCAGACAATGCTCTATAGCTAAGACAAGTAAATTTCTGACCTAATGTTTGAACACTAGTAAGGTAAGGTACAAGCAGTAAAGTGGCTCTTCTGTCATTTTACTGGAAGACTCAAGGGATTTATATTCCTTCACTATTTGAATTAGAGAAATGCGTGCACAGGTAGCAAGGTGGGTGTCAGTCTCTTCTCCCAAGTAACAAGTGATATGGCAAGAGGAAATGGCCTCAAGTTGCACCAGGGGAGGTTTAGATTGGATATTACAAAAAATTTCTACACCAAACGAACGGTTATCAAGCACTGGAACAGTCTGCACAGGGAGGTGGTTCAGTCACCATCCCTGGAGATATTTTAAAGATGCGTAGATGTGGCGCTTAGGGACATAGCTTAGTGGTAGACGTGGCAGTGCTAGGTTCATTGTTGGACGTGATGACCTTAAGGGTCTTTTCCAACCTAAACGATTCTATAGCTTCATGTTTCAATTCTTCCTCTATCTTATTTCTACAACTCTTTCTATAAATGTTAAGGTCAGTCTCAAAGGAAACTCCAATACTATAACTCAGTCTTTTACAAAGTCACTTGTTTCCAGCTGTCTATTTTTCTGTCAAGCAAAGTTCTTCTTTATCATTCACCACTTAGCAGTTCCTCCAGAAGTGCTACCACAATTTGTCCCTGTTACATTTTGGAAATTATTTCACTGAATGAAGACAGTTGTATTTCTACAAGTCACATTTTCAGCACCACTTCCTTCTCTAGGCAGTATCTGAGCAGGTCTTTCACAGCCACCGTGAGAATCTCCAAATGCAGAGGTCCTAGACATGCTGCTTCTCTTCAGAGCTGCATAAACCGTCAAGCTTAAGCCATAGGAGAGCAACAAAGAGGACACATTCCTTTGCATCCCCATTGTTTCAGTTGTGCTTCATTTACCAAGTTCTTCAACAATTCATGCTTCGGCTCATGCCAGAATTAAAATCCAAAGTTATAGTCTTGCCTTCAGAGAAAGAAACATTTGTTTCTCTCTTACTGCAGTGTGTCCAACGTATGTTAGTCATCTAGTGAAATCATGCGAATCTTCCCTGACGTTAGTATTTAATACATAATGACATCACTAAGTATCATAGCACTCATAGACTGAGATTGAAAGTCTATTTATTTCTCTTTCTCACTCCATTACCTGCCATCTCTCCTCCTCTTTCCTGAAGCTGAACTGATTTTCTATCCCTATTCCTTTCATCCTACAATGAAAGCTAAGCCAGAAATATTTTCAACTCTGTTCCCTGAATGTAACATAATTTAATGACACAGTTCTGTCCCATACATTTCCAAGTTGAAAGTACACTTGAAGCGTAGAATACCATCTGCTACCTGGGGGAGGCAGGGGGAGACGGGCACACACACACACAAAAAGCCATTAAAAAAAAGCTTTCCTCCCAGCCAAAGCCAGGTTTGAAGGTAAAGGCATGTACAATGAACCTGAGTGATATAGAATGGAGCTGGGGCAAGGACTGCAAGGTAGCACAGAGGTGGTAGTGCAGTACTGTAACATTTTTACTGTATCTCAGCTACCTCCATCCTACTTTATATTTTCCCTCAAGCGCTGCATCTTAGATCTACATGCCACTATACCCAACATATCTGTATGCACTGCAACACTGGTAGAGGAAATCTGAGACTTGTTATTTTCACATGGCAACACAAAACAATGTTTTCTGTTAGAAGAGTATGCTCTCTTTCCTGATGCTCAAAGGGCAGGCATAGTGACAATTACATCAGACTAAAAACTAACACAGGAATCATAACATTACCAATAAAAAAAAAAAGAAAAAGAAAGAGATGGCACAAGCCAACTGATAACAATACCTATAAACTTAAGCATGCGTAATTGTCCTAGTTTTCAGCTGGGACAGAGTTAATGTTCACAAAAAGCTGGGAGGGGACACAGCCAGGACAGCTGACTCCAACTAGCTAAAGGGATATTTGATACCATATGATGTCATGCTCAGTATATTTGGGGGGGGGGGGGGGGGGGGGGGGGTGGTGCAGGGGGCTGGCCAGGGAGGAGGGATCACTGCTTGGGGAGGGGCTGGGCATAGGATCCAGGGGTCAGCTAATGACAGTGTGTATCATCCGCTTTGTATATTCTAAGTACTGATGTTATTTCCCTCTCCCTTTGCTGTCCTGTTAAACTGCTCTTATCCCAACCCACAAGTTTTAGCTTTTTCTTCTGATTCTCCTCCCCATCCTACTGGAGAAGGGGGTGAGGGGGGCAAGGAGTGAGCAAGCAGCCCCATGGTACTTAGTTACTGGCTGGGGCTAAACCACAACAACAATTTACTCAAAAAGAATGAAACACTAGTAGCTCCTTTAAGCAGGAACTAAGTGAACACAAAGGAAAAAAGACAGGAAGCCTAAAAGCTATAAATCTAAGAGAGATCTTAGTGGTCACCAGAGTATGGGTGCAAAACAGTATGCGGTAAAACAGCCTCGCTTATAGCTTCACACTATGAAGACCCCTCCAGCCCTGCTTGTTTAGTCACTGCTTCATTACTAGCAAACCTTAAGCATTCTATACAACACGTAGAGTAGGTTCAGAAAACAATAAAGAATATACTTTAGTGCTCAATATATTGAAACCAGCAACAGCAAAAGACGACGATTAAGTAAATTACTCTAGTTCAGAGGCTTCATACCATTTGCTGGGATAAACTGAAATGGATTTCTGCCACAAATCACCTGAAAGTTGTCAGGAGAAATACTTGCTCCTAGGTCTCTTCCACCATCTTCACCACTGATTTAACATCAGGGAATAATACTGACAGCCTAATCATGTTGCCATATTTTGCAAATACTTAAGCAGAAAAAGGCAAAAAAGCATCACCCACCAAAGTAGATTGTTAGTAAATAAACTACAGTTTATTTAAACTAACAGCCTACTCCTAGAACAAATTTTCTCTATTAGTGGAAGATAGTGAGTGACTAGAAAGAGATGTATTAGATATCATTATATCCCATATAAACACCCGATTTTCCCTTCTCCATCTCTCCATGTCTTCTGCCTGCTACAGAAGAAATATAGACCTTTTTGGAAGTAGCTGTGCAGGTGAGTAAGAAACAAGGCAGGTAGGCACTAGACTGATCAGTATCAAACAAAATGAATACAGTCTGGAAGGGTGGAAAACTCCGCACTAGGCTAGAACATATTCCTGCACGAGGAGTCTGGAGGGAGCTCTGTTTTGCATGCTGCAGTTATATCAAAGGGGCCAGTTTAGTTTTGGAAACAAGAGGTCATCCAACATTATTATTTTTCATATTTGACGTTAAACACTGGCTGTTCTTACACAGCTCAGCCTAAGAATCAAGCCTTAAATACCAATTTGGATCAAAAACATTGAAAGTGCTAATTGAACTGGCAAAGATACAATGCTCACAATTAAAAGATGTGTCCATTTGGTTAGTGGCCAGATCCGTAGCTGGAATAAAGTTGCAGATGCCAGCTGATGATCTGAGCCAGTTCCACTCTGAAACACAGTACTGTGTTTCTTTCTTATACATTGAAAGGGACTACAGTGATTCTTACATTGCAGAGTAGTCACTGACCTCAGATACTGGCTCTTAAACGAGGAGTAGCATTTTCTTCTTTTCTGAGTGGCGCAGATCCAGCCACAATTTAAACATTAGAATATCCAGATTCTGTTTTCAACAGAGCCATCCTTCAGCTATGATGTACAGCTCTTCCTGTTGATGTGCAATGTCCGATTTCTTACAGATACACACTTTTTTCTTTTGAGTTGCCTATTAAATTCCAAGATAAATTCAAGTACAGCCTATGCCATGCCTGTATTCTTCACTTTTGCACATTAGAAGGCACATTAAGTTGATCGGTACTAATTTGATGAGTGCTGGAACATTCTCTCAGTCATTGTTTTCACTGCTCACAGAGGACTAACAATACCCCATGAACAATTCCCAGTAGAAAATGTTAAAAAAAACAAAGGGAAAACAACTTTTAAAGCATCAAAGGCTTAAAATACTCAAGTGACAAACAAACTAGAGTTGTTAAAGATGTATCTGGGACACATCACAACTACTATAATACCCATTCAATACCTATTAAGGGCAATAATTTCAGATAGTCATAAATATCAATCAGAAAATAAAAAGAAACACCACAGACTTGAAAGCAGAATGCCTTTTATTTCACAGAATGAGATGGCTCTCAGAGCAAGATAAAAGGAAGTCAAGTCAGATAGCTTAGTATACCCGAGCACCCTCGTGTGTTTGGCAGCAGGATGCCATAAAGTTAGGACACTGAGAACACACAGTTAATTCCCATATTCAAATAGAAAGTTATAAAACTGCTGAAGAACAGTATCCTTCAGGATCCCAGGCATGTCAAAAGTCAAAGTGGAGTGGGCAAACCCTGAAAGATTACTCCTATAACACAAGTGATAGTCACTCTGACCTATATCAAGAGTCTGCCTTGTCTCCTCATTGTCCCAGAACAGATCCTAGACCAAGAATGGCAAAGTAAATAGCTAGCAGGCTGTAAAACAAGAAACTTGAACAAATAAGGAAACAAATCTGTATATTATGCATTCCGCATTTACTGCGGTTCCATAGACTTTAAAGTGAGTAGTAAATCAGGTGCGCATTAGCAAAAAAAGGCTTTAGAGAAAGAAATAAAAACTAGGATTCACTGTATGTCAGTATTTCAAGGATCTAAATCATGAAGTAAATTTAAGTAAAACCTGATGCTTATATTCTTCTGTTGGGGGATAATTGTAAACAAGAAGAATGAAAAAGCCAACCATCTTTCGCACAAGAAGCCTTAACCCAGTTAGATTTCTATTTTAGAAAACTTAGAGTTAAATATCAAAGGCCAAATTGAAAAATAATCTGTAACTATCTCATCTATAAGAGAAGATTTCTCCATCCAAAAATTGAGTGTTCTCTTGGTTCGGTCTTTGCTAAGCTGAGTGCCAATTTCTTATTCTCTTTCCGTACATGCTAGGAGGATCCCACTGGAAACTTTATATTATTCTAAGAGTCATGGTGATTCAGTGAACACGGTGAATGGCACAATGACCCCAAAGGTGTCAAATGGGTGTTTTTGCTAGTAATTACTGAAGGTGATCAAATAATTGATTTAAAGCTACGGTCTGTTACAAGTTTTACTCCCGTAGAATCCTGCCTCACCAGTCAATATTCCCAGGGCTACATGTCTGCTGAACAACACAAACTTCCATGACCTTGACCTATAGAGACCGCAAAACAGTAAGGATTTGTTTGTTTGTTTTTAATTAAAGCTAAGAGATCTTAGCCCATGGTCCTCCCTCATTGGTAAGATGCACTTATAAATCTGTTGCTATTTCGTGTAACAAAGTTCTATATTGTTTATTCCACTAATATTTTGAAACCAGATATCAAACTTGGTGTCACATACACTATAATACAGGCACTTTAGCTGCCAAAAATGGTTTCTGTATATAAAAGGAAGTCCTTTACTCAGTATCACAAAAATAGTAATTCAAACCAGAAGTGGGCAAAGGACTGGTGCGGTGTGAGAGTCTATAAATGGATTCACTTAAGGCTGTAAGTTTATTTACTCTGAAATCGATTTCATTGAAGTATCCCATAGTCACATGGGAAGAGGTCTATAGCTGTGAACACGGCCTGAAGTTTTAAAATGTCTAAGCAATTGTTAAGCAAACAAAGATTAAGGGTCAGGCACAACACATTTCTAACACTGCCATATGCATTTAAGTAATCACTTCATTTTTAAAGGGTTTGTGAGTTGTTGGGGGTTTTTGGTTTTATTTGGGGGTTTGGTTTGTTTTTTAAAGATTAATCTTGATGTTCAGTATAAAGATACATACATATGCTTTCATATATTACTGAAAGTTATTCTCTTCTATTATTCCTGTTTCAACATCAGGAAGACAACTGAACCTCCAATACCAACCTCCACTCCTTAAACATATCCTAAGTTGTAGCAACAGACATTCATTATACAGGTTTAACCAGGGAGAATTTCAGTTTAGATTATCCAGAAATGTACCAAAACCACCAATTCATTTGTTTTTGTAGTATTTGAGTTTTTTCCAATACTCCAAATGAAGGTGTAACGGAAATCTGGATCTTCTGAGTATTTTAAGGAACAGGTATTTACATGAGCATATTAAGAAGGATCCTTGAACTAGTGCCAAGCTGAAAACCCACATCAAATGAAGCAGTAGTGAGCCTAAGCATGTCCAAAACCACCCACAGCTGCTTTTTACAAAAGCAAGATTTCATCCATTTTTCCACTTAGGTTTTACATCCTAATTCCCATACAGGCTTTTGGAGGAAGAGAATCAAGGAAAGCAAATAGAAAAAGAAATCTTCCCACCTTTCTCCCTCCACACAAATAAAAATTTGGAAACCTAACACAGACTACTTCATCAATTCCAAATTACCTTAATTGAAAATGATGTTGCATGGCAAAGTAATCGTGGTAAAAGAATGAACACTGATCTTGGCTCCAGTCACCTGTCTTGCAGAAGTTCGTACTAGTATTGTTTGATAGAATTTTATAAATCAGCATCTTCTAATCCCATCTGTTTCTGTAGGTATGTATCCAAATCGTTGACAGAACGCTTCCTCTACTTTCCTCCTTTGAAGAAAGTATAACGGGGTCAAGAGGCTTAAGTACTGGAAGGAGAAAACAATCATTACAACATCCATTCAAAGACAGTGTTAAATCCTCAGTCATTGTAAACCAGCATAAATACAAACATATTAATCATAGGAGGTCACTATTTCTACTATTTCTATAATTATAGTATGATTACAGTACAGTAAGAGCAGCAGCACTCAAGATGGTAAATAAGTAAGGTAATGCATATTGATTAAATGCAAACCTACCAGTCTATAACAACTAACATCTGTCCAAAGGAGAATAGATTGCCTAAATTTTATTAATAAATCTTTTTCCATAATACCATAAATAACATGGCAATGTAGTTCCATATCTGCAATCACAGATCACTTTTTGAATGCCTTGTCATCTCTGTATGTAAGAATGGTATGAATGAAGCCTGACATTTTCTTTCATTATCACAGGTAATAGAGATGCTTTGAAGTCCAACTACCCCAAGTAGCGTAAGCATTTTTTCTTTTTATCTTTTGCCTCAGTTTATGTCTTTTTATTTTTACTCAAAAGCAGATGCAAGATTCTGCTCATCCCATCTATTGGTCCAACGATGCTTGAAATCCAATTTTACAAGCCTAGTCATTTTCAAAAGCACAACTAACATTTTTTGCATGGATTTAGAGGTTATGTGAAATGCTGCCAGTTCATAAAAGGATTTGAGGCCTGAAAAGACTCAGATCTTTCTCTAAAGTAGATTTGGAGGGGTACCTGGCATGCAAACTTTGTGAAAGCTTCAGAGCTAGTCGAGAAAAGAGTATATGCAACAGCACCCACTGTTTCACACACCCCAAGGGAGTTGTTTGGAACAACCCTCAGGATGGGTCAGATGCTGCTGCAACAGGAGACTGCGCTGATAGCCCAGCCTAGCTAGGAAAAACCCACCGAGACAGCAGACTGCTGAGCAAGCACTTAACACAATGGCCATTTCTGAAGTTACTTTTCCAGTAGTGTGAGACCCATGTCATAACGGCATTACCAGAATAAATATAAGAGTCTGTTGAAATACAGGGAACTACAGAAAGTTTTTCTCTTTTTCACACTGACGTGCAAGACTGTCCAACTGAAAGACTGCAAAAGTGGAAGTTAACAGAATAATTCCAGATTAACGTGTTTGCCAGAAACGATGCTTGTCTCCAGGATCATTTCCTGCATTTGAAGCAAGTGGCAAGATATAAAGAAATTAAAGCCCAATGTTATCTGTAGAAATAATTTGATTATTTTTTTTTCCTGCAAAAGGTGCATCCAAATTTGATGCCTTAGCTGTTAAAAAAAAAAGATTCGGCTGTTCTGAAGCATTTCATTCTATACAAGCACAAGCATATATATCTATTCAAGCCACTGAGAAAAGATAGCCAAAAAATCAATTTTTCATACTTCATTATGTGTCTACAACTAGAAATCCTTTACAGAGAGGCACACACACTACACATATTTGTGTATTTTCCCTTGAGCAAAAGGTATCTTTTTACATTCAAAAAATACACTAATGGAATTGGATACAATTTTGCAATCTTTAGTTTCTTTTTATCAGTATCCACAATGATGTTTTGGCATCTATTCTAGATGAGAAGACTTTCCCACTGCCATTCTTTTTCATTAAATTAACAAGAAACAGGTAAGAATTCTCTCCATCCTCATTAGTGTGTGGTAAATAATGAGCACTAAGGAGATTTCCACATACACACACTCTCTATAAAACAGTGTTATCTGTAAACACTGAAAGATTTACCCTTAAGTTAACATTAGGTGTACATCATTTATGAGGTTTAAAGTATATGGAGCATACGTGTCTGTAGCACAAGAGGAGTCTGCTCTATTGCCCTAGAATTGAGGTGAAAGTGCTAGGTTTTTTACTACTTTGCTTATTAGGAGACAGATTTTTAAATCATCTTTTTAAGCTTTTATTTTAAAGAATGAAACCTACACCAATAACATAATTTCCAAGTCATGAGCAGTAACAAGCAAAGCAGAACAACTCTCCTTCCTCCAATGCTTTCTCGCACTGTAAATAGCTTTTTTTTTTTTTTATCTTTGTATCAAAAGAGTAACACCTGGATGCAGCTAGCCTCTGGTAAGATACAAGTAAATAGAGTATCTCCAGAATAGTATCAATACTCCAAATTATTCATTCACTACTTAATGTCCTCTTTTTATCTCCCTCCTAACAGATATCAACATTAGCCCGTTTTTCCCATCACACCCCCCACCCCTCCCTTTTATATCTTATTTCATTCTATTAGGTCACAGAATGCCTACAGTGATTTCTCACTTCTGACTTTGTATAGTGTAACTTCCCAACATTTTCCCTGCAAATCAGGAGGTCGGGAGGATTGCTTGGACATGTATGTTTGTTTCCAGCTTAGTCACCAACTGAATTGCTGAAAACACATCTACTTATTTCTCCAGATCGGTCCTTGCAAATATTCACAAGAACAAAGATTCTGTTGCCTGTCTAAATATTCTTCTACAGGAATGGCTCAAGCTGACTTAAGGACCATTTCCTTCCCTAGAACATGGAAAGATTTAAGGCAGATGAAATTACTCCATACTGCTTCCAAGGTTTTTTCACCTTCCTCTGATAGCAACCACTCCTGTCAACCACATGTTGTTCTACAGGTTTAATCCCGTGCGACAAAAACCTCATGTTCCTGTAATTACTGAATGTTATTGGGAAAGGTTTTCCATTATCCATGAAAGTACAATTTTAATATGTGATATAAACATCAAACTTAAGCAGTAAAGAAACATGTCCCTATGGTAGAGTGAAAGCTATAATATTTAACTCTGATTGCAGTACCAACTTCTGTACATCACCTATTTGACGGAAGCGGGTTAAGCCTTTCAAGATTACATTGCACAAGCCAGTGATGGGGGATTCATCTCATACAAAGGGAACATATATTCCTTAAACACTTAGTTCCAGTATGGATGTCCTGTATTTCTTCCTAGCCATTTCAGAAGCTATTTAAATTTTGTCAGTTAGGTACGTATGAAACAGGCAATACCACATGCTATCATTTTAAAACAGATAGAAATGCAAGTTTTTCTGAGTCCATTTGAAGAAATGATTAGTATTTCTTTAAAACAAATTTTATTATTTAGTTTTTACAGCAATTTAATTCTTTCTGTTTCCAGGAACAGATAACAATCTTCCCTTGAGCCAAAAGAGCTCCAGCTGAGTAGAAATTAGGGAAGGAACTAGGGTATTTGAAACAGGGACAAAGAGAGAGGTATGAGTTAAAGAAAAAACATTAAATTAAATGCCTGCTTTCATAAGCTTTCCCGAGCCAAATACAGCACACATCTGTGTATACTGAACAGCAGATAGTTGTTTTACAAGTAAATAAAAAAGCAACTGCAGAGAAGTCCCTATTCACTATCTGTGCACTTGAGGAGTGGGGTTTTTTTTCATACATCATTCATGTATGAATGCAGAGATTTTGCAGAAAGCAGTATCTGAGTGATTTTTCACCAAATTAAATAGCACAGGCTGCACTGATTGCTAAGTTAGAGATGTTTAATGAAGGAAACTGAAGGGAAGGCAGAAATGCCACCGTGGTTTCTGACACACACACCCCCCGCTCACCCCATTGTCATCTAGGCACCATGGTTACAGATTCATTTCCCAAGCCTTACCATTTGCATTAAGCCAAATAACCTTAATTCCTCAACTGGGAGTGAAATAAAGAAAGCTCCAAGGCTAGACTTTCTAAAAGAGGTCACGATGGATTGCTAACAATCACGACTATTTGGTATCCCCCGTACACATCAGCAGCTAAACAACAGTCTAATTTTCAAAGCATATAGCTCTGGCTTATGTTCAGATTTTCACAAGGTTAGTGCAGCCAACATGCTGTCCCCTTTTGAAATTCAAAAGGCATCAGATTAGACTCATTCGGCTCACTTAAAGAAAATCCACTGCAGATTATAGGTATTAAGCCTTTCTAAAATGTCTGGTCCCTTGGCAAACTTTGGCTCCCTTCATGGAAGGAAGAAGAAAACAAAACAAAACCAACAAAAAAGCTACAGTGCCTATTTTCAGAGGAGCGCATGCCCGGAGCTTCTGTACTCTCTGTAGAATAGAAGGGTAGATCTGCAGGGAGACTGATGGACTCTGCCAGTCACTAATAAGTACTAAGAATACAATGGCTATATTGCATATTTCAGCACAGAAAATAAGAATTAATCATCAACTGATCGGTTTCAGCAAAGCAGCTCAAAGGTTCAGCTACTTACTAAACACACTTGTTAGATCTGCACCCTGGCTGAGCTTCACCCCATCCTGAAAAATATTTCTCTACAAAAAAACGCTATAAGCAAAGCAGTACTAAAATTGATCTTATTTCTCCATTTTCAAGAGAGACATTCTCTCTTTGTACATTGAGCACACATTTCATTACGCTGCATCAGGAGGAAGAAACTTCCTCAACAGACAATCTAATGCCACCCAGAACACGGCTGCTTTTCAGTCTTGTCAGTTCAATTTTTCTGCACATTTTTTTTTCTTTTCCACATTTCAGTAGAATCTCACTTCTTTTTTTCCCCTTGTTTGCTTCCACAGGCTAGTCTGAAACAAACACGACTGCAAAATCATTCAGACACGATGAGGATAGCATACATCAGATAGATAAAGTGTATTACTAGGGTTATTGTCACTCTAGGTCCCCCTGGTTTGCCAAGCAATTCTGAGGTACAAAGTCACAGCTCCTATTCCTGTAATCATTCACGTCAACAAAAACCACAGACACCTGAAAAGCAGTGTCAAGTACTGAGAATCCAACAGCTACATGACACTAGTAAACAACCACATTTTGTTTACTACTTACAGCACTAGGTAAATTTGTCTTCCTCCCCTCCCACTACCAAACCAAGTTTTACAAAGACCCATAACAGCTACTGAAAATAAATACTGAAATTAACGGGTTATATTATAGGGAAACAACAGAGACCATATCCCATCATAAACCCCTGTTTGCCTGGCCTTTCATAGAAGGTGTTTTGACGCTCTCTAGGTGAAAAGATAGTAGCAAAGCCAGTGATAACATATTGTTTGGTAAAAGTGTGGCGGCCTGGAAAAAGTTCATGCGGTTAAGGTAGAGGGATGTTCTGCTACAGCTCCATCTCCAACTAAAAGGGCAAGGTGTTAGTTCTGCAATTAGATAGGATTCAGCAAATATGTGCTCAGTTTTAAATGCTGCAATTTGTCCGATGGCAGGTAAATCCGTTTTTTTATCCAGCTTCGACTTTCCTACTCAGCAAACGAGGAGCAAATCTGTATTTCCCACAACAAATTGTGACCAAAATACAAGCATTCATAAATGACAATAAGAAGATGTAAATAGCTGGAAAAATTAACAATTTGGGTAAAATACATCAACTGGCAACACACTAGCCTTATCTTCTTAAGATAGCATGCGGAGACAAAACACACAAGAATTTTTGACATTTCTCTACTTCTTCCCAGAGAGGCTATCAATCAATATCAATGAGTAAGATATTGAGAAATACCATACACACCTATTTCTTCAGCTTCTAAGAGCCTTACCCATTGATTTCTCTCGTGACTCACTGAAGTATTGTTTGTTTCAACAAATACAGCAGAGATTTCAGAGGGAACACTACAAAAAGTATTGCTAAGATAATACTCAGTAAAAGTGAAGATTAATAAACACAGGAGTGATATGGGGTAAGGGCTAAGATGACTAAGTAATAGCACAAGAAGGAAAGGGAGAAAAATCTACAGTAGCACACAAAACCTGCTATTTGGTGCAATGTCATATTTATTCTTCAGTATTTCTAGAAGGTACTTGCCACTCAGATGTGTTTGAAATAGCAAATATAACACCACACATCTTAAACTTTTGCACAATATTAAGATTGAAGGATGGTATGAAATATCTTTATTCTGACAAATGTATTACTTGTCTTCCCTACAGAAAATATTTACAGATCTGACCCTTACAAGACAGCTGGCACCCCCACTGTGCAAAACTAGACAATGAGAAGCAACACTGTTTTTTGACAAGTGGCATAAATGAGATTTATTTGTCTGCAGAGTGGTACATCATAAGGATTACTATCACGTGAAAAGGTTTCGTTAAATATAGAAAATAATGTCGAACCCACAATCTCACAGAAAGAGGGATTACAAGTTTAGGTTAAGATATCCTTATATTCTACCCTAGCTATAAATTAATAAATGAGAAAGAAACAGGAATGTGGCAGCATTGTAATTTCTCTAAACACAAAAAATACATTAAAATGTCAAAAGTAGCTCCACAGCAAGTCTCCTGGGCAGAAATGCATTATACATAGTGTAACACAATTCCAACTGTTCTATTACATTAAGACTGAATTCTAGAGATCCTTAAGATTTACCTGAGATCATATGGACCTTCAAGAATATTTTAGATTAGATCAAATCTAAAAATCAGTCTTTCCTGAAGGTTACAAAAGTTTTTAGCAGTATCCTTTCTTCCCCTCCTTTTTTTTTTTCCTTCTTCCTTATAGATTCCGGAAGTCAAAAACATAACTGAAAAACCATCATAAAAGAATCTAGTTTTAGTATTTCTGGTGAAACTGAGAACTTTCTGCATTTCTAATTTATGTTGCTAAGCTTAATTTTGTGGAGCACTTTTAAATGTTTTAGCCCAGATAATAAAATAACATCGCAAGCATACTACTTCCAAGGGCACCATTCTTAACCAAAAGTTAGCCATATCATAACAGCAGAAAATCCCACAAAATTTAAAAATTTTGACCACCCCTCCCAAATTCTCATCCCACTCTTCCCTCCCAGTGGAAATAATAGATAGATAGAAAAAAAATGTGTGATTGCTTTACTGTAGAAGGGCTGCAAACATGGAGAAGCAAGTATATTACATAAGGAGAGCATTAAGAAAATACTCATACATACACACACATATTCTTACATACACATACAGTGTGGTTAAAGTCCAGGAATTCCCAAATTAGCTTTAATCAAGCTCATTCTAATGCCAAAGTCATCCACCTACAGCAGGTTCTTGTTTACTTTTCTACACAAGATAGAGGTACCCTACCGCTACGTCTAGAGAGTCCAGAGCACGAGTCTGATGAGGAGTGGCTGAGGACACTCTGTTTAGCCTGGAAAAAAAGGAGGCTGAGGGGAGACCTCATCGCTGTCTACAACTACCTGACAGGAGGCTGTAGCCAGGTGGAGCTTGGTCTCTTTTCCCAGGCAAGAAGCGATAGGACAAGAGGACACTGCCTCAAGTTGCGCCAGGAGAGGTTTAGATTGGATATTAGGAAATACTTCTTCACCAAAAGGATTACTAAGTGCTGGAACAGGACGCCCAGGGAAGCGGTTGAGTCACCATCCCTGGAGGTATTTAAAAGATGCGTAGATGTGGTGCTGAGGGATGTGGTTTAGTGGTGGACTTGGCAGTGTTAGGTTAATGATTGGACTCGATGATCTTAGAAGTCTTTCCCAACCAAAACGATTTTATGATTTACCTTGTTTAAAAACTACCCTGAAATATCTCTGCACTATACCACAGCCTGCAGATTCGACGTGGCCGCGCACACTAAGGCAGTACAGTTGGCGACCGCACTCGTGCCAAGAAAAGGGTGTTGCGTTTTGCCATTGCCGGTTTCGTAGTCCGGCATCTGCACCGCTGAGGCCATGGGCTTCGGGCAGGGGGGAGAAGTAGCAGTTCCTTCTGTCCACACATCTGGCTTTTTGGGTTTGTGTTGTTGGTTGGTTTGGTTTTTGAGGGTTTTTGTTTGTTTGTGGGAATGGTGGTTGTTGGTTTCTTTGGGGTTTTTTTTTGTTTTTTTACATTTGGTTGGTTGGTTGTTTTTTTTAAATATATCACTGGAGCTCAAAACTTTTTTTCCCAGAAGAAGGAAGTGGTTTGTTTCCTCAAGTAACGTCTAGTTTGCTGTATTAGGCACTTGCTTATAAGTCATCAAAATAAAGCCATCAAGCTAAATACTTTCCTTGAAATAATGGAGCTGTGCCACTGGTAAATTTGTCTCATTATGTTTAAACATAGTCCGCAACAAAGCGCATGCTTCTTCAGGTATAGTAAGGTCACAAGCCATATGCTAAATGCCACTTCTGTACCTCAGACATAAGTCCTTACAAGCCATTAACCAAACATGCATCATCATCCACATTGATAGAAATCAGAAAGCTTTCACGGCCCAGAAAACCCAGACAGCAAAAGTAAGTGTGAAAGGAATTCTAAACAGGAGACAAATGATAGAGTTAATGCCCCTGCATTTCTGGAAGAATTCAGAAAGCACAATATTAAGACAGCCTCCGTTATCCGCCAAACCTGCAGCAAAAATGCATCATCTTTTCCGCTAAAGAAGTCATTTACTAACACTCTGCAGAGTTCACCTTCAATCATGGGGAAAAGGACAGACACTGCTGGACCTCAGCCTGAGAGCTCAAAAGCGGGAAGCACTATCAGCTACCCGCTGGCGTGTCTGTGGCCACCGCAGAGGGTATAAGCACACAAAGAGCCTTGTTCTTCCACCTCAAAATCTACAAAGGACCAGGGTTCCCTCTACTTCCACATGTCTAAGTGAAAAACAGTTACTTTCAACATCTGATTATAGCCCAAACAGTGTTTCTATGTTGAGAAAGAGCTTAAGAACTAGAAACAAGGATGTTCAACATTCTCCTCACCCCAGTACAATAGCATCAAAGACTTTCTCCCTTTGTCTTTCCTCACGTCTCAGACAAGAGTCCCCTTCACAAATCTTTATCAGAGCAGGGAAAGATATTAGTATTTTCTTATTCCTTAAAAAAATCATTACCAAACCCAACAAATGTAAAGAAAATAGTCAACCTTGAAAATACGTCCAGGGAAATAGCAAGCACTTAAGCCAGGCTCTCATGTTTAATAAGGTAAATGAATTTATTTCTATTTATTTCTATCACTTCCAACAACAGACATACACCAGATCAAAACCCATACCTTCGTTAGGCAACATCCACCTACCGGAAATGAGCACACCATTTTTATTCTGCTATACAACACAGAGGTGGCATTCTTGTGAAGCCAATGATTTACAGATTGCTTTGTAACATCATAAGATTGCCAGTGAACTGCACTTTTAGGAAAATCAACCACCAGCCGTTTCTCCATCATTAAAATAATATAAACTCTGCCTTTACAACCCTGTTGTTTGTACATCCGTTTAATGAGTTGCTATAGCAGTAATATTATTGTTGTTATTAAAGTGTATCTTGTTGGGTTTATGGCCCTGGTCTCAGCTATGAAGTATTCTACTTCAATCAAGTTATTCCATGTCTTGCATCTTCGTTGTATTTCATGTGTGCACAAAAGGCATTCACTATCATAGGAAAAAAAAAGTAAATCTTTGTTTCACATCAAGCTTTTTCTAAGGAGTCAAATTTTTGTCATTTGGACCAAAAAAAAAATTTGTCAGTGAGCAGAGAATAAAGTATCCAGCTGTTCCATAGTAACACTGAAGTACAATTCTGAAAACCCTCCTTTTAGCTAAAAGCCAGCAAGTGGCATTAGACAAGGTAATCTGGATTGAAGATCTTAGTTACTGATGCCAATGACTGACTTCATGCAAGCATTCCCCTTCTACAAATAGTTTTCCAGTCAGATCATTTAGGTGTCTGGGGTCATAAAAGCACCCAGGCAGCTGCAGAATCAGACCCTGAGCCTATTATACACTACGTGCACTCACTGAGCACTCGGTACAGTGGGACTCATTTCTGAAGATCTCTTCAGAAAGGATGAAAAAGTAACAGATGCATGATCATCTCATTAGATCTGCCAAACCAAGTAGTCCAAGGAAATATAAAAAGTGGACAGGAAAACACGAACTTCAGAATAGTTTTACCAAGTTAAATTCCCTGCCAAAAATCCGTTCCCCTAAACTTTTTATGAGACTGATTTTAGAGTAGTATTTTTCACTTATTCCATTACAACATACGTAGGTAACTGGACAGGCAAATATACCTCAATCTGGTTACCTCTTCGGCACTACAACCAACTGAAAATATGATTAGGAGCAATTATCGTGTCTCAAAGCCGCACCAAATCTCAGTTTAGGTAATACAGAAAAGATCATTCATTTCAAAAACATGAACATTTCTGTAATTTGACAGGCATTTGGTTCATGCATATGGTTTTAGAGTATGCTGAGAAGTTAGTTGCATACAGTTCTGAAAATCAAAAGTTAGTTATTAATGCAATCTTAAAAGTGATAGCTATCTATTTTCCTCTTTTTAAAAATATTATAAAATACAAAAAACTCAATATGCTGTGTTAACATAGTTGAACTCCTCAATTCATATTTGTTTACAATTAGGCTTCGAGATATGCTGAGGTCTTCCAAAACTGTCACCATGACACGATGCAAAGAAGATGGCATCACCACATGACAAGGAATGAGAAGCAGCATCTGTCCACCGCTGCAGCAAGTACAGTGCTCACTGATTTCAGCACCGGTGTATGAAATGGAGGTATTGTGCTTTTGTACAAACTTCTAAAAAAATAAATCCTCATGATGGAAAATGTTCTGCCCTGCATGGCTGATGCTTTGCCTTAGCTAAGCAATTTCACACAGCAGGAAATTAGACCCTGCTTTTTGCAAACACAACTAGTCCTGCAAGCCTTCTCTGTTTGGGTCCAACCAATGAATTAACCATACGTTTACAAGAAATACTAACTGCCACAGACAGAAATGCCTTCTGCTGAAGGAGATTAAAGCATAATCTCTTTCCAGTAGATGGCATATTGATAGCACTGTATCATTTTTTTACACTTCCATCATGTGCTGTTGAAAAATTACTTTCTGTTCTACACAGCCAGTTAAAAATCAAGTGACTGAAAGCAGTCGCTGAACAGAGTCGTCCAGGACTTTTATCATTCTCCAATTCCACAGCAGAGCTTCAGCCTCCTTTTTAACAGGGTGACCAGTCTGGTATCAAAGGCAGAATTTACTTTGCAATATATACTGTACTTGGGTGGAATTTCACTGGAATTACTCTCACATTGATCACTTTCATTCCTCAGTTACATAAATCATCATGCACTACAAAATTATCCTCTCATGAAAGTATATCCACTCCTCAGAGGCATACTGTTCATAATTAGTATTCACATGCCAGCTTCAACTTCTTCACATTCTGTCCAATTATTTTTTGAAAGGTGGGAGGGACTTTAATTTTTTTTTTTTTTTTTTTTTTTTTTTTACAGTTATCAAGAATGAGCTATAGTACATTTTTCATACAGGTAGTATTTTCTCCAGAAGATGAGGCACCTACTTTTATGGCTTTACACTAGCTAGATAACTTGTCCAAGTTTAGTTCTCTGAAAGTTCAAGTAGTTTGTAAGACGCTTCATAAAAGCAATAAAATACAAAAATTTAGAATAGTTTTGCACATTTCTCTTCACTACAGCTTAATCTGCACAAACTCATCCAAGATACAAACCTGTATCTGCAAAAGCTGGCTTGGTGCTTCCTCCTCTTTTTAAGTCTGGCATAATTTAGCCAAGAACGTATCACTCTCAAGCGAGTGTAAAACTATTAATCTGAATTGACAAGCACTTTCACATTTGACTGCTAGTGAATATTTCCTTTGATCACTCATTAATTCAGAAGGGATAATTATTGAATCACAATATATTTCAATTTTCTGCCAAGTTTTATATTTCAAAAAGCATCGGAGTGGTTCGTATGGACTAGCACTGTAGAGTCCCTAAATGAGAAGCGTTACCAAAAAAAAAGTACCCTTCCCTCGCCAGTAACAGCCTCCTCCAAAGGACTGAAGTAACTGAATAACTGAAGCATTTTGATATTCCTGATTTCTCCCTGCATTCAGGCCTTTTCCCAATCAGAGATTTTCACAGTTATCATTTGCCTGTGTTTGAGTATATACAAAGATGTGCTCCTGCTGTTCCTGATCAAGTACTTAGCAGGCACACACTTTTTTTTTTTTAGGTCTCACTGAACAAGTAAGGCTTAAAACAGGCAGTACTTCTGCAAAAAGCTGCTTCAATGCTGATTTTACAGGAAGAGATCAAGCATAAGGGAAAAGACACATTTCCATGATCAACGTACATGCATTATATCCTCTGATGACATGCTTTACGGACTTAGTAATAAGTACCGTATAAATTTCCAACACAGCAGAGAAATATCAGTCAGAATTTGGGCTTGATTTTCTGATAAGGAACTGCAAGTTAAGAAGTGTGAACTGAGAGCAGCATCATTATAACAGATCTGCTCTGTACCCAGCATTAACTTTCCATCTGTGCACATCAAGACAACGGGATAGAGTGTCTCAGCTTTATCTTTGCTGTGCTGAACATGTTCTGTCTACAGCATAGAGAATATACTATCTCTGAACAACTGAGCAGCACACATTATCTTATCAGAACACTGCATGGTCGGAACAGGTTTTATTTTTAAGCTGCAATAGCTTTTGTTCATATTTTCCTCAGTGATTTATTATACTGGCACAGAAAGGAATGTTTCTAGATTGCAGCAACTTTTTAACACGTTTCCTGGCATTGAGATCACACTGCAACATCTCACCTGCATTTCATGGTAAAAAAAAAAAAAAAAAAAGGTAAGCCATAGGTCTACATTCAGATAGAGAAACCTAAACTGAGATGACATTGTTCAAATGTTTATTTTTGGCACTCTAGAAGGGAAAACGTTAGCACGTTCTCAGTTTCAGCTGTTTGGCTTCCTCATTTCCAATGAAGGAGAGTCTATCTGCTATTACTGCTGTATATATAAAGCTGATATTTGTTACTGTCTTGCTACATCACAGGAGCTGTGGATCAACTTATACAGGAGGAGCTTTAACATCATTTAAAAAAGCCTGGAAAGACCAAGGCAATACTCAGTATCTTCCAGAGGATCGGAAGGGAGAGGTAAGAATCAGAGAAAATATCTGCTCTAAACTTACTGCTTCAGTAAAAGCTGAAATCTGTATTATTTCTCTCGAGAGCACTGAATCTAAAAGAGCAAACAGCCACCAAAACAGAACTCGAAGCAAAATAGCTCTCGGTACTCACCTAGTGCTGAAGACTAGTGCAGGAAAAAGAGGCAGCAAGTAATAAGCAGAGATGAATTTCATGCTGGAGCTCCTCTTTTTGTTCCGTTCCTCTCTACCCTCTTCGCACGGACTCTTTCCCCCTCTCTCCGTCTTCTCCTCCAGCAGCTCCTGAGCCTCGCCTTGCCCGGAGAGCTGCCCGCCCTGCCGCGGGAGGGTCCTAGCTCCGCCAGAGCAGACAGACGGAGTAAGGAAGGGAGCTCGGAGTGGGATGTGAGCTCCGGGAGTGATGTCACGAGGCACGGCGAGCTGCCGCCACCGCTGCCAGCCCAGAGCCCGGCCCGCCTGCGAGCCCTCCGGCCGCCTGCGAGCCCTCCGGCCGCCGGCTCCAGCCGCTTCCTGAAGGATGTGCTGGTGGTACTCGCCGCAGAAGTGGCGGCCGCGGAGGGATGAGCACTCGGTGCCTGGCACTTCGCTCTAAGGTTACGGGGGAACATAGCTGAAAAATTCTTCCTGGAAACAAAAAGAACAAAAAAAAAGAGAAAACTATAAGAAAAACACCGCCCATATTTTGTAATTAGAGCCTTGATTTGAAGTGAATCTAGACAGGAGAGAGGACACAGAGGATGCAGGAATTGTTTCCAGCAGGTGTCAAGTTAGAGGGCAGCCTGCCACTACCTCCGGAAAGGTGTCAGTTCTACAGAGCAAGAATCACAAGTTACTACTTCAATCAGGTATTCCTTCAACCCGGTACCGCACCAAGTTCAAGGTAAGAGCAGAAATAGCTTCCAAAAATGGTATTTTGAAACACCCATGTCGTCTCTAAAAGCCCTTCGTCACCTGAAACAACTGGTTAAGAGCTACAGAGCCATTAAGACTGTTTTTCCTGCTCTCCATGCTTGTATTTCACCTGATCTTAATCTTGATTTAAATAAAGATGTTTTAAGTATCTAAGTGTTTCCTTCCCTACCTTGACACAAGCGAAGTTCATCCGATAGCAAATCATATGACAGTATAACATTTAAACAAGAATCATCTTTCTATGCAATACAAAAACCCCAAACCTGTCTACAAGTGAATGAAGTGTGATCATTACAAGAAGTTTTAGGTCAGCTATGTGCTTCCCCGGTCATATGAAAACATCCAGAAACTACGTGATACATCACAAGCATAAAATAAAACTTTCCATAGTTTAAACTATGCGTGTCACTGCAGTCAACTGTTTATCGAAGAGTAATCTTGGATCCCATCAACACAAATAGAAATTCACTGTTTGAAATGAATGGAAGCCTTTTTGAAATTAGTATTGACCCTTAATAAGGCATTCAACATGGCATACAAATAGCAATAATACATTAAATTATTGTTTACATTCTTCAGTAGCAAACTGAGAAGGAAGGAGAGAAAAGAGAAAAAAGAAAAGGAATTGTACATAGCCAAAAAGGAATAAAATAATGTATTGCTGACTCCTTTTCCTTGTATCCCAACTCTAGTATCTTTTTTTCAGCATGCCTGGCAGCAAGTTCCATTCAACCACATTAATTTAAATCAGCATTTATTGTTATTTTGATGCTACATACCAGCATGAAAGAACAGCCATGTTACCATGGATACTTATGATAGAATAGTAAAAAGGTCATAAAAAGTGCAGTCAGCTTGTCATTTTCTCTCCCAGAGAAAGCCCACCTTCCCAGGCTACCAGCCACTTCACAGTCATGTATCAGCAGCTAATACTCCTGCCACCTTCCCTTTATGCGTGCACACACGCAGGGTGCAACGGAGGGGAAGGTACTGGTGCATCAGGGGAGTAAATTATGCCTGATGACGCTGAATGAGTTTAAGGAAACTTGTGAAATTTTGCAACTTGAGGAATTGTTTTTTAGTTCTACTACTGCTCTGCCTCTTTTTTCAGGAGGCGTGGGTGATGTAATACAGAGGCCTGCTGCTAGGTCTTGGTTTCAGCTCAAGGGTTTTACCATGCTTGCACGGGAAAACATCTCCACAAGCGGTTTAGTGGCTCCAGAACAGGTTCTCTGCAGCTATCTAGTGCTATATCACATTACCATTCTTTGCATAATTTCTCCATCCTGAACAGAATTGATTGAACAATTAGGAAGCCTTCCTGCTTACCAACATTGCTGCTTTAGCCCTGCTCTGATGCAAATATCCTATAGGCTGAAACAGAGTTGGGACAGTCTATGAACCCCTCAAGGGTTCAGCGTAAAGGATTTGCGGCAAGCTTTCCCATCATCTCAGGTCAGGACATGGGAGCAGGGGCTCTCACTCTGCTTGGGCACAGCCTGCACAGAGCCGGGCCCCTAGGAGATGGCAGCAGTGGCTGAACAGGGATTGCAGCAATTGCAACCCTAAATATTGAGATATGCTCAGATAAAACTGCGTTACCGTGAAGAGAAACGCTCAGCAGTGAATGCAGGTAGGACAAAAGAAAAGCCTGCATTTTTCAAGGCAAACTTCTATAATTAAGGGCTGAGCGCTGAATCTCAAATGCTACTCTTGTCAGACTTCATTGTGTTCAAGCTGTTTGCCTGAAGACATAAAAAAGCATCCTTTTTTTCCCCTCTCATATTCAACTAACTGACCTTGATCTGGAGCTTTCTATTGTTTTGAAGGGTTTGGGGTTTTTTTATTTTGTTTTGTTTTTCAGAGGAGATGTATTTTAACAGCATAATGTACATCTTAAGAGTAATATATTCGTACCAAAAACTGGGAGAGAATTGTTTGCAGATTTTCTTAGACTTGGACCGCATAGTCAATTTGTTTAGTGCTGCGTAGACTTAAAGCAAGATCAAATATTAATGTATAACAACTTCAAAGACCTTGGATAGAAATATTCCATATAAACGTATTAAAAATGCGGAACTTAAGAAATATCTTATTTTCACTCTTATAATTAAAGGCTTTCCATTTCTTGGCTCAAACTTATTGACAGTCTTACTGAATAAATAATTACCCCTAGCTTAGCAAGCATAAGTAAGGTGTTTATATATGCTCTTTCACAAATAACCATACACAGAAAACATAAACAAGAAGAAAACAATGGAACTATTACCGCAAAGTTCCAAGGCATTTCAAACACTGCTTGTCACACAGTTTCTTGCAAGTTTGGCTAAGTACAGATAGTGTAGGAATATCATTGCCTGCTTTAGAGAGGAAAATCAATCAGCTGTCTCCCTTTGCAAAATACAGCACAAGCTCATGCTTGCCAGAACAGAAAGACATCCACTTATGCCTATATTTATGTAGTAACTACTATAGCAGGGGTCCTAATTTTATTTTCATTTTTTGGAAATAATGGTAATAAAAAGAATCATGAAATGTTGGCATGTATTATATTCAGTTGTTTGGAATGCATATGTGTTAATAGAGAAAATTCTCTAAATATCTTGAACAAAGCAGACCATTAATGTATCTTCCTGTCAAATACTAACATTCTAAACATTGAAGACTTCAAGATTGCAGAAAAGTCTTTCAGAATAAGGGTACAACCACTGGAAAAAATATAAGGCATTTCATTTCAGGGTGCTTTACAAATGCAATTGGTACATTTTTATTGGGGGGTGGGGTTGGGTGTGTGAAACAGGGACACAACTGACACGGACAACAACAAAACCCATGATACAAAAAACCCCAAAAACCAAACCAAAAAACCCTACAAATGAGACAAAGCTACAGGTAGAACTCAACTATCCCAATTTCATGTCCAGTGCTCTGTGAAGCAGACTACATTATGATGTAGATATCGTATCATCGCTGCAGTGTAGAGAATGACAACTTTTTCATGTACCTTTATACATGTGTGTACACACATATACAGATACACATACAAATGCACATGTATGTATATTGTGGTTGAACTGAAACGCTAGTTTAGATAACTAGAACAGTAACTTGATACATTTTTTACATTCTATACAGCATACTCCATTTCTATGTCCTAAAAAGACTAGCTAGACACACTGAATTCCCAAGTAATAACATAATCTCTGAAATACAGTATGATAAATAGCATCTTAAATAACGGAGGAAGTACAAACCCAGAGACATTAGTACTTTGTTCTTAAGGACAGTTGTTGTGAGCTAGTTAAGTTTGCGGACCTCAGTGGTGCAAGATGACTGCAAGTATAATTGCTGAGACAACAGCACTGGCTGAGCAGGAGCAGAAAGGATAAGTGACTTGCAGGAGACACTTTCTCTTCTTTGCAGAAGACTGAAAAACTAAACCAGTGTCTCCTCATTCTGCTATGCCCCCACCACATTACTGAAGGGTTGGCTAATGTTGCCAGCAGAAGCCTTTCTCTCTCTGCCTCTTGTGTTAGTAGCTCCTGCAGTAGGTAGATTTTTGATGTTTTTGAAAAATATCTCAAGAGCACTGACCTTTGCATCTAAGTGATCCCGAAGCTTGCTCCTAAGAGCTGCTCCTCCTGTAAGGATGGAAGAGCAAGAGCCAGCAAATTCAAACCAGTCTAAATCAATTGAACAATAACAACAAAAAACCCCAAAGTCCTATTTATGAAATCCTAATTACAGAATAAAATTACAAACATTTATAAGAGAGGTGATTGAAACAAAGCATTGTTTAATCTTGCTCAACCAAAATTAAATACAACTTCTGGATTTTATGGGTAGTCAGCTACCAAGATCATAACACTTATTCAGCCTAAGGAGGGGTGGGGAGATTCTTCTCATTTGAAAAGTTATACCTGAAAAACACTGCCAGAAAATTCTTGTGGGATTTTTTTTCTTTTTGGTTGGTTGGGTTTTTTTAAGCTCAGCCTCCTTTCTTCAGCTGCCATTCACATTTCTCTCTTCTCAACAGAAGATTTCAGTTTAACTTTGAAAATAGATTCAGCATCACTTTTCCCATTTTTTCTCCTCCTTTTCCCACTCTATTTTCTCATTCTTCCCCCCCCACCCCAGTGTAAACTTTCTCTGCCCTTGGAAATGCTCCTTGATTTGACTAAACTCTTTTAAGCTACCGAATGGCAAAACATTCTTGCCAAATCAGAAGGCAAAGCACAAATCTCAGGGTGAAGTATTTCAATGTACTGCGCCTAATATTTCATATCCACATGTACAAACACAATCAGCATAAACACTTACATATAATTAATGCATGCAGCTTATTACTGCCCTTGACTGAAACCTGAGACATTAACAATACCACTTTGTGAGATAACAGGTTTGGGGTGACTGATTCCCAGCTCAGTCTTCAACATACATGCTTCTAAAAACGCTGTGGGAATCCACTTGCTCTGAATGGTGAAGCCCTGGAGACTTGCTTGCGTGGCAAAGGAACATACACAAGTGACAGAACCGTGCAAGAAGTGTGGAAGAGTTTCTAGCAGTTTCTTCTTTAGGAGTGTGTATTACACTTCCATTTAGAAGTATGTATTTAAGGTGAGACAGGATATTTATCATTACCTCTTACAAGTATCCTACGAGAATCACTTAGTTAGCTAATCCAGCTTTCACAGCATCTCAGAAGGGAGTCTGACATGCAGTTATCTCAATTATTTGAAGTATTAAAAATAAATTTCTAGCAGTATGTTTAAATACTGTATGACATAACAAAACAGTGTTAGAATACTAGCTCCCAACACATTAATACATCATCACCACTTGTATTGTCCTGGTTTCAGCTGGGGTAGAGTTAATTTTCTTCCCAGTAGCTGGTATAGAGCTGTGCTTTGGATTTAGGATGAGAATAATGGTGATAACACACTGATGTTTTGGTTGTTGCTAGGCAACACTTACACCAAGTCAAGGATTTTTCAACTTCTCATACTGCCCCACCAGCAAGGAAGCTCAGGGTGCACATGAAACTGGGGAGACACACGGCCAGGACAACTGATCCCAACTGGCCAAAGGGATATGCCATACTATATGGCATCATGCTCAATATATAACCTGGGGGAAGCCGGCTGGGGCTTGGGACCACAGATCAGGAACGAGCTGGCCATCAGTGGTCTACGGGTGGTGAAAATTTGTGCTGTGCATCACTTGGTTTGTATGTTCTTTTATCATTTTTATTATCATTCTCTTCCTTTTGTGTCATATTAAACTGTGTATCTCAACCCATGAGTTCTACCTCCCCAGTGGGCAGAGGGGAGTGAGCAAATGGCTGTGCAGTTGTTTTAGCTGCCTTCCAGGTTAAACCACAACAGTATTCAACTAAAAAAAAAAAAACCCAAAAACTCAACACCCCAAAAAAGCAACTGCCCAAGAATAGTGCCTCACCAACTTCAGTACTATGAAAAAAGGGGAAAAAAATTCCTGGCTAACACTGCTGGAATTACAGCTTAAGTAGAATTGAGTAAAAGCTGCTACAAAGGTCCCTTTGAAGGTCATTTAAACTTCGTAAGAGATTTTCAAGGTAACCCCTTTCAAATCTCAGAACCAGCCAATTCAGAAGGAAGTTCATTAAAATAATAAAAATTTAGTAAATAAGTAAATTTAACCTCCTTGTTAACCCTACTTTTAGCAGGTTGGACTTCCAATTCAAATTATCATTTGAACCATTAGCAAATATATGCAGCACACTGTTTAAGTACAAAGAAATGAGCAATATCATGAGCATGTGATTACAGAAAAAAAGTTTTATTTCATTCTCTGAAACACTTTTTTCCACTGTCCAAACCAGCAATAATTATGTATTTAATATTTAATATATCTGGACTGCCTACCTTCAGTGTGGAACGAAAGCATAAATTTTAGGTAATATTACAACTGCAGTAATTCTGCTAGAGACAACAAGACTTGATCCAACCGCTATATACGTGGTAAGAAGCAGTTCTAGGACCTCAGAAAACACAGCAAAATCAACTGACTCAAGAATTTCTGGACTTCCCTACGTTGACCATAGAATCAGCAGTGCTGAACCTCTTCATCCGTAAATTTACCTTTAAAATTGTACATGGTAAAGGGAAGGGAGGAAGAGAAGATAACAGTACGAGATAAATCCATTCCTCTACTTCTTACTGCATAAACATTGCAAATACAAGAAGTAGGATCAACCCTCAGCAACTACAAACGACCTGCAGTATATTACTTGGTATTAGAAAGCTTGAAACAAATTTTTTTT
Source organism: Balearica regulorum gibbericeps (assembly GCF_011004875.1). Lineage (NCBI taxonomy): Eukaryota > Metazoa > Chordata > Aves > Gruiformes > Gruidae > Balearica > Balearica regulorum. The sequence continues at coordinate 65,354,448 of NC_046188.1, forward strand.
GTTGAAGTGATCGCTTCAGAAGCTGTTATAAATGTCTCTATACATGTAAAACAAGTCAACCCTGATAACTTGTAGATGCTATCACATGTGGTGGTGTTTATTTAGACTCCATTCTACCAAGCACTTGGAGTCCGAGGTTTCAGAGAGATCTCTTTCATTTTGTAGTTACAGGAACCGAGACTTAAATCAAACGCACCACCAGGTTTCACCAAGGTCACTGAAAAAAAGGAATTAGGACATCTTCACAAACAGTATTTCAGTCAGCAGTCATTGACATTAAAACTCTTTTTTTAGCATCTCAGAGCTGAGGTTTGCTTATATTCAGCAGACACCTCAGGGCAAACCTGCCTTCTTATACCAAAACTCAACTCTGGTCTAGTTAGCATTCATTCAAACTGAAGACAGAAAAAAAAATAAAAATATGTGCATACCAAGGTAGTTTGACAATCTCTATGCAGGTCCATTAAAAAATTATTTATTGTTTAACTCTGAAATAATTTATTGTTTAATTTAATAACTATTGTGTTAAGTTGGCTACATTTGACTTCTATAAAACAAAAGCTACTTGATAATACTTCCAGACCAAAAAAAAAGTCTCAGAAAAGATTTTTTTTTTTCCCCCATTACTGTGAGACTATTCTGTTTGAAAACTGCAAAGGGTAGGCAACAGTATTTTAGTAACATTTTTAACAAAACAAGGAAAGAATATCAAATTTCAGTCACATCTGAGTAGCCCTGGAGAGGTCAGGAATCATTTTTACTGGTTTCACAATGGATGGACTGAATCTGGGTATGAGATTCAACAGACTTTGGAGTATGCTAAAAAGTGCTTTAAGGACTTGTTTCCATTTAAAATTATGTCTGGTTTTTATTTTTAAATCAGTTTGGAGTTCCAGAGGACTTTTCTAACAGGGTTTTTTGTACATCAAATAAGGCTGAAGTTGTCTGGTAACAGTATTTTTTATTGTGGAAGAAAAGTCTTTAAATAACTGTCTCCTCTTCATCAGAATATAGCATATTTAGCACCAATTCTTTCAGCATCAATTCATTAGAGCATCCAAGAATTATCACTTCGAAATTGAAACACCAATTAGAGGTCCCTTGAAAAAGCTGAAAAAAGTTTCTCTTCAAAACATTTATAGTTATTTAAAACTTTGTTCCCTGCTTCCCCTCCCACCCACCCCCTCCTTAAGTTAAAACAATAAAGGTAGGCTGGTACCTATGCTTAGATGTAGGGCAGATAATCTCTCACAGGATACTTGGATCCTAACAGACAATCAGTTTTAAAACCAAAAATAACCAAAAACAAAACCACCCAAAAACCCCAACAGAAAAAAAATAAAAAGGAGCCATGTGTAGAAAGAAATTAAATCCAATTAAGTCAATTTGGTCTTCTACAGCTATAATGAGATTGAATGTGATCCAAGAGAGAATTATTACAACAAAGTCATTAAGATATTTCAGTCTCGAACTTCACAAACATCCCAATCCAGATGATCCAAATATCAGAGCTGGAATCCATGCTACTCAGGCTCCTATACCCAAAGTACTTAAGCATTTTTGATAAATTCACATACAATTTGATCACCATTTACCTGTTGGGAACCTATGGTGCGAAATAATTTGAGAGATATGGGGATATGGGGAAATCACACAGAGAAGCTACTGTTGATAAACTTCTCATAAGGAATCTTGCCTTATTATAAGTATTTCTGACTTCATGATAAATAACATCAAAAGTAGTCTCCCAAAAGTATAAATGGAGATTCAGATAACATGCAATATAATGACTAGCAACACAGAAGATACGCACATACACCATACCTATATCGTGTCATTCTGAAACTGCTATAGCTATTTATTATGGTCATAAATATATTTTCCACTTCATTCTATACTTGGTTTGCTTTACTGCATTGCTTCATAATATACAAGTTGTTACAGTGTTTTTATGGCCAAACAGAAGTTACCGTAAGAGACGTGAGCAAAGGAGAATGTGCCACAGTTTCTTTACAAAGCTGCAAGAACTTATTCACAGCAGTGATATATATATATGCCTGCCCCTCTGCATAAAGAAGTCTGCATAACTTCTCTTAATACAGCAGCAATGCAAGACTAACTAGGTTTCCTTGATGAAATAATGAAAATTTCCTAATATTTTGAACTGTTTTCTGTTATACCTTATTAAAAACCTGATTTTTGAAAAGCAAGCAGAAGTGCAGCTCTAATTCAACATTTATTAGATACGACATACATTAAGATTATGCTATCAAGATCATATCAAAATGTCATTAATACAGAATTAATGGGAACTCAGTGAAAATTGCTACATTTATCAACAGTGAGATTGTCACACTAATATTATAATTGCACAGTGAAAAAAATCTTGCAGATCTCTGCATTATAATGGAACAATTGCACTTTTTTTTTTTTAAAAAACACAAAGTAACTACAGTCTGAAGCAGTTGTGTCAGACTACCGTGTCACTACATTTATTTTTCAGATTAATTGTATACACACTTAGCACGCATCTCATTAGTGGTCTAAAACATACAGTCCACCCAAATGCATGGTAACAGAGTAAAGCATCAGCCAAGCAGAGGAAACACATGTATGACTGGGACACTCTTGTTCTGTTTACCTGAAAAACTTCAGATGTTAACTCATTGCTTTTGTCTCCCCATACAGTGCTGGGAATCACAGTAGGAAAACAGCATCTGTACTTCACCACAGCCATCTGTGATCCCGTCTACAGTGAAAGCTGAAACATGCTGTAAAAAGTAAGCTCAGAGCTGAGATACTGAGCTCATGACAACCCTCATGGTTCCACTAACTTCAGAGAAACCACTATTTTATATTTTCTCAAAATACGGCCTAAAAAGGTTTCATAACGCTCAAGAATTATCTCATATTCTCTTTACTGATCTGCAGTTTCAAATTAAAGCCAGTATGTATATCAAATTAGACACCTCAGTGGCAAGCATTAACGATATCTAAAAAGTACTAGTACAAAAAAAAATTTTAATACAAAAAAATTTTAAAAGATAACATTAATTAACATTGCTCAATTTCAAACAACATAAAAACTGTTTAGCAATCTTCCGCTAGTGCAATTTTTCAACGATTTCCATAATTTCTTTTCTTTAGATGGAGTAGAATGTAAGATTATGTTCACATAAATTCAAGAGCTGTTATAAACGCAAAAAACTAATTTAAAAAGAAGATTTCATAAGTCCGCTTTGAAGGAAGCTGAAAAAACCTGAGACTAACATGGACAAACATAATGAAAGAGGCAAAGAGAAGAGCCCACTCCTGCCACACAGAGGCTGCTGCAGGACAGAAAGGAAACACATTCAGGAGCCTGAAGGGCACCATCCCATACAGCCTCAATTTGTGAAAATTCAAACAAAAGCAAAGCAGGCAAGATATCAAAAAGCAGAGTTCAGACATATATTCCAAAGCTCAGCTGGAATTCCTGTGCTTAAGTGGATGCTAAAATGACTGCAACGTAAATCTTATGATAACCAACTAGGTAGATATTTTTTTTCCTAGCTAGATACATTTTCTTTCTAAAGGAACATTTTGCTTTATTACTTTCATTCATAAATATGAGTTTTCGCTCATTCATGAGCCATGCTTTCAGACTTTAGGAGAAATACCTATCCAATTAGCCATGCATGAATCACTGAACAGTAACACAGGAACAACACTTAACTCTATAGATCTTTTGTCCATTCCCATCTCTCCTCTCTAGTTGTCTACTAGCAGAAGTAAAAGGAAGATGTACCAGTACTAATGGCTGGAAAACTCAACTGGAGAAACAAAGAACACAAGGGACTGTCTCGCAGGACACAGAGCTACAAATCAACCTTACGGCTCAGCACGTTGCTGCTTTTCTTTCAAGAAACGTGGATTCTTGCAATAGGGAATACATCTAACAACTATTCTTGTTGAAAAACCACTGGCTAAAAGGTTGGAGACAGGATATGACTTTTTTTATCATAGCAATGAACTGGGTCACAAAAAGCTCACGCAAAAGAAGTCGGCATTAAAGCACAGCATGCAACATGGCATCTACACACATAACTATGCAGCTTTCAGATCCCATTCTTTAACCACAACAGGTTCTGTGGAAAAGTCATTTATTTGAACTCTGCATGAGGTAGGATGATTTGGCCCTAAGTACACTGGCATTTCAATAAAACTCTCTAGAAAAAGCGCTTTACAGTGTAATTCACTAGAAAAAACTGAGTCTTCGTTCTGGCCTAAGCTGAGAAAACCCAGTGAGCACCTGTCATGATATAGAGCAGTATAGTGCTTAAGTGCCCTTAACTACACATTAAGGGCACTTGAGACATTAAGCCATTTCCAAAATGGAGACCAAACACGTTCAGACAGAACTTCAAAGGTGACGATACATTGCTAAACCCACTCATACTGAGCTTCCTCAAGGTGTGCTTGAAGACACGTCAGCTTCTGCAGATCTTAATTGCATAATATACAATTATGAAATCATGTATTCAGAACAATCCGCTCCTATATTCTCACCTGAATTTGTGTTATATTCACTTTTTAATAGTGCTTTCACTAAAAAGACACCAAAAGAAGCCAACCATTTCTCTGACATTTCTAGCTTCATCTTTCTGAAGTTGTATTCTGTGTTTTTTTCAGAGGGCAGATCCTTCTGAATTTAAGGCAGGATGTTTCATATTTTTAAATAAGCTGCTGAGACTGGTAAAGCGAGAGGCATACTTCAAACGGGGCTCATTTTCTTTTAGCCATGGCACCCAGCATAAGGTTGGCCTATATAAAGAGGACTGAACTGGGAAAATTAAATTAAGTAGAAAAAACACTCCAATAGCAACATAATTTTTTTTTTTTTTTAAATAACATCTTTAAGTAGAAGATCACATTGTCTACAAACCTATTGTGACATATTTCTGCTCATCTTCTAGTCTTGTATGCTATGCTGGAAGACATAATGGAGCAGGGGTTTTTTTGTTTGGGCTTTTTTCAAAAAAAACATAAAGCAGCAGTTAGGGAAGGAGATGATTGAGATTCTTGGAGAGTATCATCTTGCTGTAGTCTTAAACAGTACAGTCTTTGTATCCCTTCTCAAATACCAAACTCATAGCTAAACTGTCATCAATACAGATTTTTATTTTGTGACTCTCCAAAGGGTAAGCCTCTTAACCTCTATGCAAATCAAAGTATGTAGCAATATATTAGTATTTAATATTGTCCTATTCCAAGGGATAGGAAGTGATGAAAGGGTTTGTTTACCATTGCTGAAGTGTAAAAGAATTATCAGCATGTAATTCATACCATACAGAGACTTTCTTGGCTGGTGATTTTTACCCATAGCAGAAGAGGCGTGACTGAAAGATTAACTCACTCAATACATTATTTGAGCATCTCTACTGAGATTTGTTATTAATCTAGGACAAACCACGACATTTTAAATCTTCACCCTGGCTACCCTCTGAAAGCTATTAAATTACATCTTAGTTTATGAAGATTTTTTTTATATAATCCTTCAGCTAATCACTTTTCATTAGCTAGTGAAAGCTAATGTTAAAAGTGTTAATTTTTTAAAATCAATATTTAACTATGTAAAGTTCTAGAAATGCTAGGAATAACTTTAAACATTGATATGTACATATAAAATGCAAATTAATACTTTGTGTTCTTTAGTTTGCTCCTTTCCCTACGAAAAATCAAAACTGAAAACATTCCACATTAAGCAGTTAAATCCTCTCCAACCAACTTTCCTGTGTTTTCTTTGGCCTTTACACTGTTGTACTGAATGACCTTTACTGTTTGATGGTTAAAGACTTTCCTATTGTGGTTCCTTAATTTAAGCTTGATTCTGTCATAGATTTTAACAGAAATAAGAGGTTTTGCAGGTCACAAACCAGGCATATGATTATCTGCTTTTCCCTACCACCCCCAGCTGTCTGGCAACTGCCTGTCACACAAAAATGTTAATTGCACAATCTGGTGTAGCACTCTCAGTGACAAGGTGAAGCCCACCAAAAAGTTAGTTTGATAACTGACTACATGAGTGAGAACCATAATACATAGGATTGAGGGTAGTTAGCTTCTGTTTTGTTGTTTGCCATCCTTTGGGAAAGATGCCTTCCTTTACCAAAAGTCTTCCAAATACCACTGCACTGACCCTTTAAACTCCTCAAAGCCATCACAGACTTCTCCCCATCTGCATCCTTCCACACAAGGAACTACTCAGCCTGCTTCAGAAGCATTGATAACACTGAACACAAAAGCCTCCAAACCACATTTTTACAGTTACATATGATCTTCAATATGCAATACTATGTTATTGTTTCTCCCCAACCTTGGTAAGCCTTTAGGACCATAATTTCCGTAGGCTTTGCGGAGCCTGATTGCAGAAACTCTCCAAGGCAAGTAAATATTAGATAGCTTAGGTAACCACGGTGGCTTTTATAGAACAGGAGACAGAACTAGCGTACTCATTCCATTTTTCCATTCTATCTATTAAAATATATTCACGCTAAGGGTAATTACAATGTCTTAAAAACAAAACCAGCTCAACCCTGCTATTATGCTATTCTACTTTAGAGAAGCACTTAATTCCACTCCAATGAAGAGTGACATTTTTTGCATTAAACTCACTATTTTTCTTATGATGCGAGAAAAATAAATTAATGTAAAAATGCAATAAACTAAGGTCCATTGGGTAGCTCTTTGATCTCCTGAGTAGTTCGACTATTTGTAACTTTGAAGCCTAGCTATAGTGACACAGAACACACAGATGAACGCTGCTTATAACCCAAGTGTTTGTAATTTAGATTTGATATCCCTGCATACTTTCACCCAGTTTGAAAGTCCTTTCTGAAATCATCTATCCACTTGGCTCAAGCTTCTACAAATTGAGATTTTTCTAAACACTTTTTTCAGTCTTATGCGGAAGGGTACCTTGTCATACCTGAGGTACTCAGGCTGCGTTTCAGTTTATAGCTTTTGCTAGAAGCAGACAGGGCTGCTTATCCAGAGTTTAATACCTGCTTTAGATGCTGCATACCTACATGTTCTTTTGGATGCCACACCGTACTGTTTTTCTGCTGAAGCAGCAGCACCAATTCCAAACAAAACAATTGGCTGGATTATGCCATATATCAGACTCATGAGCAATTCTAACACTATCTCTCTTGTAATAAGAGCGTATCAACTTTTTCAAAGATCAGAAGCTATTTAAGTAAGGGGAAGGGGAAGTAAGATCTGAAAAAAAACCCAAAAAACCCAAACCAAAACACACACACACACACACAAAGATGACAAAACAATCTGTGGAGAAGCACAGTGATCTCCACATGCAACCATTGTTAAATTATACGTTAAAACCTTGGCAGTTTTTGCCTTAACTTATTAGCTCTTTATAGAAATGAAGATTGCCAAAGTTAACAGAACTTAATTTTGAACAAGGTGTTACTGCTTATATTTTCCATACAGCCTTGCAGCATACCTTCCAAATCCAACTCACATGTTACTGATGAGGCAAGGTAATTCTGTCTATGCGATTTACGCTTCCCACCGCCACCACCTTTCTTTAGTCATTCTCTTTTACAGACATTTATTCTCCTCATCCATGTACCAGCTTTATGTCTTGTTACTCACAAAGCAGCAGGTGGTGATGAATAAACACTGCTGTGTAACTTTCTCAGAAGAGGCATAGCTCTGTACTAGTCATCTGCACAAAAATCTCATTGTAAATAGCATCTCAGTAAGCAACAGATGTTTTAGTGTAACTAGACTATCAGGGTAGCACACAGGTTTTGTTCCCTCCCACCTCCAATTTAGCCTTCTTAGGCTGTAATAACACAGATACAGCTCCAAATGTCAATGTAATTGCCTGTCAATTCTTCTTTCCTCCTCCTCTTCCATTCATTCTGTCCATGTATCCTGTTCCACCCACCCATGCCCCCTTCCCCAGCAGATAAATAATTCCCAGGAAGACTTTTGCAAAGTACACATTTCCTTGATAATCTTGTAAGATGTACAGAAAGCCTTTGTTACTTTGTAAAAACACAGAAAGTAACCATTAGTGAGACTTGCATATGCATATATATTCCATATATAAATCTAGAAGATCTAATGCTATACACATTTCTGCTTCAGCACCTCACAATGGTCAAACATTAAAACATGCAATATGAAAAATCAAATTGAACCAATTATTCCAGGATTTTGCAAGCTTGAAATTGTAGTAGAGCATAATCTGTTGTAATAGAACTTAAAAACATAGGTATCACTGCAGCATATATTTAGAAACATGCTTAGCCTCAAATAACGGACTAGTCCCAGAGGCGATACACTTCACTTCCAAGTTTCGTCTTTCATACGTATTCTTAAAGCCAGAAACTAGTTCCTAATACATGAAAACAAAAAACATTGTTTCAGTAAGACTGGTATAGAATAATCTTTGGACAGTTGCTTCTTTGGATTATTTCAGAGGAACATCCAGGAATCCCCAGGTAGGATTCCTAGGCAGGTTAATTTCAGTTAACAGTTAATTTTCTTTCTGGGGCTTACTGTTTATGCCCATGTAAAACAAACTTGAAAACCTGTATTTATTTTTCTTAACCTGTTTTAATAACAGCTACATTCATTCATGCTCAAACTTCTTTTTTGTTTTCCTAATCAATTTCTTAAAATCTGACATTCTGATGAAATCGGTTCCATTAAAAGAGATTGCATAAGAAAAAAGTCTCATTAAATGACTATTAAAATTCATCTCAAACTCATTAATTTCCAATTTATTTGATTTACTATTCTTATGCTATGTCAAGGAGTAGCATAGGTGTACTCCCACTATAATTCTTATAAAGCAATTTTAATGATTTAAATGATTTTTTATTATTATTTGTGTCCATTCGTTGTTTTCTGGGGGCATTGCTAGGTAGTCAAGATGATTACTGCCTCTTACAGCAGCAGTAAGTCCTTTTCCTCTAGTTAGTTTCAGACCTACCAGTTATGAGTTTATAAAGTTTTACTGTGCAGATTTTGATCTCTGTTTGTCAACTCTAAATCTGCCAGACATCTGCTTCTGTTGAGTTCTTCTGGAATAGGTTCCCTGTTCTTTCCAAATGGTCTCCTACCTGCTGTAACAATTTTTTCTACCACCCATTAATACACCTTCCTAAATCATTAATAAATCTTTGTGCTCTAAGTCCTATTCCAAAATATTTTTTCCCATGTTGTAACCATTTGTATTTTTTTGTAATGTCTTTTTCTCTTAGCTTTTTGATCCATGAAAGTTACCTACCACTGACGTAATGCCAATTATTCTCTCTTGCCACCCTCCCCCCACCCCCCTTAAAGCCACATAGAAGGATTTTGCCAAACACTTTTAGGATTTTTTTGTTGTTGTTGTTGAAAGAGATACTCACTTAATGCTGTGGCTGAGCAATACACAGAATGGCCCAGGACAGGAGGAGAGTACCAAGACAGCTTCTCAGCTTACTGATCCTGAGGCTCAATCAGCTTATTTTAAAGGAACTTGAGAGCTAGAGCTGAGGCAGACCCTCACAGCCATGTCCTCTGCATCAGCCACAAGAGATGCTGGAAGGAAGACAAAAATCTGCCTCTAAGTCTTCAAAGTGCTTCTGGAGATGTTCAACTTTTATATTGGACCCTCAAGGATCCAGGTCCTCCAACTGCATAAGAAAAATAACCCCCAAAAGCTGACACAACTTCAAATTCCTAGACTGACTACCATACAAAGTTTCACCCTTGAACCCCAGCATGAATTATCATACCAGGATTTGCAAGTGTCTTCCTACAATGCAAGCCGAAAAAATCCCTAATTATAGAACATCTCTAACTTTCCAATACTGAAAACCCCTGAAAATTAATTCAAAACACAGCCTTTGTGTTTAAGGGCATTCTTCTTTGTAGAAGGATTTCATGAAGCTGCAGTACCTAGCAGCAGTGCTGGATATTGCGCTTCACAAGGTAAGATTCCAGTAGTGTAAGTCACATCTGTATTCATGAGCCACAGCTACTCAGTGAAAGCAGAGTAGGATGAGTTTGTCCCTGACATTTCTGCAACCTTGATTCTCAGTCCACCTTAAGTCATCAAGAGATGGGAAAAGGTATTTTCTTCATTATTCTAGCAATTCTCAAACCCAATAATAAAATTATTTTCCCATTCTTAGATACAGGGACAAAAGATCAGTGATCCACAGCATTTGAATTACAAGGTTAATACGACTTATGTTTACAGAGAAAGATCTCCAGCATTTTTGAACTAGGCAGCCTTCTTTTATTAACTTAATTTTATTATTAGTTCAACATGTGTCATCTACAAGACTTTATAGAGAATTTAATTGGTTATTATTTCTGGCAGTTGGTTATTATTTCTGGCAGGCTCACACATTCACAGGCTAGTTTGATCCTTGTCACACAATACAAACATAACCATTGCATATTTTATCCCATTTAATGATTAGGTATGTGTTTTTCAAGCACCGACTGGCACACTACAGAGAATGTTATGGATTTAAGGTATTCAAAGTATAACTTAGATTACCATTTGATAGGTCTTATTTGTACCTATTACCATCATGCTGCGAAGAGGAATGCTAGTGAATTGTTCCCATGGATTTGCCAAAAGTAAGGGAAGAAAAAAAAATTACAAACAAAACCACAAAAAAAAACCAAACAAAAAACCCCCACATCGCTCTCATCTTCTGCTGGTAGACAGCCTCATTTTATGTGCTTATGAGAAGATAATAACAGGAAGCAGAAACTAGCCATTTATGTGTGAAAAAATTTCATCTTGAATTTCAAAGAGAGAAGGGAAAGGATGCTGCCCCTCAAACACTGTAGAATACTTTGGACCAAAATTTCTGGTTTAGGTTCTGTTGCATCCACTTATTTTTTTGGAATGCCTGCAGCTGGGAAGGTAGCCAGACTGCTATGCGTAGTCAGTGAATGCTTTTAAAGGACACATTTACAATAACCGTAATTTAGGAAGCTTGGACCAACATAGCGCTTGGCCTTACAAGAAACAATTTCAGGAAAATAGGTATAGTGGGTTTTTTGTTACCGTCCTATTGCACTCCATGTTGCTCACGTCAAAGGAGCTGGCTTCACACTATCCCTGAAAATCTATAGTCCCAGTCCAGAGCAGACTTTGAGGGCTTAAAAGTCTCATCGTTTATATGTTTATGCTAGGACATTGCTAGCACTTTAGAGGAGTTCATTGCTCCGATCATACTAAAGTTTAAGGGAAGTACCTTAAAGCTCACTTGAAATACTGAACCTTTATTTCTTTCAACTACGAATTTCCTGGGAAAGGAGAAAATTCTTCGTCATAATATTTCAGTAGCTTTAGTCAAATCAAAATGTTTTGTAAAGATTTTTTTAAATACGATTTTCAGTAAAGTCATCTTTTTAAATAAATTACTAATGCCAGGATCTCAAGTGAGGGGTGTTTTTGAGCAAATGGTAACCAATGAGTCTAGTATTTCTTCGCCAGGAAGCTACTAAAAAGGAAAAGAAGACAGAAGGCAGTCCTAAGAACCTAAGCCTACTGAAATTAATAGAGAACTTGTGCTCAAAACCCAAAGGGAACTTGAAGGGGAAAAAGTCTCTAGAGATCAAAGATCATTTTTCTATAGTTTTCAAACGTTTGTCCTTGCTCTCAAAAAATACTTTCTGCTACCTATTCATTAGATTAAGCGTAGGAAACTTGAGACTAAGTTCATCAATACTACTCCATCAATTTAATTCATCCTCACTTTGGATTTTCTTACAGAATTGAAAGGCCCTGTGTGTACACTGCGTTGGCTTCTCTGATAACCGAGGGAGAAAAGCTACTGTGAGCCAGAATTATAATAAATGCGAATATCATTGACTTAGTCTACATTACATACCTACACAGCCAAAAATAATACAGTAACCCAACATCCATTCTATAGAGGAAATTACTCTAAATTCCTATATAGAAACCAAGTGGACTCGACAAAGGCAGATGGAAAACAATTACAAACTTCCTAGCTTATTAGCTAGGTCTATTTCATACCACATTTTTTCCCTAAAGAAATGTGGATTCTCATAGCCAGCATATTTCTTTCATGGTTACATGAACCATTGTGGGTTTGCTGTCATGCTTCAGTTTCAGTGCATTATCATTTTTGTATTTTTTATTTCATCTTCATTAATTTTTAAGTCCTTTGACACCTAGGGATATATTTGTTCCTTCGTGCTTTATCACTCTCAGACATCTTGAGCAAAAAAAAAAAAACACTTATAATTTCCAATTTCTTTGGTTAACTGAGACCACCAATCTGTCTGGTGCTCAAGAGTTAATTCATAAAATCTTTACCAAATGGTGTTAAGAAATTACAATTCTAAGGTCAATTAGTAATAACAATTGCTCTGATTATTAAAATACTTTCTGTTGCAACTATCCTTTAATTCAACAACTTACTAATCTGTTATAGGTATATGAAAACATTTTCTAGCTTGTATTTTGCTTTGAGGTGTTGCAACATATGCCTTTTAACCCTAAGAAAATGGAATTACTTTGAAAGAAAGAATAGTTGGGTAATATCTCCAAGTTTTTCTTAATATGTCTACATTTTTATCTGTAAATAGAAATGCATGCATATATAGACATGCATGATGGCATCAAAAGGTGACAGAAGAGCTGTTGCTCATTGTGGATTGTTAAGTAAAAGAAGGACCTTACAGTCTGCTTCTAATCAAGTCCATGTGGACTCATTTTCTGATTAGGAGAGAAATGTAAATTATATTGTATCTTTGAGACATTTTTGCAAGATAACTCAGCCCTCATCCTTCCAATACTCCCAAATCTAATACCTCCTTCAAGTTCGGAGTGCAAACTTACAAGTAACTTTATTCCGTTCTAACAAAAGTGTTTTGGAGAACCAATTTCTCCATCTATCCTCCTTCTCTCACCATGCCTCTTCCTTCTCCTTTTATTTCTCTCACCTACATAGATGTGATGACTTTTTCCTCATGTCTGTTCTTCCTTTTAAAGAAGACCAGACCCCCCCCTTTTTTTTTAATCTCCAGTTTGCATATATTGTCAACATGACTAAAACTAATTGGTGCTCCTTGAATGGAAGGAGGAACAATTTTTTTTTTTTTTTTTTTTTCAATAGACTAGCCAAATACATTTGTTGTGCTAGAAGAGCAATCACAAGGTAGACTAAGCACTTGCACAGTTACCAGCTGCTGATAGGAAGTTCTGGAGGCAGAATTGGCTGATCTCAGGCTATTCTGTCCCCATGTTGATTCTTGCTAAAATTTAACTGACAAAATACCCAAGGTATCATTTTGGCAAAGGCAACAAAAACTAAGAATAAGGCTTCTTCTCACTATAAAAGGAGAGCAATAGCCCCATTATTATAAGTGATCATGTCTTCTGTTTTTGATAGTTTCTGATATTGATCTAAGAAATTTTATTCTATGTGATAGGTACAAATTTTATTTCAGGGATTACTGCTTCATCATGCCTTACAGTGGTAGTAACAGCGCACTGGATTTTGCCTCATCTCTATTTGTTCGCAGTACTCGGGAGCAAAAATACATTCTTATTCCTCATTTTCACCATTTGAGAAGGTAATTTCAGGTCTACCTGTCAAAACAGGTAAGTGTTACACCTCCAGTCAACCACAACCCAGGCACAACAACAACAGAAAAATAAGTAACAAGGTAATGACTGCCTCTCATTATCAGGTTGGATAATTTATTCTTTAATTTTTTTTTTTTTATTCTTTACAGATGGGTGTTTATGTCTGTCTGATGGAATCACTAATGTTTACTAGAAAGGGTACTCAGTTTTCTAAATAATTTGTTCAGAATAAAGCCATAGCATCACAAAAACACTGACTAAATTTTATCCACAGGAGGAAATTGCATGCATCTCAGTTACCTTATCTTGAAGCAACAGTCAATGGCTAAAATATTCAGCTACTTAGCCTCTACAATTACTAGATTATACTCCGTGACAAATGTATGTGTTACTCATGTCCTCATGGAGAAGAGAGTAGAAGACAAACTACACACTATCTGCAACCAAAAGATTCTCAATGATATGTTGTTGAGGAGTGGATAAACAAGACCATTACAGCTTTGGATCGCAGTAGAGACACTCCGCTCCCAAAACTGAGATTTTCTTCTAATGTCTGCGGGAAGTTTTGCTTTTTAGAACATACACAAACATAACAAATCACATTTCACAATTTCCACAGACTTCACCTTTAACAAGCTTCAATATCAAATCTATGCAGATCCACCTGCAGAGCACTCTGTGTAAGCAAGATCTGGCTCTAAAAATCTGTCTTGCTATAGGAGCACATACCACTCTTAGAAACATGTCTCCGTTCTAGATTCCTTGGTTTTGCACAGGTTCATTTATATGGTACTATTGGGTATCTCTATAATAGAACGTTTAGTAGATTAATGTGTAAAACTCTACATCTCCATTCCAACACAGGCGAATGTTTTGTGCGTGCACATGTTGAAGGCTCTAAAGGGAACAACGTTCATACATTTCTGTTCCTTCTGAATTCTAATGCTCCAGTTAAGAAACCTCCAATTAGCACTTAAATACTGATAGGATTTTCTTTGTAAAATGATATTTTAATGGGTTGTAATTGGCTTTATTTAACAGTGTATTTCACTATTGATTACTCTTAGAGCTGCTCTGTTGTTGCACAACAAGACAAAATAAGCAGCTTCTCTTCCAAAAGCAGTTTGTTCAAGTTAGTGATGAATTTTTCTCATGTGCAGTCTAGAGCAATTAAGGAACAGGCTCTCAACTGTTGTCAGTTGTCAATCTCTTGCGAACAGCTAACAAAAGCTGAATAAGATGCCAGAAAGTATTGCAAACTTGGAATTGTTCCCCAATATTCAGGATGGATAATTGGTAGATCAACTACACCTGAAAATAAATACACATTGCTGGTTCAATTATCATGTAACCTAAAACACCACAGAGAAATCTCTTTGCTCTGAGTAAGCTCTTCCTCTTCCTCCATCTACATATCCCTCTTCTGGGGGGGAGCAATCCCAGTCATCAGGTAAAAAAAAAAAAAATAAAATTAAAAAAAAAAATCACTGGACTGCAATCAGCCTAAGGAAATCACAAGCAGTTAGAGACTTGCAGAAGTGGTTGCTGCTCAAGATATTTATATTCCAAAAGGTAGGAGAGAACCTAAAGCTACAAAGTGGGTTCGAACATTTTGAAATTTTTCAATTGCCTTCTTAAAAAAGGTGGGGGGCATGGGGAATTGTTCAAAACAGTCTCCTTGCTTAAGGGAGCACCCACTCCAGACTGATACTTCCTGAGACTTTGTTTCAGTATCTTATTTTTTGTTAAAGTTATCATTCAGGATCAGATTGAAGTAGTGCCAACAAAAATGCTTTGAAGATCTGCTCGTGCCCTTCCACAGGATCTAGATCAAATTGCTGATGACTACAAACCTGAAGTCTATTTAATTTACAACAGTGTGAACCATCTGTGACAATGCTAACTTCCTGTCCAAACCTCATAAGCTTTCTATAACTTAAAGCTCTGCAAACTGCAATTTAAAGGTACAGTAGTCAGCTTTTTCACAAGAAAAAAAATGGGAAAAAATTAAATGCTAGTTTCGGTATGTTCTCTTTACCTCATAGCCTTAATGCCTTTACAATTTCCACAGAGAAGGGAAGAGCAGAACATTTTTTCCTCTGTTATGGCACTTTATATCTTTTATTTAATGTAACTAGGTGGCAGATCTTGAATAAAAGTCTCTGCCAACTAATCCACAAATAAAACAAAGATGAGCTTGCCTTGAGAGAGCCAAGATTGACATAAAAATCAAAAACTTTCCTTACATATATGTCAAGTTTTCAAGAAAGGACTATTCTTTATGTTAGAACACTTGATATAAAAAAAAAAGGTGTTGCATTTTTATCCGCGCCCCCCCCCCCCCCCCCCCGTGAAATATATTAGTCAGCTAGAAACTAGAAATTAAGTTCTATAAGAGGGTACAAACAGTAACTGCATGAATCATCACCAGGATGCTTAGGGAATTTGCAGCTCCAAAATTCTACAGCTGGAGGCATTCAGATGAAGACTGCTAGTGCACAATGGAGACACTCAAGTGATGTGGCTAAGTCATCAGATGCATGCATCATCAGATACATCATTACATGTAGTGTAGATGACTCAGACGTGTAAGTGGCAAACTTGCATATAATAGGGATCAGGCTTAATTCAAATTAGCAGGCAGTATCTTGGTGTAATTAGAATCTGTGTACTGAATCAAGTCCTTTAGAGAGTTAATTCAACAGAGACTCCCTAGGTGCGGTTTCTTGAGACTGAGAATAGCAGAGAATTTTCTTCCTGTACATCTTTGAACAAGCTTTGCTTTACATTTAATTTCTTTCAAAACTGATTTCTTTATAGAAAATTGAGATCTAAGCATTAAAAGTGGTATAATTTTACCACTTCAGTCATTCTTTTACTCATACTTCTGAGAAATATTATTACAGAATACTTCAGTACAGCTGGCTTGGAAAAAAATTTCCCATCCTTAATACAACAGGAAGAATTTAAATGTCTTTCCTTCACTATTTCAGTCCATAACAAAAATTTTCCACTAGCCCAGAAAGAAATTATAAATCTCCATTGACAATTTTTTTAAAAGTGTGAATAGTCTAGTCATATCTCTTAGTCAAAGCTAATTAAATTTGACTTAGTTAAAACCCCAGCAAAATAAGGCAAAAAGACTTATATATACAATCATATAAAAAAAAAGAAAGAAAAAGTTCAAAAAAAAACCTCCTACAGAAAAAGAAAAATCAACCCCTGTATTGTTCAACTCATCTGTTGTACACTATGTCAGCTGATTAGAGTGTCCCTAGATCAAATCTGTCCTAGCTGATTCTATAGTGCACAGATACAACATTAATGACTTTTTCCCCCAATTCAGAGGAAGTATTTTTTTCTGTTGTCAAAAAAAGCCAAATTGTTCTTTGCTATAGAGAAATGTCTGATTTACTCACGGTGTCATTTAAGATCAGAACTTGGCAAAATGTGTCAGAGAAATGTATGGAGGACTTCACTTTATTAAAGATGAAGATAAAGCAAAGAAACTTATCAATAGAGAGCATGACTACTCAACACATTTGTATGGAGTGTTTTCAGTGTAAATCAAGTTAAATATACATAGTTGATGTGTAGTTAAATATACGCTATCAAGGATTTACTCATTTTCAAAAAAAACCCCAACAAACCCTTAGTGTACAACACAGCAGATGACAACTACCAAATCACTTCATTACACTGAGTAAAAAAAAAATATTAGTTTACCTTCCATTAAATCCAAAGGTAATCTCACTCCTACTTCAGTACTGCCGTCGCTAGACTAACTTTAGATTTAAATCGCTTCTACATTTCCATGACTTATTCTATTCAGTATTAGAGGGACTGGGTTTTGCTTTCATTTTTTGTTAAGCAGCACAGCAATCCAGCATATGAAACAAGCCCTGAGGACATCAGAATCGTTCCACAGACACAGAGCCCATCCCTGCTTCTGACAGCAGCTCGAAACAGACACCTGAAGAAGGACCACTTAAGAACTTCCCCCCAGTTGAAGGGCAAGCCACTGAAAGCTGGGAAGAACAGACTTCCTAGGTCTTTATACAGCCCTCACTGGATTTCTCTTTCAACAACTTTCCCAGGGCTTTCTTGAACCCACAGACTTTCATCCTAGATGGATCAATTTTGCAACAAGACAGATACTGCTCACGCCTCCATTTACGGTAGTTCTGCTGCAGTCACCTATTGCAAGACCAACCTATGACTATCCATCAAAAAAGAAAAGCACAGCAGTTAGGCACAAGACCTTATGCTACTTTGAGCTATAGCCAGGCCCTTTGCTCGATTTTGCTTGAGCCCACATTTGTCCCTCACCTTCACTTCATCTCTCTTGACAGAAGCCACTTTTATAGTGCTGTTCCCTAAGAATCATCCAGTTGCTTCTGAGAGCAAAAACTTATACAGCACTGTATAGTAAGTACATTTCTTATTGTTTCTTTCAAGTACCTCACACTGCATGCAGTAGCTACAATTGCAGCAAATGAGTACTGTGTGCTGGAAAAAAACACTCAGACATTCCCAGTTTCGGTCATTACTCCCCCTCACTACACTGTGAGGTAACAAGATGATGATATTTATCTCTTACAGATAATTTGAGAAAGTATTTCAATTCTGAAGAAAGAAAATTTTAGATTGCCAGGTTTTAGTACACTCAAATTTTAATGCAGTCTTTTATATTTAGTAATACAGATTATGAGAGCATAATTTCAGGAGGTTTTAAGACAGTCAATAATAAATATTAAGAACAGTACATGACAACAAGTCTACCTACTACAGGAAAAAAAATAGTGAGATCTAAAGTTCCTACACTATGCCAGATTCCTAGTGTACACAGATAATGAGTCACCGTGAAGAAAAGTTAGAGAATATAATCCTGCTATAACTATTTAGAAAAGACCGGAAGACTGTATGACTTCTAAAAGAAAAATGTGCAAAGAACCAACCCACACTCCATGCTGGGAACAAGTAGTTCTGAGATGCAGCATGTTTAGCAACCCAAGCATAATTACCAAGAATCTGTCCGGGTACCAGATTGTGCAGGGGTCTCTGGCACATCACTGACTCTTCAGTGCTCTGCCTATCCATCTGTGAAGTGGATTCATCACTTAGTTCTGCTTTCCTCCTTCAATCTTATTGGAGCATAGTTATTTACATGTTGGAGAAACAATGAAAATGTTTTTGAAGAACTCAGGAGACACTTGATGTTACTCGGAACATCACTTCACCTTATGCTCTAAGCAGCTTTCTGCCATTTGCTGTTAGTTACCACATCAATAATGTGGTTCATAATGCTCATGCATTAAAGATGCATCACAAAATAGTGGTTCTCACAAATTCCTTTCAACTGTTTGGACCCTCCATTCTTTGTCCATTATTTTATTAATAACAGCATTTCGCTTCCAAAAAAAAAGTTCTATACCTCCTATACATCAATCCTGCATTATTTTAAATTAACCCAATAAACAGACTTTCCCATTTTTGCACCAATTTTCACTACTTCTGCATGGATTTGCACCAGATTTTGCAAGAAGCACCAGAATACATGCTGGTGCATTACACAGAGACTAAAGTGATACAATAAGGCATATGGCTATTTTCCTTGTGTAATATTATAACTGTTAATACCTTGAGAATAGACCTTTATAACATCCAGGTTGTAATTTAATAATTTCTCAGACCTTGTAAAGATCTTTTTACAAAAGCCATTCTCTTCTACATGCCAAAACTGGCATATCCAGGTTTTAGGGGGTTTTTTAATGTTTGATTAGGCATAGATTTCTTGCAATGTCAGTGGGAGTCATTTGCCTTATTCAGGTACACAGTCTGTCTAGATAGAAGCAACAGGTTTTAATATAGAATAATTCCATCATTAATATTTAGTTCTGTCTCATATCATACTGCATATCTGCCTTCCTTATAGACATACAATGATATAAGTCCATTAACACACCTTGGACTGATGTTAGCATATATTTTCAGTTTGGCTGAATTTTGAAATAAATTAAGATTTTCAGCATCTGTAACTCAGAATATAGAAAAAAACCCAAAACAACATAGACAGCTATGATAGTTCAAGATGTATCTTTTAAGTTGGTGGTGGTAATAATTCTAGCCTCATCTTATTTATAGTAATGCTCATGTTAAATCAGAATAGTGCTCAGAAGAGTCAGTGATCTGCTTACCAGACCAGATGATGACTATCAGGTCAGTATGATTTACTATGTGTTCTGATCTAGGTGTCTATATGAATACCATTGCCATGCCATCCAATTATCTTCATCATGTAGTTACTTCTTTAAATGCATCGGTAAGCAAAAAGCAGACAGACAACCCCAGTCACTTAACTTTCTTACAGCCTAGACAACTGTTGCTATTCTCCTCAAAAATCACATGTATAAGGATACTAGGAGCTTTTTCAGTCTGTCTACGGCCAACATTACTTTTTTTTTTTTTCCAAATTATTGCACAAATCTATCTATTCTTGTGTGTGGAAAACTTGACGTTGGCAATACATTTTATTAGTAGAAAAGACAATATTTCAAAAGCATTATCATCATCCTGCTACACAGAGGTTAACAATCCAGCTGAGAGATCAATGACCCCTGACAGCTTAAGCCATGAACCACTGTTGCTGCTTATTGTGTACAGATCAACACCTCATTTCAATCCTACATTTCCTCTAGAACATCTAAATAAAGTTTATTTTGGCATGTGTATCTGTTGCCTTTCAAGAAATACAAAAATCAATCTTAATGTTGAAGAAATTAAGAAAACCCTAATTTTGTCTTCATGGCTGACTGCACGTGAATCCAGATTGTCCAAGAACCACCATCCATAGCAAAAATATCATGTCTCCAGTATCCTTTGCTATCTGTATACAGCTAGATCAGTGCCTAATTTATGCAGCTATTTATTCAGAATTGCATCAACTTTGGGCTAGCTTATGCTGTTGACAACTACTAAAACAAGCAGCTCTTCAGTAACATCCCACCAGAATGATGAACAGAACAGTCTTGTAGGGGAGCTCCTTATGAACTCTTCTTTCAGCTGTTCCACTGACAAATGCATGCAAGTGGGCAAGATGATTTTATTTTTTTCCTTCTTACAGTAAGGTCCTTCCTATGACACATTTGAAGGATTCATTTTCAGCATGTAGTCTTCCTAAACACTAGCATCTTTACTCCTGTAGTAAGAGTAAAAAAATTTTGGTTTGTTACCCATGACATGCCGAGGACTAACTACAGATGGGGAAAACAAGTTTCAGAAAAGGAAGCTTGTTTTGTGTTTGCACAAGACCTTCAATTCACTTAAAATAAAAACATAAGAGTCATTCATTTATAGAAAGCTACCACCATAAAATTTTACTTACCTGCTGTGTTAGCAATAGAGTACTGAAATGGTTTCTCATGTATCAGTGTTTTAACTACTTCAGTAACAGCCTCCAAAATTAAAACAGAAGCTTGATGACCAGTTATCTCCATTGCTAGTGTTAGCCGAGTTGCTCAAATTGCTCCGAGAGAATCAGTTTCAAAAGAGCAAGTGAAAAGTTTTATTTCTGGCCTTAAGAGACAGGACTGTTGGTCCATAAATCCAACTAGCGATCTGATTTTCATTAGCAATGTACTGCATCAAAGGAAAACAAAAATAAGACGTAGCCAGGTTTCTGATTGCAAATTAATACTTAAGGGTAACAGATCCATTACAGTGTAAAGCGTACAAATACATCATGAATCTCAGAAATGGAAGATTTTCTTCCACTTCTCAAACAGCGAGAACATTATAAAGTATTTATGATCAGGATTTTTAATAGCAGATTAATTCAATAACCCATCCAAAACATTTCTGTCCCTATTATGTAATAAGAATGACATAAAAATTTAAAGGGCTTGACATATGTTTTCTCTTTTAAGAGTACACTTTAAAAAAAGGTTCAGAGCTACTGTTGTTCACCTGAAGTATTCCTAGATTTCCAAATTAACACACCACAGACTCTTTATGCTCTTAACTGTAGCAGATCAAAACCCATGCTACAAAATAAGACAGGAAAGGTGCAATGCAGTTCATTATTTGTGTCATCTTTCCTCACACAGTGAGAGACCCAGAAAACAGCTTACCCTGACTGCCTAACAGTTACTGTGGTCACCAAGGGCAGCTATCAGCAGCGCATAATTAGCATTATTATACTGATAAACATTCAAAATTTCTGTAAAAGAGTTCTGAGGTTAGGGTTTGGGTTGTTTCATCAGTTCTTCAATGCTGAAAAAACCCACAACAAGATAAAGAGACTCCAATTAATATTTTTTTTTCATTTAGATAACCCAAAATCCAGTATAGACCAAACTTGAAATTCCAATAATCAAGCCTGGACTACATTTACTGCACTGTGCTTTGCACGTAGATAAGCCCATTGTACCCACTGTTCTGTGTTTTCGATAATCCTAAAAGAAGCAGCCATACCTAACAGAAAAAGCAACACATCATAAAAAAGTACTTCCTCAAAGTCGTACCCCAGAAAAGTCATGAACTAAAAATATTACAGTCTTTACGAGCAATTTAAATATTTAAATACTTTTCTTCTAACCATGCTTAGTATAGCCAAGAACCATACTATTTTTGCAACATTACTGGTAGGAAGGTGGTGAATAACACCTCAAAAATCTAACAGCTCAGCTGTCTTCCAGCTTTAAACAGAGATCAAACCAAGGACATAAGTCATTAAAAGGAGATTAGCTTCTTCAGTCTAATGAGAGCAAAGCAGCAAGTGCTTAGCTCTCAATTCTGACAATAATCATTTCAAAGGCTTTGATTTCAGAAAAAGCGATCAACGGCAGTTATAAATTGTTAGCTTACCAGAAGCATTATTCAAGTTTCTGGTATACTTACATTCACGACAGAAACCTAATTTGAGTAGAGAGGAATATTTATGCTTCGTACCAATTTTAGCAACTACTAAAATACTGGATGTGTTTGAAATTTCCATGCCACTTTGATGAAGCTCAAAACTGATA
This sequence comes from Balearica regulorum gibbericeps, assembly GCF_011004875.1. NCBI lineage: Eukaryota > Metazoa > Chordata > Aves > Gruiformes > Gruidae > Balearica > Balearica regulorum. Next base: position 65,377,116 of record NC_046188.1, read on the forward strand.
TATCAGAAAAATGAAGTGTGACAGAAGGAGCAGTAAGCAATGTATGAGCTGCAGTGAACTAAAGATTCTTCAATAAAGAGACTATTCATAATACAGGTAGGCATAACAAAACAAAGCAAAACCACCCCAGAGTCAAGGTCAATAGTTCCAGCATATGAAGGCTTACATGAAGATGTGCCCATTCTTGTGAATGCCTGGAGAGTGGTTTGGCATGAATTGCTGCTCAAATACTCTTTGGTTTGCCACCAGAATTGTGCAGGATAACTCTAGAAATGCTGGGATGCTTTGAAATGCCTGCAGATTTCACTTGTGCATTAGGAAAGACAATTAACTTCTGCCCTCAACATGAGGAGTGCAGAGCAGTTAATATAGAATAAAAGGTACTTTATTCTGTTTTATTTAAGAGAACTGGAGACTAGATTCATAATCAAACTAAGCTAGCTAATGAAATTAAGTCTAATGCCAAAGTAGCTCTGATATTTCTCATAAAGTTAAAGTTATTACCAGCTAGAATGATTTTTTCATTTCCTTCACCCTACTGACAATATCAAAAAATACAGTAATACTACATACTCACCATCAGATTCACCTGTCTGTCCTTAGGTTAGGACTTCAGATTTGGTCCCACCTTTGGGAGTCTCACATGCATTTCAAGTACACCACATTTTTTCCACCAGCCTTCTAGGACATGCTTCAAACACATCAAACATACACCACGTCTAAGCACCCTTACATATAAGCTATGCAAGAAAGCAGAGCTATGTGGAACAAAAAGTCCCCAAAGAATAACGCCCTGAACAATCTGTCATCCTTTCGCTACATGAAGCATGATTAACATCCTTTTTATGATATTTTTGTTTTTAAAATAGTACAATCTGCCCGTGTACTGATAGGGAAGCCTTTGAATTTAGCTAATTAAGACAGTCTCAAAGGCAGGAAGTCTAATGCATAACTCAGAATAGGTGTTCATTAATCAAACAATGCCTCCTAAGCATACTGGTATTCCTAGTCCTAGCCCACTTGGGATAAACCTGCTGAGAAAAGATTGTAAATCAAAGATGCTGGAAGGCAGCACATAACTCTTAGATATTATTATTTTATTATGTGGGACGAACAACAATGCAGTACTTCTCTGTTGTACAGTTCTTAGAATTAACCGACAGAAGAAAAGCTTGACACATACAACTAGCAAACCCCTCAACCAGCCAGCTGCATACTGATATAGTTTCAGTGTGAATAATATGATTAGTACAAATTATAGTTGAAGAAAGCTCTCATTTAACTGATATTCTCAGAGTTGTTTGGGATAGTTCAAAGACTATTTCAAAGAAATAAATAGGCCTAATTCCAATTAATAGATGTAGCCCTCTAATAGATGGAGGGCAGATCTAGTTAGAGACAAATGTCAACAGCAAGATGAAAATTAGGCCACCTAAATCTAGGACTATTTCTCAAGATCTCAGCTCATCTAGCACTTTACTCAACAATCATCAGAACATCATATTTATTACATTCATATTTAGACTCTTATGTTCTATAAACGCTGAAGATGGACTTTTTGCCACATCCATGTTCAGAGGCTAAGCACACCCTAAGCTCAAATCGACTCCCAGGACACATTCTTCCTTTAAGTCCATATACAGAGACAAAAACCCACTGTCCTAATGACATTGAAATGCCTGACTTTTACCCACTAAGTTCTTCCTCAACTTGACACCCTTGGAAACTTTTTCTTTTTTAAAAACGAGTCATGTCCTTCCAGACATAGTCTGGCAGCATAAGGACTATTTTTAGACCTATTTTATCCAAGATGTCAAACAAAATAGAGATGGCATATTTCAAGTCTTTTGAAAGACATACATAACCAATTCATACCAGACAGATTGGCCCTACGTATTTTGACTTCTGCAGCTTATTTAAGTCATTATAGTAGGAAAATAAATTGTGGGAAACAAAATATCCCTCTTTGTCACCGAAAGTAATTTGGAAAAGAGTCCCCTTAAGGGCTTATCCAGAAACTGTTGACAATTTTGATGTACGGTTTCCACAAATTTCTCTTCTGTACTCGCTCAACGCTATCAGCTCACAACATGCCAATCAAAGGCAAACTGAGGCCAATGACTGCTAAAGGAAGAGAGGGCAGAAGGGATGAACCCTTTATTAAATTAATAAAAAAAAATATTTGTTCATTAATCAATGCTTTTTCTTTAACCAGATTCAAAAAGGAACTGGCATGCATATAAAATTCCAGCACAGTGCATTACTCCGTACAACCTTGCCAAATCGTTAATCAGTATCTCAATTTTCTTGTTTGGCACCAGTGAACAAAAGGAGTAGCTATCACCAGCTTTAAAAAGACTCTTTTATTGGCTATGTTGTCCCAAGCTGGGATTTTTCCTTAATATTCCTTCCCTGCTCTTCTGCTTACTGTCATTAAAATGCAAATTTTAGAGATAAATGGACTTGAAGTCCCTCATTACATAGGTAGAAAATATCTTTACTGAAGACCTCAAATATAGAATTAATTTTAAGAATGTTTCCATTATTATGCAACAATATTTTTAACACTTTTGCAATGTCTTTACTGAGAAAACTATTAAGATAGTCTTCACAAAGGCTAAGGACATTATCCACTAACATGCTCAACACCTGAATCATCAAAATATTAATTATTGCAAGGGATCAGGCCTTAAAATAATTAAGCCTCACAAAAATGCATTAAAGATGAAAATGCTAGAGGGATTATTCTATTCACCAGTGAATACAACCTCTGAAAAAATCTGGCAACACAAAAACAACGTACTACATGAACAATACCCTACCCTATGACAATTTAAAATATATTAACATCAGGAACCTCTGGGTGGATCAGTTCCAGTTCGAACGATGAAGAGTTTACATCACAATATCATGGATTTTGGCTGCTGTTGAGGTCATTTCTTCTTTCTGACTGCTCAGCCCCCTCAAGCGTATATCCTGGTTACATATCAGACAATTTCACATGTAACTGCAAAATTACAGCCATGCTCCCAGTTCTTCTATTTCAACTGACGTATCCCATACTTCATTTCAATTGAGTTAAGTAGCATCCATCACCTTCATAAACAAATAGAGAAAGGCAAAAAATTTTGCATTTGAATGAAACAGTTTATTCATTACCCAAGCATAGCTTTACTGTTCAATTCAGTTATGGTTTCCTTATTTAAAACTTTTGGCAAATGTTTCACTGCCTGCTTTCTTTCAGTGGAGTCTCTGGTGCTAAAGACCAGGTGCTGCCAACTGGAAGCCCTCTCTAAGGAGAGGATCACATGGGAAGCAGCTGGATGTACAAGAGCTGCGAGTGATATACGGCGTGACAGTTCCTTGGAACGGAAGTCCGCAGCACTCTGGTAATGCTGGCAGACTGTGGAGTTCAAACTTTTTCAGGCTACAGAATGAATCAAGTGTTTGACAGACATTAGTATGTGGTAGAGGCAGCAGCTTCCCAATCAATGTTGTGAAAAGAAAATTGAAGCTACAAGCTCAGTTGCCAAAACTAAAAAAAAAAGTATCAGAAAACAGAGATGGAATAAATCTCTCTACATAGAAAATAATGTCCAAAAATAACATAACGCCAATAGAAGAGCTTTTAGGCATCTGTGCCGGGAAAATTGAAATATTAAATACCGTGATCTTCCAGCTGTTCCTGGGGAAGGAAACGCTGCACGATAGACTTCCCTTCCTCTCGATGCCCAGAAGGAAACCCGAGCATTTGTGAGCTGCACACATAGTTGCATTTATTAAACAGCAACTGAAACATAACCACAGTCTTCCCAGCATTCTCCTTCATGGCACAAACATGCATACATATCCCTAATTTTGCACAGGAAATTCCATGTTTTACCTAGCAGTTCTTCACTGATTAAAACACAGATTTAGACCTTCCAGCGAGCAGAACCAAAAAAATGGGGGGGGGGGGGGGGGGGGGGGGGAGAAGAAAGGGTAAAGGCAGAAAAGAGCAATGAAGGAAGAAAACCAAGTCATATGAAAAAAATCCAAGGAAGGAAACAGAACAGTGAATGAAGAAAAAAATTTCTTTCATAATGAGAGGAAAAAAATTAAGTGCTACTGATCATAAAGAAAAAAACCACCCATTTACTAATCCTTGTCCAGTGTAGTCTTCCATATCTATTTAGCAGTCATTAAACACTACCAATGTGAAAGGAGGTAGCCATCAGGAAAGTCTCAGTTATAATGGCAAGGTCAACTATGTTCCTCTTATTCCAAAGAGGAAAGCTATTATTGCAAGATTCATCTTATTTCAATGGAGACATCTATACTCTAGGCACCTAAAGGTGAGTCTAAACCCTCCTTGTAATTAGTACAGTCAACGGAAATAAGCATCTATAGAGGATACCTAATTTTGCACATACTACACTGACTTAGGACAAGATGTTTTGTTTTCTGGAGTATCCCTAGCCCTGCATCAGGTATAATCAACTCTAGATGACTGGTACGAACACAGTTCTCCACATTGCAGAGGTCAAAAGTTTAAACTTTGGCAACTTTAAAAAAAAAAAGCAGTTCAGCATCAGCGAGACAGAATACTGAGTTGCCATCAAGTTCAGCTTTCCAACATAAGGTCAGATATAATTCACTGAAGAACAGTGTTTGTATTACCAAACAAAATAATAGGTAACAAGAACCAGTATTGCCCAGGGTGTTTAACCAGAGATTGACACTGTTCTTGTTAAAAAAAAAAAAAACCAAACAAGAGAGGTTTGACATATCTATGTACACACATTTTATTTTTTACGTATATAAAATATTCACACCCTGTGATTCTAATGTGAAAAGACACAAAACTTGAACAAGATGTTGATAACGTTGATGCATGTGCTAATGATGCACACTACCCTAGACTGTCCAGTGATACAGTTTGAAGTGCTTAACAATCCCATGAGGCTGCTTTGTCAAAGAAAACTTATAATGGAAATCCACCCATCTTTACATGTTTTAATTAATATTCTGTGGGAAGAGGTTTTATCTGGCCATAGCTTACATTTCCAATGTTGCAATGAATTCAGAGGTCTCTTGGTAAAAAAAAAGTGACACCCCCTTTCCCATCACACACACTTACACACCCAAAAAGCTAACTATGTTTCCTTTGTGAGTTCCCTAACTGAATACAGCTGTCGGGCATCGGGAGCCATCCAATAATTTCAGACAAAGATATATAGAGATTTAATTTTAATTCCATATATAGCAAATTGTAACTTGAAATTTCATAAGATAAGTTTTGGAAGCTCCTTAGTGCAGTCAAATGCCAAATAATTTGGATAATGTTTTCCCCTCTAAATGTTTTCTCACAGCTTGAATCAACTTATTTAGATGAAGCTGTGTCTGGCCCAGAGTCAAAATTATGCAGTTTTTCAAAGCTATCGTATTTGATCACAAGTTTTATTAATAAATTTGTATATTGTCACTCATGTGGGAAACAATTTAAAACTACAAGAACACAAGGTGAATTAGGATGGCTTACTCCACAAACCCAGTGCTGACGAGTGTACTTAGTCCTTTGGCAAGTCCTTTCCACCACAGTTTGTAGTGCACCACTTTTAAAGCCAATGCTGCAAGATTCGTTGCACTTCTCCACAGCTAATCATGGAAAGTAGAAGATTTGGAAAGGCTGTTGATGAACAGCTTCAGATCACTAGAATCTTTCCTAAGCCCAAGCAGTTCCATTTCAGTTCAAGAACAAGAACGGTGAAAACTAACGGTAGCGAAGAACCTGCATCTGAACTTGCAGCAGGCAGCCTATAACACATTCTTAAAGCATTCCACACGTTTCCTCCCTCTTAAAGCCATTTATCCTGGAAAACTCTTTTACCTTCCCCTAACTTGTCAACACATTTTCCGCCTCTGAAATTCTACTTCATTTTTACTCCAGCTTTCTTGTTCTGTATTCAACATAGACTCATGCTCCCCACTCCTTATTTCTCTCTCAGACATAGGGTCTCACATTTCCTTTACTTCCCTGGAGACATCACTCTGTTCTGTAACTGCCACGAAGAACACAAAGTCCAAAGCACCCACCAAGTATGGCAAGTCTATAGCAATAACACATTTGTCACAATTACTGTAGTAAAAAGACCACACGTGATAATCTTTATATGAAATACCCTCATATTAGAGCCTATTCAGTAGTGTTGAGAACTACCCATATTCTGCCTCAAAATAAATGACTACATAGACTGAAAGTATCCTTCCCTCAGCTGTGAGGCTCCCCAAATACAGTAAAGGCATTGATTAGGGCAATTGCTTAAAAAAGGGCAACTTGCACATTCTGTAATCAAACCTTTTTTTCTGCAAGATGGTCTTACACTGTCCATTTGATGTTCTCCTAAGCTAAGCCCAGCCAAGACACTAAGCAAAGATGATGCCCATGCTTGTCCTTCAACATCTTCATCCCAGCAGTTTCTAGAATATCTCCAGAATTTCGTACAATTTTCTAAAAATGTCTTCCCTAATGCTGACTGTTCCTCAGTTTCCCATTTGCCAAGGTTTTCCCGTACTTTCACTTTTCCATCACTGTCCCTACAACTATCCTTAGTCTCCATGATAGTACTTGGCTTGTTCTAGTCACTAATAAGTAGTGATTCGGGACGGGGCGGGGATCAACTTTTGACAGAAAACAGGGGAAAAAATAAAAGCATTCCTTCCCTCTGCTCCACTCAAAGAGACAGAGAGGACCCTGCAGAACCTCCTCTCCATCCAGAGTGATGCTGCCTCCAGAGGGGGAGAAAAATAAATAAAAATCATCAAGAAACAGACAAAGGTTCCCTTAGCTGTGCTAAGCACAGCTCAGAAGTAGACTCACAAGCTTTAGCTATGCAGTCTAGTTAGCTCTCGGGTTCAGATCCTCTAATTTCTAGAGCACTTGTTTTGGCACAACCCCTATTTTATTCACTACTCCTCTTTGCTCTGGGGGAGTTTATGACTGGTTCTGGCATCTCACTCTGATTCTCCTTTGCAACCACTGAAACAGAATTCATTTAATTTCTCAGCACTCTTTCTTTTGTCAATAAATTACTACTGCTATTGAACAGAGGCCTGGCTGTCTCCTTCACTGACCTTTTGCTGCTTATAAATTTCTTATTATTTACCATAACCTTTTCTGCAATCTTCCTTTCATCTTTCACCTTTGCTTTCTGTATTTTTATTCTCCCTTAGAGTCTTCTGAGTGTGCAATATTTTTAAGTCCTCTTTAGTTGCTCTTTTATACCATCCATTTGATTCCTTTGACATGTTGTTTTTGTTTTTTTTTTCCTTACATGCACACATACACATATATAATTTATTACTTGCTCAGCTCAACTTGAAAGCTCAGAGCACAACAATACACTGACCAAGAGTAAAGGGCAAAATATGTTTTAATCACAACTGAAATTTGTTTCTGGTCAAGGGTGCTTTTACATTCAATAATTCTGTTGCATCCCAACACAGCACACTCCAGAGCATTTTAGTGCCTCAAACTGTGGTCAAAAAGATGACACATTCAAGTTTTACATTGAAGTTGAAATTCTATGACAAATTGGGAATTCAGTCTATGGTATTATTCAAAAATATGTTCTAATGCAGAAATAGCATGAAAACAGCACTAGCCTTCCACGTAAAAATCAGTTCTGCTGTTGATAGTTAAGCCTACTATTTTTCTTGACAGCTATTAGCACTGTTCATAAGTTGGCAGTCACCTACAGGAGAACAGAAGCACAAAACTAGAACAGTCTGAGTTACAACTGCATGGAATCCCTCACAGTTGCTGGCAACCGTATACCTGTCACAAGGTCCGAGAAGATCCATAAAACCATGCAGCCATCTAAAATATCTTCCAAACACAAGCAATAAAGCGCATGTAATGAAACCAAAGCCTGCCGTTGCCCATACAGTCTAAAATATTGCATTTTCAGCTCTTTTATTTAACTTTTCACAGATAAACACAAGTAATTTTCCTTTGCCACGAGTTGTGGTAAGATGATGTTTGACTCAAACATGCTAAAAAATAGGGAAAAAAATAGACAGCTACCACAGCCAGATAGATCTATACAGCTCAGGATCAACAACAACAGTCACCTATCTTTGCAATATATAGTTGTTCTCTCATTCATTGGTAAATGTTTGTGTGCTGTGTCATCTGGATGCATTTCTGTCAAAAATATGACTCTGCAAGATCATTTTCTTCTACAGTTATTCCTTCTTTCCATACCAGTGTACCTTTATGTCCTATTTAATCTACACAATGCAACTCCTAGATAAATCTGCTCTCATAGTCCCAGTTTACCGGCACACATTTCTCTCAGTGGTGATTGCATATGATATTCCACTGTTGGTTCTTTTTATTATTTTTTTTTTAATTTGGGCCCTGTTACATTCAGGACTTGTCTTGCACACAAATAACTGATTATCTATACACTTAATAGATATTAAACATCGGAATTTTTCCAGTATCAACTGTCAAAAGACAGAAAGGCCTGAAAATTGTTACAGAACAAACCTCAAGTTTCAACTGCAATCTAGCAGAATTGAGGGCCCCACCCTTTTTCTTTAAGGGGTTATCACCACCACCCTTACCTGTGTTTAAAAAAAAAATAAAATCAAAAAACCCAACAACCCCATAGACAGATGATGCAACTTGTGAGCAGTGACCAGCTCCATAGCTTTCATAGCTGTGGTCACAGAGACAAGTACTGATTAACCAAAAAAAGAACACTTGGCCAAGCATGTCAGTTTTATGCATTTAGAAGCTTACCGTACTTTGTGTTTTCACAGAAGAGAGACCCCAACGACCATACAACCAGGCAGCAGCAACTACGTTAAACTTCACGATTTATGTAGATACACCTTTATACAATCCACCCAAGAGCTACCCACTGTGCAAAGACATTTCTGGGACAGATACAAAAGCTTTCTACTATAATCTCCACCTTTTGATCTGCTGCACATGTGGTTCGAGTTCAGTCCTGTATGAGAGGCAGCAACTGACCTGAATACAATCTCGGATAACTAGCACAAGTAGGATAAGCCATTTTTACATCTTACACAATTAGACATAAAAAATGATGTCAAGGCCTTAAGAATTAGGACTGGTATTTTACATGACCTCATCTATGTATCTTTAATATTGACTTAAGTAACACCAACAATGTTTCAGAGAAACTGAATAAAGCTGTAATTTAGCATTGCCCTGCTTATTAGCATAATGACAGCAAGACTAGTTTTAAGTTGAAATAAAATAGCTACCCCTCTTCCCCCTCAAAAGATAAAACTGCATTTCTTTTCCTTTGTCTCTCACACAGCTGCCCTGACAAGAATCAGCTATTCCAGCAATAAATTTTCAGTTACTACAGAGAAAATGACAGTTTGAACAGCTGCAAAAATATTTCACTGGGAGTTTTTCAATTCTTACTTTTTATAATGAAGTATATAGGTTGAAATAATATGCACTGTTTATGTATATTAAGTGATTTTTGCAAATAAGATTATAGTAGGGTATGCATAACATAAAATGCACAAGAGCACAATAAACATCATTTCTACAGGAAAGATAAAGCTATCATGAAGACAGCTGATAAAAGGAGGAGGTGATCCAGGTATAAAAGCTCCTGGGTTTTGTTTTGGTTTTCCAACCATGTTTTAGTTGACTGGATTCTTCTCACTAGCTTGAAGATCTTAAGCCAAGGAAAAGAAAGGACCCAGACTTTAAAAAATAAAAAAAAAACCCAAGAGCAAATATGGTGTCAGTTCACAAAAGCCTACAGGGCAATTAAGGATCAGGTTTAACTCATCTGCTGAAGATGCATGCCCAGATTTATATTGAATCAGGGCTTTGACGGTAGTTCAAGTTCAGGATTCAGAGTCAGGAGATGTATGCTCACGTTTCTCTACACCCTTAACCTCTCAAAAACCTCTGAAGCGCCACTGAACTTGTGTCGCTTGACATTGCATATTTCTTTAACTGAAGAACCTTACTTTTTGAGGAATCTATTTTGAGCAGGTCCGGTAAAATAGTTACACATCTGCTGTATGTTTACATATCTGGTAAACCCTATCTGCATCTGACATGTTACAGAGTTCATCCTTGCACATTAATCACGTTAATTACCATCTTGTTAACTTTATTCAGATACCTGATATATATTAATCAGATATACGAGATCACAACATACTCTTTGGTTAAATATGGGGCACCACTGAGACTGAGAACCATGGTAAGCTAACGTAGTATTTTTCCTAAATGTACAAATCAACAGTACAATTTACTTCTAAATGTCAAAATTAAATGCAATTAAAAAAATCAATCTAAGAATTAACCAAAGAAAGTACTTAAGTGATGGTCATTTCCAACTTCTCTTTAAATAATACCTTCTATTGACTGTTTAGTCTTATTTATAATTCCCCAAATGGGTCCTGTATTTCTCAAGAGGGCTCTATAACACACACAAAAAAGGTTTTCTTCTAGTCAAAAAAACCCAACATTCCTTTGTTTCCCATTATTTCCTGTTATACAGCATGTACTGACCCAAACACCCTCTTCAGCATTTCATTAAGTTCTATCCAGTTGGAAAACCATCAATATGGTTGCACAGGAAGTATGTGAGGGCATCCAGGACCTTCACAAGAGCTCAGAATAAACCTGCCAAAAAAAGGAAATCTAAGCAGTTCTCCTTGTACACTGTAAAAGGGTTTCTACAAGAGAAAAATGCAACTGTGCTAGGGGCGTCTTGGTTCACATACCTCCCCCTTAATTCCAACTTCTGAGAGAAACCTGCTACTTGCTCCCCGTCCATTTTTCCATCTCCATCACAGAGCTCTGGATAGCACTGCCAGCCTAGAAAACCCCTCACACAGTGAAGGTGAAGTTGAGGGTCAAAGCTGAAATACAGTTCACTGTCTCTAGGTCTGCGTGCATTTGACAGCACATAAGCCAGCTACGCTAAATAAAAGATTCCCATATCTGAAGGATTTCAGCTGCACGCCCCTTGCTACCTTTATTTTCATCCCAATTCACTCACAAGTCAAGCATTAGTATGAAATCAACTCAAAATATTCTGTCACAGCTAATTTTTGTTTGTTTTGAGGGGGTGGTGGTGTTTTGTTTGTTTGTTTTTTTTCCTTTAAGTCTAGACTCTCCATCAAACTGCCACTAATCTCAGACATCTTGATATATTTACCGGAAAACAGTTTGCATAATCAGAAGTTTGCCTTGAAAACTGTCAAACTTACTAAATGGAAAAGGGGAACTAATGGTATAACTGATTGGGAGGGGAACCAGGTACTAATCATATCATTTACTTATTACAGCTTTATATTGCCCCACCAAAAAAATTATAAGATGGAATATAGAAAAAAAGATACCCCATGTTCAGAGATCAAAGTTCCCACAATGTAGTCTGCTCCTCTGTTGTTGCAGCTGTAATCGCCTGTGGAGAAGTGCAGAGTGCTGAGTAACGAACAGGTTGAGAAAAGACCCGAGTACCGAGGAAAGCCAGAAACCAGAGATGCTTTCCTGATGCAAATGAGGTGATGTTGTAGTATAGAAGCACAGTCAGAACATCCCTTTTTTTTTTTTTTTTTGATGGAGAGGCTTGGTTCCTACAATAACTCGCACAAATTTTATGGATTTCTGCACCATCGTTCTTTCTTTACATTGTATTTGAAAGGAGAGTCACTATGAAGTAACCAATTTAATTAGCTCATCGACTATCAAGGAAACCTGCATTGCTGTTCAGCCACAAAAGTAATTTCCTACTCAACTGGCGATACATAGAAAATCCAGCAGCCAAGAGCTAAACTTTTAGCCAGAAGATTATGAAATATTTAAAAAATTAAGCAAGGATACTGCAAGAGCATTTTAACATGTATTTACAGATTAGCTAAACTCCTAGAAGCTGAAGAAATACACAATAATGTCTACTCATGTCAGGTTCTCAAGCAATGACTTCCAAGTCATGCTAATGAGTATTATGTCATATAAGGCTGAATTGTTAGGATACACAGCACTCAGTGTCACAGCTCCAAATCTAGTTTAGAATGGTCTTCATCACAAACTGGATTTCCAGAGTAAGCGCAAAAATTCCACCCATTAGTTTCAATGAGAACTCACTATTCGTTTGTTAGACACACTGCAAACATTGCTTAACAAGGCTTACCAAAAAAAGGCACCTGAAATGAACCTTTAAGATTTAAAACCTGTATCTGTCATATCCTCAAACGTACTCCGCTCCTCGCACTCAATTATATAACCTCAGGTATGCTGTTTTAAACTTTTTGAAACTGAGGCCAGAAGTTGGCTAATAGCTTCTGTCAATTGCTTAATTTTGCTGAACAGCTTTTTTCCATCCATGAGTTTCCTTTGTTCATCTTGTAGCTCTGGTTCAAAGGATGCATACAAGAACCTTGTTTTCTTCTTCTAGCACTTCATCTAATCAGTAGCACAAGTAAAATTTCCTTATTTTTCCTAAACAGATGTTAGGAGGTTTTTTTTGTTTAAAGATGCAGCAAATACCTGAAGTTTTCTCCAGCTAAACAGCATTCTAATCCACCAGTTCTCAAGACTATTCAATGCTGGTATTTATACTCCTCCTAAAATAATGAACACCTACTAAAAAAAAAATCTCATTACCTTTGTGTGAAACTCTCCTCACTGCATAAATAGCTTGGGCAAGTAATTAACTTCGGCATTTTATTTTACCTTAGTCCTGCTTCTAACAAAGACTCAAAAGTTCTTATAGGTGGATCCTGTATCTTAGCGTTTGTTCAGCTAGAGTCCCACACTAGAAAGCGTGTGAGTGCCAGGGGTTGCTTTTTGGGTTTTTTTCTGTATTTAACTGAGCTATGATGCTCTGCATGCATACATCAGCAGTAGGATTCCAGGAGTCTTCCCTGCAAGTAAATTTATTCTATTATATCACTTCTTACCGTAGATATTTGATAGCTTTGTAGCCATTTAGAAGCTTTCTATCTTAAGAACATGCAATGTTGTCTTTGGAAAACTCTAAGGATGGTGTTCATCATTGGCTAATCAGGAAAAAAGAAAGCCAAAACACCATTATGCTGCAGCTGAAACTCTTTCAGCTTGGATTTAACCAGATCTTAAAGACAGTCAAGCTTGCCCACACCTAGGCAAGAGTAGGGAAAGAACCAGTTTTGTCACACATGTTGAAATCCAAGAGCCAACACTCAAGTTTTAAAAGCAAGTTAGATACCCTAGAACAATCCCAGTTTCATTGGCAAATGAACAAGATTAAGAAGCTACAAAATTTATGAGTAAACATGAAGTGACTTAAGCAGGTGCATAGAACAAAGCTTCTAACTGCACATTTACATTTCTAGATATTTAGAAAGACTAAATCTGATATTCAGTGAAAGCAGCTTTTTGGCACGGTACTACATTTCAATACATTAAAAAAATTGGAAAACTATTTATAAAAAACCTACAATATACTATAGTGTTTCTACATTTGCTTGCAAATTACTCCTGGTAAGAAGCTGCAGACAGTGCACACATTTCCTTGCTGCTTTGAAATTTTACATGATATACACGTACAACATGGCTAGGTCTTCTCAGTAAATCAAGCAGATGCCTAACTATTAGCTTGACAAGTCTTAGTACAAATAGACTCTAGAAATTAATATACACAACACCTTGTGTCTTTCACTGTTCAAACGGTGAACTTTCACTTTTTAAATGGTACTTTACATTCAACTGATTCTCAAAGATAAGTTTATGCTACAATGGCAAACTGTAATCAAATCACAGAAGGGAAAGTCAAGTTTATGTGTCCATAATACCATTCTGCTAGTTTGTGACTGCAGAGGAAGCTTGTTCTTCATTCTTCCAGTCCTTTGAGAAGTGAAAGTTGTTGATGCTCAGTCATCTGTAAAGGACTGATGTAAAACTAAGTTAGCTGAACTGATAATGTTTCAAGTCTTTTTGGGGAACACCCTTAACTAGATCCTTGACCACAGATTTGTGTGATCCCTGCAATGGAAATCTTAATCTTCGCTGTTGGGAAATCCACACATGGGAACCTCTTTTCAGCTGAAATTTCTTTCCCTGGCAGCTTCTCAATCCTTAGCTGCTTTGGCATTACCCTTCAGTCACCAATATGGGTATTGTATACATACGCTGTGCAAGAGCTTAGAAAAGGTTCTAAGTCAGCTCTAATAGCAGACACTCAGAACTTGCAGCCCTACTTGCACAATCTCAGCCATGCATCAGCAGCTGCAGCACAAGAGTTTGCTCTCTCTACCCAGGTAACTGAGACTCAAGGCAGAAATTAGCACCGTGCCTCAGAATGCTTAGCAGTGAAAATAGGATGTCTACAACTATAATTCTTTTTGTATCACTGAAAGGTGTATATTTTGGTCTTTAACTGAAAACAGAACCTGAAGCAAACAAAAAAGAAAAGCCAGTGAAATCTCTTCCACTGCCCCTTCCTTCCCTATAAACTTTTACATCAGGAAAACATTAGCTTCTAAAGCAAAAGCAAAGTACAAATACAGATGCTGCACTTCTGTGCTTTCTGTTATCAGAAGAAGGGAAGAACAGCAAAATATTATCATTGCCAAAACCCAACAATTTATGTCTTTAAACTGAAAAACATTCCCATGCCAGTTGCGATTCACATTGCTTATTTCTAGCTCAGCAACAATGTCATGGAGCTATAAAATTCTCATTAATAAAAAAAGGAGAAGGGTCACAAGAAATGTTATCCTCACAACTCTGAGATAATCCAGCTATCAAATGTGTATTTGATGAGAGTCAAAAGGGAAGCTGAGGTGAGCGCTTCAGTCAGCACTGAAAAGGTGAAAAGGAGGAAGATGTGTTTTATAACTTATTGTTGAACTTGAAATACAGGCTCTGTCAAATTAAGGACCAAGTGCCACAATTCAAGTAGTCCTGTTTTCCTGTTCCTCTTCCCAGTCCCCTCAACCTCCCACCTTTCTGCAAAACTGCCTCTCCATTTATTACTGAAAAAGTGTCCAACAGAAACCAGAAATCTTTCAGATTTACAGTGCAGTCAAACCCTGAAATTAAGGTAAAGGCATTTAGGCTATCATTTAAAAAACACTTTACATTTAAGACAACTAGTGACATTTGCTGTCAATAGAAAGCATGCTCAAAAAGCAGACTACGATACTCTAGAATTACTTGTTAATTGCCTTGAAAACAACATATTGCAGGTCTGTAGCTTCAAACTAAAGATAGATTGAGCAAGATAACACACACCTCATACTTTCGTCTGAAGACAGATGGAATAAACTAGACTACTCAGTAGCAGCCTCAACTTACTTTCATCTTCTGTTTTGAAACAACAAAACCACCCATCATACTTGACAAACAGCTGCAGATTTGAACAACCACTAATGTTATCAGCCTTGTGCAAATATGGATTTAACCAAATACTCACCCAGTTTCCTATGGTATAACAACAATTTTTTAAGTGAGTTTACAACAGCTGGCTGCTTTCGTACTACTTAATTCTTTATGTATCAAGAAACAACCATCCTGCTTTAGAAGAATGGGCTGTAGTAAGCGTATGTATTTCGACATCATCTGTACATTGCACACACATTTCTATTTTTCACATAAATCTTCAACCAAGCTGGTCATATTACTCAAAGGTTCTGTGGGAAGAAGAACAAGCACATTTAACATAAACCTAGGTTTAGTCTCAAATTAGCTGAAACATTTTCTGGTGGATTTGTGGTATAATGAAATATTTTAAACCTAAGTATTCTAAATATTCAAAAATTACTTTTAACAATTCCTACTCTTGTAAAAAAAAAAAAAACCAAAACAACAAACCTGGTTACCGAAATGTGATGTCAGAGCATGAATTAATACCTTACTGAGTGTGCTATATCCCCTCTCCACTGCAGCAGCAAAAGGGCTGGGGAGTTGGGAAAGGAGTAGAACAGAACAGAAAGCCTCATTTCACAGAACAGCTCTGAGAACGTGCACACAGCAGAAAAACCACATTAAGCCCCTTTTCTGAACTCTCAGCAGCAGCAGCAAGACCTGCTCCACACACCTTCTCTTAGAAGAGAGAACACAGATACTCACTTCCATTGATAAAGAACATTTCTTTCTACTAAATCTGTAAAGTGTTGATTGTTTCAGTGTTTGAAATCAGCTTTTGGAAGCATCCTATAACACCTCTTGCATAGCTCATGTACTCTCTATCCCAAATGTCAATTCAGTGGAAATAGTCTTTAATGGCTTTCCCAGCAGATTAAAAAAACAAAACAACAAACGAAAAACCCAACCCACCCCACCTCCAAAAACACCCAACAAAACAAAACACCAAAACCCAACACACCAAGCAAAATGGATTCAGGAAAATATACCAGTTTTTGAGACTGGGGAGGGGAAAATCCTCTCCAAGGAAACACAGGCTGTCAGGTAAACACTGCATCAAATCCACCCGATGCTTCATGAAAGTCTATTTCTGGCATTTTGTGGCTCCCATTCCACCCTGGCAGCCCTAACCCTACAGCTGTTCCTTATCTCTTAGGAAAGGCTGCTCTGCAGCTACAGCATTTCTCACAACAGTTTGACACTTCCAACTCTTCCTCCTTTCCTTGTAAATATTTTTTTTTTTCCTGTGATATTTTAAATTTCTCATCATTTAGCTATAACACAGTAGCTTCTTATTCTGATCTGTGAAGAGATACTGAAAAGTTAAAGTTTCTTCAGGAAAAAATATTGTCTTTTAGTCAGCTTTCCCCGTGACTTCCCCTCTTTCCCCACAGATATAGCAGCAATTTATATACACAAGTGCAATTTAAATGATCTCATTAGCGGCTGCAAATGACATTTAAATTGCATGTTAACCCAGTTGTCATCTGGGGACAAAAACATTTCCCTTTGCACAGTAACCAAAGAGACTCCATTTGTACAAAATTAGTATAATATCTAGACAATGAGAAAATGTCAAATTTATCCAATTTGTTTTGGAACTGGGCATGGATATAGATTCACTCCCAAGTCTAATGATAAAGTGGAAATTATTAAGAGGGACAGACTCCAGTAGATCCATGACGTGATTTCTTTGACAGCAAAGCTAGAGAAATCCCTCTTTCTTGCCCTGTTCTGCAGGTAACAGCTGTAGAACAATTCAAGAAATTAGTTGTGTCAGCACAGCTAAACTACTTCAGAGAAATCATGGAGAATCAAGTTCATTTTGGTGAATAAGGCTGAGCCCACAAAGAGTTGTATCATGATAGCAGAGAGGACAAAACACGGTGTAGAAGGGTGGGAATTCAACACAGCTTCACTGTTACAGGACAAGCTGCAATCATGGTCACTACAAAAAAAATTAATATACTGCATTCTGCTTTTATAACCAGCTCAGTCTTTTACTATGGAATACAATTACTAAGCTTGAATGTTTCTGCTGTTTGGATTTGGGGGGGGGGGGGGGGGGGGGGGGGAAGGGTGGTGTTGGTGTTTTTTAATTAAAGCAAAAAGGAATTGAAATGAGGAACAATCATTTATTAGAGCAGCACTCAAACCAACAAAGCAAATTCCTTCAGTACAACAGTGCAGTTTATCAATACGCTGAGAGCAAGTAGGCTAGATTCCTCAGACAGTCATACCTGATGAAAACACAGAGCGCACATTCTTGGTCTGCAAAAACGGTTTGCAGCTACAAGGAACTCAGATGACGTATGCTGATTTTTATTTATTATTTGAAAAATTATCTGAGAATTCAGCAACTTTTTTTTTTATGGTGCTTTTATGATTCACAAAAGTATATTCCATGTAAAGGATGTCAATGCTGCAGCAAGATGTTTGACTTCAATAGTCAGGAACACTTATTGAAAGTTCACTATAAAGATACTTTATGAAAGCCTGGTTTGATACCATTCGAATCACAAAGGTGAACATATTTCATAGACTGGTAAATTCTTTATGCATTAGAAGATGAATATTTCTATTACAAGATAAAAGGTTTATTTGCTTAAAGGCCCTTGAAACAGATCAAGCAATTCAAGCTAATAAGTGAACACACCAATATGCCTTAAGCACATTAACTAGAACTAATGAGCAATATGCAAGCTATGCATAAAGTGACCATTTTAGCACATTCCCAGTTTTGGAAGCACTTATTACATAAGGGTCAATGGTACTTAAAGAAGTCTTCTGAGGTTTAAATATACCCTTTAAATTGAAGTTTGAGTTTAAATACTTGCATATACATTAGCACACTATTCCTTGTTTTATAGTAGGATATTTGCTGTCAATTCTGTTACTTGACATGGCTATAGGGATTTATAATGGAAATGCCATCTGGGGATTATTTCATGCCTTTTCCTAAAATTCTTTACTAAAGCACGATCAATATTTGATCTTAGCTGAGAGCAAAGCTAGTTGGAAAAAGTTCGAGACAGGTGTGCTTAAACTTTGGGCTACGTAAAAAAATTTTAAAACTTCAACCTTTCTCTAGTTCTGCATATTGACACATATGAGTCCATAAGTCCAAAGAGACAGACCATAATACAGGGTTAAAGTTCAAAATTTTCATCGGTTATTTTCATAACTAGCCAGTCTTCAAAGGATATACAAAGAGTAGCGTCATTCTTTAAGCGCAAGACAATCAGAAATTTTTTTGGACATCAATACATTCAAGGAGGAAAGGGGTAATATTTTGATTAGGAAAATTATGCTACACGATTCTGCCTTGTACAATTAGATCTGTGCAGACTTC
This sequence comes from Balearica regulorum gibbericeps, assembly GCF_011004875.1. Lineage (NCBI taxonomy): Eukaryota > Metazoa > Chordata > Aves > Gruiformes > Gruidae > Balearica > Balearica regulorum. The sequence continues at coordinate 65,395,871 of NC_046188.1, forward strand.
CAAACATAAAGGGCAGTTTGACCTCCTGTCATGAATGCCCCCATAGAGAACTAGCCAGCTGAAAACACAGCAAGAGTTAAAATACATCTTCAAACTCCCTAACAGTAGAGATGTTCACATCAAAAGGTCTTTCTATGTTGTTATTCTTCCTTTCGACTTCTAGTTTAGAGAGTCAGTATTTCTACTACTCTATTGCTTGTTCATTTTATATGTAACAGTTCCAATACTAAGTAGTCATATGCTACTGAGGAATCAAAAAGTTTTCCCTAATGACCTACAATAAATCATCTTGCTAAAGACAATAGGATGAATTTGCACATTCAGATGGACGCTTTAACAAAGCTTGCCCAAACCCTTAGGTACTTCAGTAACAAAGGGCTAAATAAACAGTTGAAGCCCAGGTCAGAGTGTCTTTTTTTTATTCTACAAATAAATGTTAGCAGTCTGTACAGCTAGGTTACTTTGCTCTGTCAGTGCCTTATCTAGAGTCTTTTCTTCCCTTCTCACTAAGAAGTTTTTAGAGCAGGTGAAAAATCTGACTCACACTGTGCCATCTCCTCCCCTCTCCTCTTCCTCTCCCCTATTTGTATCTCTCCCATCTCTACAAGCCAAGTATCTGCTGGAAATCAAGCAAAAGTTAGAAAGAATACCTATCTCAGCCTAGCAAGTTTTCAGCATGTTACAAACATAAGAGATAATTATTACCCCAAAGCATGCTGAGCCTCAGAAATAATTACCTCCAAACTGTCCACCCCTCTCAGCATCTCTCTATTATCTCATAACACAATTGTTGCAAAATTACATCATCTTGGGTAAAACTCATGCAAAACATGTAGAAAGCTTCATTCCAAAATGCTAGACGGTCAATGTCAAAAGATAAGATAACAACAACAACAAAAAAATCAGCAAGAATTCCTATTAAAATTTTCATCTGAAGCAAGCTAATTTGCCTTCATTTAGTTTTGAAATGTTGCTGTTAAAACACCAACTTCATTTTCCCTCCAATTATTATTTATTATCCATGGAAATATAAGTTGCATCTCATTCATAACAGATTTAAGCATTACCAAAAATAAAGGAGAATTAAGTTTCTTGGCATTTCAGACATGATTATGAAAATTAAAATTACTATTAAATGTATGAATAGATAATTAAAAACTATGAACTGCCATGTTACTCTAAACAAATTGGTACAGCCATTACACCCACTGAAGAAGGTAGTAATACAAGCTTCAAAAGTACCCAAATCTGCAAGATCTGTCTATGATAGTTTTCAGGCAGAAAAAGTGCTTACCCAACGTGAAATATAACTTGAAGACAACAAGGAAAACCAGACAATTTTTATGAAAACTTTTAGAAAATTGGAAAATGAATCCTGATAAAAAAGGCTCAGAAAAATGCCTTCACGGGATGAGCAGGATGTGTATGGCACAAAGGCACGTAACACGACATACGTGGAAACACAGCACCCTGCAAGAATGTTGCCGAGCTTAGGAAACTACAGACCACGCTCCTCAGAGGACAGACAGTAAAACAAAGATGTGTTGAAACAAAACAGAAAGAAAAAAGATGAAAAAAAAAAAGAAAGAAAAAAGCACACCTGAAGTCTGGAAAGGAGCAAAATTAACAATGAATCTGAATCAAATTACACAGAAGTAGTATTCTGAGATCCAATGACCACATTCTGCCAGTATCGCTATACAGATATTAAGAGGATTTCAAGAGGTATCTATCCAAAGACCATTGAATTTAAAACCAAGAAGTAAATCAGCTGTCCTCTGCTTTCAAACAGTTTCAAGATTTGCTAACTGACTTTCCTTGGGTGTTCCTAAACATATGAATAAACTTTCAAATTACCAAAATTTAGAGTGGGGAGGGAAATAAGCAATGCCTATGCTGATCACAGAGATGGGCTCCTGCACATGAGCTACTTGTACAATTTGCTTAACAAATGGCTTAGAAACAGACCGAAAGAATATTCAGTGGCAATGCCAGTTCTGCATTAACACACATTCCTCGATCAATGTGTCCACTTAAAGATAATCTGAGAAAAATGTTGAGATATTTTAAAAGAAATCAAACTGCATATGGTTCATACAGTCAGATTGTGAAACCAGCCAAGGTCAAATGCTATTTTTCTGATAACAGAATGCCATTAATAGATATTAGAACAGCAGAAGAGCCAAAGTTTGAGCGTTGCAGCAGTCAGAGGACAGCCAGCCGCTGTGTCACAAATAAGGTTTTAGCTTAACCAGAACCAGAGGAGCTCCACGGATGATCATCTTCCTTCTGTTTAATTTGCATTCAATGGGCACCATCACATGAACATTACAGAATACAGTTCAGCATCTTTTTGTAATTAAATGCACATTAGCAGATTTATGCTTTGCCCTAATTCACAATTGCTATTCATAAAGCAATGCTACAAGAATCATCTGGTTTGTTATGAAACAGTTTAAAACCAACAACATATCTCTTAGTTTTGGCTCTCAACATTTAAGAAAAAGTCCCCAAATAAGATTCAAACTCATGACAATCACTGACTTCATTTTGATCTATATAGAAGGGAAATAAAGGCACAAACAAAAACAATTTAATAAAACTAAAGTATTTGTGTTCTTCAAACTCCTAATATATTCCTTGCAAGCATGCCAAGTGGCATTCGAAATTATACAGATGGAAATGCACTTAGACTGTTAAAGCTCAGGATCTGGGGACTCAATCAAAGAACTTCAACAACATTTTAGGTATATTGAAGGAGACTTGACAATGTTTAGAACTAAACCACAACTAACTACACTGAAGCATCTAGTATATAATCAAAACCCACAAACCAGTAAATCTATGGGGTCTATGACCCATTCTTTCTCTTGTTCTTCACGAAAACATTGACTTTATCACAAAAAGAAAAAGATCAAAAGCTATACATCTTTTGAACAAAGACATATAAAAGCCACTTGAATAAAGCAACAGGCCTTCCAGAAGTTAAGAGCGCAAGAGCCTCTTAAGACTACATTGTTCTATTGTTTGCTACAGTGTTCTGCAAAAGACAGCTCAGCCATAATTTTAAGAAAGAAATTTTGTGGAAAAAAAAATCTTCAACTAAGTAGGTTCTTTTGTATTAGCCCTTGTATATAGCCATGTAACTGAATAACAAGGAAAAAGCATGTTGGTTCGTATTTCTTCTGCAGGTGGTCTAAAAACCAAAAGCAGTTTATGTGCAGGTTGGTCAATAGCATAGTATTTATGGGTGCTGCTACCGCAAAGGCTTAACAAAAGAAAATCTTTCAGAACTACTGTTTCAATGCAAACACTAGGTCCTATTCTACCCAGTGAGCAAGTTTTCTTCATTAATTTAAGACACATCACAAGTAAACTTCATCTGTGGTAGAGTTTTGTAGTGTGGCATTTTCTAACTACTTTTTTCTGAACAGAAAGGTGTTTGTCTCCTCTCCTTTGTTGATCAAATTCAGAACACCTGGTGTCCAAATTGTTAATTTGCCTTCAATTATCACCCCATGCATTTTCAATTGATCCACTTGCACATCCCAGGAATTTCCAGCTTGTCCAATTAGCATGTTACAATTTTGATTCAGGTCCCTTGCAGTTCAAGCTTAAGCAACCATTTCTGCCATTGAGAAACTCCCCCTTCTTCTATGTGAATTACAGGTCTGGTAACTCACATATTCATACTTAATTCAGACAATGCGGAAAAAAGAAAGAGTGGAAGAAAAATCCTGTCTCTGATTAAGTATAATCATATGCGTTCTCCGGTATCAGAGTACTCCCTAATCCCCTATCAGGGCTTTCATATAACAAAAAGCAAGGTCAAGGAGCACCATCTAGAAAAACACTATTTCAATTTCCTGCAAGCCACTTTTATATATTCCTTGAGCATCCCCATGCCTAATAAAGGAAATTGATACTTGGAGATGTGCTTTGTTTATGAACACTAATAGGATCATAGCTCAAGTGATGTGCCTTCAGTGTACAAGAAAGACTGTATACACTTTTCAGCTTCCTGGGGTGTTCCTTAGCACACTCTCTCCAACTGCAGTAGGTTTTTCCCCACTTCTTACTCCCACTGTCTCCACTTTCCTTCCTGAACACTCCGGTTGTCCTCAGTTATTACTTGATATGAACAATTCTAGTCATCATCCTCACCTAATATAGCTATGTGGTCATATGAACTTTATCCTAAACTTTGTGGATGATACGAGCTTATCTAGTCACGTTCCCTTTTCTTGCTGTGGAATTCCTTCCAGGCTCGAGATCTTTCTTTCTATAGTAACCTAAGCTACCTCCCAACCAAGAGGTGCACAAAAACATTTAAAACTAAGGTTGTATAGCTCATTTCTGATTACCCCAATTTATTTATTTTTTTTTTTTTTGCCAATATTATTGCACTACCTCTATTGAAAGAAAAATGATCCTGGAATTTTGTTTCGGTACAAGATCCCTTAAAATTTGAGATGTCAAAAACACAAGCAAAGATTTCTACTCTGCTGCTTAAATTGCATCACAGATTATGACTTTTAGCATTCTTCTTATATCATTTTATTCTACTGACCATAAACTACCTACTCAAGCAACTACAGAGCAGGGAGAAGCTATACAATCAACATCCTACAAGCAAGTACAACAAAAGAGGTGCCTAGTAAGGATATAATCTTCATAGCAAACATCCTGTTAACTCCTTCCCATGATCAGACATTAGTTGTTCAACAAGTAAAACCACCATATATGCAGAGTTCTACTTAGCACCATCCTGAGTCCCATGTAATAAATTTTCTGCTAAGTTCCGGTTTATAAAAAAAATTCTCACAACTTGCAAAACATATTCAGTACTAAAATACCAAAAAAAAAACCCCCTTAATCCTGTTTATATTAAAATTATACCAATGAGACTTAGCAGAGCTTCCTTTAAGCAGGCACCCAGTAGTGCTGTCATGTACTGCTAAATGCCTACAGGGAAAGAAATGAGGGAGAACTCTATACCAAGTTGCAACTTCAGGAGCATTGCTGCTTGCCAAACATGCCACAGGCAAACACAGCTTTCAGAGACAAAAAAAACCTCAAGATATGTGCAGAAGCTGTAAACTACAGAGTACACTTATCTTTATAAGCACACTATACCCAGAAAATTTCATTTAGGTGCCAAAATGAAATACAATGGTATTTTGAAGGCATCTTGAGCTGCTTTCTTAGCTGGCATGAAAAAGCATGACTTCCTGATCTCAAAACCATCTTACTGATTTACATTCAATAAAAAACTGGCTGCAGATGGAGCTTTTTGACATGGCGTTCTTGAACAATATTTTTTTCTTACTGAAGCAGCACTGTATTTCAGAAACTGTCTATTTTGATATTTCATCATAAGGGAGGTTCCACAAATAGTAATTTTCTCATTTCCTAATCTGATAAGAAGCACAAAGATTTTCATCCTTATTTTGGTTCCATATGCTGGTATTTTGATGTTTAAGAATTTGCCTTCTGAAGTCAGCCAGTGAAAAAAAACCCAACCGAAACAAAAAAACTCAAAAGACAGCACTTTTGATTTATATCAGAGTCAATAGCAATAAAAGGATGCCTGATAAACTCTAGTCAAAAGTGGAATGGATAGGTGCTGCATTATTTAGTAGACATGGTGGTGTTGGGTTGACCGTTGGACTAGATGATCTTAGAGGTCTTTTCCAATCTTACAGATTCTATGATTCTATGAGCAGTAGTTTCAATTTGTCATTAAGCACCGAGGAAGTGTTTAACTCTGTATTTTAATTCCTTCTAGAACAACAGGCACTTTCTTCACTTGAAGAAACAAAGAAAACATTTTCAGTATATTTTACTGAAGTATATAATTCTACTCACAGGATCTAAATAAAGTACCACAGGGCACACACATAATGTCAAAACTGTAACTGATTTTACCATGCCAGTACGTATTTAGGAAGTAACTCAGACTTAAGCATAGCAAGGAAGACACTCTGAGCACTCAGCCGTTCAATCCAAACATCACAGTGCTTCTTCTGTATTGGAAGAAGGAGGAACTAACCCTAAAAAAAAAAATCACACCGCACCTGGCTGCAAAGGAACATTGCCTGTAATAACACTAATAGGTGTATTGCATAAGAGACTTCAGGAAAATTTACACACCCTCCCTACTTAAAGTAATAGAAACATATACAAAGTCCTTCCGTTACAAGGATTTACTTATTTTCTAGCTCTCCATGAACTCATATCCCATGCCCTGTTTTTAACCCTAAACAGAACACCATTTGTCTTTTGATCCTTGGATCTTGGGGTGGGGGTGTATGTATGTACACATGCGTAACAATTTTGAAAGGATGAAGCTTGCCATCTCGCTCAGTTTGGCCATAAGCTGCTTTTAGATACGCTCTCACAAGGAGGAGCAGGGTAAGAGCTCGCCAGTGTCCTTTTAGAGATCAAGCCCTGCCCTATCAGTGGGTTTCCTCCCAGGCACCATCTGCTCAGTAGTCTGAGGAGCTGAAAAAGAGGGGGCTCGCAATCATGACAGCCCCAGCTTTGGCTAAGGGGCTTTATTCCTTCAGCAAGACCATAGACTTCAAAAGACTCGATGCAAAACACAGTGCAGCAGCAGCCCCAGGTCTTTTTATCTCCCCACAGAGCTGGGAGTAAAGCATACTTTTCTCAAGCCTTTCATCAAATTTTAACAGTTAAATAACGCTAGCTGAGCTTTTGTCCCTTTATAATTTGAGTGGTAAGTGAACATAAGTAATTCTGATAGAAGAGAAAAAGGTAGGGCTCATACACTTTCATATTCACACTAAAACTGACCTGTATAACATAAAAGGGATTCATACAGCAGAGCTGGCAATTGTTGTGCCAAGGCCCAATCCAAGCAGTGGCCAAGGAGCCACTTGTGAAAACAAATTTTTAGCAATGTTTCTGCACAAGATGTCCTGGTTTCGGCTGGCATAGAGTTAATTTTCTTCCTAGCAGCTGGTACAGCGCCATGTTTTGGATTTAGAATAATGTTGATAACACACTGATATTTCAGTTGTTGCCAAGCAGCCAAGGACTCTTCAGCTTCTCATACTGCCCTGCCAACGAAAAGGTGGGGGGGTGCCCAAGAAGATGGGAGGGGGCACAGCTGGGACAGCTGACCCAAACTGGCCAGATGGATATTCTATACCATATGATGTCATGCTCCGTATGTAACTGGGGAAGTGAGCCAGGAGGCACCATCATTCAGGAACTAGCTCAGCATCAGTTCTGGGTGGTGAACAATTGTGCTGCGCATCAGATCTCTTGGAGGACTCTTCTGTTGTGGGGCTGCTGAAGGTTTTAATAGTGAGCAATCGTGCTGTGCTTCACTTTTATATTCTTTTATCATTATTATCTTCCTTTTCTGACCTACTAAACTGTCTTTATCTCAACCCACAAGTTTTACCTTTTCCTTTCTGATTCTCTCCCCCATCCCACTGGGGGGAGGGGGAGCAGAGTGAATGGCTGTGTGGTTGTTTTAGCTGCCTGCTGAGTTAAACCACAACATTAGATCAACCAATTGCATTCTTTTTTGTAGTCTAAGATGGCTTTCATCCTGTTGTGGTTTAGCTTGCTAAAAAATAAAATAATCTCATACCTTCAGGACAAAGCATCAGTGGTCTACAAACCTTGTCACTGAATGGCCACTATGACTAAAGTCTTACTGACTTCCATCCCATGTTGGTGGGCCAATTAAATTTTATTTTAATCCTATTCTGTATTATAATGTTCTATGTAACACAGAAGTTCATTCTTTCATGAAACCATGCACTTGCTCTTGTTCATTTTTCTCCAAAAAGAAAGTCTACTCTGCAAAAATTTTAGCTCTTCACAGGAGCTAATGTTCTTTATCTTCCTGAAGCTACATTCAAGAAATATCCAGCAAGTATGACCTTGTTTTATTTGTTTCATATGTTTTGTTTACATCTATTCCTGAGGTCTAGGGAAAAGATTTTTCAGGTATTAGGAAAACTTCTCAGACATTTTGGACAGAAAAAATGCATCAGAATCAGCTGCAGCAACACAGCAACAGCATGATCCTGTACAGCTTTCAAACTAAGAATCGTGTGGGAAACATCAAAGTTTAGATTGCATTTTGTGTCAGTGAAGTCTCACTCTCCTTCCCCTTGAGACTCATTAGCCAATTATCTAGAGGACATTAATGATTAGTCTGCTACCAGTAAAGATTTTTTTCATATAAAAAGAGGTATTGGCCATTTTCATTAGTGATCCTATGACTTTCTCTGAAGAGTACTCATCTCAGGGCATTGCTGAACTTTCAGCCAGAGTTAGATTGTACCTGAAACTACTGGCTTTATCAAGTTGTTCTAGTTGAACTGACCCAGCTCCATCTTCTTTACGCACTCCCTTCACATGTATGTACGCATTGATGAGACTCCGTCCTCTTCTCTAGGCTAAACAGTCCCAGCTCGCTCTGGGCCTTTCCTCATACGAGAGAGGCTCCAGTCCCTCCATCGTGTTGGTAGCACTTCACTAGAGACTCTACAGCAGCCCCACGTGTCTCCTGTATTGGGGAGCCCAGAACCAGACATAATACTCAGCATTTGCAGTCTGAGTAGAGGGGAAAAAAATCACTTCTTTCAGCCTGCTGGCAATGCTCCTCCTGATGCAGCCTAGAATACCTTTTAGCCACCTTTGCTAAAAGGGTGCATTATATAATACAATTTCTTTACACATTATACGCTTTTTTTTCTTTGTAGATGCCAATACAGAGTTATTTCGGCTCCAACAGCCAGGAAGTGGATCACATGGAAATCCTTCCATGCAAAAAGAACTTGGCATAAGCCTCACAAAAATCATATATTTTTATTTAACACTAAGATTTGGATGATAGATAATTTGAAGCAATCACAAAGCAGGGTACTTTACCAAAACTGAAGAACCTTGGAGAAAGATTTTTGCCAAATTTGATCTTCCTATCAGCACGTATGCTGCGTTACGATGCTTTTCCACCCCACTGTGACACTGGCCTAAATAAAAGAACATTGTACACGTCATTATTTTCCCAGACCATTTTTCTAAAATTAGAGTGATATTTCCTAAACATGTTTTATTTGCTACACAGCTAGGTAGGTGGAAATATATACATTTTAAAATAACAAAGGGAAACTCTGAGGATTTAAAACATGTGCTTCACAACATTCACTTGGTTAAACATATATGGCTAAGGCTGCATGGTCTCCTTTTAGACCCTTCCCCATTAAAGTATTAGTTCCTGTTCTGCTTCTCATGACAGTTTCTACCCTATGTTCATAGTAACAATTTTCACCACTGCCGAGGGATTTGAATGTATTTTGTATGGGTAAATAACAGCAAATATTTAGTGATATCTAGTTACCAAAGCTCTTCCTTCTCGTTAACCACACTAACCCCCCAAAAGTGTAATAGAGCTGTTCATAGAAAATCCAGAACATTTTAAGACTTCACACTCAACTACTCTTAGGAAGGGTTTTTCTTTGTCAAGAAAAAAAAAATCACACTAGAAGCTTAGTAAAAATGGCATGTTCAGAGAGAAGCAGCAGAATGCATGACCCGGCACTGTGAAGCAGTCCACTTTCATTCCAGTATGCAATGCAGTTACAGCCATGACTGTGCTTCATATGCAAGTTACCTTATAAACTAATGACAGTTGTAATGAAATAATGGCTCTAAAATGGGCTGCTTTTTTTAAAAAAAAAGATTCTGCAAGGTGTAATACAAGTATCAACTAGCTGGCCACAGAGTAAGTGGAATCAGCACACAGGAACAGTTCACACACCACCACCCCCCCTCCCAAAGAATATTATGTATATATACACACACTGGTACCTTTTCTGCCTACAGCAATTTGCCAAAAACATATTTGTTTACAGTGAGTTGATCATCTGCAATAGCAGATGCAGTGGAGTTGATTAGATTTTATAAATTTGCTCACTTGCTAATTAGGATAATGTATCTGCTAGCTCCAGATCCTCAGCTAGCAGCCGCCTTATTTAATGGAGACTACAAGGCTGTGCCCTTAAACTGTAGCAATTTAAATTAGCTGAGTGGAGCTAAAAGCCAGTCAAGGAATGATTAGGTGAAAGATGTGCTGGGGTTATTAAACTAAACAGACTGTCTGAAGACTCACATCTGCTCTACAAAGACCTTGAAAGCTGCAAGAAACTCTTTGATGTTCTCTATCATAGATGCAGAAGTGCTTCACTGAATGGCTACAGCTATCTACCATGGTATTACCACACATAGCTCCTTTCAGAGGTCACTGCTATGGACAGCCACTAGATAATTTAAGCCTTCAGGACTGTCTTTCTGAACATATTTTGTGACACTGCTTCACTTTGGAACTGCCTTGCTTGTGACCTCTAGGTTATACGGCTGCAACATGCTCTACTTGCGGCCACCGTTAAATAATATTCACACGTTCAGACTTGCATTACCTTGAAAACCAGCTGAAAGAACTCCCAGGGCTGTTTCATGCTGGCCACATTCTGCAACCTGTGCTTTAAAAAATAACCATACTAAACACAGAGGACTAAAATATCTGTGTGACCCACTGAATCCTGCCTTCCTCACATTGCTTTGTGTCACCACAGGTACAGATACTAACCATATTATGCCATAACTTTAAAATAAAAGTTTTTTTAAAGTATTTCTTTCCCCACTAGGAGGCAAAACCAACAACAGACTTTCTGTTGGCCTTTTGTGGGGAACTTAAGCAGCAATTCTTTCAGCGTCTCCTGCTCTTTGTTGGCTGAAGTTTTCTAGCATTGCTGACAAATCTCAAGAGACCAGGGCTAAAATCTGATTTGAAATACAGAGAAAGACACAAGAAGCCTGCAGTCACACTTCTATAGACAGCTTTTCTGTTAATAATGTACATTAAAAATAGAGAAGCAAATAACAGGCACTACAACAGGTGACCCAGCCAGCAGAAGAGGCAAAACACCTTACTACTTCCCTTCCCAAACATCCATCCAGCTCATAAGCAATCCACACTAGGAATTGGCATGTCAGATGCTTTCCATCTGAAACAGGAGTGAACTGTAACTGAGGCAATTAAGCTGTACTTGCAGCATGCTGTAAAAGCAGCTTTCTCTGTAGGATATCTTAGAGAGGCAGTAGCCCATTCAACTAGGACTGCTTTACACAGTCATTTGCTTTCAGAGCCTTTATGTATTGTGTGTAGGAGTAGTTGATAAAAGGATTTCTTCGTTGGTGTTATTTCTCGAGTTGTTAGACTGCACTAAATCTTTTTCTTCTCTATTATTCAGAACTTAGAAATTTAGTTGCAAGTACCACATAAACGCAACACAATTATTTTAATACAAGGAAGTCCCAGAGCACATGTTGTTTGTGTAGCTCACTTAACAAAAAAATCACAAACAATTTCCTTTTTTTAATAATATTTTTTCTTTTACTGCAGCAAACCTTAGCATGCCATGCTGCAGTCTGCTTGCAGATAGAACCAATGGGATCACATGGAGAGCACCAGTGCCAGCTGGACCCCTGGATATATGCTACAATACTTCTCAAAATGTGACTCGCAGATGCTAGAGACAGGACCACAGTAATAATTTTAGGAGTGTGCTAGCAAAATACACCATCATTTGCTTGGGTAGAATTCTGTAATTACAGGCTTATAAAAACAATCCAACTTATTCAAGCAAAATTGTAACAAAGTTTAAAATGTGCTTTTCGGTTCAAAACTAAATTTATACAAGCTAACATTGATGTAAAATTTAAGTACGGTGTTTCATGTACACAATTTGTTTCTTTGTATTTAGCCATTATAATGTCAGAATGACATTTGAACACTGGACATTAACAACAAATTTCAATTATTTGTGACAATAAGCATACAGCTCTATATTCACTACAATTACATAGGGATCTTTTTGGTGGGATGGGGCAGAACTACTGTTTTGTCTTCTAAAAAAAGAAAAAAAGATTTTCAGTCTTGAACTATAGCTACTGCATTTACTCCCTCTAAAGTCAGCATAGCCTTGTAGTACATTGCAATGATACATGCTGCAAAGCATAAGCAGAAAAACTTGAGGAAAAACTGCAGCAAGCACTTCAGCAAAACTTCAAGAGGTCACTGTTGCAGCTGATATAAATAAAAGGTGTTCCTTAATCTTAGGTGGAATTACAGCAGTATATTACAAATTAGCCCAAATTTTTATGCTTCCTAACTCTTTTCACCTGACAGCTAGCTGTAGGGGTGGTCAACTCTTAGTCTACTTGCTCTGGCATTCTTTCTTTGAAAATATCAAAACATTTTTGTAGGTCAGTTCCTGCAAACTGGCAACAGTGACTACAGTGGCCAATTTTCCTCCACATTAGCTACATTTCCTAGTCTCCTCCCTGCCTAACATAAAACCTGACAGAATATTTGAGCACAGAGAGCTGAATTCAGCTTCCTTTCACTATGAGTATACCGTATGAGCCCTTCAGTTCTTACCCAAACACTGGATATTCAGATCTGAAAAGTTAACTAAATACCAGTTATTTTGTCACAGTTCAAAAGCCATTGTTATTGTTCAGGTCTTGCTGATGTTTTTTGACATTGAAGACAGCTGCTGATGGGAAAGTGTACACTATTTATACATGATGTTTCATCACATAGTTCAAACCCTCATTGCTTTTGCTATAAATGTATGGAACTCTCTTCACATTTAAACAACAGCTTAATTCCACCCACTTAATCCGGAATAGTGCCCAAGCAAGTAGGATAAATGTGTATGCATTATCTTAGTCACAAGCATTTTTCTTCCATTCAGTACTGTTCTTTATCTACATCCAACCATATTAAAGTTTTTATGTTCTTACATAGCTAAGTATGGACAGTTTTGAACTATTTTCACATTAAAATTTTCAGTATTCTTAAGAGCTGAACTAGTGCTTCTCTCCCCATTTGTAGGAGCCGTAGGTTTTTGTTTCCTGAACAAACCCAGAAAATAAACATGTAACAACTGAGAAGGGAGTGCTACCTGGCTCGTTCCCAAAGCAACAGTTTTAGCTCTGAGAAAACAGCACCAACCAGGTGCTGCTATGAAAAATCCTTTGGCTTCTAAACCAACAACGCTTACATTTTCAGGAGAGTGCAATTCACGCCTTCTGACTAGCCTTTACCTCTTTAAGGATTTTAAGAAGAGTTTTAATAAGTTTAATCTCTTCTTACTGCTAAGACTCACTGACTCCATTCTCCCACTCACAAAAAAAACACTTCTGAGCCACACACACACACATTTTACACGGGGTTTATCAAGCTCTGCAAGGCAGGCTGTTTTCCTAGGCCATTTATAAAAGTAACACCTCAGGAAAAGACTTTCTGCCCTCAAGGGGAGGCCAAGCACACCAGGGAAGGCAGAACTGCCATGCAACAGCCACCATAGCTCTGCATACAGCTCAGTCTCAGAAAACACCTTGTGGACCTTGCTATTTGCACTTAAGAAGATGGCCACAGGATCTGGCTCCCACATTTTATTTGTTGACAAATAACTTTTACTTATTCCTCCCCACCCTAGCCTTATTTCAGAAACACCGTAAAATTTCTCACACACTTACCTCCAAAACACTGCCCGCTCATGCCCTTCCTGTGTCTCAGTGGGGACAGGAGATGGTGAAAAAGAAGAGGTGCTGCAGAGGACTACAGCCATGCTCCACACACCCTCACAAAAAGCTCCCAGTTTTGGCTAGCAAACAGCCAGAGCCCTCCTGTCTGGCATTAAAAGCTGACGGGGAAATGTGCCACAGGTGTGGTGCTGGCTCCAGCCCTGGCTGGGAAGGCCTCACCTGCAGCCCTGGGGCCTTGCCCCGCCAGGGGGCCCAAAACCAGTGTCCAGCTGCCCCTCTTGCCCACTGCGCAGCCCCAACAAGGTAAATCATCGATGGGAGCCCTGGGGCCACGGCTCCCTCCTCGCCATGGCGGGCAGCCAGCAGGCCTGGTGGCAGAGGGAAGCTGGAGTCATATTTTAGCAAATAAGAATATGCTTTAAAAGAATATTAGACTTTATACGGTTATGATGGTCTCGGTTAGTATCTGCTGCCTGTCAAATATTATTATTCTAGTAGTATATTTAGGGTTTTTTTTTTCTGTCAGCCTGGCTGTTACGTGCCGAGCTGCTGAGAGGACCTTGCCACAGTCTTGGTGCTGGTTTTCTGGCGTCTCAGAGGCAACGTGTCCCACCGCCACCGACAGAAAAGGCCGCTTCCAGGGGAGCAGGGGTGGCGGAGATGGACAGGATCAGCAACGTGGCAGCAGAAATGGTCGACTGAGAAGCAGTTCACACAGCAGCCGAGCGCAAGGGACGCTCACCCCTTCCTTGCCTGCCTTTCCCTAATAAGAGCATTACCTGCTCTAGAAGGCACATCCCTGGTTCCTCAGAGGATAATTTGATTTATTATTATACCGAAACCAGGAACAACATTTAAGTGAATGCAAGGAGGGAAAACCTGTTAACTGACTTTGCTGTATCATTTAAATCTCCAGGCCTGGGGTGCGCCCTTTCAAGCACACAGCACTTCCAGGGCTGGGATATGCAGGAGGATTAGGGGCTTTACTAGCACTTTAGTCCTGATGCAGCAAAGTACTTAACACATATTTAACTTTAAACACATGAAGAGTCACGGTAACTTACTGGGATCTACTAAAGTGAAATAAGCTAATGACATGCTTAAGCATCCGCTGTCACCCAGAGCTGAACTCCTCTGCTCCTGGTGGGATCAGGCTTCACACCCTCTGTCTCCGTGAGGATTTCAGAGCTCAAAAAATGGGAAAGATGCAGTTTGCACCACTGCTGTGCTGCCTGTAGCCAAGTATTTCTTCCCATGAGGGCGGGCAAATCTCATTGTTTATTTAGAAATTAAGAAACAATGATGTGACCTACAGGAGTGTTCAACACAGTGCATAGGTATAGAGTGACTCAGGGTAAGATGACTGCTAAACTGTATTCTGTATAAATATAAACTGTAATATGCATTCAGGTAAAAGCCAAAAGACCCACCTTAGCCCAGTGGAACTATTACAATTATGTCTTCGCCTGGAAGAAAACAAGGAAGGTCTTAGATATGTAATAGAGATTCACTAACGTTTCCTCAACAGGGATGTACTGTCAGGTCAAAATCTTTACTTTCTTGGGACCAAACTCACCACTGCTGCAGCAACAGCTGATATCCTCTGCGTCCCTATAAGGACGCGGGTGAAAAATTCATCAGGAACAAACACAAAGATGTGTTACAGTAAACCAGTTTCAAGATTTTAGTTATCTCATGGAGCATACGTTTTGGACTTTTTATTGAAGTCAAGAGCAGAAATGCCTTTAATTTCAGCAGCACTTGGATTTGAGCCTACAGAACTCAGATACACATTTGCTGATAAAAATGCAGTTGTGTTAAGGTAATCAGATATACTTGATTCTATAACTTAAATGAATGCTGCTGGTTTTTCTTACTTTTTTTCCAACCAGAACTACAATGATATCACCCTGAGTTGAAATACCACCTCTGCAGAGTTTCTGTAACATGATTTCTGATCCAGCGCTGCTACTACTGCCGCAATAACTAAACCAGACAGAATCAATGCATTATAAGGTCAACTCCCAGTCCCATGACTTTCTTGAAAGCCTAAGGCTAAGGTTTTAAGAATTTAAGGACCTAAGAAAAATTTACGATCCTAAATTTAAGAATTTAAGGACCTAAAGTGAGACACGGGGAAACTTTATTAGTGTACCCAAGGGTCAAAGCAAGCCAGGTAGGCTGATTTCCCTAACTTGAAAGTAAATGGAGGAAAAGTTAATGGAGCAAAAGAAGCTCCTCAAGACCACTTAGCATATTATTATAGATTCATGCCAAGTCTGAAGCATTTGTGGCATAGACAATGTGAAACTCTGCCATCTCTGGGAATTCAGCGGCAGTCTTGCCTGGAAGGAGCACTTCTAGACATACACTCATTGCTGAAGGTATGGGAATAACAGGATGACATACGCAGACTTCCCATGTATTACAGAGGTACGATGAGTCTTTCCTCTCAGCTCATATTGGCCTTCAGCCTGTTGTTATCTTTATACTCATGATAAGAAACTAGTGACCCCTGGCATGGTGTGGTGGACCAGAAGATTGAAGGGATTAAAAAGCAAGTTAGTGGAAGCATGAGCTTCTTTTCTGAAAAACATGGAACACATTGTGCTGGCATGTGCTGAGTTACATATTTTGGTTTAAGACAGATAAAAGCATGAGTGTTTTACCAGCGAGTAGTGAATGTCCGGATCTTGCTGTCACAGGAAGATGCAGAGACAATAACAGGGAAAAGAAAAAGGGATTAAACAAATTCTTGAGCACCAGGTTCCAAAATGGATGTTAAAAAAAACTGGACAGGGATGTTCCCTCAGACATCCCTAATGTAAAAATTGTGAATGCTGTGAAAACAGGCGGGGAATGGACCACATAAAATGACCTAGCTTGTGCACTAAATATCCTCTGTGTAGAGATGCCACTTCTGGAGACATACTGCTGGAATAGATGGACCGTGTGGTGATCCATTTGGGCTTTTTTTTCATTTGATGGACAGTGAAATGGAGAATAAACATCACTCCAAATAACAGTTTAATAACATAACAGCAGATTTTTGTGGGTGGGGATTTTGATAGTCATTCAAAAATAAGCAATTTACAGAAACAGTATGTATTTAAAAACAACTATGCCAAAACCAAATTGTTATTTGTTGTGAAAATTCCAGGATAGATAACTAAGTAAAGGACTAACTATATTAAAATAAGCAGGGATTTGAGAATATATTATCTTATCTTATTGACCTTGAAAATTGGAAACTGACCTTGACACTGAAATTTAGAATAATGTCTTTAGCATGCCTGCTCCTCATCATATTGCACTTCCTATTTTCTACCCACAATAACTATTGATATTCATCCTCCTTTTAGCCTCCTGTTCTTCTTTCCTTGAAATAAATAACGTGTTAAAATAACAACAGAAATGGAGAGTTTATAATTACTCTCAATAATAGTTTGTGCAGTAATTTCACAGTGAACCTAATACCAAAATTCATACACTCTGCAACGTGACAGAGCAGAGAGAGATTTTGTATCCAGCCAAGGCTTATGAATTTCTCATTCGAGAAAACATTCTCTCACACTCAATTACCTTGAACTGTGGAATTCTTTTGTTTATTTATTTTAAGAAGATGCTGTGGTTTTCTTAAGCAAGTACTGATTCTTATTACTAAAACAGCCAGGCACACAATCCAACTCTTAGTGAGGACCAGCAATACAAACTATTGATTTCTATAGGAATTATATTTCTATTACTTCATTAAGAATGAAGTAAACAGAGAATCAACATTGTCTTTTATTATGGGTGATTGGCTTTTGAGATGGCAGAGCAAACTCAGGTGCCTGAATTATAGAAAAGGGAATAAGTTATTTAACAGTTGCTGTCCATTTTTGTGTTTAGCAAAGCATGGATTGTTCTATCTGCCTACTTTGCATCGCTGAAACACAAAATGAACAAATTCCAACCACAGAGAATCTCTCCTGCTCTGGAGACTGTGCCAAAAAAACTGGACTGATGCTGGAGACATCATGTCTACAGATTTCCTTAATGAGAGTGTTTGTCAGAGAAAGAGGCCGGGTATGCTTTAGTGTATGGAATGTATGTTTTTACCTATTAGTAAGTATTTGTATTCTTTTCACGAGCTCCTATAACAAATGGCTTTATCACAGACAAATGCTTGTTCTCATTAGATATCAGATTGGCTTATACATAAGATATTTATATTTTTAATTTTAACATTTACATTTTATTTCAGTTAACTTCATAAATAAAATATCTCTTTAAAAAGACAGTCTTTTTACCTTTAAGCCTAATGTATAATTTTGGAAGTCAGAGGCAAATTGCCAGAGGTATTCATTTACAGCAATTAAGAAATTGTCTACACACTCAGAGTGATGAGTAGACTGATTAATGCCTCGCAGTTTTGCATTCTACCAAAACTGAGTTCTTAGACCAAGTCTGTCAGAAATCCTCTGCATTTATCACAGGAATCATTTGTCCTCTCTGAACCTGGATGTTTCCATAAAAATTAAATCACTGAATCATTAGAAAATTACCCAGGATCACCTGATTAAATGATACAACATAGATTAAGAAAATAGATTTTCTTTTTTCACTGTAGTTACTGACATCTATGGTGACACAGGCGGCCACAGAGCTCTATATTTAGTAATAAAACAATTTTACTAAATGCAAACAATAATTCTTTACTTCTGATATGAACTGAGTGCTGTCATTGACCGGAGTGGGAAAAAACCCACCCGTCGAAACACTGTAGGGATGCAGGTAAGGTCTCTACTGCTGTGAGAAGAACATTACAAAAGAACAACGCTCTGCCGCTGTCTCCTGACGCTCCTGACTTTGCAGTCCAAAGAAGGAAGAAAAGTGTTCTTGTGAAGTCAGTGGCAGCTTTAGTATAGAGTTCAAGAAAAGTTGTATTTTAACCAACTTATTGCATGTAATCAAAATACACTCTTGATAACATGGCATTTCTTAAAGTAACCAGCTATGTGGAATGTCTATATGCAAACTGCAATGTATACGAATGTTAGCAATGAAAATACAGCGTGCTCTGGTGCTTAGGCTCTCTGAAACGTGCTTAGGTCTCTGGATTCACTGATACCCCTGCGGTTTTCTTGAAGTTACAAAGTGGTAACAGATCTTGGAGAAATCTTGAAAGTGCTCGTAATGTTTCCTGTATGTCCATGCTTTTCATGTTCAAAATTTCCTATGCCCCTGTCAACTCCGTTTCTTGCAATGTTTTCAGATATTTGTAACTAAATATTCAGAACACCCTTCTTCTACGAAAACAAGTACTTTACAAATACAATTGCCATATTACACAGGAAAACATCAGAAATTAAAAGCTGCTAACAACTGCAGTAGAAAGCTGAAAATACCAATGCTGTGAAAAGCATTTAAGCTAGAATAAAGCTAAATTTAAGGTGCTATTTAGGAAAAAGTCATTCATTTACAAGACAGTTAAGTTATTCTTCAAACTGTAGTTTTGCTTTATATGGAAAAGAGAGAAAACCTGAGGACACTTTAGTAAGCACATGCTGATAACTACTGGTCGTAAAAGATTGAAAGAAACAGAAACACAGAATTAGAAAATTATAATGTGATTTTCAAGTGCCCTGGTACTCAGCAAGTGTCTGATGACAAAGGAAATCAGATAATAAACCAGATGAAATATTCCCCTAAAACAGCATTCTTAAAAAATTCCATAAACCTTACAGAATAAAAAACAACATCACAGAAGAAAAAGACATTTATTTTCTTAACTCTGCTTGAATTGGTTTTAATATACTGAAACTAGTGCAAAATTATTATAGAATCATAGAATCATAGAATGGTTTGGGTTGGAAGGGACCTCAAAGATCATCTAGTTCCAACTGCTCTGCTACGGGCAGGGACACCCTCCACTAGACCACGTTGCCCAAAGCCCCATCCAACCTGGTCTTAAACACTTCCAGGAAGGGGGCCTCCACAACATCTCTGGGCAACCTGTTCCAGTGCCTCATGACTCTAACAGTACTAACTTTCTAAATTTCTGATATCTAATCTAAATTGACCCTCCTTCAGCTTAAACCCATTACCCCTTGTCCTGTCACTACACTCCCTGATAAACAGTCCCTCCCCATCTTTCCTGTAGGCCTCTTCAGGTACTGGTAAGCTGCAATTAGATCTCCCCGGAGCTGCCTTTTCCCCAGGCTGAACAATCCCAACTCTCTCAGCCTGTCCTCAGAGGAGAGGTGCTCCAGCCCTCCGATCAGCTTTGTGGCCCTCCTCTGGACTCGCTCCAACAGCTCGATGTCTCTCCTGTACTGGGGCCCCCAGACCTGGACGCAGTACTCCAGGTGGGGTCTCACAAGAGCAGAGTAGAGGGGCAGGATCACCTCCCTCGACCTGCTGGTCACGCCGCTTTTGATGCAGCCCAGGACACGGTTGGCTTTCTGGGCTGCAAGCACACACTGCCGGCTCACGTTGAGCTTCTCATCAATCAATACCCCCAAGTCCTTCTCCTCGGGGCCGCTTTCAATCCATTCCTTGCCCAGCCTATAGTCGTGCTTGGGATTGCGCCGACCCACGTGCAGGACCTTGCACTTGGCCTTGTTGAACTTCATGCGGTTCACACAGATCCACCTCTCCAGCCTGTCCAGGTCCCTCTGGATGGCATCCCTTCCCTCCAGCGTGTCGACCACAGCACACAGCTTGGTGTCATCGGCAAACTTGCTGAGGGTGCACTTGATCCCACTGTCCATGTCACCGACAAAGATGTTGAACAGTGCCGGTCCCAGTACCGTCCCCTGAGGAACACCACTCGTCACCATTCTCCACTTGGACATTGAGCTGTTGACCACAACTCTTTGAGTGCGACCATCCAGCCAATTCCTTATCCACCAAGTGGTCCATCCATCGAATCCATGTCTCTCCAATTTAGAGACAAGGATGTCACGCGGGACAGTGTCAAATGCCTTGCACAAGTCCAGGTAGATGACATCAGTTGCCCTTCCCTTATCCACTGACGCTGTAACCCCATCGTAGAAGGCCACCGAGTTTGTCAGGCACGATTTGCCCTTAGTGAAGCCGTGTTGGCTGTCACCAATCACCTCCTTGTTTTCCATGTGCCTTATTTTATTATGATTGTATCCAAGCAGGGGTTCACCTTGTTTTCAGTATAAACAATAGGCTTAATATACTTAGTCATATAAACATATGGCAGCAAGGTACCTTCAATCTGCCATCAGTTTCTGAAGCCAGGAGTTACTGTAGGAAAAAAGAAAAAGAAATAGCATGCTTTGACAGATTAGCCTCAGATATGAACTCTCTCAAAAGAACTGGATACACTGGAAAGAGTCGAAAAGAACTGCAGAAATGACTGTACTTCTGGACAGTATCCCTTAGAGTGAAAGACCGAAGAAATATGTTTACATAAGAAAAGAGGCAATCACAGTTGTTCACAGATGTTTGCAGTTGACTACTTGGAGCAGATACTTCTGAAAATATCTCTTTAAATAAATAAATAAAAAAAGTACTATGATCCAACATTTGATGTGAATACTAAACTAAGATAAAAAAATTAAGTGCAACCTTTTTTAATGAGTGATATTAACTTTGAAACAATTTGCCTAGTTTTCTTATAACTCCATTTTTAAAATCAAGTTTTAAAATTAAGATGGGAAGTATTCTGATTTTACCAAAAATAAAGAAAAAGCAGAATTTGCCCATTATCTTTGTTAAATGGCATCTTAATACTAGAAACATTTTTTTTTTTCCCTGAGAATCAGTATCAGAATCAGTTTCCTTTAGCAAAACTGGAAGAAAAAAAATCTATCCCAATGATTTATGTCATGATTTCGAATAAAATTTTAGCATGTTTCTTATCATAATTATGAGCAAAATCCAAGCATGAGTCACTCTGTTGCCTCAGAAAAAAATATCTCAATAGAAGCAGCTCGATATTCTCTAATGGTAGTAGGTAGAGATAGGTAAAAAAGGAAGTTCTTAGTGTATTTTTTAGTTGGAGTGAGATAAAGAAATATAGATTTGTCCCAGAATATGAAGTTGCTCTGTAGGAGCTGACTATTGGTCATGCAACTTGGAAGAAATCCATTTGATTTTTAACAACTGTTGGGAGACAGACAGCTCAACCGAAGACTGTTTTTGGTGCCACAGTACATTGTTCTTTCATTGCTCTTATTTGCTAGAAACTGAAAACAAAGATTTGTCATGTCAACTTTCAACACGCAACATTTCTCTTTACAGAGAAATGATGTTGAATTATGGGATTAGTGCCATGTAAAAGTTGTTAATAACAGAACAGGCCAATTTTTAATTTATTGAAGCATTCTGTGGGTGAAACACGTTTAACTTTCTGATGAATTTTTATGAGAGGTGCCTGGAGAAAAGGACAAAAACTGATCCTATGAAATGAAAACTTGAACTGTCGTAAATAAGAACTGACAAGTAGGAATCAAAGTGTAGACACTGGGTTTTTTGTTAGATACTGTTAACAACTTTTTAGGATCAACAATTCTGAATGCCACGAACTTTCTGTCTGTGATCAGTAACAGAGTTCTGCTTGTATAATCAACAGCCTTATTATTATGTTTGGTTAAAACCAAACCCACTACATCAGGCACTGCTGAACTGTAATGAATTCCTGGAAGACAAACCTATGTTTCAATTCTTTTATCTATCTCTAAACCAGTCAAAGCAGAAAGTTGATTCTGAGACATTCAGCAGCGAGTCTCAGTTCAAAATTTGCTGTGTGGGTAGCCATATACAAGAAAGTTATTTTCTAGCAAATTTCCAATGTTTTATATTTTTATCCCATCCAAAATTGGGAGAAAAAGTTGAAAATCTTAAAAAATGGTCAACTCAATAGAGACAGTTACAAGTCTGGCTTCATCTGAGAGGTTTATCCTTTTGACTGCAGCACATTATTTTTTTTTATCTTAACATATGTTTTTATCCATCTACATGGGCTGAAAATTTCCTCAGGTGTTGACAAAGAGTGATATTATTCTACCATGTACGCTTGCTTGTTTGAAAGAGAATGTATTTATACATTTATCTGGTGGAACACCTGGTAATAATTCTTTACAATTTATTTTTATAGTAAAATAAAATTTTCAATGTCCTGATTATGTTATGACACATTTTTCTACCTGAAACTAACAATCAAAAAATAATAGAAGACAATCCTCAAAATTAATAATAGAAGACAATTCAGATGACAAGTTTATCTGTTATTGCTGCGGGCCTATTTTCCTGTGGTCAGTTTATCTTGATACTTGTTCTCCTGCTTTAAGGGCTAGAAGTCAGCCTAAATTTGGCTTTTTATCTAAAAGAGTTCACAACACAGCAACAGCTGTTATGCTGTTATGTGCGTAATAGAACTGAGTAGGCTTTTTGATTTCCTCCTGTCACCCCACCCATGACAGACTTAAGGCAAGAGTAGGAGGAAGACTCTCTAACATCTAGGTAGAACATGCTTTAATGGAAGCCAGTGTGATGTACGCATATTGGCTTTTGGACAAACACCACAAAACCAGGTTAATATCCAGAGTTTGGCATTGATCCTGCAATGCAGCCCTCTCACCAATTCCACCTGCCATCTTCCTTGGTAATTTAGATTTTAAGAGATCAGGGGCAGAGATTCTACTATGATTATTTATATTGAACCAAAGATGAGTATGACTTTATGGAGTAAACTGGAAAATGCATTGAGACTTCCATCTAAGTTCCTTAATCTTAGTGTACATCTCCTTCTGAGGTAAATAGAACAAGAGAATATGAAAAAGCCTGGAAATTGTTGACCTTTCTTATTTAAAATTCAGGCAAACATCTGTAGGATGAAGCTGTATGAAACTTATTTCGTCATATTTCAAATCATAAAAATATTAACGTCAGAAGTGAGAGAGAACACACCTGTGGGTTTTTCTCATTTTCTTTTGGAAAGTTTCACTGAAAGGCAAATAAGGAGAAAAATCTGTCAGTCCTTGTTACTCAAAGCGAATGTCCTCTGAAATGACAGAGGATGAGTTCACACTACCATTTTAGTTCAGGTCTAGAGAGCACTTCTGAAACAAATCTACTGAGTGTTTGTTAGCTTTAGGGGCATCTTGAACCTCACTGAAAATTAAACGGAAGTGGAGGATGTACCGTAGAAGCTCATTAATGTGCTCTAGCTGCCAGAAGCCCCAATGTGCACAGAACCAAGCTAGAGCTACTCTACAGAAAAGTCCCAAAATATAGTTAGGTGATTTTGAGTCATCAGCACCAAATGTTTTGCTCTGCAGATGTCCTGCTGGAGCGCTTCTCTACTTGCTAATATAGACATGGCCTGAATGGCCAATACTATCCCACTGAATTCAAACCAATTTTGTCTAAACATTGCCTTTTGATAGTATTTCATGTAAACTCAACAGTTTTTGCTTGACTTGAGGGTTAGGAAGATGAAGCTTTGAGTAATGACTCCAAGATGTGGTCCTAAGTATGGTATTCTGGGTTAATTACAGATGAACCTGAAGTGATGCATTCAAATCTTGGCCCCATTTTAGCTTCAATAAAAATGATGTAGAGTGAACTTGAAAACAATTAAATTTGACTTCTATAGGGATATGTTAAAAAATAATATCTTCCTAGGCTACTTATTTAGCTCACTGCAATTCAATTTCATAAGCCTTTCTTAGCTCCAGCAAACCAACCAACCAACCAACCAACCAACCAACCACCAGCTAGTTAAAAGTGTTATTAAAAGTGAAGAAAAAAAGAGCAGGAATTTTATTCACTTGCACTTCTTCCTGACTCACTGAATACAGTGACGGAAGATCAATAGGGGTGTTTCTAGTGAGAATTTTGTTAAGACTTTTCCATAGTTATATTGGAAGAATGCCAGTTCAATATTAATACTCTACATCTGTCTTGAAGTTAATACAATAATCTCAAGTGTTAATGAGTGTGCAGAGCCTGCCATAGCCCTTTTCTGACCGTCATTTTAAACCTAAGAGACTATTTACTGGCTTCCTGGTCTAAAGAATTTATCATCTGGGTCCACAGTTCAACAGTGCTCTTAACCATAAGCTTCACTCTGGAGGCACTCAGTACTTAATGCTAGGAACATCTTAGCTGCTGTGTTTGGTCAGGATTATGTTGGTGATAAGAAATTCCTTTAAATTATTATAGCAAAGGAAAAAAAAAAAAAGACATTTTTAAAAAGGACAAAGGAAGAGAATTAGATTTTGGGACATGACTTATTTTATATTTTATTGTCTCATTTTCCCCTTCCCCCTCCTCCTCATTTGCTTCTCAGAAACACCCAGGAATGGAGAAAATGCTTAACTGATTATTAAGCATTTTAATATCACAAGGAATAAAATTTTTGCCTCAAAACAAGACTTTTTGACTAACTAAGCCAGCAAGCCAAAATACCACCATTCACAAAGTTCTCTTAATGAAGTTCCTTTTCCTATGCCATCTGGTGGATTATCATTAAAACTGCATAGATGGCTCAAACTATCCCTAATTTAAAATGGAATGAATTTCTATCCAATTTTTTAACTTATTGCTTAAGAGGGGTGTTTCATCTCCAGAAGTAAGATACTGGTGCAAAATTCTTAAATATATTTTAAATTATGAATAAAGTGAAAATGCTTATATACTACTAACATGTTTTTCTTTCTTCCATACCTTTTTGAAGAAGCAGCTGTCAAATTATGTTATTTACCTTGTCCAGTTTTAGTCTTCATTTAAATAAATATTTGAAAGGTGAATAAGATAACGATCCAAAAGTCAGTCTAACAAAAGAAAAAATGTTATACAGTCTACAGTTATAGACTAATTTGATTCTTAGCCTTGATATATTGGCTGCACTTAAAAGATGTTATACATTTTTGAAAGAATAGATCGAGTGCTTGAAAGCTATAATTTACATAAAATGCTCTGATGACACAAAGTGTAAATATAAAAGTTTTCTTGGTACAAACTTATAAAGGTTTCTTTGTATTTCATTAATGAATGTATGTTTTTTCCATTAGGTAGTATTCTACAAGTATGTTTTATAGCTCTTTATAACATTTTCTGTGTTGTTCTGGCATCAAAATGCAATTTATATTGTAGAAACAAAAACATTTTGTGTCTTTACAGGACTGATCCCTAACCTCTGTACCTCGGGGGGGGGCGGGGGGGGCGGGAAGTACAATATCTAAATGGCTGGACCTAAACTCTGCCCCAGAATTAGTTCTGCTGGCTACGTTAGAAAATTTAGGAGAATGGTGTTATTGTTCTCAATGGACAAAACTGAAGCCTTTCAAAACCATTCATGCCCTTGATATTTAAAAACAAATAAGCAGACTCTGTATTTGTGATGAGAAGTTATGAGAAGTTGTTGTTCACAGTACATTCAATATGTGAAACAGGTAAGGGAAAACATTTTAATTGTAGACAGAAAGCAGCTTTGAAAACAGTGCCCGTACAGCATCTCGTTCCCTGGTGAGGGCTCTGAGCAGACACAGCAGTTTCCATCAGGCATATCATGTCTGTGACATTACCTGTGGTAACTCTGTAGCTGATAAAACTAACTGGAATATGCAGCTAAATTCCTATCATGTACAATGGAGTTCACTGGGAACTTGTAGAAATAAAATTGCAATGCCACTTCCTATATACTTCATACCTTACGTAGAAGTTTACTATAGAAACGATAATAGTGTCAGCATAGGCAGGAAGTTCATGTTCCTCTAAACGTCTTTAACTCTTAACATCTTTTGATCATTACCAGCACAGTGCGCATAATATGGACACGATCACTGTGACAGAACAATTGTAAACTGATAATATGAAGAAATAGATGTATTTTTTTACACAGGAAAGAAAAAAAATGCATTTGTTTTCAACTAAAATTTTAAATCTCATCTTTGCACACTGAAAAACAAAAAAGCATATGAATGAATAAGTTCCTAGTCTTCATATTTGTTCTTAATGCTATAACCCACAGCTGCCTTCTTCCAGGAAAGTACAGCATCGAGTCACGGTCCCATTGATTTGGTGCGGGCTATGATGCTGTTGGAATTGCCTTACTCTAAGTATTGATTACTGTCAACGATGACTGAAAGTAAAAGGCACAGATACTCAACTGTTATAAATGAAATAATAGCTTGCAAATGGAAATACCATATGTTTAGTCTGGATGTTATGAACACCTACTTATACATGTAAAGTATGCCTAGATTTTAAATACCAGTCCAATTCCAATTAATCACTGGTTGCATGATTATGATTACATACTATTACAGACTCATAAAAGGAAAAAGAGGCCGCACAACTTAAGGTTTTACAAAAAATCTGTTTGTGTTTGACATAAAAACTCTTGCATATCACTCCAGCTGAAAAATAGATGATTTTATGGACAAATATTCTTAATACGGAACTGGAATAGGTGAACTCTTATGAGTAATATGACTTTTTCCCACTAAAACTTTCAAAACAGAATGAACCAGAAGATCCTCTATAAAACAATAATTAAAAAAACCCAAACCCCACAACAAAACCATTTATACTTATCCCTTTCATCAAGTCTAAGGAGAAAAATCATCATTGATAAATAGTTATTTGAGATGGTAGTCAAATCTGGAAGTCTGATGTTTAAAATGAATAAAGCTAATATTCCTTTCCATTTGATGAGAAGAAAGTAATACCAGGAAGTTATCTGACAAGGCAACTGACCTTTTACATTTTCCAGGTTGGCAAACCATCTAATAATGTAGAAGAGCACTTCTTTTGAGGAGTACAGTTGTGAGATTTTGTTTGAGGTTCACCCTTATTTTAAATGCTCTACCGTCTGGATTCCCCCTGAGATAATGTATGTGACAAAGAGACCGTCCCCACCTTCTTTCCTAAAAGTCCCTTGGGGAGAGGTGCTCAGTCTGTAAGAACCTTTCCCCAGAGTCTGTTCCTGGAAGCTTTTTTTCCCTGGAGTTCCCATTTGAGATTGCTGTCTCCAATTGACATTGACGTTTGTCCATGTATACCCAAGCCCAGAACAGAAACATGCCTCTGAACATCAAGGAATGATGACAGATGGAAAAGTTGCGGCTGCCAGAAGAACCAATCATGTCTAGAAGTCTTCTGTGACTACTGTTGGAATTGCCTGGCATGGGCTGCAATAACTTGTTCTGACAAAAGCATCTCACATGGCATTTCAGCCCCTTTTCAGGTGGTTTGCTTTCCCTAGGACAATATGGGAGATGACAGCCCCATCCTTTCTGCGTACGCTATCTCGTGCAATAGAGTTTCTGCGTGCGCAATACACCTGACACTTTCTAGAAAGCACTGGACATTTGAACACTGGTTGTAGTGAGCATCCACATTATGTCTGGTCACATTACAGGAGGGAGACTGGGCAGATAAAACTCTTCTGCTATTCAAATAAGCTCTGGATCTGGCCAAACTACATCATTCACCTAGAATAAGTGAAATGATTGGGGGAAAATATTTAGATGACAACTCTTTGGCAGTGGCATTTAGCTCGTTATGAGCTACTAATACTTATCATCATGTAGAAAACACTGCCATTACTGGCACATCATCTCTCAGTAGGGAGCTAAGACAAAATTAATGTGGAAATTGGGACGTGTTCCCTTTCTTTATCATTGCTTTCTTTTAATTTTAGCATCTGAATGCTGAATGGTTGCGAAATATTGACAAGCATGATTATACTCCTGCCTATTTATACCTATACCTATTTATATAGAGAGAGCAAATTTCCCAGTTCAGTTGGAAAGTTTTTCAAGTGCCAACTTCTACTGAAGAAGTTTTGCCACAAACCCCAGTAGTCAATAACACTCTAAAGTTGAAGTGAAATGTATGCATTCTACTGTGTTAAAACCTGCAGGTTTTGGAGATGTAGTGGGGGTGAAGTTTGCAACCCAGTTACATCTGATTTCCTCTATTATGCATCAGTGAGTTCATCCCATCAATCATTAACTTCAAGTCGCTTCTTAGTAACCTATAGCTATTGTCGTGTTTCTCTTAGTAATATTTAAATGGACCTTACTTTTCTTAAGCTATGTGAGAAAATAATAGGATGGTATATATTACAGTACTCAGTCTTCCAGGGTTTGTTTACAATCAGAAAGCAATCGAAATGAAAATTTTAAAGAAGCAAGATCGTCTTGCTTTCTAATGCATAATTCAAATTATTCTAGACAATTACTCAATGCATGTAACTATTTATAAGTAAGATTATAAGGGCATGGATGTTTAAAAAAAAAAAAAAAAAAAATTACAAAATGTGTCCTGAAAAACTTTAATCAGAGTTAGAGCATTAGCACTTAACTAACTAGGTACATTTTTGAAACATTGTATGCTAATAGGAAGGGAGAAAAGTGGAATTATTCATGAGCAGGTTAGAAATATTGATGGGATCCCCTCCTAAGCAGAGAAAATTATCAAAGGAGGGTTATATAATGTACATGAAATCCTTGGTGGTTACTATAAAATAATTATAGGAGACATAGCCACTGTCAAACATACCAGGTCAGATGAAAGTCTCTTCTGAGGTTTCCTCAGTCGAGTGTGTCAGGTAAATGTGCCAAAAACCTGAGTAGTTCTGAACATTGGAAAGTTCTCCCACTAGGATAAGCTCTTTGCTAAGTCCCATCACTTAGTGGTTGATTTATATTCCTTCTGAAATTATATGGATTTCTTGAAGTTAATCTAAGTAGAGAAGCAGGGATGCATTTCACTCTCATTTTCTAAATGTAGCAGTTTTAATGATATAAAATACTGAAAAGTTCTGCAATTTTCACCAGAGTTCACCAGAGACTGGATGTTGAATCTGTTTGCAAATCTACATAATTTCAGAGCCTTCAGCTCCCCACAAAATCCAAGCCACACAGAGCGCACTGTTGGACTGACATATAAAGCATTATTATACAACCAATATAAAACATGACAGAAATAATAACCCTATTATAAAGTATTCTTCTGTATGAGCAGAGAGAAAGAGATCTCAGGGATGGAACTGGTTTATAACAAGTGAGATAAAAAGGCCCCTCTCTGTGTCTCTCTCCATTGACTACAGAAGAGTCCTAAAAGCAAGATTAGACTAGATAGTTAATTTTTTTCCGGTGATTAAAGCTAGCCAAGATGAATGCTAACCTGTGCTTCACTTTCAAAAGTGACTTAAGCAAAATCCTAAGTAGAAATGAATTCTAGACTTCAAAGCATCTAAGCTATTTCTAGAAATGTAAAGGAAGCTCTTAAATGGCTTAGCCATTGCGGTTCAGCATAAAACAATACCAAAAAACAGCTTCACTCCCTGAAAAAAACCCTGCACATTGCAAAAGTGGTGACCTGTATTTCAGTTCACCACTATAGAATCAATTTTATGAAATAATTAAGTACTTTTCAGTTCTGGAATATGTTCTTACAAAATCCTGTAAAATATTAATTTAGAATGATTGTAGTAGCAAGAGTACACAAAGGTTGGTCGTCTTTATTGTTTCTCTCTGTGACAGTTTATTTGAATAGGCTGAAAATATAGTTCTTTACCAGAACTATACTCATGTTTACTGTCATCATCTTGGACAGGTTAAAATATTCTCTCAGACTTTCGGAAAAGTGGGACCATATTACTCTCAATCTTTCTCCCTTCCTCTGAGCGACTTCTCCATCATTGAACCTCAACAATAACGGCCCTTTTTCAGACCCCGGGGGTCTTCCTGGCTTTACTTGCTGACTTCTTATCAATCAGCATTCTTGACTGTTTGTTATGATTCTTTACATTTCTCATTTTTTTTTAAGCCTTCCTTATCAATCTTTGTAGATGCGAGGGGATACAGTTAATCCTGAGCTGCTTTCCGAGTGTATATTTCCTGTGAAGTACACCAATTTAAACAAGAGCTTTAAACCTTTCTATTCTCTTCAGTGTTTAATTGACTCCTTCTATATATGGATTATCTTTATGAAAGGCACTATAGGAAAATCAATAGTGTTCATTCGTCATACAAAACGTTGGAATGCATTTTTACAGAGTACACTTTATTTTCTATTTGGCTATTCTCTAAACAGAACCTCCACAGAAAAAAAAGGTTCCATTTAATGGAATTCTTTTATATCTTAATAAGAAGAGGTGGAAGAAGAGAGTTCTTTGATCTCTAGCTGAAAAAATATTATACAAAATAGGAATTTCACCATCCAACACTGCTACACAGACCTCTTCAGAGGTAGTAAATGTTGGCTTTACAAGAGAATAGGAAGCTTTTTGATGCATACCTGGCTGTGTATGTTTTACTCATTTTCAGAAGAGATGATTTGATGAGCTATATATATCTTTATCTTCTCAGACACCACATGGTAGAAGCCATTTTCTAAAATGTTGAAAGCACAGTGTGTACCTCATATGATAGTACTTCAGTTTATGTCCTAGAGCTCATGGTTACTGCTATTACCACCACAAAAAAACCCTATATTGATGAGATCACTTCGACAACAGGTAAACATAAACTATTAGTGCTTAATTCACCCTAACTGCTCTATTAGTTAGTTTATGGCACTATATCAATGAATAAAACTATCCTGCATAACCAACAGAGTAGAAAATGTCCTACAATAGATTTTTAAGTGAAGTAGTTCCAATGATTAAAAGAAACCAAACCAACCCATAAATTCAACAATTGAAAAATAGTGGTTCAACATGCAAGATCAAAGCATAGCCAAAGCTGCAACATAAGAAAGGCAGACCTACTCCACACTTTATTTTGCATTTCGGATAAAGCATTACAGACAAAATGGGATCATTTCATAACCATGTTTCATAAGTGTATTACATGTCTGTGATAATCAATCCATAGTTATAACAGAATTTTCATAAATATATATATTATAGCCTAAGAAGCAATCATAATTCTCAGGGGAAAAAAACCCCAAAACAACCAAACAGCAACACACCCAAACCCAAAAGCCAAAGACAAACAAAAAAAAAAAAAATCAAAAAAAGATAATTCCTAGACTGATAGTCTTTGGAGAGAAAAAAATCTCTGTCCATCATTAAATTAGGGGATAGACTCAAAGACTGTTATAAATGATGAAAAGTGTCCACAGTTAATTGTTATAAAAGTGTCTGAAATTAATTGTTACATGAAGGTTATAATGTTTGTCCCTGTGTGTAGATACATATGTGTGTGTGTGTGTGTATATATGTGCAAATAAGAAATGTAGATATTGCCTATACACCCGAAAAAAAAAAAAAAAGTAACATATGATAGAAGCGTTTGTCTTACTGGAGGGTTTGTAGTACCCCTTTTCACCCTCAAACAGTGCTGGTACTGCCTTGCAGAATTCCATACAACTGCAGAAAACTCTCCTCTGCCAGCTTGATAATGCTATTAGGCTAACAACTGCCTTATCGCTGCCCATCAGTCCTTCATGGAAATGTAAATGAGGGAAAATTAAGGGAAATGATGGGTTTCCTGGAATCATCCTACAGTGTACAGCTTGTGAAGAGATAGAGGTGTTCATTGAGAACACCTTTTATCACCTACTATGGAATACTGAAAAGCTGTTTCAGTATGAGTCAATAACATTGAAATGAGAAGAAATTTCACACTTCTGAAGCATATGCCCATAAGTAATACAGTCTCATCCAGACATAAAAATAATTGTGGAAAAACATGATCCTGTCAGGTGATCAGGGACCAAAATACCCAATTTTAAACATGATTAAATATTAAAGATCCATGTGATTATAAATCTGAATTATGAAGAGGCACCTATTTTAATGCTGGGTTAAACTGAAATTCAAAAGTGCAGCAACATTTGACATTTCACTGCGATCAAGAACCTAACCTAAAGATCTGGGTGAGATGAATTCTAAAATCCGTATTCAAACGAATAATTTGCATCACTGAGGAGGAATGGATTGGGTCTTACAGGAGGCTGAGTGCATCCCTGGAGGAATAAAAGGCTGCGAGTACTTCACAGGAGAGAGTGCTCAACAAAAGCTATTAAATTCATCAAAATCTTTAAGATGATATTGTGCGGGAAGTGACCACGCCTGTTCATAAAGGAAATTTCCGCTAATAGAAAATTAAATTAAATTCTGTGAAAAGTAGATACAGGCCTGCAGGGAAATTAAGAAGTTATTTTACATACCATCTATTTTTATATCAGTAGTTTAACGTGATTAATTATTGCTTATGAAAGCAAAAATCTAAGAGTGGAGATTGATTTCCTTCATGCACTACTCAATAGGAAGGACCTCTTACAGAAGTACCCGGTCTCGAAGGTCCTGAAATAAAGAAAAGAATTAGCAATCAATCAGGTGAATGACCCAAAATGACTTCATACTTGTACTTAACATATGTAATGTGTGTCTGAGCGCACATGTCCAAAATGATAGAGTTATAGATTGAATAAAGTTGTAACTGTGAAACAGGAATTCCTTCATGAGCTCTTGTGGCCTTTGCTGTTGATTTTTATGCCAACCTCCTCTCACTAAATTAGGGACTAGTCATTTCCAGTGAGAAACTTCACAGGTTCTGATGACAACTGTGAAAGTACCCTATGTTACCACATACACTAATTGTGGAAACAGCGATATAAAATTGCAACTTCTCCTTTGCAAACTCATTCCCCCTGGGCTTGCCTTGCATAAGCTGTTAGGAACAGGTCATCTGGAAATAAGTCAAGATGGGGAAAAGCAGAACCAATTTCTTGACAGTAGGAAATTGTAGTAGGTCTGTCTTTAATTACATTATATATTCTTTCAGTTCCTATTAGAAAATTTCTTTTGGTTCCCTCATAGAAAGTGTAAGATGCCATTCCTGTCTACAAGAGGTAACATTGGTGATCTTAACCAGAGAGGCAGCCACATCCAAATACCCAAATGTGAAGGGGGGGAAAGGAGAGGAAATGCACGAAGTCACACGTATGAGTTGTTCAAATACGTAAGCAAGAATTAGATAGTGAGTGTATACGTACATAAAGCAAAAATAGATGAGTAGTAAAATCATATCATCCCTTCTCCTCCAAAATAACATTTTTGAATTTATTTGACGACACATTGTGCGTAAGAACAATGGAGTTTCAGAACGTTTTCTCTCAGATCATTCCAACCACGCACAGCTGATGTGTCTAAATTGATATTTTTGTGATACTTCGGCCTACAGCTGGGAATTGCTCTGCTTTTAGAAATGCCTACTTGCAAAGCCATGCACATCCATAATTATTGAAACTACTTGTAATTAACAGTTCACCATTAATTGCACCAAGTTGAAAACACACACTGTTGCTCAATACCTCACAAGGAGTAGTACCCCATCGTTATGAGTAGCGCACGCTGCAGGCGGGCAGCAAAACAAGCACTTGGCTGGAATGATATTGGAACTGAATTATTGTTGCATCTGTTGCTCTAAGTTTCACTACATAATAAGTTAAAAAATAAATCCTGAATGTCAAATGGTATTAGCAGAAGCAGCAGTTAAAACCTACTCAGATTGAATTCTCATATTTATTTTTTCTCCCTTGACATTTTGACGGCTTGTTTTGTATTGGCTGCTACACAGGATGGTGAGGAAAGGTTAAGTGTGCAGCATTTTATTAAAAGTCAGTTAGTTAATATCATGAGTGTTTTCAAGCATCTTCAGCTCGCTCTCGAAAAGTCCCAGCTACCTTTCACATTAATTCACATAATAATCAGGTCATCTATACAGCCAACACAGACACGTTCTGGGTCTCACAGAAGTTTCTTGTGAAAGCTTCCCATTTTCAGTGCGTGAATTTTGCATTCTGCTGTGGAACCGTCAGCTTGGCATCAGTTCCTTGTCAGCTCGACGGTGTCTCTTGGGAAATTAGGAGGTGGTTTTGGTCATGCTATATTTCTAATAAAGAGCATTTTGAAATGGAAAAATAGAAGTCTTTGAGCAACGTGTTTTATGATGACTTAAAAGAAAAGTTTACGTCCTTCTTTCCATCCAGAAGGACAAGCTTTGAAAAACAACTTTTCAAAGCAGGGCACAAATCCAAGAAACTGGCTCCAAAATTATAAATGTGAAAAAGTGTTATGCAAAGCGATAATGCTAATGGATTGCTCTATATGGGAACAGCAGTGAAAGCAGAAGAGAGCTGAGATGACCGCTTCCCCCCTGCCAGCATGCACAGCTCTGAATTAAGCAGTTCACAGATCTACTTTTGTGTAAGAAACCACGTATTGTGAATTTAATGCTTTACAGGAGAAAAGATTTTTTTCCCCTTACTTATGGTTCCTGGATTAGTGTGGCTGGTTTGATTTCTTAAATATACTGTTGATTATAATCATATCTGACTTGATTTCATGTTTATTTCTTTCATGATGGGATTAGCTCACTAGAGATAACTGGAAGAAAGTTCAAATCTAATTCTGTGGCTTTTTTTGCTTACAAACAAGGACTACAACTTTACGAATTCTGCAAAGTTTCATGATGGTCCTAATTCTGTTGCTTATTTCAAATAATTTTAAAAGTTCTTCAGGCAAAAGCAGAGTTACTACAACATTAAGTACATCTGAGCCCCTCGCTCCCACTATGAACTACAGGATATTTTATTTAATCGGCGCACAGCATTCTGGCGGAGAGTGACATGGAGAAAATATACATCTTCACATGAACCTTTGGATACAAATTTCATACGGCCATTTTTTTGTCAAAAGCATAAGTTTAGAATCTAAATAAGCAACGCACATGGTAAGGTGAGAAAACAGTAGCAGCAGGGCAGGATGCAAAGTCTTTTATCAGGGGCTATTTCACCATGGATGACTACTGAGGGAATTACTACTGGCAGTAGACTGCTTCAAGCAGGTTTTGCTGCTCTCCAGGCAGAATTCAAGCTGTCTTTTCTCTTCCCTGTCACCCCTACGTGTGCTCAGCTCTGTGATCTCCCTCCAAGATATTCAAGGATACAAATTTGAGTTTGTAAATTAGTTTTCCACAAAGATAATGCTCATCTATGTGTAATGCAGAGCCCCTGTGCTTCAGCACATAGATCAAAGGAAAGCTGCACTCTTGATGGCCCTAAGCAACACACCAGGCCCAACAGAGACCAAACTAGAAATAAACAAAAATCCCAGGAAAGATTTCAGGTCACAACTACCGAAAATAACGGAAACTGAGCATAATGTACTTTCCTGACAGCACTGATGCTAAAGCTGTGCCTGAAATTTGTGTTTAAAAAAAAAAAAAATAGCCATGGGCTTAAAGTACATGCTTAGAGCTATGAACATTCCTAAATGCTTTCCAAAATCATGATTATTCTATTGCAATCAGCAATTCTGGGCTAGTGGTGTGTGGGGTTTTTTATCAATTCATATGAAAATCTTACTTGGAATTTTCTCTTTTCTTCACAAGTTTAATAAAAAACCCCACACTTGTTTAGAAATATGAAGTTTACTCTCCCTCCAGTTGTGTCATTCGCTGCTGTGCAAGAGGTGAGATCAAGGAAAGTAAATGTCAATAATACAAAGCCAAAGAAGCAAATACAGCTCTGATGCAGGTGGAAGTAACTCACATTGAAATAAATGAGACTCCTCACTGCTTCTATTCAGATCGCATTAGGCTCTTAGTTTCTACGCCTGTTTCTAGCGATAATATAACAAAAAACTGTATTTCAACACTGCAATTCCAATCCACTCCCAGTTACCAAATCCCTGCTAAATCTTTTCTCGCCTCCTCCATATGTTCTTTATAGAGTAGAGAACATGGTGTACCACCATTCCCCGTCGGTCTGCATAAGATCGAGTCTCCTAGACCAAGTGCTTTCCTGAACTAATGCTAGAACATGAAAACAGCCTACACAGTTTTAAATAGGATATAGGCCTTCACTTTGGAGAAACATCCTTATAAAAAAAAGGATGTACAGTTAAATAATGAATGCAGATCAGGTAAATGTAAATATTTACTTTACTCACTCTTCACTTGTTCATTCATTTTATATGTGTTTTAGAGAAATAAGAGATTCTGCAATACTGAAGCAACTGCTGCCAACCGGGCAGAAGAGGCCAGAACTCAACAGCCTGGAATATCTGTTCAGCATCATTATTATTTTTTAAGACATACAAAAAACTGCCTTTGGGAGTTTTTCATTTTTATTGCTTAGTTTCCAAACTTTTTAATTAAAAGCAGTTGGAAATTTAAAAGGTAATTTTTATTTAGTTAATATAGTTCTGTCAGTGTTATTACTTAGGACATTGAACTTCCACAGCTACAGAGATTTCACTAATTTTTCACACTTTTGATGACTGAAGATTTGCATTTATCTGAATAAAAAGCTTTTAGATTTGTTTTCAATTCAATCAGATCCACAGCTGGACTACCACTACAGGGAATTTTCATTGATTTGTTGTAAAAATGGCCATGACATTTTCTTGCTGTTTAATTTATGTACAGAGAAAGTTGAAACTGAAAAGGAATATAGAACAAAATTTTTCAGTATTACAAACTGAACTAAGCTTGTCAATGAATACATTAAAAAAGTAAATTCTGAAGGACATACAAATAACGGTCATTTTAGAAAAGCTTGGCTCTAAAACTCTTTGTGCATTTATGACTCGTTCTTTTAAATTCTTTTATGCATCTCCAATGCTAGACTTTGAAGAGATAAATCTATTTACTGGCATGGTGTTTATTTGGGCTGAAAACAAAATATCTTTTTATTTATTTATTTTAATCTGTGGTAGAAGCCTACTTAAACCAGCCTGCATCTCATTACCACCGAAACCTAAAGCTCCTAAGTGACTTCAGTCATGTTAGAAAACTGGGGGCAGGGTGGGGAGGGAATGGTTAACCGCTTTGCAGCGTCATAGCACATAGCCATCACGTTTGTTGCTTTTTTTTCCCCTCCAGAAATTCCATAATGTGACACGATATTGTCTACTGGGGACAGTGACAAGGAGAGAAGATTGTTTACTTTCTGTTCTTAACGTAACGTTCTTATGTCTTCATCAAAGAGGTAACATTTAGAAAGCCAACCTTGCCATGGAAGAGTACAAAAATCTTCAAAACTTGTTCTTTGCCCTGAAACCATCATGCCTTTGTTCAGCTCTGCAGAAGTCATAAATTAGTCATTCAGTTTCACTTTTATATTGAGGATTTAGAATTTGTTACTCTGCTGTAACTTACAAAAGAACAGAGTATTTCAATATAATAAATACTTGGGCTTTCAAATTATTCTTATATTTAATTATTATACCTCATTAATACAATATAGATTTTTTGCAAATATTCCATGAAATATGGTTACTATCCCCTATAAGACATTCTAGTGGACTGTATCCTAACAAATATAAGAAAATGCTATTTAGAATGCTAATAAACCAATTAAAAACATTAAAATAATTTTAAAAATCAAAGTGTAGGGGGCGGGAGAAAAAGTAAGATTTGACACATTGCAGTGAGTCCAGTGAAGGGCTGGAGCACATGAAGCACAAGCAGGGGCTGAGGGACCTGGGTTTGTTGCACCTAGAGAAGAGCCTTGCGAGTGTGCGTGTAAGATATGACTGATGTCCTCAACTATCAAGTAGTTGTTGGATAAAGGGAAATGCCAGCTGGACATAAGGAAAACCCTTTCATAATGAGGATAATTCAACAACGGAACAGGTGGACAGGGCAGTTGTGAAGCTTCTGCCTCTAGAAATATTTTAAAATATCCAGGAGAGTGGAACCAAAAATATTAAGCAAAGATTCATATGTTATTCTAGTCTAAATATACGTTCAAATTTAACAATGCATACTTTTTTGGGGAATAAATCAAATTGCCTTAGAAATTGATCATAATAAACATATCACAAAACAAGATATGAATGCAGGTGTGCAACATCAATATTTAAGAAAAAACCACAAGATTTAATTTGTAATTATGCAAAAGTTGTATGCAACACAGAGTTAAACAGTGGTCAGTCTTTTGATAAATAAATGTTTTTGGGATACAGGCAATTAGATTCAGATAACTGATGCAAGCAAATTTCCTTTGACAAAAAATGAGGGGAAGTTCAAAGGTTTTAATTATTATATCCATTTCATCTGTTGTTGTGATAAGGAGACTCACAAACCAGCCTCTTTCTTTTTTCTTTTGTAGAAAGAGTTGTCCTTGTAAGCAGAGATTAAAAACAGAACTGAGAGCAGCTCTTCTCAGCACTTATTAGTGATCTGAATTTACTCTCTGAAACCTTTCTCCACACACACAAATATATTCTACCCTTCCTGCTTCTTTCTTTCCTCTCAGATAGCGTAAGACGACCATTTGTTAAAGCAGTAAGGCTGCCTTGAAGGGTTTGAACACTTAAATGAAAAGTGTTTTATTTTCGTATGCTCATTTAATCATCATTACTTTGACATATATCAAGTAATGCAAGGAACATGAGGTCAAGTTTTTTCCCTGATGTAACTTTCATGACTCCATTGAATTTGCTCCAGAGTAGAATCTAGCAGTGGGAAGGAGAGGAGAGAAAAAAAGAGTAAGAATAAGAATAATAAAAGAGGTCATTCTAAAAAACAAGAAAAAAAAATCTTTGAAGTTAAGGTTCACCTTGGCTCTGAGACTGATGAAAACAAACCTGTGACAAATCAATGACAGAAAGAGGATTTAAGAAAGAGGATTACTTTGTCAGCATTCTGCAGCACATGTTAGGTACAGTTTTTAAATTAGGTTGGGGGTACATTTTGTGAATTGATAATATTCTGCTCATTATTTAATTTGGGAAAAAAAAAAAGAACTAATTTTTTGCCTAGAGATAATTGCACTGATCAAAGGTTTATGCTAATGAATGTCTGCCAGAGTGAGTCTTTTATTTTAATGGCAAGGGGAAGCAGTATAACACTGGCAGTTGAGCGGCAGCTCTGAGAGAAAATTCCTAAGTGGTCACAGTCTCTTTATTACAGCAACATAATAACTTCCTGGGGTCAATTCCCAATTCTCTCACAAGCTACAAAGATCATCGGTCCTTCGGGAAAGTGACACAACATGTTTACATTCTCATTAGGAAAAAGCCCCAAATGCAATCTATTTACAAAACACCTGATCACTATTTTAAACAGGAGTGCTCCCTTCAGTGAGGGTCTCAGCTGAACGAAAGAAGATGACCTTCTGAAAAGCTGATGGTCCTGTGAGAAATGTGGAAAACAATGTGACTAGATGCGTTTACAGACAGTTGAGCTGGGCACCAGCAACACACTGATCTGATGGAGTTTTGAGCTCTCTAGACAAACACTGCAAGGGGGAGTAACAGCAAACACAGTCATCTGGCATTCGTGCAGCTAATAATTCAGCTGTGAATGTCTGCCACATTCAAATCATGCAAGAAGTTCTGGTTAGAGCAATTATTTGTGCAAGTAGCTTTTCTCCAGTAGCGGTAAATTGTTCATAATCTGTATCAGTGCCAAGCAAGTGCCTCATCAATTCACAGAGCTCATCCACAGAAGTGAGCTGACGATTGGTTTGGACCAAAATGGCTCCGACTAACATCTACACCTGTAATACAGAGCCCAGGAGTTGTTCAACCTGCTGCTGTGTTGCTATCAGAAAAGCCTCCCTGTAAAGACACGTGAGAACGCAATGCGATACTACATAAGCTAGTTTTCAAATACAGTTTCTGCATAAAAATGGGAGAAAAAAAATCTTGTTCGAGATTTCAAAGGTTTTCAGTCCTACTCTCAATCCTATTGTTTGGTGAAGCTGGCTTCCTCTTGAAATTCAGATTACTAGAAGAAAAATCAAGAAAAGAAATAAGACATTTTTTCTTGCTCACTGTCAATACTTAGCAGCAGTATCATTGAGCTAATACACAGAGGCGTTAAAAGAAATGCACTTCAAGTCTCCAGTCCCGCTCTATGTTGGCCACTCTGTTATTATGCATCCTGTTAGGAGACTACGTTAACATTAAAGAAGAACAAAGAAAAGCACAACAAACTCATCCTACCTGCTGGAACAAAACTGAGGAAGCCACATTCGTGCATAATTCTGACAGAGATAACCAGCATTAAAATATACATTTTGAAACATAAATACTTAATTGCTTGATTTTCTTGCCTATCATTGATAAAAAGCCCTGGAAATTTACTTAGCGCATTGCTTTTGGCTTTCCTCTGTCTCACAAGAGCCTCACTTGTTTCTATAGGTTTCTACATTTGTCAAAAGTGCTATTTGGTATAATGCTGGCAACATAAAGATGTTTCAGACTTCTTATAGCCTGGGTTTAAGTTCTGTATTATCTCAGAGATAATTTAAGGAGAGTCTATGTAGATAAGTTGGTGGCATTTGAGGAAGGACAAAGGAGAAAAAGAGAAAACAGATCAGCATCCCCCATTCACACCTGGATGAGCTCTCTACTGAAATATTACATTCTTACGCACAGGTTTTCACAAATCTCAGGAAGAAAAGCAGCGGCTGGATAGCCAAGGGGAAAGGATTAGTTAGAAACACGTGTATTTTTCATCTTTAGTACTGAGTACATTTCTCTTTTGTAAGTTTAGACATGTTATGCTAGTACATAAAAAAGATACATTCGTGACTTAGAGCTTAAACAAAAGTTCATACCATCCACTGCTCCCAGTAACCACCTTTTAGCATGAAATATTTGACAAGTTTTCCTGTAGAATCCCAGAACTGTAGATGTTCTTTGTCTCGTTTGTGGTTTTTTTTTTTTCTGAAACTCCAGTGTCAGTGTATACTGAATTAGAGATAAAACCTGTTCACTTTATTGATGTGGTTTGTGCAATGATAAATCTGTCTGGTGCCCAGTTCAATGACTTAGTAAGACTAGGCAACTAAATGAGATAAGCTTCATAAAATGGAAATGCTACATAGCACTCTGAACCTTCCCCTCAGCCCTCAACACTAAAAATCTCTCATCCATTTGAGTGGATTTTCATCAGATGTTCATAGCAACAACTTTACAGCATTAGGCTTTTGATAGAAAAGTTCATCACGCATTCAGCTTGAGCTACAGAATTGAAATGCCTCGGTCAGTAAGTCCGTGCAGAACAGGTCTCCAAGCCGTTGTTAGGAAGCTTTAATGGTCCAATGCAATGGGCGGTTGAACTCACATGCCGCCCATTTGCAGGAGGGTTTTGCACACTTTGCAAGGTTCTCTGGATCACGCTTTATTAGACACTGAAGCCTACCTTTGGATCGTTCCCAGCTGGATTCTTAGCAATTTCCACAGCTTTAAATAGCTATAGAGCTGTTTTTATTAGTCTCTATCAGAACCTAATTTATCACCCAGAATTACAGTAATGTCTTTCAGCCAAGAAAGCTCAATATCATTTGCTGCATTTTAAAAAATCTGAGTGGCCTTCTGTGGCTGGCCTCTCGTACCTGAAAGACCAAGCTGGGCCTTGGAGGCAGGAATATTCTGCATAGCCCATTATCTCTCCATGTTGACAGTGGTTTGTCCTCCTCATCACCTTCTTAATTATTGTGATATGCAAAATGTCTGAAATCTGGAAGCTCAGCTACTATTGCTCTTTTTAAGCTAATAGTTCACAAGTTTCAGTGTTATTCACCAGTTATGACAGATGATCTTACTTTTCTAAAAAAAGTTATACTAACTTATAAATGTATTCATTTAATTTTAAGGTTTAGCAGCTTGACTGGCAGTTTAAAGAAATAATGAGCTATAGGCAAAACTTGCTTTAGAGAAAACACAATATTAAATTGCTACTAAAAAAGTTCCAATGTTCATTTTCTAGTGTTTTCTCAGGTAACAGGGCAGTGAAGCAAAAATGAAAGGTATACAGGCATGAGATCTGGTTATCAAATTCTAATTGTTTCCGTAGAGACGTACGTGGTAAAGTGCGTTCAGTAATGTTTACATTGCAAAAGGGAAATTGTTTTCTTTATTAATCTATATTAGCTTACTAATGTATTATAATTGTGACTTTGGTTCAGTTAACACTGTATCCCATCCCCACTGGAAACACAGATTGCCTTCAAGGTGCAAATATCATGCGTTTGGGTTTTGGTTTTTGGTTGGGTTTTGTGAGTTTTTTTAATCTTAAAAAATTCTAAGGAATATTTGATATATTTTTCTCATCTCATTAGTTGGTGAGTTATGAATTGTGGAAAAATACGACGAGCCAAAGAAATGCAAAAGAAAGCTAGCTATACTTCATTATTTTTGAAAGGCTATGCCATGGTCTTAACTTTGGAAGTCTGGTGTAATTATCATTAACAATTGAAGGTAATACGACATTTTAGTAACATTCTGTAATATCAGTACTGCATCCAGTGAGGTATATCAGAAAGTTAATGCTTAAAATCACATTCCAATAACATATCATAACCTATTTTGAAACAATATAATCCCTTAGAAATTAAAGATGTGATAATTCCAGATGTGGTTGATTTTTTGGCAGCCCCACAAATAGCAAGACTTTGCATCATACAGCGCGCCTTCACTCTCGGCACAGCATCGCTATTAAACAGCAGTTTGGGAAAAGAGCCAAAGGAACGGAAAAATACAGATGTCTGCAATGATAGATTATTCTGTCTTGGTGAAAACAAACTGTCTTGTGTTAAGGAAAAACCCCAACAATATAAGATCAGAACGGCCCAAAGCTTAATTTACTTGATCACCTATGCAATTGAAAGCTCTTGGCTATTTACCCCAAAAACCCAAGTAGAACATCAGAACTTTCCATGAGCTTGTACGTGTAGATGTGTTGACACAAATAACAGCAGCAGAGCGTTAATAAACCCACTGTGTAGATAAATGGCTTCAATTAGGGTTCTCGTTAGTTTCTACCAGGCTATTTCCTTAGCCATGACTAATTTATCTCATTTGTGGCTGACTTTTTTTTTTTTTTTTTTTCCCCCTTCTCTCCTCCTCCTATTTACTAAGGCTTCAGGGAGCTGTTTGCCAAGGTTACCAGTTCTCATGAGTTAGGGTGCATTTAGCAATCTACCTTTTTCTCTACCTTTCAGGCTTTTCTTAATCTCTTCTATTTTAAAAGAGCTACCAGCACTGTACTACAATGGATACAGTAGAATAATGAAATATATATGAGAGGGTGACAAATTCATAGGACTGCAGGAATATTCACAACTATTGCAAGAAAGTTGTGATTAATCCAACAATGTTTCTGCCTGGCTTTACTAGTTGTTGCATTCTTGCTTAAATGGGACAGAAAAGAAAGCATCTCCAAGCTAAAGCTCTTCAAAACAACTAGAAATAAGCTGGAACACAGAGATAACAGAGTTTAAAGCTCCATGCCTGCTGCAGCCGAGGGAAGACACATCAGTTGGTTTTAGAGATTACACTGTTAGAGCAAGGTAAGGATTTAAGGGAAATGCTTTTAAGTTTGAAGAACAAAAGCTTATGATATGACTCTGCTTTGGCTGGGCGCCGAGCTACACTCCTGACGTGGCTCTCTGCATCCTGAGCTCTGTGGCAGGCGCGGGCAGGAAGCAAAGGTGTTGGAAAACACCATTTCACACCACTTGGAAGTGCAACAATGTAGAAAAACAAATTCTTAAAAAACAGA
Source organism: Balearica regulorum gibbericeps (assembly GCF_011004875.1). Taxonomy (NCBI): domain Eukaryota; kingdom Metazoa; phylum Chordata; class Aves; order Gruiformes; family Gruidae; genus Balearica; species Balearica regulorum. The sequence continues at coordinate 65,439,982 of NC_046188.1, forward strand.
AGAATTTTTAAGAGTACTCTATGACTATTTAATCTCTCTCATTTTTAAAAGACGACTGGGAAGCTGGTAGCATTTTAAAGTGGAGAGGGAAGGGAAGCAGAAGCAGGCTGGTAATATCACAGCATCACCTGCTCTCCTGCCAGGTCTAGAGCCTCATCCAGTGTAAAGTTTGGACAGATACTAGGAATATTTGACTCCAAACCTCAGGCTCGATCATTTCAATTCTAGTCCTTGTGGACATAAACTCCGTCCTAAGCAAGGTCTTGGTTACCCAGATATGGGGACGGCAGAAGCAGCGCAGATAGCCTGTAGTCCAGAAACTGTAGTACCCATTTTTATGGGAAAAGCAGGAAGTATACTCCAAACTTCATCCAAAGTCCACTGAGTAAACAGGTTTTCTTTGATTTTAACAAATTTGTGCCAAAGCCCTTTACAGTGTTAGAATGTAAGGTGATATATAGATTCAAGGAAAGTGACTCCAGAAGATCCCCAACCTAAGCAAGGAAGATGGGTAGAGCAGAGTTTCAGGGTGATAGCCTGAAACCAGTAGAAAGCATTAGAAAATAGAAGAAAACATGAACAAGGCACCAGGAGGAATGTACTAATCATGTGCTGTCACCACCCAGCTTGGAACATGAAACATTTGAGATGAAAACAAAACCAATCTGTCCAACAAGCTGTTGGTATGGCAGGATATCAGGTCGTCACGCTGAGATCAGCGAGTGTTTTGGTTAAAACTAAGAGGAACTGAGGCTTTGGGTTTACCGTGTTTCAGTGTGGAGTGAATAATGTGTGAAGGAATTTATGATGAAATTACAAATTTATTATTTATGTTACTTAACACATGCAATGGTTCTGAGGAAGTTATTAGGACTACTCCAGTGCTTAAGCTTAGACATAGTCCTTCCCTGAATCAAGATTTTGTAAATCAATTTTTTGCCTAAAGCATTACAGAAATGAATTGGCCATGTAAACAAACTTGGTACTCAAACCCCTAGAATGGAGCTGTTCTCCTGCCTTTGTGAAAATTGGTCAGATAAAATAGTCACATTTCACTGTTAATCATAAGATCTAAGTGCTTGGAATCAACACTTATCCTGCACTGAATATTTGGAATATCTGTACTGAAACTTATAGACTGTCCAGAGTCATTCAAATGTACATCTGGACGTTACAATAACAGAGAGATCGTTCCCATCTCCCTCAATTGCTGATATTTCCACTGTGTTTTTTAACAAAGAAAAAGTTAGCTACTTCCCCTGCCCCTGGGACAAGTTTTACCATGTTTCTTCACTTCTGTTTGTCAGTCTCCCAAACACATTTATTCCCCAGGAGCCTGTTCGTCTTTTATTTATTGTAGAAGCTGAACTCTATTAAAAAGATATACAAGCTATGGAGCTGAAGAGCAAACTTTAAGGTTTTGGATAACACCTTATGAAATGAAGTTGACCTTCTACTAAATCTTTCTACACAAACACTGCATCCAAATTAACTATTTGTAGGAACCATCACGGGTTTGTAGCAGCCATATTGTTACAGCCAAAACTTTTTGAGGATTTCCAGGTTCTAGGTGTAATTTGAGGGGTCTTATATTTAGGTTAGGATCTTGCTTAAGCAGCAGCAATACTGTGATGTAAAATTGCAAAATGAAGTGTGAAGCATTGATTACTACTTAAAAATAAATATTTTTCCCTCCTGCAAAAGCACTGAGAGATAATAGAGTATGAAAGTGGTTTAATATTTTTTCACCCCATTTATAGAGATTTTTAGGGCTGGATCCAGCAACATTGATACCAGTAGGAATTGTGAACAGCAAAAGCATCACAACCTTGCAGTGTAGTAATTTTTCAATTTTAGTATTGTTATTCACATTTAAGGTCCCAGTGCAAGGCAGCATACTTATTCAGGATAGAATGTGAACAAATAGACCATGCAGATCATTGGTTTGTCTTGAATTTGGTCATACAAAGAGTTCACGATGACAAAGTTAGAGAAATGAGAGAGGAACCCCTGTTAGCATGTCAGTTTGAGCCACCAGGAAAGCTTTAATAGGGATTTTCTGCTTTAGATGACCTGCGTCTCATGAATGTTTAATGAAAGGTATACATGATAAGTATTAGTAAAAGAAGAAACTGTACTTTACCTATAGCTCCACTTAACATGTGGCCTATTTACTTACAGCAACATAACTATTTTCAAAAGATTGGCTTTATGATCATATATGATTGCAACAATCTGAGGCATTTTCCATTTGATCTATTTGTCTCCCTTAGCTTCAGCTATTCCTTCCCCAGAGTTCCCCAATACTTTTCTGTAGCTCGTTTACCAAGGAATGAACAGAATACTTGACAAACACATACCGTTCAGCCCCATAACTTACACAGTAAACTGAGCTTTTAAATTGTGTAATAACTCTTTCTTATACTAAAGATTTAAAGAAAGTATCAGAAGGGACAATTTCATTTATTTTTCTATCAGAGGCTTAGGTGAAGAATGTTTGAGAGAGAATACTGTTTCCAGGACTCAGATATTCAGGGGAATAAAAAAAAAAAAATGTATTGAACTAAATTGCCCAGGGATATCCAAAGATTACTAAATCAAAAGTTCACAAACACCTCAGTACTATAAGATGTCTAAGTCAACTTCATGCTTCTAATTCTCATTAATCCAACTGAAATTGTGTACCTAAATATCTTGCAGATTGAAGCTCAGTTTTCTGACTGAATAGAGCCTCACACTAGCACGTATTTTATGAGTACTCCCACTGATATTTAATCTTTTTGGCATTCTGATCTGTCAATGTTTTTCATATTTGTCAATATTCTCCAGGAATGGTTTACTTGAACGTTCACAATTTTAGCTGGTTTTTATCACAGTCATTTTCTGTCACTTGTGAAGGGATTAAGCTTTCTTTGTCACTTAAAATCAGCAAATGGTGCCATGGATTGATCTAAAACATGAAGCACACCACAGAGCCGCTTGTTGCAAGTGAGCAAAACCTAACATAGGGAAATTCTGTTCATAAGGAATCGGCTGGGACAGTTTCACTTCACTGCAGCAAGTCAACTGAAAAGTTTTCCCGCGGGGCTCCATCATGCAAAACACTGACCGTCTGGGATCTAGTCCGCAGGAACAGGCACAAAGTTCAGCATATTTCTAGAATCCAGAAACCTAATTTAAAGTACCTGCTGATGTGCATGGCAGTTCCTCAGGCTGCACAGAGCTGAGCCCCCAGTAGATCTTCCTGCAGCCTGGTGACAGGAGGTGCAGGACAGAGCCCTGCACAAGGTGGAGGACTCCCTCTCCCCAGGACCCGCCAGATTTTGTCTGGTAAAGACACGGCTCCGGTTCCACAAAGATGAGGCATTTTGACAGCAGCATGATTTGTAATACCCATATAGAGTAGTACAGCTCACGGTATGCTCTGCAGACACTGGTATTTCATTTTAACATGACTTTACTACTAACCAAACTGAAGGAATTTCACCAGCAGGTAGGAGAGACCAAGATGTCTGCAGGCAGTGCCCCTCCTCTATCTGATGTAAGTGACCTTGCTAAGGTGCCTCATTCCCTTCCTCCAGGAAATTGCCTTTTTTTTTTTTTTTCTTTAAAGAGGAAAAGTACTAATTACAAGTGAGGTTGAAGAGACTCTTGATGAAACTTACTGTTCCTACTGATACCAAAAATTTCTTGTAGAAGTTGTTCATAAGGTATTTAAGACTTTAATACATTCCTTTGTATGTAATGTAATTATGCGTTTTCTATGCTAATTATCCCTTTGTATACAAACTATGTTTTTGCATACAATTAGTTTTGAACGAAAGGCACAGCTATTTTTACTGTTACTAATTAGCCGAATTCTTGGTTCCAGGTCCCACAATGTATTTCCCTTTTGATTTTAACATGCAAAGTTAAAACCCTAGAACCTGGAAGTTCTCCACAATATTTCTGGGTTTTGTTTCTTTTTAATAAACACTCTGATTTCAGATGTTCTTTTCCCATATTCTCCTTACTGAAGGATAAATTGCTGCTCAATAACAGTATGCATTGCCCTCACTGACGGAGCCCTCAAAAACCTCTTTTTCCTTGTCTATGCAACAAATGCTGAACTTGATTTTATTTCCTGGGAAATCTTATTCCCAGGCAGTTAAGATTCGAGGACACTGCAGCCTGCTTGCAAATATTCCACAGAGTGATAAAGAGCCAAATTAGTAAACTGAATTATTCACTGCAAATTATTTGCTCATTTTTACAGAGCACATTGCACACCGTGTATAATTGCCATTATCACATTCTTCTCATAATGCTGATTTTGTGGCTAGATTTTATTTTTTGTTGAGTTTTCCATTCTCCCTCATCTCCTTCCTGTATTACAATGCTATTTCACTAAGTATCCTTTCACAACCAAATTCCAAATTGGTTCTGTGTGAAACATAATAGCCACTTTCTTCCACTGTCCAAAACAGCTCCTCAAATTAAGAAGAGGCGACAGTCACCATGATCTAACAGAGAAAGACGTGACAAAGGTAATAATGTTGGGCAGTATTCATCGTGAAGGCAGAGAATAAAAACAAAAACTAGGCAAATAGTCCAAAAAATAGAGACTGCAATGAACTGATATAACACAATAGCATCACTCTACATATTTGGAAACGCTAATGAAACCATAAAGACAAAAGTATACGGGGGAGAGTTTTGCATCGTATAATGACAGGGCTGTAATAGCTTTATTGGAACTGGAAGAGGCAAACCTACTGATGGTTTTTGCTTAGATGATCAACAATTTCTGTAAGTGCTTCTCAGCTTTCATTCGAGTTGCTGTTTCACTATAATTGTCACTGCATCTGCATACACTGTGGTTAATTTAAAAAGCCCTACGAAACTGGCCAAATAACTGCTGCCCCCACACTGCCCATCTCCTGACGGCTGAACCTGCCACAACCATTTGCAAGCGGTGAGGCGGTCACGGCCGGCTACCGAGAGCAGAGGACAACCCACAGAGACCACCGAGGAGGTGGTGTAAGCCATCTACGTATCTACAGTCAGATGACATGGCAGATTTGGGCCAGTAGGCATTACTGGCCTGTAAACAAGGATCAGAACATTTGGGTAAAAGCAAATGCCCCCAAATGTTATTTATAACTTCAGAATTACTATCTGCTGTTAAAACTGCTGTGAATTTTCCAGTAGTACTTTTCCTGCCAGGTTTATCTATTCACTGCTGTGGAACTGGTAATTAAAAATTTTAGACAAAGAATGGGGTGGGGGGAAGTAGCAGGAGACTATGTGAAAGAATTCCCAAATAGAAAATGCTTCCGTGATGGAAAAGATCGTATCAGTACTTATATTTTCTAATTTCGCCAGATTTCCTCATGTTTAGTTTATTTGTTTTTTTTTTTCCCCCCAAAAAAGACCTGCTGCTTTTTAAATAAGAGAAAATGATTCTTCAGTGACTGAAACATCATTATTCTGTGCTATTAACAGAAGTCAGGTCTATAGTGCAGAAGTATATTTCTCAACATTTAGATTAATTAGAAAATCAGATTTATCACATTTTTATGTCCTTTCCCTCCCTTTGCTTTATTAGAGCTTAGATAAATTACATTCTGTTTATATGGAAGCATACAGAAAAATGAGTTTGAATTCTAATTACCTCCCCTCTATTTTTTCAAGTAGTGATTTTTTTATTTTTTTAGTGTAAGGCTCCATTCAAAAGGAGAAATAGTAATGCATAGTCCCTATATCTTGCTGTGATAAATGGATTCTGCTCCCATAACTTTTTTTTCCATTTTTCTTTGGGAGAATTGAAATTCCAGTGGTTAATACTTACCACTATTTTCTTAGAGTTCTCATCATCCAAACTGGGGAAGAATAACAATATGTCCTTCGAGTGACTAATCATAAAGTGATAATTATGAATAATGAGCATAATCCACAGCATGGAACTTACTTCAACAATCATTGCAATATTTTTTTTTATACAATTTTTAGCTTGGTCACAATCAGAATGGCTCAAAATACACCAATAAGGTACAGAGATGAAGGCAAAAGCCTGATGTAAATTATTTAAGGTCTTTGCATACAGTTCTCTTAGTATATGATAAGAATGCCACCTAATTAAAGCTAGAAGTGAGCAATATGAAATTGGAAAACACGGTTTTGGAGATCCTGCGACTGAACTGTGACAGATGCAATGCTCTGGAATCATGGACTATGCAAACCTTTTAGACTGAGATATGCAGATGCAATATTAAAACACTGCTGGAATAAATAGATACTGTATGCTTATTTCTGGACTGTCTTCCTATCTGTATTGCCCACCTACTGGAAAATGAAGAGTCCTTAACCCAGGCACTAAAGGTATATCTAAGGAAGAAAATCTGCACAAATTCCCAATACAAAAAAGGTCTCAGTAAGTCATCACCTGACATTTTATTTCTCTGGGAGAACAAAGCAGGTAATACTAACTTAGGCAGAAGAAACTGTACAAGCTATTCCAAGAAGCGGTGTTAATATCTAACGGAAGAACCCAAAGTTGTACATTTATTGCTGGGAACTAATCATGAGAACATGTCCAAACTGCTTTAGACGGACTAGTGCATTCACTGGGAACGGGGCGACTGTCAACCAGAGTCTAAAACGGTTAGAGACCTGTGAAGAGGCATTCTTTAAGACACTTCTCCACTAGTCATGATGCCTTACCTTATAAGCACTACCACTGCTGCGTCCTTTGTATCTCCTCTCGAAATTCCTTTCTTCCTCATTTTCAGTTTGAAGTGATTTAAGGAGAAGTCCCAGAGGGTGTTTTGTGTCTGGATTTCGTTTTCCTGGGAGACATGCTATAGGTCTCTATACTGAGCTGGACACTCTAGTTTATCTAAACAGATTCAGTTGCTGGATGATTTTGTGCAAAGGGTATAGAGACCCAACATAATTAATCTTTTTTATTCCCCTAAATTAAGTCATTGGATAGCCTAAGAAAATAGAAATACAGCACTTGCTAACCCTCATGGGAGAGGAGAAAAAAAAAGGCACAATATTTTTCTACTTTATGTTATAGCTCATTGTATTGTTTTATCTTTTCAAGAGTAACATTCATTGCACTGGAATACATCTCACAGTAAACAGTTTTGCAGTTATCAGATGTCTCAGCTTTGCTCCAGCATTTAACCAATATCTAATGCCTTAATGGTTTATATATTCAGGACCATACACACCATTCCCTTCCAATTCAGGGAGTGCTTATAAATATCTATTCTTTATAACATGTTTCCAGACAATTGTTAGCATAAGTTACTACTGACAAGGGTTTTCTGAGTTCTCAGTGGCTCTGTCTTATCATGCACTGACAGGAAAAGGAACAGACATTTATTTTCAGTTTCACATATGAATATTTGAAGGGTAAGGGTTACAAAAACATATATTCGATGCATCAGAATGGGAATACACTAACAAGAGGAAACCAGAGATTGTAATGTTGCCTCCAATATAAGCATTCATGATCCTCCATCACAAATAAACTACTCTTGATGTTCCTGTTAAAAGTGATCGAAAAATGAAAAACCCTTACAATTTTCCTAGTTTAAGTACTATTTAGTGCAGTTGCTCACGTAATGCAGTGCCGCCTGATGCGAGCCATTAGCAGAACAAGGTTCAAACAGGTTCTTCTCTCAGAGCCCCAAGTATGCTAATCGCAGTGTTTTCCTTTTAGCTTTACCTTAGAAAACACAGGCTGAATGTGAGAGCAGGACCTTACAGATTTGTGAACCCACTTTGTCTGTGACATCCATGTAAAATTTAAAGCTGAGCTTGGCAGCTTATAGCTTTCCTGTTTCAACTACTCATTATTAATAATACCTTCTCTAAAAACTCAATCAGGAGCTGCTTTATTACTGGCAAAGTGTAGCAGAATGCAGATGTATCCTCTAATATATAATTTAGAAAGCCAGTTATACTCTTCTCTTTAATAAGGGGGATGGGAAGCTGTTGGTAACTACACCTGGAGAAATACTAGTATAGCTTTCACAAGGATTATTAAGAATGCCTCCTGTGAGTTCTTTCTGGTTTTGATGAACCCTGCATTGATTCACACAGGTCTACTCCTGCAATTCAGAATCCAATTTCCAGATCCAAAACCAGATAAATCTCAAAATCTGTTAAATCATTTCCATTTTCATTACCTTTGCCATTTTTCATTTGTAATAAGGACAAATTACCAATCCTCATTACACTAGTTTCTTTCCTACCATTTCAAGCAAATGATATGCTTTATTATCATTTCATTGTCCCCTTAGGATAGTAAATAGACAGTCACAGCAGGGATATAGATGTCTTGGGGAAGTAACAAGTTTAGCACTTCTTCTAGCCACCCAGGAAGTTAATTTTATAGGTTTAACTGGAAGTGTTAGGGTGCTGATGAAAAGAAGCATCCGAGCAGCAGCGTCTAAGGGTCAGAGCCAGTAAGTGACCAACATAGAGCAGTTAGCTCTCTCAAGGCAAGCTGCCCAAGTGAATGACTGCAAGCTTGCTTGACTAAAGATGGGCTCTGCAGGTGCCACATAGGCTCTGCAAGCACGTGAGATAGCTCCCTAATAAGAGAGCTGAAAAAAGTTAGCGCCAAGTTCATGATTAAACTTAATGAAAAAAAGATACCCACAAAAAAACAGGATACAGGCATTCTTCCACTGTGGGAATCAGCATGTCAGGCATCTTCTGAGATCTTAACAAGGGAAGTAAATTGACTCATCTATGACACAGAGACAGTGGTCCTTGTGTTTCAAAACTCAAGACCGCCACCTACGAGGTGTACTACGCAGTGACAAGCCTGCCTAATTTACCCCGACCTTGTGAGATCCTGATCTGTCCTCTGCCTGACAGAAAGGGAACGTATGCCATCTACATAACATGGAATACGAGGGAAGAGCTTTCGTTGCTCACCTGTCTAGAAGAAAGCTCATGGACACCTAGCCTCATTTAACTACTCCAGGCAGCAAATCCACCTTTAAAGAGTTAGAGATCCTATAGGTACAGATGCCAGACCCCTCAGAAAAGCACCAGGGAAACAAGAGTAGTCTTATAACACCTTTTTTAAAAAAATATTCTCTAGTTTTTTTCCCCCCTTTTTTGCTCTGTAAAGGGACTCAGGCACCTCAGCTATAGCTCTAGAGTAGACTTCAGAGCTAAGTATCTAAAATGCAGGTGTTGCAGCAGAAAATGCTTACTTGTCTAAGTTTGACTGACAATAGCTTGATCAATTTGAATCATTTACAGACTTTCTTGACCTTCATTTAAGTATATGTAAATTTTATGCATCATCTACCCAACCTAAATCACATGTATAATAAATATAATAAAAAGCTTAAGTGTTTGCAGAGTACTCTGAGCTCCAGCAGTGAATCGTTTCACATAGGAAAAAAACCCATATATCCAGGGCTTTAAATAGCTTCGCCAAAAGAAAGGTATACTAAATCTCAGATGCAAAGAGTATCACTTGGCTATGGAGAATGTTAAAGGAAACGATAAAGTGTGTTCACTGGAATTGGTATTTCTACATGTATTTAGAAAGACTTCTCATGATGTAACAGCATGGGTGACAAAGTCTCTAGGAATCTATCCACTGACTGTAGAGAAGTGTCAGCAATCCTTTCTACTGACATATCATTTATTCCCAGCCTATCCACACATGTCACCGCCAAAAACTCTATGCTGCAAGCCAGACCCAAGGGAAACCAAAGAAAGAGTAATTAATTTTCAAGAACTTCCCCAAACCGCCTCCAGTAGATCCATCAGAGCTCCCTGCTCCAGCTGTCTAAGCTCAAGGCAGAGACGGCAGAAAAGGCTCCGGCTGCACAACCTTTCTCTTAATAATCTGCACTCCAAAGGTTTCCCTCTCAGCTGGCTAGTGAAGCATCTCTGGCTCTCCCCATCACTGTTATTCGCAGCCACACAGCAGATGGTAAGCTCTAAAGAGAAACAGAAAATTAATTCAGCTTTCTTGATGGAGCAACACAAAGAAAATGCTCCTGAAGGACCCAGCCTTTTCTTCAGGCTCCCACTGCAAGGGCATCTACAGTTTCCACATAGATATTACAGTGCAGAAAGTGATATAGCACATCCCCCTCACCATGTCTTATCCCTGGGGAGCTTATGGCAGCTGAAATACTTATTTTAACTTCCTGCTACCTACTGACTTCTCCTGGAGCAAATGACTCGGCACTTCAAACACAAAAAAGTCTTCTCTGGTGTAGAAGTCTGTGCTGAGTATCACCAAACGGAAGAGAATTGAATGTAGGTCTCACGTACTGGCCTGTTATGGGTTGTTATATTTAAAAAAAAATATAAAATATATTAGCCCCTGGGCTAACACACTAGAGATTTTTCTCTCGTGTTTTTGGCCATTCTACTCCTTTTTCTATTCATGACCGTCCAAGCATGCTCAGTGCAAAACTCTAAAGAATAAAGCAAAGAAAACAAAGAATCTGTCCTAAAGACATCTGGTATACTTTTTTCTCACCCATTTTCACATCACATGTCTCCATAACTCTAAATCCCCCTTTGTATTACTGAATCAATGAATGAATAAATAAGCAGATATTTTTAAGCTCTGAGAGGACACAGATCTGCATAAGAGAAGTCACAAAGCAGCAACAGGGGAAGGGATACAGAATGTGAAGATCATTAGGATAAACAGAATTCTGATGATAGGAAACACCAAAACATTGAGTTTGGATTTAAAGGCAACTCATTGGAGCAAAAGAAAGCTTCAGAATTAGAGCATCGTGTTTAGCCACGGAGGTAACGCGCAGTCTCATGGATTGCATAATGAGTGCGTAATTAAGCAATATGAATTTTTTACTTACATTTAAGACCCTGGGCAAGCAACCTCAATTCTCAGAGCTATAACTTCCACGTGTTGATCACTGTCCACACACAGTGTTAGCACAGTAGGACAGACAGGCTACGTTGGGTTTTTGGGATGACACCAGAATATAAATGACAAGTGGTAATAACATTAAATTAGAGGAGAAAGAGCGTTCAAGCTCCACAAAAGTGTTGATAGAAAGACTAAAGAGCTATTGTGAGAATATTCAGCTCAGCTGGATGTTTCATTACTGCTAAGCTCTACCTTTACTCAATCAAGAAAAAACAAGTTACTTGGGGAAAGTAACTGTTGTAAAACAAAGGACAAGAGCAGACCCCGAAAAGCAAAGAAAATCATCATGCAGAGCCCTCACTACAAGACTAAAATTTCTCACCTACTCTAAATTTATTCTTCATTTCCCAATTAATTTTATAAATAATTCAAAAGGAAACACATGCGACGTGAGAAAGAATAAAAAGATTGAGAGAAAAGTCTGTAATAAGTTTTGTTTCTTTCCAACTTTACTTATCCATCCTAAATCTTTACTCTCAGAGAAGACACTGAAAGAAGAATATAGCAGAAACACAGCCCAGGGAATAAGCATGTATTCCTAATTATGAAATTGTATTTTATTCCCAAGACAGCTGACTTTTCAGTATATTTAATAAAGGGAAATCAAGCAAATGGTTTCAACCGTTAATGAGAGCTCCCGGGAAATTAAAAATTATAAAAGAAACAAATTCCCACGTAGAGACAAAATAGAGAAGCTGTAATTATGGCCAAACAGTTGACAGATTATAAAGTAATACTTTGGCACAAAGTTGCAAGAGAATTTCTAGCATTTAGACATCCTTTGGAGACTCACTCAGCACTATTTATTTCTCCTCATATTCTGACTTCTACTTTAAAATAGTTGTGTTGAAACAAGGGATTTTTTTGGTGGTAAAAAAAAATTATAGCCCAAGATAAATGAGAGTTTTAGAATTTGTCTTCTTAAAGGATTTCTATCTATTCTAAAGCTTGTTTTTGAGATTCTTGCTCACACTGAGCTGTTTCTTAGTCGACGGGTATTCCCACTGCAGGTAACGGGGGGAGAGAACATCAGGATCTGTTCTGTTATGCCAGCTGAAGGTCAGTTCCTGTGGCACCAAAGGATTTTAAAGCGATATAAAAGGACAAACCTTTCTACTACATCACTCTTGACTTGAAATCATATTCTTCTATGATTTTTTTTTTTTTGGTTTGTTTTGAACTGGACATCCAAATGTACGACCACTTGGAGACTATAAAAGCAGACCCATTCCTTTTTCTCTTTCCTCTCCAAAGGAAAACAAACCCAGTTTTTAACATAAAGTTACAGGTTTCCTGAAATGTTTTGCTTTACTTTCTACCAGTTATTTAAGTACTCGGCTTTAGGAGTCTGAAATAAAACCTGAGCACATTTAACACTTTGCAAAATAAACTCAGCATCTGATTAAAGATTTCTGGTGCACTTTTGAATTCAACAATATTTCTTTTTCTCTAGCATGAAAAGCATACTTCTATTGACATTCTGCCAGCAACCCTCTTGAAAGCACTGAGAAGCACAATTATTTTACAGTGCCAGGAAATGTTTGTCTCCATCATATCCAGATTATCCTCACTGTCTTTCAGAAACCCGACTACCCTTATTTATATATGTGTATGTCCACATAGATAAACACACACACATACTTCAGAATGCCTTATTAATTGCCTATACTTCCATGTAACTTTTAATTTCATTTCAATTTCATGGCAATTTTTCCCAAATGCTTTCACATTGCAAGCTTTCGCATTCTTCCCGGAACAAAGTGTTTTCCATTTTCTCTTTGATTGCTTCTTGCACTTCTGCATCCAACTTCCTTGCCCTTTATCTGATAATATTAATTTTTTTTTTCCCTGTATTACTCACACACAGCCTTTGGGTAGACAACAATTTCCCCTGAACGCTTTCATTTCTTCTGCACTCTTTCAGCCTATTACTGACTTGCAGAGTATCTCTTCAAGTCCTGGCCTTTCTCTTCCTATCTGCGTGGCCTGAAATTCAAAGTTTTGCCTTTTTATTTTCCAATATTACTCACTCAGCCTTACCCTGACTGAAGGCCTAATTGGATTAGTCACTCTTCCCAACTGTTCACCTACCATCACTCTCAAATCTTGTTTATACATTGCTCAGAAGCAACCATGATTCACGACTTAGTTGGCTTCCTCTTTTATTTACTGGGCAACAAGAGCAGCTTCTTGTAGCACGGCTGTATGAGTAGCGGTAGTAATATGCTTTTCACATGCCTGTTTGGTTTTGGTCTCTTAGATTGAGGCAGAAATTTAATTTTCCATCACTGGTTGTCTGTACTTGCTATAACTCTTTGCACGAAGCGATGAAGAAAACACAGAAGCCTCAAAATCTGAACTCTGTTCAGATGAGCAACAAAACCAGAGACAGATCTGCACTTCAGCCAAACTTAATACACTTTTTGCATCAGAGACTTCAAAAATCTCAGGAATGAACTGGACGATTATGAATTTGCTAGACTTCTTCGTTCCAGTCCTAAGAACATATCCCAGAAGGGTACTTTGAGTAATCTGTTATGGTACAGCTATAACTTCATGTGAAAAAGCACACGAAGAGAAGCAATGGAAGTGTTCTCCAAAAATTTAGAAATTAAGACATTTCCCCTTGAGTTTGGGTCCAAGTAGGAAGTTAATAAAACTTCATTTTTCTTTTAGGCAGATTGCCAGTTAATTCATTCATTAATAATTCATGTCTGCACAAGACAGAATGAGCAATTTTGTTTTGTGCTGTGCCTCTGGTTTAAGTCCTGATTGATCCTACACTTAAACCTGCCTCTGGTAAATTTAGCAGTAAATTAATACAAGGACAGACTGCAGAAAAAGCAATGGATCACTAAATACCTGTGTTTTCTTACTCACTGCCCACTGGATGAGCTAGCATCTGGGAACATCTGGAATGGGCAAAGTACTCTGCTTTTCCTCCACTTGTGCCCCCTGTTCCTCAGTTCCTCTCCTCCCCCAAAACGCCTGGAGCAGAAAAGACTTCACCGCCTCAGGATACAGTCTGGTTTTACTAGGAGAAGGTTACGTTCTTACCTCAGCCTACTAAGTGAAACTAAACACAAAATAAAACCCTTTAGGCAGCTCTTGTATTACAAAATGCCTTGCCTTCCTTTCACCTTCAATTCATTAACAGTGGTGACTGATAGGAAGGAGTGCTTTTGTTCCGAAAGAAGGCAATGTCTTCTTGACGTGACCGCTGTTACATTTCTGTTGTTTCTTTTTTCCTTCCTGTGACCTTATGCTACTGCTGCTATGCATCAGTCATCATTACCCACTGTGGCTTTTTGCAATATTCTTGACCAAAGTCTGTCGTGGTGCCTTTACCACTTCATCCTGCAGCGATGATTGCGTGGGGTCTGGCAGGGATACCACAGCGTGACACAAGACAGCATTTCAAGTGTCCTAGAACTTGCCTTCTTCAGCCCAGGTCTTCAAACCTTTCCTTGAAGAAAGGGACACATCTGTGATAATATTGGTATGTCTTTGGAAAATGGATATTTCTCATTCCCTGGTAATGTTTGTATGATACCTGAAAAATATTTAAAGGCTCAAAAAAAAAAAAAATCTATGTATATCACTTCTTATACTCATCATAGCAACAGACCTATGGTTTCCTTGCCAAAATACCTCTCTCATGCACATTTTAAATCTACAGACTGGCTTTTGCACCTGGGAAGCTATCAGTATCCGAGATAAAATAGAGACAAGTACATACCAGCATGACTTTAAAGGGAAAAGCCTGCAGATTTGCCTCCTGTTGTTCATGGAATCATTGTAAAACCCCAGAGAATTAGGAATAAGCCTACTTTTATTCAACATACATCAGACTGGAAATGTTCCTCTTAAGTCCTTTTACATAAAGAAATAGTTTATCAACCCAAAGACGTTATGATTCTGGAAGTAGCAATAGCATATGGTTTATTCTTCTTACCTGAGCTGCTGCCTATGCTCTGTTTCCCCAAGCTGCTTATATTTCACTCCTACGTCTGCTCTGTCAGATCTTTTACAAAGCAACTGTAGACCTGCCAGCAATTCAGGAATTAAACCAACAACCATTTCTGATCAAAAGGAAAAACACTGTCTGGAAAGCAAGATATAGGGAATTTTTTTAGGTTTTTTTAAGTCAATGTCTTTATTATTACATTGCTACTCCTGTGCCTAGATTTCACATGACTTAAAAATAAGGTCAGGTACCAAAATGGCAAACTCAGAAAGACTTTGCATAGATCAGCTCCAGAGGAAGGAGGAGGAGGGAAGGAAACAGGTGCAGAAGTATATAAGCTGGCTATACATGAACTTGCACATGTCTGGCTTTTTTGTAAACACATCTAGCCTGTTCTAGCCCTGTATTGATAAATCCCTGATTGAATCATGACCCTATATTCCACCTGTGCCTAAGCAAGTCCCCACACTGATATTTATGGAAATATATTCAAGATTGAATCTAAATTTCCTGAATCAATGAGGCTTTGATTCTGCTGTGCAAATGATTAGGTTACTGGGATGGGAAGAGAGAGAGCGAGCAAGAAAGAGGGGAAAAAAATTAGTGATTGCTGAGCTGTTATAGCTAGCAAAGAAGCCACATTCTGTTTTCTGCAGAACTGAAAGTAATGGGAGGGCGTAGATCCTCTCAGGCAATAAAAGTAGAGCTCTTTATGCATCGTGAGATATATTTTACACTTCTCAAAACTGTCAAAAAGCATCTAAAGCAAGTTGGGAAGCTTTGGACTTCTAAGGTGATAAAAGACCCAAATGCATCTTGTGCTAGGGAAATTAAAAAGAAGGTTTATGAGGGGTTTTTATAGTAAATTAAGTCCTCCTTAAATCTTTTGGAACATGTAATTTTAAATCTGTGTCTCAGAAAACTTTTGCCTATTCCTAGTTGGTGGAACAAAGAAATATGCAAGGACTCTTCCTTTAAAAGAGATCAACATTATTTAGGTGCTCTCGAGGGAGGAGAGAGGACCAGATTTATAACTGCTCCTAGAAATCCTACAGGAAAGTTACTAAAAGATTTCCACAAAAGCAATATTTAGATATAGATATGTTTTATAATGATAAAGATCCTTTTAGAAATTTTTCTTTCCATCAGTTTAGAATCCTTTTGTAAAACATTATTATTGTACTGGCAGGTCAGTCCAAAACCTCAGAGTATCCTTTTTTCTTCCCTTATTTTTTCTTTGCTATCTTCACTTTCAATTTTACTGTCTAATGCCTCTTCATAAACAAATATGATTGAATATGGAACTACCGCAAGAGGAAAGAGAATGAAATAGAATTTCTTGCTCATGTACTGAAGACTTGCTAAGGCAGCCACATACCAGGGTGATAAGAATGGCTGGATACAGACAGCTCGATTTTCATTGTGCTTTAGTGCTTCCATTTTCTTCTGAAAAATTGAAATTCAAACTCATTCAGATGTGGAATACAATAGTTAAAAGAAGTACTTTCCCCCAGAAACTAAACAAAAATCCAAATTTAATTTAAAATCTAAGAATAAAAATTGTGGTTTAAGTATGTGGCAACGGTTGGTAACTTCACAAGTTAATTGTGGTCATTAGATTCATTGGACATCAATGCAGTAATAGAAAGCTGGACTGAGGTTAAGGGTATAACAGTTAACACATCAGTTGTCAGATCATAAACCAAACTAAGCACAAATAAAATAAAGCATTGACTGTGTACACATGATAATGGAAATAATCACAACATTAAGAGTAATTACCTCTAAATCCAACAGAAAACCCCAACCCAATCTGCTAATGATAGTGCAATAAATTTCAATCCAGTCCCAAACACATAAAAAACCCCAATGCAGCTGGCAAGAAATGCATTTAAGTGTCCAGAATTTAAAGAAAAACCACAACTATCTTAGTGAAAGTTACTTATTAACTTCATTCACGGTGGCACCATCTAGACTGCAGTCCTTAGAATATTTTCTAGTATATTCAAGCAAAATCAATATTAAGAAGTTCTGTCCTCTTGATTTCTGCTTTCTTCAAGGCCAGGTTGGATGGAGCTTTGGGCAACCTGGTCTAGTGCAGGAGGGTGTCCCTGCCCATGGCAGAGGGTGGGGGCTTGGAACTAGATGATCTTTAAGGTCCCTTCCAACCCAAACCATTCTATGATTCATCTCTTGTGATTTCTATAGCTAGTGGAGCAAAATTATTTGATTCCTCAGTTTAAAAGGAGATGGGCAATAAACACAGTAGAATAAAAAGCCAAGAGCTGAACTGCATAAAGGGTTCAGGAAATGCTGAGTGTTGGCTGCAATTACTAGTTAGTATTTATGCAGTGATAACACCCAAAGTTTGCCCTGGAGAGCTGTTGTCCTGGGCACTGTACAAACACCGAAGGGTACAGTCAACCCATAAATGAGCGAGAATTTGGTTTGCTGTTTTCCTAGACAGAAGTTGGCATTGTCCCAGGTAAGAGGTAGAACAATTGAAACTGAGTTTTGGACTTTCTTGGACTAAAACGATGTCTATTGATGCATCATTATTGATAATGTAACAGGAGAATTTTTCAGATACCTTCTTTGAGCATCCCTGGCTTTGAATGCTCAGCAGCTGACTTCCCAACAGTCGGTCATACACTACTTATCCTCCTTCCTGGTTATCCTCAATGATGACTGCTCTCCATTCCCATTTTAATTATATTTTCAATCTCTCTCTCTCCACCAGACTTTAATCATCTTAGATGACACCTCTCTAATTGAGAGACTCCAAAGTATAAATAAATGCAATAAAATCATATTTACTGTTAATATACTGCCCTAAGACTTTTATCAATTAATTACAAATAACATAAAACATAATAGACATTGTAAGTTAATGATGGATTAATTTATTTTTTTTTTGGCGTGTCTGCATACAGGAGTTGGTTTACAGTCTTTGAGATCTTGGAACATGTAACATTTCTGTTAATTACAAAAATTTATCTGTAGTGTGATCTGCAAAGGGCCTGTAAAAGTAATTTCAATGCAAAAAAGCAACACGTATGTAAACTAACAGCAGATCCACTGATTTTTTTTCCCCTTGTAACTCAGAGAAAAATGTATAATCAAAACAAGAAAAAATGAGCTTAAGCAGGCAATAGGTTGAGTTCAGCTTTCCATTGTCCCAGAAAAACTGAGTAAAACCAACAGTAACTGGACATCTTAATACACCCTCCAGCATGATTCTCACATGATTCTGTTATGGACTAAGGAAATTTAGCTGTCAGAGAAGGAACTAGGGACTGTATGTTTATGGCTAAAGACAGAAAGCCCAAACACACGCCAAATCCAGGAATTAATTATTAGGACAATATTCTGTCCTTTCACTTCACAGTAAGTGGCACCGCAAGTGGTAGAAGAACAGGCAGAAGTCATATTACATGCCAAGAAAATTTAGAACTGCACAGCCCCCTTCCCATATAAGTATTGTCTTCAAATAACCCATTTAAATGGTATAACCCTACACACCAGCTTGTACATATATGCACTTGGCTCTCATCACCACACAAACATGTGCACAGATCAGCACATGGAAAACTATCTCCATAACTGCCATGACAGAACTTCTTTGAATCTCTTCCATTATCATTCTTGTCTGCTTTTAGGTGGACTCACTGGGGAAAATTCTCAGATCCTGACCAGCAGTGAGCGCTCAGCAGCTGACCTCCCAACAGACCACCCGTATCCTTGCTGGTTAGTCTCTACCATGATGATTGCCCCTCCGTTTCCATTGAATTGCTTGCCAAAGTCTGTCTCTCTCTCTTTCTACACCTGATGCATCAAGTTCTTTCTGCTAGGAGATATTTTTATTACTTATCTCCTATCTTCTTGGTTGGTTTAAGAAATGTTTTCCTTTTTTAAGGTTTGTGAGCATTCTGATGTGGTCATTCACAGTGGTCTAGGTTTGTTTACTTTAATTTTCTCTTAACTGCATGACTGCATTAAAAACAAACCAAACCCAAGCCTGATTAAACCCAAAGGAAGCAAGTTATTTCCATTTGCCTCTCTGTGCTTTGGACTGAGGTCCCCGAGAACAATGTTAGTTTCTCTCAGTCTCTTTTTGGTGGGGGTTTCCTTTGGAGGGTTAGTATTGTAAAAGGGGTCTAATTCTAGACTATGACAATTTTTACCTCACACTGCTGCACACATTTTTCTCAGCATTCATGTATTTGAAAGCCATTAAGTCAAAATTGCATATTATTTCTTTTGTAATGACAAGGTATGCACAAGATATGCAAAACCCGTGAGCTACCAGTCACTGTTTACCTCTCCTCTAAAAGAAATCACCTTATTCACTTCAAAAGAACAGATTTCAAGCTTGGATCCCTTGAACCAAGCAGCTGATGAAATGAATGTATTTAATACTAATGGATTTAACTAACTAAGCAACTAGTGTGGTGTTTAGCCTTCTTAATGTGTTTCTATATCAGATGTCACTAATGGAATTTAGTGGATTTAATTCTCTCCTACTTAAAAGCCTTTATTTATAATAGGTTTTCTGGGTATTAATGTTGTAAATTTAAATTATAGTAATTAGGGAAGTTTACTTTAATGTCCCATGAGTTCTATTGCTGTCTTTAATAATGCAGCTACTTTTCGAGGGCTTTTTTCCCCTCCCTGGGCAAACTAATGTAAGAACAAAACCTGATCATTTCCACTGACTACCCAGAAACTCTTTCTTTGTATAATTATTAAGGCATGAAATAAGATGGGAAAATAAGCTATCCAAATCTATCACACACCAGTTAAATACCACAGGATGACACTTTTCTGAAATTCAAAGGTTACCTAAGGCAGTAAAGAACCCCTTGCCACCCTTTGTTTGGCAGGTGCAAACAATCCAGGTGACTTGCTAGTACTGAAAGCATTAAAGAGTTGAGGAACTGGCCAGTGGAGAATAACAGTACAGTAGAGAAGCTGAAGTATTTAACCCCTACGGAAATAATTTGAGAATGTCAGCATTTGTTGAATTCGAGCATTTATCAGAGGTAAATACATGTGCTCTTTAGAAATATCTGATTCACAGAAAATTGATCTGCACATTGTCCTCAAAGGGACCTACTCTCTCAGGGCAGCGTGTCAAGGAGTTGACAACAACAGAAAGCAGACCAAAGAAAGCATTATGCCCCTCCACTCCCCTATTCCTACTGTGCTACTGAAACACTCCAGCTTTTCTTAATATAACTGACACACTCCAAGTAATGTTCTGCTCTATTTCAACTTCATTTTTAAGTTTATGTACATTTCCATCTTCTGATCTGTTCCCATTTCTTAACACAACACAAATCTTAGCACCTGTACTTGCTTGCTTTTCAACATCACTTTCTTCATGACAATATCCATGTATGAAAAGGAGCATAGGTAACTTAATTGCTCTTAGCTTTTTCTGGGAAAATAGAATATTTCTCATTACAAGCATTATATTTACCTAGTGCTCCAAAAAGTTGATAAACTCCATTAAAACACACAGCTGAACTAAACCCTTAAATCATTTCACCACATCTAAAGAAGCAGCTAGAGAATTCAGCTTAGAAATCCATAGAGGCATATGAACAATATTGTTTTTACCTGAGGAACATTGTTGTACAGGCATTTTAACCCTCTGCTGCACTGAGGAACAACTCAACTAAGTGCTTAAGAGCTTTACACGAGAACTGTGGATGACAAAGAGAGCTACCTTAATTTTGTACAGCCTGTAGTGACTCACGGCTCACTCCTCACTTCCCAGTATCCTCCCAACATCCACTCATGGTATCACAACTAAAAGAGCTTCTCAGCTGCTCCTATTTATTAGCCAGCAAATGGAGGTAACTCCACGCCAATCAGGCAATTACCTTAACACACCGACTTATGAGCTAATTCCGCGGCCAGCCAAACAAATGACACAGCTCTCATTTCAACAACAACAAACTGCGGAGTCATCCCAGCACATACTCACACCTCTCGCTCTCGTGTTTCATAAAATCACATAAAGAAAAAACTGGCTTATTCTAGTGAGCATCTTATAGTGGTACTATCTCCTCTGAGTGCTGTTTGCGTGTCCGTTTTGCGTGCAAAATTATCTCTGGAATTAAAGGCCCAGAAAGGAGGTTATTAAGACTGATCTCTTGCCCGTGTTCTTACTCTAGGAGCGTTAGCAGCACAGGGATCTCCATGCAGCTTTTCCAATCTCCATAAGCTCTTGACATATTGAGTTCACCTGAGCATTAGCAGCAATTGCTCATGTTGCCAGTTTCCTTCCCTGTCAGCTTTGAGATCTGAACTCTCTTTCCATAGTGGAAAAAACAGATAAATTTCAAATGGGTTTCCTAAACAGGCTTTGACCCGCACAGTGATTAACCAGAAATTATGTGATATCGTTTCCTAAGGGAGACTGGATGTCAATTTTTGTGATCAGCTTGGAGGAAGTAACAATGTACATTCTGGTTTTAAAGACACCTAGATAATTCATCTCAAATCAGTCCAACATAGTAATACATGTGGGCAAACCCAGGGAAGGAAGATTAGAATTTATAGTTTTGAAGGACATGACTTTGAGTTAATCTAGATAGCCACTGGGTTAAAATGAAGCTGGTTATTTGTATCTTCAGCTTCTCCCAGATGCATATTTGTTCTTCTGCCATAACATCTACAAAAGATAATATTTCATGACTTGCTTCCCGCTGCAACATGATTACTTTTTGTGTGTTATCAGTAGGCGGGATGAGACAGATTAATTCTGGTTGTGGTGACCGGCTGAGGGGCAGGACTCATTGCTACGTGTTGGAGAACTCAGTCAGTGACGGAGCTCAGACATGTCGCTGCTTTGGCCAAGAGATGCTGGAGAACAATCCTAATTCAAGAGAGATACTTTGCTGTTGTTTTTAGGGGATGCAGGTATTTCTTACTTTTGAAAGGCAGCCAAAACACAGTAGGAGGTAAAGAGTGAGAATAACAGACTGGGAAAAATCACTTCTTAACAGATATAATTTAGTAAATGTACACATAACTATGGAAAACTCCTGTACTACAACTGATGGGTAACAGGGGGACATGCCAGCACAGGTACAGTGTGTAATGATATGACACAAGATCTTGCTCAATTCACACTTACACAGATGACTCAAAACCTTTTTTTTTTTTAATTTTTTTTTTACTGCTCCAAATAATTCAGCAATAGCCTTGATGAGGTTCAGTCTGTAAAATCAGTTGTATTGGAGCAAGGTGTTGGTATTGATGATCCTTATTTTCTGTAAATTTGTACGGCTGAATCAAGTACAATACAATGGTACTGTCCTAGGCATAAAATAAAGTTTAGATTTGCATCAGCTTTCGTCACAGAAATGGTTTCACCCAGAGAGACGATTATAGTGTTCTGTTTTTGGAAAGAGATAAGGAATTTATAGCCTAACAAATCTCCCTTCCCATAATTCCCTCTCCTTAATTCATCAGGAGTTTGATTTTCCCCGTTGTCGCCTGCACAGCGCCGCGTTTCACACACCGGTAACACCAGCTCCTCCCTGAGGAGGTTGGTAACAGCATCCAGCTCCGAAACACGCTTCCCCGTAGCCATCCAAGGAAGTGAAAAGGGAGAAGTTACACTGCCAGGGAGCAGATCTATTCGGTAACTTCCAACGGGAAAGTGCAAACGCTTATTTCTGTGTATGCAAAGAGCATTGTCAAAATTGCCTGTTAGGGAATGTGCTGATGGATGTACTCGAGAGAATATCACGCAGACAAATAAAGCATACCATATGGCAAAAATCAGAAGATGCATGGGCCGTTCCCACCTAAGAAAACAGCCTTTAGGCTCAGGTAACAAAATAAACATGCGGCAAAACCAATCAGAAGCAGAAAGGAAAAGAAGCTGTAAGTTACAAGATGCTCTTCAAGTATGCACAGCGAGAAAGCAAAGGAGCAAAATGAGTTATCAGTCACCGCAGAATGGCAGCTTTTAGCCTAGGCAAAAAAAAAAAAAAATCCCACAAAGAACGATTCATTATAAAATAGAGGGTTTATTGACTTACTAAAATAAAATCCTTTTCTCTGACAGCTCAAGGGATTAAATAAAACAAAAAGAAACAAACAAACAAAAAAACTCAGGAAAAACTCTGTTTGTTTATTTAGTGTGTTTGTGGTAGCATCTAATTTAAATGAGTTTCTTTGTCAGCTCTGTGGCAGAAATTTCCTCCCGCTTTCATCAAGCTAACAGAGTGAAAACACGCGGTGAGAAAGACTTCTATTACTACAGTATTGCAATACTGACAATCACGGTACACTACATAGGCTATCCAATTACAGATGTCCCCGTATGATTAGACTCCCAATTCTCTTACATCAATGTTTTCCAAAATGTTTTTCCACCTTTGGAAAACAATCAACTTTACTGGATGCATTAGTATGCAATACGCAACAGATATATATTACAGAGGATGAAGAAACTGTATCCCAAATTCAATTTACCACTGATGTGTCAATTCATTTCCCAAATGCCACTGATGTAATACATCTAAGAATATTGAACATCAATGAATAGGCAAGTTACTGATCCTGTAAGTATGCTCTTTTTCTGGTGAGCACACAGATTTTTGCCGTAATATAGTTGCGATGGATGCCTATGCAGATTACCACTGTATTTAAATGATCGGGTTCAAAACTTACTTAATATTATTGCTACAGTAAACAAAAGTTTCTGTTTAGCTCATTAGTCACTAAGTTTATGTATGTCTGGGGGAAAAAAATAAATCTAAGCTCCACTGTTCATATGTCATGAAGCCTTAATTAAGTAAGGAGTAGCCACCTCAGCTATATTATTTATTGTCCTTCTATACTGAGGGGAGGCAGACCTCTCCAGAAGGTGAGCAATTCCATCCAGTCTTTAAACACTTGAGATGGGTGATATGAATTTTCCTCTGGAGCATCCTGTATCTCTCAATAGCCTGGAGAGGAATCCTCCATTAACTAGCGCCAACTACTTCGGCACAGTTAATATTGCTTCTCTCACCTTTACTTATGTGGGGCTGGAAGTTACAGTGCTCATCGTAACTGCAATATTTTCACAACTAAAGGAAGTCCTTATGACATTTTTTGTATTTTTTAAGAGCATCGTCTTTGAAAACAACATCCCCCCTACTCTTATTAAATAAAATGTTTCCTTCTTAAGCTTCGCTATTGATATTTTTGAGGAAAATTATTTCAATATCACAAAACCCTTCTTTTACAGAAGTAGCTGGAATGAAGATTTGCAAAATAAAATGGATATGTAACATACATTTTAGGGCCCATAAACCTATATATAAAATACTCTATTAATGCTTCAGCAGGCTACCATGTTAGTTATGCAACAGTATATTGATGATAATGCAAAATGCCACAGTATGCAGGGAGTATAAATAGCAACTTACCAGTTTGATCTCAATAAAAAATAAACTGAAAAATATAGAGAACTCTATCACCTTGGTTTCTGCACGTGTGTGTATGGAGGTATAGTCTTCTTTTTCCAATCACCTTCATTTTTACCCCTCTCAACCACATGCAGATTTTTCATTAATTAGCACAGACAAAAAGCAAGTGCAAGGCTGAGCAATTACACATTATAGGTTTCCTGCAAATGCTGCTGAACCAGGGAAGTGTATGTTAATGTCTGTGTGAAAATGTGTTATATACAGTTACTACTTATTGTAGTTAGCTAGAAATATACGCTATTTTATATCAAGTTATATAATAAGCTCGAGCAGCAATGGGTGATTTTTTTTCACTTCATTAAAGATACGAGATAGACATTCTGCACGGCTGCGCTCAGACTGTGTAGTCTGTAACGTCCTGGGCCCATTGTAGTCAATGGCAGAGTTATGGACAGTATAATCTTCCAACAATAAACCTGAGGGACCAAGAGCCAATTACAGTTGATGCTTTTCTTTTAATATCACAAGAATCTGTACCAAACTGCTGGAATAGCAGAAAGGAAAATAACTAGTCATAATTTTTTAAACTGTAGACTGAAGTAGTTCGTTTTCTCAGAATATCTGTTTTCTGAAAACAAAGCAAGATAGCATTAGTGCGTTTCCATTTAAATAGAACTTGGCATGCTTCAACCTCGTAAGTGGCTATTTTGACTTCCCATATCTGTTCAGATTTCCAAATACTCAATAACTCATGAAAAATATACTGACTCCTTAAACGGTTCAAAAATGCGTTGGCTCCAGCTTTGAGAACTGCACTCTGCATTTTGCTGCAGTGGTTCCACCATCATCAGTCCATCCGTGTGTGGCACAGTTTTGTGTTGGTTGCCTTTCCACTAAAACATCACTCATCTCTTCCAGCCAATGAAGAAACTGTACCTGGACAAACAGACTCCAGACCAAACCGCGGTGGGTGCTGTTCATCTATATTGTCACACCAGGTTCTTAAGCTTTGGCCTAATGGTGCCCAGTTCACCAGTGTGGTTACTGCCAGAGACAGTACTGTCACCATCTGACTCCACCGTACCTTCGTTTGCTTGTCCACACACCCGAGCTATTGGAAACTCTTAGGTTTTTCTCCATGAGAGGCCACAAAACCAGTCAGCCAACCTACATCTTCCCATATCTGGAGTATTTTCGGGCATTGAAGGGGTTTTTTTTCTGCTAAAATTAAGTGCTAAGCCTCAGGTTTTTTTCAAAATTATTCTCATCAAGAGGATTTTCATTTCAGAAAGCATTACACAGCCAGAATAGTGAATCACTCTGAAACCTGAAATCTACCTTTTTCTGAAAATGGTTTTAGAATCCAACCTGGCTATTGCACCTTCAGCAGTACCTTTGTTATTGGGACCAGTGCCTGAGACCACCACCTCTGCGTTAAATACAGCTTGCTGTAGAGTCAGCTGGACTCTTTTTCTGGGAGGAATCCTGCCACACGATCACGACTATTTTTTTAATTGCCTATATTTCCATAGTGCCCATGTCCATTTTGTTGCTGTTGAATATGTCTAAAAACACACCAAGACCCTTTGAAAAGGGGAAAATCATGTTAGTTTATCCAGAAAACTAAAGCTGGTTGTTGGAAAGATTAAATAATATAGCTTGCAATGTAATATGTCGGCTTAACACTCTTCTTTTATAAAAGCATTTTATTTCTGATTTTAGTGGGGTTAGTACAGTTTACCTGAAAGACTTGAAGCTTCTTCAAGACAAGTTCAGTTTTAAGAGTCTAGAGTTATGATGGTTTTGAATTAAATTTTCCCTACTCCCTAAATCAAAATACTGATCTAAATGTTCAAAACACTAGCTGATGTCTGCCCATCATTTTTTCTCTAACAATCTTCCTGGAGAAATCAAGCTTATTTGTACTAGACCATGCATAATACCATCTTCAGAAACAAATTGGAAAGTTAATAGGAATGTGCAAATGTTAAACTGCGTGTAGTGATGAGAAAAAAACCTGATAAAATGGTCAGTTTGTAGCTGTCTTTTTGCTGGCTCGAATAAATCATAACTTCTTTATAATCTTGATAATTTTACTTGACTATGCTCTTAGAAAAATGGAATTCTTCTCAGCAACGTGCAATTCAGTCATAATCGTGCCATTTCAACAGCCCGGCAAGGCAGCATTTGAAGCCTCCCAAGTAAGAAAAGGATTGCACATTCACATACATCATATTGCTCCATTTTCATCAGTTAAAATGATGAGGAAAAAGAATGGTTAGAGTCCTAAATATGGCTCAGTGCATTTTTCTTATCATTATGCCTTGAAGTTATCTATTACAGTGCTTGCCACCCTCCCTATGAGAAATTAAGAATATATGCATTCGTTATGCTCAGAGCTAGAAATCAAGATAGAATAAGTACAATGTTGTGAAAAAAGCAGCAAGCTGCTAGCAGATAAAATACTAATACAGGTGTTTATATTCTTTCATAGAAGAGTTGACACTGCATTATTTTGATCCATTATCTTGTATAGCGTAATCAAATTTGTTAGTACTGGAATATCTAGTACTGGCTACATGAAGTGTCAATAGAAAAACAGACCTGTAATTAAGGAAGAGGAAAGCGATTATCAGCAGCAAATGAGGTACTTATCAGCACGGCAGTAAACCGAGCGCTCCAGAACTGACTTCTACTTCTCCCACCAAATCAAAACTCATGACACTACTGAATCTGTACAAAACAGCCTGTTTTGAAGTGTTTTCACCCCAGGTGTCACACCGACAGGATGCGGTGATCATGCTGCCATTTGAACGCTTCTTGAATTAATCTACTTTAGAAAAGGCTGCTTCCAGGGCTGCTGGAGACTCACAGTCAAACCTGGATCAAATTCAGATGCTGAAGTCTATTTATTAGACACCACCTGGAAGATTGTTGGAGGGAAAGAGGATTCGAACTCTTCAGTTGCATATTTTGCTGAACATGTTTTGCACAGACTTGTACTGCTACATAATTTTATAGAGAAAATTATTATTATTATTATTATTATTATTATTATTATTATTATTATTATTACTTTAAGGCTATGTGAAAGTTAGCTAGAATAGTTTTAGTATCAATTTATTAATGGTTTTCTAACAATGTCATTGTGTTCCTTTGAGGAACACAAAATGGATAATATGGTCTGCAGTTATTTTATGTGATTTCTCTTTCAGGAAAAAAAAAAATCAACAAATATTCTTTCATTTTGCCATTCCAATTTAAATGCATTTAATGTTATTATTAGTGTCTCCTTCTATCAGCTGCATTTGACATTTGTGTATTGCATACACAACTAGCTAGCATTTCTTGAATAGAATCTGCAGGAGACAGAGGTACTAATGTGTCTGTATCTTGATGACGTTATCTACGGGTAAGAGCTCTAACAGCGTATCTTGCCAGACAGTTGGAAAAGAGCTGCCAGACACCCTGCCCCGGAGCTGCTGTAGAACAGCAACTGGCAATAAACTGAGGCACCGTCTAATACTGACCTCGGTCTCTTAAATGTACAGACTACAGTATGAGCACTATCCTAATTTTAATCCAAATTTAAGAATAATTGTGTTAAATCAATACTGTATTTAACAGTAGATCAAAGACATCTCTGACACAGAGAATGAATTAATTGTGTCCCTATAGAGAAATAACACATGATCCAGTAAATTGTCAGTCTTTATTTTCCTCATTATCCACTCCAAAATCTTTAAATACTGACTCTATTTATTATTTTAGTAATTCTAGTTGTCCACTTCAGTACTCTACTAAGCGGAGTTATGTTAACTACACAAAGGTAAGACGAAAGTTTTTATTAACTAGCCTGTATTTTTATGGACAATTCTGGCTGAATACCGATTCATTAATCAACTGCTAATTCCTCCTCATTATTTTGTTACATTGTTTTATATGCATTTATTTTCCATCAGCTATTTGCAACTTTGGTAGGCAATACTTTGCTACATGATTTACAATCAAATTAAGTAGTCCAGTAACACAACGACACTGCGAAACCCAAATCCTGTAACTCTTCTCTGTAGCCAGCTGCACCTTTCCCTTCTTAAGGATCAAAGTCGAGTCTTCTTGGTAGGAGAAGGGAGAGCAAGTAAATTTAGAACTCCACTTTCTTGTTATGCTAGCATGGCACGTTGCACAAACCTTACCTTCTCCTACGGAAATTGCTCAGGTTTTGGAGTTCTTTTGGGACAGAAAAGTCAAACAGCAGTAACATTGTCCTTGTTCTCACAGAGGTACATTGAGATATCATTGCGTACGTCACTTTTAGGTCACCACTGAGATCAATATGCGTTTCCTAATTTTATGCTGCTTGATTGTCACTGTTAGATTAATGGTACTCAATAGCTAAGGTCAGCTGCGGTCAACATGTGCTTGGGTTTTTCCTCTTTAAATTCAGGGATGAAGCACACACCCTGTCCTAAATAACCTGACACTACCATCAGAAAACATAGGTGAAGTGTTTCAGTGATCATTTCTTGTATTGCATCCTTGGCAAAATTCTCTCTTTGTGTTTAATGATGACCAATACTGTGGTTTTTTGGAAATTACATTACCAGAAAATTCTCACCCTTTTAATTTTATAAACCTCCCCCCAAACTGAAACTACCTGTCTTTCTATAATTTGCTTACTTTTTATTCCTGCTCTGCCTCATTCCCATTTTTTCTTTGGGAATATTAGAAAAATGGGAAAAGAACATGTGTAGGGAGGAACATCGACACCTTGGAAACATTTTTACATATAAGAGAAAAAATATTTCAGGCCTATTGTGGGAAAATAAGAGGCTGATTTTTGTATATTTTTTAAAATGAAAAATATCTATTAAATGTGTTTATATTACTTCTGCACAGCATTTAATAAAGAAAAAATTAATGATGATACCTACACAAAATATTGGTTCACTTCCACCCATTTTAAGTGCTTAAGTCTCATGATCCAGTAATATTTTTTTATTATTATTATTTTAATGATCTTATTTCCCTTCACTATTTTTCACTTTTGTAGTTTTCCTAGTTGCTGCCATAAGGAATTAGCAACACTACAAAGGTATTAATGACAGTTTTTACAGCTTTTCTTAAGCAATAAATTAGAAGTTACCTCATAAATTGCCTATAATAAAGAGATTTGTGACCTTATTTCCTCTGCAGATAAATTTCCATAAGCACCTGAAGCATATTCGAGTTACCCTTTACTAAATTAAACATTGATTTTTTTTCTTACATTCTTAACTATATTCCTTTTCTATTCCTTTTTTAAATAAGAAGGAACCCACCTGCTACTATGTAAAAAGTACACATGACATATAGCACAATTTTTTAATATAATTTTTTCCTGAAGCCTGGCATTTTTCAGGATCCGTGGCTGTATTCAAGGATAGTCAATGTTCTTTCAAGAACTTTCAATTTTAAGTATTTTTAAGGAATGTGGCTCTTAATGACACTCTAATTAATTTATTTTCTCATTAGAAGTCCAGAGCAGTTCATGAAAATTGAAAAAAACAGATCCTCAGTTGTTGTAGATCAAGTTGCTTTTACCTGGAGCAAAGAGATTTTTGTCAATTTATACCAAGCTGAAAGACGTAGCCCCCACATTTTAACATGTCCTTTTAACAGAAATATACATATATATTTATAGCATTTTTATTATATGAATGTAGCTTCTACACAAAATGAATACACTGCCTAGATTGACAGAATTGGGTTATTTTTAGGGAAGATTCAAAGCAAGATGACAGCACAATGTAAAACCAGCAACAAGCCAACAGGCTTGTCCCTCTCCTTCTCAAGCGGGACTCCCCTTATCTTTAATAGCAGGGGCAGATACTTTACTGTTTACAAAAATCCTTCCCGACATGTGAATATTACAGGTTTATTGCACAGTCCAAATCTCTCTGTTTTAAGCAAGAGAAGCATGTGTGGCTCGTTCATTTCCATATGCCAAATGAAACCCTCTCCTACTGGGTAAATTTGGAGTTCCTAAAATTGCTGTATTATTGATGGCAGAATAATAATTTAGAGTCATTTACATAACTCATATAACACGGTTCTATCTTGTAAATTATGTGTCACTGAGATGCCTAGCTCCGAGGCTGCAGTCAGGGAAGCCCATCAGTTACGACTGTGAATCTTGGCTCCCTTGACACCAAGGATGCTGTTACTTCTCTCAAATTGCCTTTTAATTGGTGGGTAATGTTCGAGTATGCATAATGCTTGAATTTCAGTGCAGAAGAAAGCAGAGTCGTGTATTTGCTACCACTGGAAGTTTTCGTTAAGGGCTGTGTAATATGTCTATCCCTCTTTTTAAACTCATACAATATATATACACACAAGTGTTTAGCCTTTTCCAGGAAAGTGGGCACCATCACATGTAAGGGTCACATGGGAAGACCAACACCATCACTCCTAACATCCCCCTCTTCCTTCTTCTTCCCCCAGTTTCATATCCTGAGCATGACATCATATGGTATGGAGTATCCCTTAGGTCAGTTGGGGTCAGCCGTCCTGACTGTGTCCCCTCCCAGCTTCTTGGACATCCCCAGCCTCCTCACTGGTGGAGCAGCGACAGAAATGGAAAAGCCTTTGATGATGTATAAGCGCTTCTCGGCAATAACTAAACACTCTTTTGGGCACAAATCCAAAACATGGCACCATACAACAATGATCATTCATATTAAACTATTATCTGAGTTAATGTGTTAACAACGTGCCTGTGATACCAAACACAAATCTATTTGCTGCTTAGCAAAAATCACTGCTAGATGTTTTAATATGATTGATAAATGCTTTATTAGACAGTTTCACAGAAGATGGTCCTAGTAAACTGAATTTAACAGCCAAGCCATGATGAAGGGAATTACACTGACAGTTCAGTTGCTCCAAGCTAATTAGTGGTAAATTCCAAATTACTTGGAAACATCTTCCAAGTAACAGAGATATGTCTTCCTACAGACCCATTACTTGTATTTGCAGTTCAGGGTTTGTCAGGAGTTTTTTGGGTTTGGTTTTGGTTTTTGGGGTGTTTTGTTGTTTGGTTTGGGTTTGTTTAAATTTCAAAAAATGAGAAGTACTTTTAAGAAGATCAAGAAGAGCCCTCAGCCACACTGGTGTCGTGACCTAGAGAAGCCATTCACGACCCGTTGGCACACCTACAAGGATGGGAAATCAGCTCTTCTCACATCTATGGCACGTAAGAGAGGTCTAGCTGAGGGACACTGGTACAATCAGCAAGAAACCTAGCTGGTGAGCCACGTTAAATAGATTCCTCAATTATACCGCCATCTTTGTCAAGTACTCGGGACAAGCAGACAACACCAAGACCAGTGAGGTAAGGTCATAAACTCCCCGGATCAGAATAAAGCAAGCCGTCCATGGGGACCTATGTCTGCCAGAAGCCAGGGATCTCACCTCTGTAGCACTTCTCTGGCTAAAAGGCTCAGGCCAGTCTTTCACTGCACGGTAAAATGGGAGTGAGAAGGCTGCACACACCAAAGCTAAATACTCTGTGAGAAGTTCTAGGTAAAGAGTGTCTCCCAGTTATTTGCAAGGCTGCTCTTGCTCCATGGCCCGACAGACATGGCTTCCCACTGGAGACCCAGGAAAAAATCAGTTCAGCTGTTACTTGCACCTTACTGATCACTACAAATTATTTTCTAAACTGTTAATATATCCCATTAATACATTGCTTCTGTTCCAGTACGTGCCTTGTTTCTTCTCAAGGAAATCTGTAGTCCGTGGAATATTTACTTGTCAGCGTAAGGAAGGATTTACTGAAATAACTATCTGTTAGTTCTTTCGTCTCCGTACAACTTGTCTGCTTAACACAGCTAATACAGAACATTGGAATACGTCGACTTAATTTGCACTTGACAAAATACAAATATATATGATTAAGTTTGACTGTATTATGTTGCTAATCAGTGTATTCGAGATGGCTGCATGTATATTATAATAAACTCCCATTTATTATGTACGTGCATGAACTGTATTAAGTCAATACATTGCCTAATTGTGTAGGCAGGAACTAATCTTCCCTGTTATTACACATGTTGCTACAGTTTACTATGACAGAAATAGCTTTTCCTTTGGATCTTTCTGTAATATCATAGATGAACAAAGCACTACAATCCCATGAAAGACATCAATGCACTGGGATTAATTTGCTAAACTAATATTTTTCCTCGTATTAGAAAAAAACTATATTAACATTTAAATACCTTGTTTCATCTGGGTATCAGAATGCTGTTGTAGTCACTCATGTTTTCTGCATCTGTCAAATCTGTACTCTTAGCAAATATCAATTCATTTGTAACAAAACCCTAACTGCAGCAATTAGGTTCTAAAGATAAGAATATTACATTCCTCAGGAGAAGCCGAGGCATATTATGTTAATTTGTTTGTCTGTCTCTATATAGGGACACTTGCCTTTAATTAAGTAGATGAGACAAGTTTTAATAAACTCTTTCTAAGATATGAAAGTTGCAATTTAGTTTCAGTAAGAGAAAATTTGATGCTCAGCGCATCCTCAGCAGTGTTATTTAGCTCAGACACTGTAATAACTTTTCATTTTAAGTGACAATCTTTATACAATCTGCTTATTTACCCTGAAACATTACTCCATGAGAGAATTTAATCCCTTTTCAGTAAGTGAACGTAAGCTCCACGTGTCAGCTAAGTCTCAAGCCTACAAGCACGGATGTACATAAATTTTGAGTTGGCTTTTGGCAGCAGGGAGAACATAACCCAAATTCTATGCAGGGAAAAGAAAGTATAGTTAGAGTACTGTCATTTCAGTCCTAAAAATAACAACTCTCCCATTCTCTGCACAACTAGTTAGTTGAAACGTAGCACCAAACTAATTCCAGTTCCAGAGTGATTTAATTAGTGCTACTAATAGAGTCGCACGTCATAATCTGTGACATG
The DNA here is from genome assembly GCF_011004875.1 of Balearica regulorum gibbericeps. NCBI lineage: Eukaryota > Metazoa > Chordata > Aves > Gruiformes > Gruidae > Balearica > Balearica regulorum. Next base: position 65,473,286 of record NC_046188.1, read on the forward strand.
TTGCCTCTGCATGGCATGGACCTGCCCTCTGCTGCCAAACTAACGCCAAAAAACCCCCACCCCAAATGCTGAGAGAGAAAAGAAAGAAATCTGATGAAAATTGTGACGGGATATGTCTGCAGACGTAATTTTAAGCATGCGTGGTATAGGGTGGGGGACGTTACTTAAAACAAAGGAACCGAAAATGAACAAACACCGTTATTGCGGTGTCACAGGTACGAGGCATCTGACGTGGAGTGTCACCTATTGTTATGCCATTGGAAAATACAACCTAGAAATTGAATGTCACACTACAGCTTAGTTTTGATGTGACAAAAGAGTGAACACAGACACTATTAGCTTTGTCTCATGTTCTCATTGACTTCAAAGGCAACTTTAGATCCATAGAGATCCACACGTATAGGCCATGGAACTATTAAAATGCAGAGTTTCATAACTTCTGCTAGACTTACCAGAGGGAAAACCAGCAAACCTACAAAGCAGTTAGACCTCCATGCTATTTATTCCATCTAAAATACATATGAAGACCCATTAAATAAAAATCTTCTAATATTATAGGAATCTATGCAAATCCAAACCTACTGAGAACAAAAAGAAATCACAGCCTGCTACCCATAACTGCAGACATACTAGCAGCTTGAACCTGCCCACTGTTTTGTGGTCAAGAAAGAGATTTTGCACATTGAATGATGGGTTCCTCATCATAAGTTATTAGAGGTTGCAAATGTTACAGGTTGAGCACATCATCCAGAATATATTGTAAGGGACAACAGGATAGGAAACAATAACCTAAAACCAAAAAAACCCCAACAACAGAACCCCCCCAAACCCCACTCATTTATTGACAAGCTATCTACTTTTCGTATTTCACGTGGATCTCTCAACCCTTGAACTAGTCCAACTGTCTAAGGGGGAGACCGAAATTCTCTAGAGAAACCAGTGAACAAAATGGGGAGTCACAGGAAGAGATGACTTCCTATCAAAACAGCAATGTGGAGAAAGTCTATTTCCCTGAAAGGGACTGAGGAAAATACGGCAGGTTCGTGCTGTAGCACCATGAGAAAAAGAAACTTCACATCTGAAGACAGAGAAAGGCCAGAAACAAATGAAGGTTTATGTCTTTTGGCAGGTCTGATCACTTCGTAAGTGGAAGGCAAGTAAAACCTCAGCAATGCCTCAGAGATGCCATTTCTTTCCTACACCTCATAAATAACCCAAGTATATAACTCAGCCTAGCAGTGGCTCACCTTTTCAGGATGATTTTACCAGCAGGATGGCTGGTGCAGCTATTTGGCATGCTCTGAATCTCGTGGGGCTGCAAGGTGCCTTGCTGAATTCAGTGCTCATATGCATCCTACCTTAAAGGTTTCCATTCATATTTTTAAACAAAAAGCGCAGCAGATATGGATTGTTCTTAATATTAGATCCATAAACAGAATAGTAGGAGAAGGCAACCAGATTTGGCTTACAGGCAGTCTGTGCATTCCAGTATGCTGGAGGGGACAAATGGAGGCCACCTTCCCTGTCTCATGCCCCCTTATGGGACATTCTGACCACATTCAATAGGACAAACTGCGTTAAGAAAAAAGAGAAACAAGAACACAACAGCCAATATTTTTGTTTAAATATTTGTGCCTAAAAATGTTTACTTTCACAAACAGATTATGTATTAAATTACCATATGCTTTGCTTTATAGAAAATTTAAAGAATTACCTTCTTTCCATGAAATAGCTTTCTTTTCAAAAAACTGAAGTACTGGCTTTTGCATGTTTGCATATTTGTTACAATCTTAATTTAAGTTTACTGAACAGGCCTAGAAAAAAAACAATTAAGAAATTATTCAGAGACTTGCATAGTATAAATTTTGGCAAAACTGGAAAGTACACATACGTTTGTTTTCTCTATTCAAAGCAATGAAGTTGCAATCTTCTTTAATGTGGAAAATGAAACACAGATAATAAGGACCTGCAAGTGCAGCTCTTCTGGTGTATCGGTTGAAATACATCATCTGTAAATAAAGAGCTACAAATAAAGAAGATGATTGCTGCTGTGGAATATGTTTATGTTTACTTAACTTTTCTCCATCAAGTTTGAATACAGTATTACAAAATAGACATCAACAACTGCATAGGAAAATTCTGATTCATGGATAACCGCTACTGGCTGGACTCAAATGAAAGGATTTTTTCTGTGTTCAAAAATACAGGAAACTACAAAAGCATTTTTTATTTCCTTGTAAAAAATAATCACAAAGTAATGGAGTACTCTTAGATTTCAATTAGTTAACTTAATGGGTAAAAATAATTTGGCTCCGTCTATTAAACATGCCCAACCTACTCTTTGAACACTATAGCAGTTGGAAGACTTTCAAGAGTTCTAAATTTACTTAACTTAGGTGTTTGATTTGAAGCAAAAATGGAAGTACAATAGCCTAGCAAAGCCAAAAGATATTTTTTATCTTACGTTCACACGTTACAATGGTGTTCGTAAGTTCCCTAGGAGAGACAGTCATCAGAACCTTTGAAGTTTATCTTCACAGTCTTTCTGCATCTCCAAAATTAAAAAAGAGTGACTTTAATTTACATTTTAATTTGTTGTTTTGAATTCAGTAGGACATTTGAGTAAGCAAAAATGACCTCTTTCTTTTTTCCAGTATATTTTAATAGCAACAGAATTTACACTGTATGTTATTGCAGTTAAATAGTTATGAGTCAATTTAGTGTATTCCTTTTTTTTTTTTTCTTTTGAATGCTTTTAAATACAATTAAATCATTTTTGCTTTGAAAATTCAGTTAGAAGTTTTAAGGAGCCTTCTCTAACTAGATCTGTTAGAGAAGTTAAATGGAGTCTCTGGAGTACACCTAGAAACTCCACTAGTCCAGTCAAAGAGCTTAACTCTTACCAGGTTCTTCCAGAGACTGCTACTTAAAAGAGGATCTTTAAAGCACATTGTCCCACAACAGACCAACACCATGCCTCTGCTGTGGTTAAAAGGGACCTGTGAATCCACAGCTCTCTTTTCTGCTTCTGTTGATGACAAGGAACGCCAAATGGGAGGAGCACATCGGGGACCTCACACCTGCAAGAACTTGTGCACAGAAAATGTTGCACACTTGAATCATAGAATCATAGCATCATTTAGGTTGGAAAAGACCCTTAAGATCATCAAGTCCAACAATAATTTCCCTGAACAGGCATGGAAAACCTCTCAGACTTGTATTTCCATGTTTAAAAAATGGTGTAATGTTGAGAGCACTTACATTACTTATTTATATGCTAAAACACTGGCTTTTTTTTTTTTTTTTGGGGGGGGGGGGGGCAGGGATCAAGAAAATCACGAGCCTTGCTCCCCTCCTGTCAGAAAAGGATGGTGAGATGAGCCAGCCACCATGCCCATCTGCTGCAGAAGAAGCCACAGCTGCTGCCCACAGAGTCACATCCCCACCACACAGCTAGTTTCATGACCTGACCAAAGCACCAGCTCGCTGCTGCTGGAAGGAGAGGTCACACGCACCCACCAGCACGATGCTCAGTGCTCATTTGGCTAGGAGATAAGTCAGTTCACCTTGCTAACACAGCAACGTACTACCGATTTACTGTCTTGGCTCTCTTTTTTGCCGTTTTACTCTTGAATGTGTATGACGAACTGAAGCACTTGGATGAGTGTTATCAGCACTTGCGGGGAAAGTCGAGCTTCGCAGACCTCATGCTTTTGTAAGGAGTCATAAGGTTTTTACATGGGCAGATCCAGTTGGTAAAATCCATTTACACTTCCAAACGATTCCCCACCAAGCCTCTTACTATAGGCTCTGAAAATATTAAAGGAAAAATAGGTAGAATAATTGGTGAACAGGTAGGAAACTGAGAATAGGATAATTTTCTCAGTCGAGAATGATCTCCGGTGGTGTTTCACAGTATTCTGCATTGAGATCTCTGATGTTTAACATATCTGTATTATCATAGGAATGCACTGAATAGCAAGATGGCAAAATTTGTTGATGGTAGAAAGTTATTCAGAGCAGAAAAGATAAGAGCTGACTGCAAAGAATTCTAGAAAGACCTTATGACACTGAGCAGCTTTGTGTCAAAAGGCAGATAAAATTTAGTGTAGAATAATATATGGCACACACAGTAAAAAGCAATTCTAACTTCAGAAAGAAAATAATGGGCTTTGAGTTGACCTTTACCAGGAAAGCAATCTTGGGATTATGATAGATAACTCCAGGAAACGTCAGCACAGAGCTCAATAGCAGTCAAAGAGCAAATAAAGTCTTAAGAACTATAAGGAAAGAAAAGAGAACAAAAGAACGAACTTTGGACCACTGAATAATGTGGTTTGCCTTTCTCATCCCAAAAGTAACTGAGGAGATGTACAAAAGGTTCAGAGAAGAGCAACAAGGATGATCATAGATTAGGAACAATTTATGGCCAAAGAACGATCAAGGTTAGGAGTTTTCATCCTAGAAAATAGATGAGCAAAGGGAGGTAAGACAGACATGGATGAAGACGTGACTGTTGGAGAGAGGATGGCAGATTGACTGTTCACTGCCTCCTCCAGGAGAAGGAGAGGGTATTTATGATCTGGTTTCAACCAGGTGGCAGGTTGAAAGCAAAGAGAAGGAGGTGGTCTGTTGCACAGTACACAGCTAAATGGTGGCTCCTGTCCACAGGCGCTGTGAGTGATAAAAACTTACAAGCGTTCAAGGAAGGACTGGATGTCTCTTCCCTGACAACTTCTCTGCTGAAAAATCCACTGAAGGTTATCGCATACCTAGATGCTGCTTCTGGATCAGAAAAGTCTTGGAGTCACAAATTGCTGGAGGGTCTTTGGGAGGGGTATAACTATCGGATTTTTCTCTCCTTCACTGAACATTCAGTTTTGCCCACCATCAGAGGCAGAGTCCTGGGCTAGAGGGTCCAGCCCTGTAGGGCCTTTCTGCACGTCAAAAATAAGGTTGGTCAGACAGGTGCCACAGCCACTACAAGGTAAGTAGCAGAAACACGTGCCTGGGACAGGGAGTTACAGAGAAGGGAGGAAAACAGGCTTTATCCATCATGGTGAGCTTTTGGAAGAGCTCAAACTATAACATGCAAACACACTTTAGATGGTTTAATTGGGAGACTGCTAACCTTAAAATAGCTTTGTTCCTAACGGTGCTAAACTTCACACAGGATGATTCAAAACACCTAAACCGTGTGCATAACCTCCAGCTTTTTCAAGTTACCTCCTTATTTGGGCAAAGGCAAGGTACCAGATTAAAGCTCCACCACTCATTTTCTCAGGTCACAAAGCATCTTCTTCACACAGTGTAGACGTTTAGAAATACTTTGGTATTCTTGTTGCACCGGGGGTCCTCACAGTCCTCAGGTTTCAGCTAAATTATGTTTTCATTGAAATCACGTTCACAAAGCTCTCAGGAACCTTCAGTAGAATTGTGCTTCACCTGGATGAGACACAGTGTCAACATATTTAGAAGAGTGTTGTCAGGTGGGATTTTAAAAAAAATATTAAGATAATTTTACTAGCTTTAGCCTTGTAATCTTAAATTAGTTTATACTATAAATATGGGTAGCTGGTGCGCACACGCCTGAGCAACAAATGCCGCCCACAAGCTAGATATAATGCCAAGAATATTTTATTATAAAATATGTTTCATCTGCTGCTTTTATGCTTACACTTCCTAATCACTTTTCCAAAACACTGGACAATGAGGTGCACTGTACAGTCTATGAGGGGCAGAGGAGAGTATCTGCTATATTTCCACAATTCCTGTGTCATTTGAGAAGCTTTAGGAAATTTTATTGCAAATTAGATACATAATGATCGCTTCACTCATTACTGAAATGTCAGAGAACAAGCATTTCTACTGGGGCAAAGGGCAAAAGCCTTTTAGCAATGCACAACACAACAGTTGAGGAGAAAAAATAGGAATATCTTTTCTAACAGAAACCAGTGAGGAATTTTTAAGTAGGTAGTATGTAATTATCCGATTGAAATTAAGCCATGACATTGCAGCTTCGCCTCTACTCTTGAAAAAAGTGCCATGGGATCTGTTAAATGACTGCATGTGGTCAGGATATCAGTTTTATATCTCATTCAGAAGCGTGGTGGGAAGGGATGTCAACTCAGCATTTAAAAATCCCATTTGTTTTACAAGCAGCTTGGGAATATTTTTAAGATTTCACTTTTTATTGATTTGTTCTTAACACTCAGGGAGAAAGAAAGAGAGTTTCCACAAAAAGGACTGCAGGTACAAAATAGATAAGTGATCTCTCTGCACAAGAAAAATAACATTGGCAAGAAGAATACAAAGATACCAAAATATTTGTGTGCTAAAAGTATGTAAAATATACTAAGGGAATAAAAAAAAACCCTGAAATTGGAAACTTTGGTGAATACTCACTCATTAGGAGATATTTGTTCATATTTTATGTAAATATATTCAGAATATAAATGGAAAGGTAAAATAAAACTGGACTGCCTTTAGCCACAGAACCGAGTGCAAATAAACCAATTTTTAACACAGCAGCTCAAATATGCCAGATGTGGAGCACACACATGTGAGTGTATGTATCACTACAAATAAAAAAAAAAAAAATAATGCTGAGTCTCTTTCCCACAGAATAAGCCTCATCACAGTGACCCTACCAGGTATTGCCTTTGACTTCAGGTTTTAACCATACCCTATTTGAAAGGGTTCCTATAACATAAAGGATGGGAAACCAAGGAGAGCACGGAACAGTGTAGAGCAAAGCTGAAATCTCCACATTAACTCTGCTCGCTTTTGCATCTTAAAATATTATTTCCATCAGCTGCATGAATAGCCATAAAGGAACGTAACATACAGCACATATAAACTGGAAACATCTTTGGAAACTGTATACTGTACTTTGTAATAAGGCATAGACAGCCTTCAGATTTGCCAGGCCGTTTCTCTGAGGGGATAAATCCATCCTTGGGGGTAACCTTACATTTAAGGAACGTCCTCAAATTCTGCCCTGCTCTCAGCCCCGCTGCCCCTCAGGTTCTCCAGCAGATCGGCAGTGTGGGTTGGCAGCGAGTTCAGGCTCAGGCTGGATTCTGCACGATCTAGATGCAATGGCATCTAATAGCAAACGTAAATAACATCAATTCTACAGCGACATGGGGCCCAGTGATTCGATACAGAGTCCCAGAGGAATCAATGGATTGACACAAGGAAGCAAGGGGTCAAAATTTTATGGGAATGGGTCAAAACTGCACGTAGCACATTGCATATAAGTACACTCGTACCTACTCAATTGGTGAGGAATTCTAGTTTTCCCTTCCCCATTTACCCAACATCTAACCCTCTAATGGAAACTCAAGCAGATGAGAGTTTACGTACGAGAAAGCTGAAGCCAGCTGGAACTGGAAGGAACAGACTGTGGAAGGGTTTAATCAGAAAAGCTAGTGTATTGAGCATCTTCTCTGTTCAAACCCAATGCTCAACAAGGAACACAGCAGCAGCCGTGGATAAAAGGAATTTTGTCACAGGCTTCAGCAGGAACAAAGACAATCTCTGTACGAATCATTAAGGTGAAGGCAGCCCTGATTATCGATATGGTTACCAGCTCAAAGATGTCTTCAGGCGCTGGGCAGAACACCCTATGCGTGTGTGCTGCACCTCCCCATGCACGCACGACCTGTCCCACCTGCACACCCCGCACCAGCAACGCGCAGGATCCTCAATCTAAAGGGTAAAACATGCCTTGTCCTCCCCAGATAAATGCGAACCTGCCGGCTCAGTTAGTGTTGTCTCCCCATCCTTATCCTGTTTTGAAGCACATCAGAACCTGTTCCTAATCCAAGGGCTGCCTCCTGCATGTGATACACACAGCGGTAACCTTCAGAGGAATGATCTGGCCAACACACTTTTCAATTAACCCTCATCTTTATCAAGGTGTTCTATAATACAATTTGTTGTGAGTTAGAGCTGAATTTTGATTCATATTATCTGTATTTCGTAAGTGCATGAGAGGTTCTTTAAAGTACTGAAAATTCTAAAATTTGAAATGAACAGTTAATTTCTGAGTAGAAATTAAGCCTGAAAAGCTAGAAAGATGACACTTCTGCACCTCCTGTACAATGGAAACCAAAGTGTTAGCATACCGCTCTAGAAAATTCCATATATCCAATAATATCGAGAAAAAGTCTAGGAAACATCCTCAGAGCTTCATTTTGTTGAACCTTTAAAAAAAAACAAAAACCAAAAACAAACCAACGAACAACCTGAAAGCATCTGTCTGAAGTGCATATACACAATATACACTTACAAGTCAGGATCTGGAACGCAAACTGCTGTTTTTATCATCTTACCTGTTTCGAGCATCATATTAAAAAATCCCTAAGTAAGGATATTCTAATTTGCAGCATCTAAGATCAGTGGTCAAAAAAAGCAGACCAAAGCGCTCTCCCACCTCCATCACCTTGAGCCATCGAGTATAATAAGTTTGTTAGTGAAATGGATTTGGATTTCCTCCTTGTTCTTAAAAGTTTGAACCAACTGAAAATCATCACAGCAACTTTCTAAACTTTTGCTGAAGAGGCAAGATCATGAAAGTGAAACACAGCAACGGTCTCCATTAATCTTCCACATTACTCCATGCTTTATCCTTTGCTTCTGCTTCACTAATCCTTCTGCTCCCAGAGGTGATGACTCAGCCAGGTTTGCTTTCTTTTTGAAAAACTGTTCCCCTTCTGACTAACCAAGCATCAGATTCTTATTCCAGTCTTTATACAGTGTGCACAGGAAATTTCATCCCATTCTCAGCAGAAATAGCTACATGGACATAATAAATACGCTTACATCAGTGTTGCAGCTCAGATCAGAAGCTCACATGGAAGAAAATCTCTCATTTTACTTGCCTTGCTGTGGTTTTCTCTCTCCATAGCTCAGGAGCACAGGTTTGCTTCCTTTTGGACCTAACTGAACCAGGAGGTGTGCTCTAGTGTGCACAAACGGTATTTAGCTCATCGGTACTTCAAATCATGCTTTTCCTAAAGTAACTTCCAGGCAGATAAGACAGGACTGGTCTTTCAGATTTCATTTCTGTCTTTAACTCTGATAGATGTCAGTTTTTATTGTCTGATATTGTAATGAAAGTCACCTGTAACTAGTTTACTCTAAGTTCTCAAAATGAATATAATTAGTTTCTTTTCAGCCTACACTCTCCTTACCTCATAGCACATTTGCACAATGAAAAGAATACATTTGAAATAGAGTCCTATCCTTTTAAATGACATCTCTCTGTGTCCTGGTTCTGGCAAGGACAGAGTTAATTTCCCAAGGAGCCAGGACAGGTGAGCCAAGCTGGCCGGGGGCTATTCCATACCATGTGACATCATGCTCCCCATAAAAGGGGGCCAGGCGGGCAGGGGCGGGTTCGGCGTGTCGGCGTGGCTCCGGGACGGGTCGAGCGTCCGGTCGGTCGGTCGTCGGATCGGTAAAATCGTTCTCTGTTATCACCATTGTTACTATCTGTTATCAGCACTGTTGTTGATTGTTCTCCCTCTCCCTTGCTGTCCCAGTAAACTGCCCTTATCCCAACCCTCGAGGCTTTGCCGTTGTTTTTCCGTTCTCCTCCCCATCCCGCCGGGGGAGGGGTGAGCGAGCGGCTGGGGCTAAACCACGTCAGTCCTTTTTGGCGCCCAACGTGGGGCTCGAGGGGTTGTGATAACGGCAAGTCTGACCCAAGTGTGTTAAAACAAAGTTGTTAAAAGCATTTATGATGTTATTGAAACAGTCACTGGTCATAATGATGTTCTGTTTGCTCACATGGCTCTGTTTTGTAAACCCATGTTTACTCTATGCAATCCCTGCGGTGCTGTTTATCACCTCTGGAAGAGGGGTTCGTGTTCTCATGTTGTTATATTGTGTGATAATGACTTATGATAAGATATCATTGACAGTCATGGGTCTGAGCTGGTATGTGTATGTAGCATTTAGGTCAGGCCCGTACCTCGGTCAGTATCTTTCAGAATTGATTAATAATTGGACCCAATCTATGGGGAAGACAGGGGGGGATACCTTCTCCCACTCTTTCACCTCCTCTTTTCCCTTTTGGTTGGTTACAACAATTTTTGAGTATTTTGAATACCCTTGGAATGTTCAGGCCATTATATTCTTATTGCTAGGTCTCCTGAATGCTTTCCCACTCCTGTTCAGGGTTAGCAAAAATCTTTTCAAGAGTACCACCCAGGGATCTTCCCCAAGGCTGAATGGTCAGGGCTGGCATGGCATGTGGGAGAGTATGGGTGGGTATCTAGAGACTTTTTCACCCCCAATGGTTTGGAGCTTCACTCCTGAACAATTGCAAGACCCTGATAAAATGGTAGAATATTTGAAAGGAAAATGCTGTGGGGATTCTAAGGAGACACAACTTACTGCGCTGTGCTGGGCCCTGGCCACAATCTATCAAACACTGCTGGATAGTAGACAGCACCATCCAGAGGGAGAGAGCGGACCCACAGGCACTGCAGCTGCCCAGGCCCCTGCCACAGGCACTGCAGCTACCCAAACCCCTGCGACAGGCACTACAGCTACCCAAACCCCCGCAACAGGCACTGTAGTCGAGCCAAAAGATCAACCCACACCAGTATCAGTTGCCCCTATACACAAAAAGAAATACACAAGGAAATCAGTTCGCTTAGTGAAAGATGATGATGAACCAGGACCATCACGAGAACAAGAAGAAGAGCCAGAACCAGAAGTGATTACTCGATCCCTGTCCCTGAGTGAGCTGCGAGATATGCGGAAAGATTTCAGCCGCCTTCCAGGGGAGCATATTATTACCTGGCTGCTCCGCTGCTGGGATAATGGGGCCAGTAGCCTGGAACTGGAGGGCAGGGAGGCCAAGCAGCTAGGATCCTTGTCTAGGGAAGGGGGCATTGACAAAGCAATTGGGAAGAAGGCACAGGCCCTTAGCCTCTGGAGGCGCCTCCTGTCAAGTGTGAGGGAAAGGTATCCTTTCAGTGAAGATGTCGTATGTCGGCCAGGCAAGTGGACCACTATGGAGAGAGGTATTCAATATCTGAGGGAATTAGCTGTGCGGGAGATGGTTTATTATGATCCAGACAATGCACAGTTGCCCACAGACCCTGATGAAGTCCACTGTACCCGACCCATGTGGCGAAAATTTGTGCGAAGTGCACCATCTTCGTACGCCAACTCACTGGCAGTAATCGACTGGAAAAGTGAAGAGGCACCCACGGTGGACGAAGTGGCTGGCCGGCTCCGGCAGTATGAAGAGAGCCTTTCCTCCTCCCTAGTCTCGGCTGTGGAGAAACTGTCTCAGGATGTCCGGCAACTCAAAGAGGATATATCTTACTCCCCACCTGTACAGACCCGCATTTCAGCTGTTAGGAGTAAGCGTTTTTCTGCTCCAGAGAGGGGATATAGAGCATACACACCACGAGGTATCCTGTGGTTTTTCCTGCGTGACCACGGAGAAGACATGAGGAAATGGGATGGGAAGCCCACCTCAACCCTGCGGGCACGCGTACATGAGCTACAAGGCAAGACAGCTGTAAGAAGGGACTCTTCCAGAAAGAATGCTGCTCCAGTTTCCACCGGGCAGCCCCCCAGACCAAGTGAAAGGCCAGATCGCACTTCTGATCCTCTTGAAGGGACCTCTAAGTCCTTTTTGCAAGATGTGAGTAGTGACTATGACGAGCAGGACTAGAGGGGCCCTGCCTCCAGCCAGGTGGAGGAAAGGGACAATAGGGTTTATTGGACTGTGTGGATCCGATGGCCTGGCACATCGAACCCACAAGAGTACAAGGCCCTAGTGGACACGGGTGCACAGTGTACCCTAATGCCATCGAACTATGAAGGGGTGGAACCAATATCTATTTCTGGTGTGACGGGGGGATCCCAACAGTTGACTCTGTTGGAGGCTGAAGTAAGTCTAACTGGGAATGAGTGGCAAAAGCACCCTATTGTGACTGGGCCAGAGGCTCCATGCATCCTGGGCATAGACTACCTCCGGAAAGGGTATTTCAAAGACCCAAAAGGTTACAGGTGGGCTTTTGGAATAGCTGCCTTAGAAGCGGAGGAAATTGAACCATTGTCTAGTTTGCCTGGTCTCTCGGAGGACCCTTCTGTTGTAGGGTTGCTGAAGGTTGAAGAGCAACAGGTGCCGATTGCTACTACAACTGTGCACCGGCGGCAATACCGCACCAACAGAGACTCCCTGGTTCCCATCCACAAACTAATTCATCAACTGGAGGGTCAGGGAGTGATCAGCAGAACCCACTCACCCTTTAACAGTCCCATATGGCCAGTGCGGAAGTCCAATGGCGAGTGGAGGCTGACGGTAGACTATCGTGGCCTGAATGAAGTCACACCGCCCATGAGCGCTGCCGTGCCGGATATGCTGGAACTTCAATATGAACTGGAGTCAAAGGCAGCCAAATGGTATGCCACAATTGATATAGCTAATGCATTTTTCTCGATCCCTTTGGCAGCGGAGTGCAGGCCGCAGTTTGCCTTCACTTGGAGGGGCGTCCAGTACACCTGGAATCGACTGCCCCAGGGGTGGAAACACAGCCCCACCATTTGCCATGGACTGATCCAGACTGCACTGGAAAAGGGTGAAGCCCCAGAGCACCTGCAATACATTGATGACATCATTGTATGGGGCAACTCAGCAGAGGAAGTTTCTGAGAAAGGGAAGAAAATAATCCAAATCCTGCTGCAGGCTGGCTTTGCCATAAAACGAAGTAAGGTGAAGGGGCCTGCGCAGGAAATCCAATTTTTAGGCATAAGGTGGCATGATGGGCGGCGTCAAATCCCAATGGATATTATCAACAAAATAGCAGCCATGTCCCCACCAACCAACAAAAAGGAGACACAGGCCTTCTTAGGCGTTGTGGGTTTCTGGCGAATGCACATTCCGAATTACAGTTTGATAGTAAGCCCTCTCTACCATGTAACCCGGAAGAAGAATGATTTTAAATGGGGCCCTGAGCAACGACAAGCTTTCGAACAGATTAAACAAGAAATAGTTCATGCTGTAGCTCTTGGGCCAGTCCGGGCAGGACCAGATGTAAAAAATGTGCTGTACACCGCAGCCGGGGAGAATGGCCCTACCTGGAGTCTCTGGCAGAAAGCACCAGGGGAGACTCGAGGTCGACCTCTGGGGTTTTGGAGCCGGGGATATAGAGGATCCGAGGCCCGCTACACTCCAACAGAAAAGGAGATATTGGCAGCCTACGAAGGGGTTCGAGCTGCTTCAGAGGTGATTGGCACTGAAGCACAGCTCCTCTTGGCACCCCGACTCCCAGTGCTGGGTTGGATGTTCAAAGAGAGGGCTCCTTCTACACATCATGCAACCGATGCTACGTGGAGTAAGTGGGTTGCGCTGATCACACAACGGGCTAGAATAGGAAGCCCCAATCGTCCAGGGATTCTGGAAGTGATCACAGACTGGCCAGAAGGGAAAGATTTCGGAATGTCGCCAGAGGAGGAGGTGACACGTGCTGAAGAAGCCCCACCATATAATAAACTAACAGAAGATGAGAAACCATATGCCCTCTTCACTGATGGGTCCTGTCGCATTGTGGGAAAGCATCGAAGGTGGAAGGCCGCTGTATGGAGTCCTACACGGCGAGTTGCAGAAGCTGCTGAAGGAGAAGGTGAATCGAGCCAGTTTGCAGAGGTGAAAGCCATCCAGCTGGCTTTAGATATTGCTGAAAGAGAAAAGTGGCCAACGCTGTACCTCTACACTGACTCATGGATGGTGGCCAATGCCCTGTGGGGGTGGTTACAGCAGTGGAAGCGGAGCAACTGGCAGCGTAGAGGCAAACTCATCTGGGCTGCCCCACTGTGGCAAGATATTGCTGCCCGGCTAGAGAAGCTGGTTGTAAAGGTACGTCATGTAGATGCCCACGTACCCAAGAGTCGGGCCACTGAGGAACATCAGAACAACCAGCAGGTAGATCAGGCTGCCAAGATTGAAGTGGCTCAGGTGGATTTGGACTGGCAGCGTAAGGGTGAATTATTTCTAGCTCGGTGGGCCCATGACACTTCAGGTCATCAAGGAAGAGATGCGACATATAGATGGGCCCGTGATCGAGGGGTGGACTTGAGCATGGACGCCATCTCACAGGTCATCCATCAATGTGAAACATGCGCTGCAATCAAGCAAGCCAAGCGGGTAAAGCCTCTGTGGTATGGAGGCCGATGGCTGAAATATAAATATGGGGAAGCATGGCAAATCGACTACATCACGCTCCCACAAACCCGCCAAGGCAAGCGTTATGTCCTCACAATGGTGGAAGCAACCACTGGGTGGCTAGAAACATATCCTGTGCCCCATGCCACTGCCCGGAACACTATTCTGGGTCTTGAAAAGCAAGTCCTGTGGCGACATGGCACCCCAGAGAGAATTGAGTCAGACAACGGGACTCATTTTCGGAACAACCTCATAGACACCTGGGCCAAAGAGCATGGTATTGAGTGGGTGTATCACATCCCCTATCATGCGCCAGCCTCTGGGAAAGTTGAAAGGTGTAATGGGCTGCTAAAAACCACCCTGAGGGCAATGGGTGGTGGGACTCTCAAACACTGGGATACGCATTTAGCAAAGGCCACCTGGTTAGTTAACACTAGGGGATCTGCCAATCGAGCTGGCCCTGCCCAGTCAAAATTCCCACGCCCAGTAGAAGGAGATAAAGTTCCTGTAGTGCACATGAAAAATATGTTGGGTAAAACAGTTTGGGTTATCCCTGCTTCAAGCAAAGGCAAGCCCATCTGCGGGATTGCTTTTGCTCAGGGACCAGGGTGCACATGGTGGGTGATGAGAAAAGATGGGGAAGTCCGGTGTGTACCCCAAGGGGATTTGATTTTGGGTGAAAATAGCCAATAAATTAAATTGCATGATATTAATAGCGATATACTGTATCAATGGTATGACCATAAGAATCACCCAAAACTAATGAAGGATGGACTTTGAAACTGAGCAAAGTGCCACGATGATGGAACTAGAACTGCCTTCAACTGGTGCCCAGAAACTTCATCGAAAAATCACATCTTTGGCATCCAGACTGTGAGCATGGACCATACCAGATACACCGGCTGTGAAGACTCCGGATGCAGCGTGCAACAATCCAGCAGCACGCACCATTGCTCCTGCTCTGAGAGACTGTAATGGCAGATGGAACCCAGAACCCTGGACTAAATGAACTCGACAGACATTTTAGAGCAATAGCCCATAGAGTAAGGCAATGAGTTCTGTAAAATAATCTGGGCATGACGTAGATGGTATGGAATAAGGGGTGGATAATGTCCTGGTTCTGGCAAGGACAGAGTTAATTTCCCAAGGAGCCAGGACAGGTGAGCCAAGCTGGCCGGGGGCTATTCCATACCATGTGACATCATGCTCCCCATAAAAGGGGGCCAGGCGGGCAGGGGCGGGTTCGGCGTGTCGGCGTGGCTCCGGGACGGGTCGAGCGTCCGGTCGGTCGGTCGTCGGATCGGTAAAATCGTTCTCTGTTATCACCATTGTTACTATCTGTTATCAGCACTGTTGTTGATTGTTCTCCCTCTCCCTTGCTGTCCCAGTAAACTGCCCTTATCCCAACCCTCGAGGCTTTGCCGTTGTTTTTCCGTTCTCCTCCCCATCCCGCCGGGGGAGGGGTGAGCGAGCGGCTGGGGCTAAACCAGAGGAAGAAGGGTGGCAAACTTATGCAGTGAAACAATGAAACAAAGCGTGAGAGTTTGTGTGTGTATATGTATACATGTACTTAAGACAGTAACTTTTGGAAGAGAGTAATAGTCCCTCCAGCAAACCTTCTAGCATTGTGTTCTGAGCGCTAGCTACCTTGTGAAAAAATTAAAAAAAAATATAAAAAAATTAAAATAGTTTCTCAGTGTTCTTCTTGGCCATATGCTTTTGTATTTTCTTTTCCAGCAAGTGATACACTGGAATTTTGAATCCAAGATACAGTGTTTGACATTCAGTACAACTGAGGAATTACAAAGAAGGTTTCTAAAACAAAACCTTGTGGATAAATCAAATCTATCCCTACTACATAAATAAAATGAATAACCAAATATCTTCCCTATCCTTACCTATTTCCAAAATTATTTTGCCTATTTTTATACCAAGGACTAGTGCTTTATCCTTCTTAAAGTCCCTTTTTGTGTTACAGCTGTAGCGTGTCAGATCTATGTAATCTAAATAACTGTGGTCTTGTATCCAGAGCAGGAGATCTGAAGTCAGGGCAACACTGTCCAAGCTCTGATTTTTGTCAATGGTGCGACAATGGTCAAATTCGTCTCTATTTTCAGTGCTGTGAACATCCGTAGTTTGCACTGGATATGAGAGCCTAATTGTAGGTACACAGGTTTGGAAACTGGAATCAGATGGTTTGTCTTGCTGTCTGACCAGGAGGTGACATCATACTATTTTAAAAAGACAGAGATCCTGAGGTTTAACTAACTTCTTCTAAGCATCTTTTAAAATACTCTATGAAAGGTGCTATAATAGAGCAATGGATTTCTATTCTTTCACATTTCATCCTTGAACCAAGAAAGGCAAAGATCATTGAAACCTTCATTAATAATTTCATTTTGCATCTAAAACCAAAACAGTGTGTGTTGGTTTTGCGTGGCAAGGTTTTGGTAGCGGGGGGGCTACAGGGGTGGCTTCTGTGAGAAGCTGCTAGAAGCTTCCCCTGTGTCTGATAGAGCCAATGCCAGCCGGCTCCAAGACGGACCCGCCGCTGGCCAAGGCCAAGCCCATCAGCGCCTCTGTGATAACATATTTAAGAAAGAGAAAAACAGTTAGAGAGCTTTTGCAGCCAGAGAGAGGAGTGAGAAGATGTAAGAAACTCTGCAGACACCAAGGTCAGTGCAGAAGGAGGGGCAGGAGGTGCTCCAGGCGCCGGAGCAGAGATTCCCCTGCAGCCCGTGGTGAGGACCATGGTGAAGCAGGCTGTCCCCCCGCAGCCCATGGAGGGAGGATGAGGGGGTGTAGCGATTCCACCTGCAGCCCGTGGAGGACCCCACGCTGGAGCAGGTGGAGACACCTGAAGGAGGCTGTGGCCCCGTGGGAAGCCCGCGCTGGAGCAAGCTCCTGGCAGGACCTGTGGACCCGTGGAGAGAGGAGCCCACGCCAGAGCAGGTTTGCTGACAGGACTTGTGACCCCGTGGGGGACCCACGCTGGAGCAGTTTGCTCCCGAAGGTCTGCACCCCGTGGAGGAGACTCACGTTGGAGAAGGCCGTGAAGGACTGTCTCCCGTGAGAGGGACCCCACGGTGGAGCGGGGGGAACAATGAGTCCTCCCCCTGAGGATGAAGAAGCAGCAGAAACACCGCGTGAGGAACTGACCGTAACCCCCACTCCCCGTCCCCCTGTGCCGCTGGGGGGGCGGAGGTTGAAGCCGGGAGTGAAGTTGAGCCCGGGAAGATGGGAGGGGTGGGGGGAGGTGTTTTAAGATTTTGGTTTTATTTCTCATTCCTCTGCTCTGTTTTGCTTAGTAATAAATAAGATGAATTCCCTCTCTAAGTTCGGTCTGGTTTGCTCGTGATGATAATTAGAGAATGATCTCTCCCTGTCCTTATCTCGACCCGTAAGTTTTTTTTCCATTGTACCTTTTCTCCCCTGTCTAATGAAAGAGGGGAGTGATAGAGCGGCTCTGGTGGGCACCTGGCCCTCAGCCAGGGTCAACCCACCACACAGTGTTTAAAAGAACCTATTCTTGTCTATGCCCGCAATACAAAAAACATCCTTCCCAAAGATCAGTCCCAAGTTTTTTCTTTTCTCTCTCAGCTCAAAATTTCAAAACCAAGATAGGACAGTGTTGCAGCTTCCGAGGAATGGGGTCTTTGTGGCACAAAGCCAGGGATTCCTTTAGCAAGCTGTTGGGCATGGCGCTGAGGACAAGGAGGCGCTCCGCGACAGAAAAGCGGCAGAGGTAACGCCAGGGAAGGGTGCGAGCCAGGCAGTGCCAAGCACGGCAGGGGCTCATCCATCTTCTTAAGGCAGACTCTTCCCTCACTGTATTACACCTAGCTTTCTTGCAAAAACAGCTTCTTGGGTTTGGCAGAGGGGTGCTTGTTTCGGTCCACCTACCCATGAAAGAACATAGGAATGAGTAACCATAGCAGGGAAAACCAAAACGCAACATCCAGAGACTGAACGAGGATGCCGTGGGTTATTCATGAGCATCCTCTTAGAGATCGCTGTACATGTCCGCCCTCCTTCCACAAAACTCCTCCATCCCCTGATTTTGGAAGCTGCCCGGTCACCTTGGCTTTGCTTTACCATCTATGTAGGAGACTTGGAAGCCTTTGATGTATGCTGCATATATGTCTGGTTCAGACAGTTCCAGCTTTTGAGAGCCCAACGCTCTCTTAATAAAAGTACCTGGACAGTTTCATCCATCTAGAGATAATTATATTTCAGGACAAAACACGTTTCCTCACATTTGCCTCACAAAATGCCATTTTATATTGTTGCCTGGCTACCCTCCACTGGATTCAGGCACAGCACTGTTTCTGCCCTTTAAAAC
Organism: Balearica regulorum gibbericeps; assembly: GCF_011004875.1. Lineage (NCBI taxonomy): Eukaryota > Metazoa > Chordata > Aves > Gruiformes > Gruidae > Balearica > Balearica regulorum. The sequence goes on from NC_046188.1 coordinate 65,491,825, forward strand.
GTACTAATTACTTATTGCTGTAATTACAGCACACTAGTTTAAAGGTTTTATCATTACCTTGGACAGATTAACATGCAGTTGTACGAGCACTTCAGAGCCTTTTGTTTTCATTTTCCATCATTAATCAGGCCAATGTTTCTGTGAAAATTCAATATTTATATTCCCGATAACAATGTGTGTACTTGTGGGCATCTGTGTTCATAAATGACATATAAAATACAGGTAAACTAGTGGACACTGAGTCCATAATGCATCTTTCTTATGTACTGGAAGTATTATATACTTGATGAATCTTCTTTTTTCCTGTCATGGCATAAAGGCAGAGCGGAGCAGGATTTGCTCAGTCAGGTCCCTTCCGCTTGGCAGCAAACAGAGCGGCTGAAATAACAATTTTCCACCAGCAAAGACCAGAGCTCCTGCAGAAGTTTTATTTCTAATTTCCAGCAGTGTGAATTATGGGCAGACTACAGGTAATCCTTAATTAGCATTGTCTGTCTAGAAGTCTGTTATCATTAGCCGATCAATCACAGTCAGGATTTTCAATTAAGAACAAAACTGTAGCTTGGCCTGCCTACTGAGGAAAGAAAACTGAAATTTCTAAATCTCTGAGCTAGGCAGGAATAAGCACGGTCCTCGCGTTCAGGGATCCCAAAAGTGATAAGCACAAATTGACCACAACTGTAATGGCCTCTCTGTTGCATATAGCAAGAAGTGGGATAGTGGTCTTCTACTAACCAGCCTCAAAGTATGGACTAAGACTGATCTCCTGCGGCATCCATTGCAGCCTGAAGGGTGTTATGGAGAGCATGTTCCATCAAGAATTACCAAAGCAAAACCAGTTACTCCAGAGATTAAGTATTTGGAATTTAGCTATAATTTTTACTAATTTGTGCAATGGTCATTGGGTACTCATTAAAAGTTATGTGCTCCTAACCAAATCACATTGCATATTTCCTCTGATTCAATAGATTATGATTTAATAAAGCAATTGCTTTTATATTGATAAAGTCCAAGCTGGTAAAAAAAAAAGTATAATTTTTAAAGCTTCCTTAAAAGTTTTAAATGAGGTTGTTTCTCACCTTAGAAGCACAAATGTTGTTGCTTTATTCATAGCTGTACAACTAGAAATCTAGTCCATCCTAGAGAAGTCCATCGTTCCATTGGGACGCCAGCTATCCAACTGCAGCTTTTCTGGCCTTTCCATTCAAGTAAGAGTCCATTCCAGCAGTATTATCTTCGTCATATGCTAAGAAAATAATGAGTGTGATTACCCATTGAAACACTTCCTGATGCTTTCTTCTCATTGTTTTTATTCTCTACAAATACCCCTCAAAACGGCAATCAGCTCTACGCTAGTACTCACTGAGAAGTACCAGAGCTAGAGTACACAGCAAAATACTACAATTTTTTTTTCAGTCTATCTTCCCAGCTTTATCTGGCTTCAATATATGTGCCAAATGCCCATCTGTAACAGCCTCCAACGGTGCAGATTCTGCTAGAGTCTTCTGCAGGGTATATGCATATGAATTACCTTCCTTTTGGCCACCCCACAAATCCGCTGTTTCTGCTTGATGGCCAAGCGCTATGGGAAGCTGCTGAGCAGAACTGCCAGGCAAAAAGGGCTCAGGGTCCATGCACCGTTTTATAGCTTCTTCTTCAACACTTCAGTGGCCAGAACTCCTCAACAAAACCAGGGGGTTTTGTTTCATAATAGAAATGAGTGGTTTTCTTCCACTTGGGTTAGACACATCAATGAAACGAGTAGCTAAATTTGACCTATTGACTTCCCTGAGGCAACAGCCTGAATCAGGATCACAAGACCGATAACTGTCTGATGCTGCAAAGGCCAAAATTTGGAAGGGGTTTCCTGCAAAAAAAGATTGATTTTCTGTCTAAAGCAACAATTGACATTTAATTTACTTAATTACTTTTCTCTTGCTCCTGACATGTCATGAAGTTTTAGTCACTTAAAATGCTTCTGATACAAGAAAGAGATCTAAGCCCTGGGTCGCAGACACGGAAAACTCTTTAAAGACTACAGTCCAGTACAGTCACTGGTAGTGGCAGAAACTATTTACACAGAGCAAGGATAACAAATTAGTTGCATCAAGGTGATAAATTCCTAACATGGGCAAAATGGGAAAAACAGAATCAACAGCTTCTTCCTTAACTATTCAGTCCACAAGAAAAAAATGCAGTAAATACAGTTACAAGAAAATGAAATTTAGAGTTATATATAATTTTTTTCAGGGAAAAAAAAGCTAACAATCCAGGCACAGAAAAAACAAGTATAAATATTTACAAATTAGCAACCAAATTCAATACATATGGAAGTAAAGTTGTGTCTAGAAAAATATTTCACCTGACTTTTTTGCCCTTACACAGCATCTTTGTGAGGGCATCAAAGCACTTACCAAGCATTGTCAGTATCCCTCTCTAGAAAGACTGATGAGGAACTGAAGTGCAGTTCCACTATCCACCAGAACAATTTTCTATTAAAAACAATGACCTCATGGTGTACAAACATGCTCTGCGGACTTTAATCAGAACTGGCAGTCACACAAGTCAAGCATCAAACAATGCTTGATTTTCTTCCAACCTACCTGGTTGGAATCTGGAATTAAAACCAGAAAGGACCAAAAAAATGAAGTCAGGAAAAGTGAAATTTAACAAATTTCTCTCACATTACCTTTAGCTATTTATATTTGCAAATAACCTAATTTAGGCAGAGGTCCTTTGCATGGAAAGTCAATTCTGAAATACATTTCATATTCAGATGGACATGGCTAGATTGGTATATTAAGACTGTAATAGCTTTACCAACAGAAGTAATGTAACCTCACAGCTTAGCCTAACACATGCCCTGTATCTCAGAGTTGCATAGTAGTGTAAGTTCATCTGGGTGTTGGACCATATGTACTTTTTGGAATATCTCAGTGTACTTATTCTGTGAAATAATATATTCCACTCTTGCATCTTTCCATTAAGTTTGCTTTTCTCTTGCTGCCCTCTCATCCAAAAGTCGCTCCATTGGCTTTGGTATGATTCACTTGGGTTTGAAGCAGCAAATGAGCCTTTGGGGGATAAGATCTCTCAGTATCAGCAGTCAGAAGAGCCAAGGGCAAACGAATTGAATCCCTTCCTAAAACTGACAAGCGCCGCTTGTGTTCAGTCATAATTCCTGCACTCAGCACACATAGTGTCTTTAACAGGCAATTCTGCTTTTCTGGAGGGGGAAAGGGGCAGAGAACAGTTATTAGTGAGAAAGAGAGAGATACAGCTACCCTGCTAGTGGTCAATAAATCATGAGTGACATGTACAGAGAGGTTCTTCATCATCTTCTCTAGCAAAAATCTAGGGGGACAAAGTGAAGGAAGTAGAGATTGCGTTCAAATCAAACCAAAAGAACTTCGCATGTGAGGTAGGAGGCCTGCAACACCTCTTCCCAACGGGGCCTATGACAGCCATTCGAGGGACTGACATGGTAATGGGATAGACGTCCATCCAACAATCATTAAAGACATCTTATCCAGCAAGTTCCTGAAGATGATACTAGTTGGCTGCTGGGAGGTACGAGGTCCAGCTCAGCCCTAAGTTTTCAGTCTTCCATACAAAACCATGCATAAGCTGCCTAACAACCCTATTAAAAATGTGACTAAATAGTCACTATAACACATCAAATTATGCACATTCCACTGTTCAAAGCCACTTGTAATTATACAGCGCTCCATACATTTCCAGACTGCAAGGAAATCAATAATCTTCCAATGGTTACTGCTAACGACCACTTACAAAATGAGGTGTTTAAAGAACACTCTTCCTTGAAAGTCCAGCTCCTTAGAAGAAGCCACAGGAGGAGTAATCTCTCGTTTAGAAGAAGTGGCTAATTTAAATGAGGAACTAAAATACTGCTTATCGACAACACGAGAGACAAGTACCATGAGATTTAATGGTGGTATTACCGCTTTGATCCCTGGTGCTCAAAGCAATAATCCATAAGTTTTAAAATTCAAGTGCTTGACTGAAACTCTGAAAGCTCAAGTGGATTGTAAAGCACAATTGATAAAAGTAGATCTTTAATTAGACAGTCACTTTATAGGAATTTCTTTTATGAATATTAAGGAGGTTTGAAAAACTATCAGAAGTTGTTTATAAAGAGCATGCAGCTCTGGGTATTTTTTGCTAGGAAATCTTATGAGTAGGAAGAAAAGGTTTATCTTTTTTTAAAAACTAGATATGAGCTAAATGTACGCTATATATGTACAGAATCATCAAATTACTGTCATGGAACATGTGTCCATGCCGTAAAACTGACATTGGGTGGCTGAAAATCCCCACTAACCCAGAGCACCCTGTAATATAGGAAACACAACGTACAATTTGCAATTTTAAGGTTAACGGTGTGTTTTCTTTGCCATTTCTCATCTCAACCTTTTTCTTCACTGAGCCAGTATTTCAGTCGAGTATACTGCTTTAAAGTGCCACTTGAGGCTCCCTGTACCTCTCAGTCACCTGGCATCGCTCAGCCCTCGCCCATCTGCTTGTGGTTCATCGCATGGGGTAAACCTGCCGAAACAATGAGAATTTGCACCCAAACCCAAATTGTGGCAAGTACTCCAAACACAGTCATGTTCCATACAAAAATAGCCCGTTTTATATAGTATATCAGCTTTCACCCTTTTCCATCCCCATTGTATTCTCAGGATTACTTTAAATTACTCACTGTTTCTTAAATTCTTGATGAATGACATTTTATTGTTGGCTAAAGAGAAAAATCATCAGCTGGATTAATTTAAAGGGATTTGGTTGTTTTCTCCCATAGCCAGAAGCAGCTGACTTATGTCCTTAAGAGAAAAAAGATTGTTAAAAATCAGCTGGAGCTATGCTGGAAAAGTCAAAGGTACTGTGCACAAGTGTTTGCATTTTATCTAATGTACAAAATGAAACACTCAAAAAAATTTCAGCTTTTGTTTTCTGCAGGCACTATGCGCTGCTGTTTAAGAAATAGTAATATTTCTTCTGAAGAAAAAGGATGATATTTAATTTACCCAAGATCCAGACTCCCCAGTTTCAGTGCGTACCCCCCCACCCCAAGTCCACTCATGAAAATCTTCCTGTTTGTGAGTATAACTCAAACATTAACTTGAAAGTTATAACCCCAATTTCTGCCATTCCCAAAGCTAATCTGTGGTTGGGAAATATGTATATTACATTCATGCTTTTAATGTACCCCATTTTTTTCTCAGTACACTATGCTATCCCCTAGAAATTTCTTAAATAATAACAGCAGCATTAGAAAATAAAGATAAACCCCACAAGTTTAGCTTTCAATTCGCTATATGTTCAGAACTATGTGTCTGGCAGAGAAATGCACGCCCAAATTAGTAATTGCTCTTCCTTAGTAAGGAAAGGGAGAGAAATAGAAATGCTCCTGTTATCTGCTTCTTATTTTTATTATCCCTCTAACAGTGCATACCAATCATTTTTACTTATCTCAGGTGACATACTTTGTAATAACTATAGTTTTTATCCCATAACAATCAAAATATCTTTTCCTAATTTCTTTGTTTATCAAGTCCCTGGTTTATATTTGCTTAATAATATATCACCTTAATTTCTCCCCTTTCTTGCTATGTACTCATGCAAGAAAGAGAACTATATTTTCTGTAGCTTTCACTCTTTTTTTTTTTCTTTCCCCTCAAATTTTTGGTAAATTACTTCCTGGGAAGTCCCTGGGGTAAACATGTATGCAAAAAGAAATCTCCTTATTGCAATACATTTATAAGCTCCTATACTTTTAGCTTCTTTCAGTGTCTACAATGCACTTGCCAACTGACTTGATGCAGGGTGAGAGTTAACCCATGATAGATTCAAATATATATTGCTAAAGAAATGTTGCAGAAATAAATGGCAGACCATTTCTGGAAATGAACTTCTCAGATTACCTCCAGTGGCATTGTAGTATTAGAAAATAATTCAATTATTTTCACAGCAGGGCTGGCTGTAGCCATCAAAGGTGCGTATCAACCGCAACCGCGTCTATATGCTTTCTTTTTCCTACACTGAATGATTTCGCTTTTTAGCTCATCTTTTACCAGGTACTTACCGGAACTAGCTGCAGATTTCTGCTCTTCTTTCAAACTGTCATTCAATCTGGCAAGCAACATGCTGATTTTTAGCTCAGATTAAATTTACAGCAAACCTTTGGGTTGCAATTACCTCTAGTAGATGTTACACGACAATCATCGCGAGGATCCGTTCTTTCCTAGCCACATCATTTTGGAAGATCACTTTCTTTTATCTCGATTTTACTCAGGGTACCATCTTTTGTATCATCTCCCCTTCTCAGAATCTATCGCCATTTCAACGTATTAGTCAGACAGCACTTTTTTTAATGCTATGTATTTATTAGCAACAGATGGGTCTGTTCTATAGTCTTCACCTAGTTTTACGAAATGGTTATGATTCCTCATCCTTTTCTGTGCAGCCTACTTTATCTCTGAGGTGCGTTACTGCATATAGCACCGGTGGCTCCCACTTGAAGTGATGGTTCCACCTCAGTGAAGCCCAGGAAGCTCTTCCCATTTTTTTGTAGCAGAGTAGTAGAGAAATATTCAAGTGATGTCCCTTATCTGCAGAAACATGGCTCCATTCATTTAGCTTGGATCCTGTTCAGCTTGAAACTTTATAACTGTAGGAAGCTGCAGCCAATACATTTTAACTAGCATGAGCTTATTAGCAGATAATTTTCTTTTTCTTCCTCATTAAAAACAATACCAGCTGCCGCTATTTCTTGATACATGGTCTACTTTCTTTGTAGTAACAGAGAATAAAACTGACTGCAGCAAAAACATTTTCAAAAAGCTTTCATACGCGAAGGACCGCTTCTGTCCCAGGCGTTGGGGCTCCCTGTCACCCACACATCCACCTGCCTCTGCTGCCTCTACGCTTTTACCGCGTGTCCGTAGCAACTGCCCTGACCCAGGGGTTTAGTATCCGCTGAGAGACTGGCAGAGCTGCACAGGTTCTGGCTCTCTAGAGGCTCCATTCTGGATTTTCAACCCTTAGAACTCTACTTCTATATTGGGATTTTTGTAAATTCTGTATATTGGGGAAAAAAGAAAAAAGAAAAAAAAAAGAAAAGAAAAAAGAAAAGAAAAAAGAAAAAACACAACAAAACCCCCACAAAAACCAAAAAAACCCACACACAACAAAATAAAAGCAAAGACCATAAACACCTGTGCAGGCATTTTTTTTCCTCTAATAAAGAAATAAGATGCTCATCAAGTTAAAACTAATGAACAAACACTAGATCTCTGTCTCTCTGCATTCCTGAGCAGCTCTTGCACTCTTCTGCCACTTGATGCGGGAGCACTGACCCACCCTGGGGTTACAGAAAAGGCCGCTCTTTCAAAGACACTTTTTGCTCCATCTTGCTTTCCGCAACTGGAAACAAAAGCAGTCTGCACATAAAAAAACAACATCTGCACTTTGTATATGGAAGAAATAATACCTGTCTTTTTATGTCAGGATAGATTTTTCAGTGACAGAGGTGTAGAAAATGGTATAAGAGCTATACCTTGGGTCCAGTGCACGCTTCCTCTAACTCAGGATTTGGATTTTCAGCTTTTCCAGAGTTAGTGTGTTACAAGATGTTTAAGTCGAAGTTATATATGTTCCAGTAATTCAAAACACCCTTCAGGAAAGAAAAAAAATCTATTTTTTTAAATTGTTACAAGCATGGAAAATCCTGTCCTGAAATGAAGGTTCGGATTACCTGGAAATAGGTCTTGGAATGGAAAACTGTATCTCCAGTCCTAGGAACATAAAGAATTATCTGTTCTCTCCACCACAGAGCAGACATTACCTTCAAACTGAACTAATGCAATTAAAATGGCTACACTTTTAATTGATACTTATGTCATAATAATTATGCATAACAGGGCCACAAAAGTTAATAAATACATTGTAATAGCCCATAGCAATTTCTCATCATGCGTCTGACAGTAGCTAACAGATGCGTCAAGAAATTTCCTTCTGTGTGAAGAGCTTTGCTGTGAAGAGCTGCTGAGTATGTCGTTGCACTATTAATTGCTTTTCTTTCCCTCATTTTGAAAAACCCTACGGGTGTAAAAACTACTGGCTAATGAATTGCAGGTACGACAGGTTGAGGGACTTTCAGATGTTCAGCTGAAGGGCTAGGGAGGAAATAGCTTACACGTATTGATGTTATCTTGGGAAAAAAATTGCCAAAATTGCACGTACAGTGCCTTCAGACTCTGATACAATGGAAAAATCATCCTCCCCATCAGACAGTAGCGGCAGGTATAATTCACGTGTGGAGCGTACACCCTTAGCTCTCCAGAGCCAGTCGAGTTGGTCATAGAAATTACAGGGGAGTTTTACCCCTCGAAGCAAACTGAACACATTAAGTCAGATCTTTTCAGAGGACAGCTAGAGTTTAGCAGACAGATTTCCTCAGGAAAATGTTTACATCTAAGCAGAAGTCTGTGGAGTTCACGGGGGCTCTGCACGCCCCCAAGTACTGGATTGCACCCTGGACAAACAACTGCTCAGAGCCTCACCACAGATGATTTCAGGGCTCGGTCTGCCATAAGCCCAGAGGACATCCAACATTGCGAATTTTGTCACCTTTGATGAAGGAAAACATGAAGCAGGGAGCAATACTATATACTTCTAATTTCAGTAAACGACCACGTGAATGTCACGTGAGCACGGCCGGTATATTTTGCTGTGGTGATTAATGTAGTCCTTTATTACTCCTCAGCAACGAAATTCCCTGTTGGAGTCAATTTAAAAAGTTGGCAGAAACACTTTGTTTCAGCAAAGTAAAAAACATGAATTTTAATTTCAAATAAAAATCAACGTTTTAAAGCAACAGTTTCTAGTGCGGGACAGAACAGACTAGAATTGAGTTCTAGTCTGAACTCCTTCCCCACTCCAGGTGGGATTTGGGGCTACCAGCATGTTTTCCAAAATGTTTCCTTTTGACAGATTTTATTTTCCAGAACCTGTATTTTCTGTATTTTTTACAGAAAAGTCTCAGTCCCACCAGATCGCAGTACTAAGGTTGCGTAATTTATCTGTATTCTACTTCTTAGGCGAAAGGAGTATTATAAATTGAAGTCACAAGCAGCAAAAGTTTGTAAGGCTGAAAGAAAAAGACAGTATGAGAAAAGTGAAAACAGACAACAGTCACCTCTAAAGCTGCAAACGGTATGATCAATTCATAATCTATATCGCAAGGAGATGAAAACACTCAGCATATTTAATACCTGAGTTTTGACTTGTACTAAGTACAGTGTCTGAAGCAATAAAAGAAATTAAGACAAGTATAACTCTCTTGAAAAGCCGCTGAGCTGGAAGTACCATTTCAGATCTCATTGTATTGAGTAAAATAATTGGAATGGCCACAATCATCAAGCCGTCAAGAATTTTCCAGTAGCATTTTAAACAAAGATGAATACATATGTATTTTTTTTTTTTGTTCTTCTGTGTGGTTCATGGTTTTAAAAAATGACACACCCCCTTATACACACACAGCACTGTTAGTGCAGAAACATAAAAACTATTTGTCTTGTACTTTAAAAGCGCGGTAATCAGGCATGAGATTTGCAACACCAGTTGAAGAGAAGGGAAGTTCTCTCACCCGGAACGAGCCCACACCAGAACTTGTTTTCCAGCACACACGAATTTTCTCTTGGAGAGAGGCAGCCCCACGGCGCCCGCAGCACGCAGACGCCCGTCAAGCACATCAGCGCCTTTTGGAGACCGTAGGCATCTAAACGGTAACGGTCCTGCTTGTTAGCCCGCAGCTCTAACCCAAGGCACTCATGGTTTCCCTACGAGCACCTGCCATAAAGTCAGTGGAAGTTCTTCTGTATATAGTGTTATTTTAAATGCACGAGGGATTGGGATGTATGAAGACATCAAAAGACAACATCTTAAAGTAACATCTTACTCCTCCGCTGTGTGAAATTTAGAAGTGAATAGGACTACTGAAGAGAAAAAAAAGTAATCTTTACAAAAGAAAAAAAAAATTATCTGCAAAATCATAGCTTTGGTGTGGATTTTTTTGTTTGGGTTTTGGGAGGTTTGTTTTGGGGGGTTTTGTTTTTTGGTGGGGTTGTTGGGGGGTTGTTTTGGGGTTTAGGGGTTTTATTTGGTAGAGTTTGTTACTCAGGACACACAAACAAGCACCAAATAGGACCTACAGTCCAAGAGTAGGAATTAAAGGCTATGAGTTCTGAATGTTATTTTTTTTTTTTTTTTTTTTTTGGTGGGAGATTGAGACTTAGTTCAGTCTCTGCTTCCCTCTGCTTTTCTTTTTACTGTATTTTTTTAATGCAAATTGCTTCGCCTGGTCATTTCAGTGATGTCTAATTTTTCATCTGTTGAGCATGATCTCACTTTAACACTGTTACTTTTTTAATTAAACTCTTTGGTTTTCATGGTTGAGATCCTTGATCAATTACTCTACATCATGTCTTATGCATGAATGAAATATAGTCCATAAACATGTACTGGCTTATTTATCTTCTTTAGAAAGCTGAAGAGGCACTCTGGAAGTACAAAAGAAATGTCTTGTTTGGCGAGCTTCCTGATGATATTTCACATTTTTCTGAATATTTTAAAAATACTCTATGTTGCTAAATAGCAGGTACAGGCAGAATGAACTATTTTTTTTTTCATTAGTGAATTATCTTTATATGTTTTCCCACTCACAGACAACCATGTATAAATATAAAGAATATTTTCAGGATTATTTTTTGTGAGTGCACATTTAAAGAAAGGGAGAAGAGACATTTAGTATGCCTGTCATTTAGGAAAACCTTGTTATTCCCAATGCAAAATAAGGCTCCTGCTTTGTTTGCTTCCAGTGCAAGACAACACATAACATGTGCGTACTGAAATGTTTTTACAGCTTGAGAATAGACTACTAATTTTAAAATAAAACTTATTTTCCTTTACTGACATACATTGACATGGGTGGTCTTACTAGCAATGTGTGTCTCAGTTTAGTGGTCTCACCACGCAAGTTACGACTTGACGTCAAAGTCTAGTTTCACTAGCCAACTGATGAAGCGTTGTCTCCAGTGCAACTCACTCCAACATGCACGTTTGTATGTGCAAATGGCCCGTATGGTCTTTGAGAATACGGCCTGCAAAGTGGCACTCCAGGAACTGGTAGTCACCCTTGGTTTACTACAATGAGAAATGAAGTTGCAAGTACAGGGTAACAATTTCGGGGTGAGAAAGAGCAGGTAGCGGACCTTAAATTACAATACTCTTGAAAAAAGAGCAAAGATAAATATAGAAAGGAGTAGAAACCTAGTAAGAATGTAGAAAGAACTGGCTCTGAAGGCAATGCTGTTCAAAGTTATCTGGGACCCACCGGTCTGGTTTTAATGTATACCTTATCATGCCAAGGCAGGCTGTGGAAGGAACAAGAGCTTTAGAGGGATTATTCTCCCTTGTCTTACACCACTTCTTTTCTCTAGGCCTTTCTGGTTGGTTTTTTTTCAGGAGATACCATGTACGAGATGTACAATTTTTCACACAGAAAGATAGCATCCCACAGACGAGCAGCCCCAGAAATTTCAACCTCCCTGTGAAAACAAAGCCAAGATTTAGCAGGTTGGGGAGAGGGAAAGGCTGGCAAACACCGTGTGGGCTTCCAAGCCCGCCGCGGCTCTGCCAGCACACCTCGGCACTTCCCCGAATAAACCTTTTCAATCACGCTCTCGTACAGAGCCACCGCGATGAAGGACAGCAAACTGCTGGCAATGCCAATACGGATGTGGGGGCTGGCACAAAAACGCCAGGCTTATTCAGCTGTGGCCTAATTAGTGTTTGCACCTGGATCACCTGCTGAAGAGATTTCTGCGGCAGATTCTTCAGCCCCTGCCGCAAACGCCCACACTTGCAGCCCTCTCAATTACAGGTGAGAGAAACAGTAACGAAAATACACCCTCAAACTTGGCCATTTTTCAGAATTCGGCTGGTAGCAAATATAGCAGGTGCTTGTATCTCATAAATTGCAGTTAATTTGAACACGCAGCTTCACTTTCAAATAGCTATCATCCAGATAGAAGAGGTTTGTTCTGTACATCCACGTTACCAGGCTCCTGGTCAGGCAGAAATAATTCCAGATAAAATTGAGTCTTTTGCAGCTTCTGGGGACACATTACAGCACTAAAGCTTACCGCCTGCCCGTAAAAACGTATTAGCATGCATTGCATAAAACTCAGCCTCTACGTATAATCTGCCTGAAAATGGAAGCAGTTCAACCAGTTTAAGAGGTGGCTTTCCAGTCGGCACTTACTGCGATACCAATATAGCACTCGCTAATAAGCAATTGTTAATCCCTAGCACCAGCGGTAGCTCACCTTGTACCGATCAGTAACGGGAGTCTGATCCCAGCGATGGATTTTGATCAAGGTTTGTAGGAGTTTAAGCTGCATTTAATTATCATCAGAGATTTTTTTTTTTTTTTTTGTACAACTCCTCATAATGCTCATTAGATAAACCACTCTTTCTGCCTGTGGAGTTGTTGTTTTTCTCCAGAACTTTTTCCTCCATTGTCTTCTGGGAATAATTTTCATCACAAGATCACTGAATTTTCTCTAGCTTTGAAGTATAGCTTAGCATGAAACCACAATGAGAATCATATTTCACTCCTATAAAAGTTAGTTCATAGGAAGGCAGCAGAACTGTGAGAATCCCAATTGCGTAAACCAGTCCTTCGCTTTATTAGGGATGTGCTGTTCTCCTACCACAGAAATATCAAAAATCACGACCGCTATCTGCCAGCATCCTGAAATACGCGCGTGGTGTGAAATAACTATAAATACCGTTAAGGCGTCTGATTTTGTGTAAGTTATTGTGAAACTCAATGCGCTGACACATCTAGAAAAATTAATAAATAAAAATGCAAATAACTATCACACAATTCAAAACAAGATCTTTTGCCTAGGCACACTGTGCAATGTCAGTTTGGAGCCAGCATCTGAATCCTCACTTGTCATGACTCACAAATCCATTTTTCTCTCTTTTTATGGATTCTAAGGCCATAAGTAGCTGCAGACATAGTCCAGTCTCACTTCCTGCAGAATACAAACCACTTCCACCAGCAAACAATCACTGACAAGGCATTTGGGGGAAATTAAGTAAACAAAAGCATTTTTCTTTTCCTTAGTCCTATCCTTCAGGCTTTTATAATTCCAGAGGTTCCTCCAAGATCAGCAAAATTAGGCTTTCCAGAGGTTGCAGCTGGGACCAAAGCCTTCCAGAGAAGTTTTCAAACCATCTAATCTCTTTATAGAAAATACAAATCTACATACGCATTTCCAAATATGAATCATCTTCTTCTGGGTTTTCTTATGAATAAAATAAAAGGCATAATCTGGTTCCTTACAAAACAAGATGTGCAAAAATCATTCATTCAGCCTCTCACCTAGAGAGGGCAATTTCAACCGTCTCCTTGGACCTCCTGTTCTGAGGACAATTCTGCATTTGGGAGTTTCCAATACGTTTTCCTGGAGGTATTGACACAAGAACCTGGGGCTGCAATATTACTCGTCCGAGAAGAAAATTGAGGGAAGTTCCCGCCCCACTCCAGTCCTACAAAATACGGAGTTACACCTCAAAGATTTCACTTCCTATATTATCACCAAGACTTCTTCCCAATGCCTGAGACATTTCTTTTCCTCTCTCACACAAGTTATCCTCATGTGAATGAATTTGCAGTATGGCCAATACCCAGAAGGCAAAAGCATTAAGAAGTCTTCCCCTGAGTTATACTTATTGCTTAAAATAATTTGGTTTTTATATATATATATATATGCATAAACACTAGCAGAATGATTATTTAAAAAAAAAAAAAAAATTAAGGTGAATTTAATTGTCAAACTTCTATCTGGCACCAAAATGGGTAGAAATGTCCTCGCTATGAAAACCAAATTAGCCATGAACGTAACTTGCATTTCAGTAAGATGGGTTGCTGGCCCGACTAGAAAGGCAGCATCAAGAACCTCACGAGGAAATGTTTTTCAGATTTAGTTTTTTCAAACAAAAGAAGCTATGTGACAACATCGGTAAGAGTGAAAATTTCTGAGCCTTCATTAAAACCAACGCTTATTGCAATAACTATTTTTCTAAATTCGTAAAGGACAAAAAAATAATTCTGAAAATCTTTAAGTTAAATTGTTCGAGGCATGTACTGGCATCCATTAGTTCCTTACTGGTCCCTTTAGAGAAACCGTTTAAATGCTGTTTGGTACTTCTGACTGCATAAACGTTTCTCTCATGATGACAGTTACTTACAATTATCCTTAATCATGCTTTTTTTGCTTTGTCAAGGTACAAATAATGTTCATTACTTATGTTTTCCAAGCCCTGCAGTTTAACGCACATCCTCATTTATATGGTTGTAAACATATTTGTGAACTGCAGCTTTCATTCCCACAGTTAATAGACTGTAGAATGCAAAAATATAAAGGTCACAATGACCTACAAAAAAATCTTCGGTTTAATTTAAAAGCTTTCTTAACAGTCAGAAGGAAAATGCTGTAACATCTTAAGATCCTTAAGCTTAAGATTCACATAAAACGCAATAAAAGTAAGATACTCATGGGATAAAAAACACATGTACAAATCCAGAAAGTAATGAGAAAGAACATGACTCTATATTTGAAATTTTGATTTTTAAAACGGGGTTTTGATCCTGGGGAGAGCTGAGCTAATGTATTTTTCCTGGTTTTATTTTCTTGTAGCGTGGACTGAACAACTGGAACAAACAAGTAAGAGCAGAAAGCATAACAGCTTTATGTAAATGCCTTGTTGCTGAATGTCTGAGGAAATGGTAATGGCATTTTATGTCCTGCTTCTTTTAAGGAGAAAAAACCCCAAACATATGGTGTATACTTTTTTTTTTCCACTGCTCAGTTTGCAAACACAAATAATGAAGAAAATAATGAAGGTAATAAAGCACAAATTCAGACTCAGAGGAAAAAAACACTTTGTTTCAGTCAGCATTTTCAAGGACAAGATGACAACGTTTATACTTTTGCAGCAGTTGGATTTATACGGCAACTAGGCTGCTGCACCGAAACTGCAACGGAGCTGGAGACTTACTAGTGACTGGCCGGTCCTCTGTTGGACCCGGCACTACGCGAAATTCTCTCCTGCCCTCTTGCTCTTGTGCTGTGGGACATAACTGACAGAGCTTTAAGGAAAATAAAAGACAACAAAAGTGGAAACGGCATGCTAAGGAGTTTGCTGGAGGTGTTTATTTCTGTTGAACTGGCAGAGGAGGGGGAGGACAAGCTTGTGTGCTGGCTGGCTGAGTGTCCCTTCGGGCCGATGACCCTGGGGAAACCAGGGCTCCTCAGTACCCGGAGCTCCCTTTCTGCTTTTGTGTGAGCATTTCAGAATTCAAATCCCGAAAGCAAGAAAAGCAATATCAATAATCCCTTTTCCTTTCCCCTTCTGCTAAGATAGGAGCAGATCAGATCGGCAGTGCTTTCACAGCACTGATTAGCCCTCAGAAGTCTCTTATATCGCCTCTGCAGCTCCCCGAAAGATATCTGTGAACCATCTGTTTTCCCCTCTTATATGTTGTTTATTTTTAGGATTCATTCCTTCATGTATTCCTGTCGCCAGGACAGTTTCATTAATCTAAGAGGGAAAGGATAAGCGGTTTGATTACTTACCTCAAGCAGTAAAAACTCTCACGTGCTCCAAGTTACCGTCAGGTCACTAAAAAAAAAGAAAATAGACGCGGGGTTTCGGCTGCTTTCTTCTTGCTGTACACTGTTCCTCAGCCCAGAAGCTGTGCCACCAGCGACCCAGAGAAATCCAGCTCTGTGTTTCTTTGGAGTTGCTCTGTGCAGGGGACTCATCTGAAACAATAAGCCTAATAACGTGACGGCCTTGCCCTCTTGTTCTCTCTAACCCATGGGGCAGGCTGCTGGGTCCCCTTCCTCAGGATATAACTTGCAGGAGATTTTAGGCTGTTCAAATTTGTGCCAGCAGCTGAAAAGCTTCCAGATAGCCTAGGGAAATTAAGAACAGAAAGTTAAGTGGAATTTCTTCCTTCTCGCGGGTCTTACGCTTCCTATTTCACCTACCTAACCTGAAGATTGCAAAGGCTGTCAAACAGAGCATCCCAAGATAACTGCGTCTACTGAAATCTCCAAGCGTGCCATATAAACTCTTTGGAACAATTTTAATCTTTCCAAATTGTGAATAAAGACCACTGTTAGAAAAATTCTTGTCCTCATATCATCCGATATGTTATTATTTCTGCTAAATATATGGAAAATACCTTAGCATCCTTGCTAGATCACAGCGTGGCCACTCTATAAAAAAAAGCTGATTTTTCCAGTGAAATCTGTTCTGTGCATCTTGGTCATCACTGTGTGTCTGTCCTCTAAAAAAAAAGACCTGTTGTCTTTTAAAGTTACTCCTTTTCATGAAATGACTTTTTTGGCATATGCACCAAAAATATCACATGACTTGGCGCAGTACAGATCTATACCCCTGTTACCTAAATGAAGAACAACTTTTCACGTGTATCCTGCTGCTACCAGGGCTGTTTACATCCCGGCGTTACCGACCGCAGAGGTTTCACAGAGGCAAGTGAAGCCTTGGCAAGGACACCGGTACTCACACCAGCACACCGAGAGTCAATCGCCACCGTACCGTCATGCCCCACCATCCCCTTCACTCCCCGATGGAGGGAAGTAATATCTTGAGTTTTTCATTTTAATCTTCCAACTCCTTGTAATAAATACAAGGTTTACATAAATTAAAAAACCCCCACAAATCTTACTCCAAAGCAACGCTTCAACCCATGAGAAAAAAAACACAGATAAGACTGTGACATCCTACAGAACCCACCTTAAAAGCATTTATATACCATGGCAGCAATGAGACATATCAAATGTTGCAATACATCAGAATAAACGTGTCTGTGTTAGTGTTTAGGAGTGCCAGGGTGTGAGCGCGTCACAACTTCACTGTGGCTCTAGAAGAAAATATTGCTCCTGTTTAAAGGGTTTAAAATGAAACTAATAAGACAATGGACAGTAAGCAAATATAAGTGAACAGGTAGGGAACAAGAACAAGACAACAACGTATTTTAATCAGAAGCGCTCATTGGTGATGCAAGAAATCTTTTCAGGGTGACAGTCTCTGTTAAATAAATGTATTTGCACTTTGAAAGTTTCAACGCAATTCTACATAATAGAAAAAGTTTTCTTTTTCTCCTTCCTGCTGTCTAAAAGCCATCTGCAATAAGTTACTAAATATAACCCTAGGAAAAACAATTAGACCCTGTGTAGACTCATGTAGGTGTATGGAAAAGGTCACACATTTGTGACACTGCAAGTATTTGCCTCCATTCAAAACTTTCTGGCTGGATTCTAGGCAATGGATTTAGCATCAGTGAAGGCTGTTAGCATGTCTTGAAAACACACTGTAATTTGTCTTTGTTCCCTTGCATAAGGATATAATTCTAGGGAAAAAGCTCTCTAAATGGAGAAATGGGCTAAGCATAATTCTAATAACGGGTGTTAAGATTTGTACAATCCGGAGTGGCATAACATAAAAATGCAAATTGAATAAAGGAAAAAAGCCACAGTGTTTTCTCTAATGCAACTCCGTGCTCGCATTTGTAGACAGATACACTCCAGTGAATCTACCATCTCGACTTTACAGCACCTGATGCATCAGCACCTGACTACTAATAGAATTAAAATACTCTCTCCATTTCAAAAAAGGCTACACGAGAGAGACATGTATTTGCTAAAACAATGAAGAATTACTGATCCATTGCAACACAGCTGGTGTCTCCAGAGTCACTGAGCCCTCAGAGTATCCTTCTGAAGAATAGCATCCCAAAGACATTGTCAAGAAGCTCTACACCCATTAATGCATGTGCAATGAGGCCATGGTATTTTCAGATATCAAATCACTTTTTTTTCCCCCTGAATTGAACGGTAACTTTTCATACATCAGGTTCAAACCTGCCAACAACATTTTGCATGAAAAATTAAAAAGGATACATAAGTTTAAAAGGGAGACATATCATTTATTATTTATTACACCTGTGAAGACTGAAATCTTGTACTTTTCTCCATTAATAACAATTTCTTTTAGTACGCCGCCAATACATGATAAAAAAAAATAAAATAAAAAAATTGCAAAGGTAGTAGTCCCTGTGCGGAAGATGCTGAGATTCTGAAATCAAAGCACTCAGTTCAGCAACTACTGCACAGATTTACACACCTAGTGCTGCATGACTTAGCTGGTAAATACTGGCCTTCCTTTTACAGGAAACTCTAAACAATTTACAAAGCTATTGAAAAACTTCTCACAATTTCTGGAATCATATAGAAAGTGGGGCTGAAGTTTCTCAGGAACAGATCTAATTTTGAAAATATATTCACAGGAGGAAAACCTGTCCTGTATTCATCTCTTCTTTGTTTTCTCCCTCCTCTCTCATCAGAATTTAAATCCCATTCAGAACACTACTTTCAACTTGGAATTTATACGTAACTGTGTATGGTAATATCACTCACTGCTACACTTGATGAAAATTAAAGCTGAATGCAATTTTTCACTGAAGTATTCAGATTCAGGTCTGCAGCATTTTTGAATTTGTGTAGAATTTAACTCAACTGACTGATTATGAAGGGCAAACTATACTCCCTTCAAGACACAGAACTTTCAGCACTTTAGCAGCTTTACGATGAAACTTCAAGTCGGGTTTTAATTTAAGAAAAAATATTTTTGTTTTAAATATGCAAATAGGATAAATTATTTTAGAGTTAAACAAAATATTTCCTTGAGCTAGCAGCATTTTATTCTAAAAATTTAATGAAAAAATAATTTTCAGAATGGTTGTAGGTGGTCAGTACAAAAGTTATTTGCCCCATTATTTTTTTTTTCCTGAAACCAAGGAAAAAATAATTAGCATAGTTCTAACTGAACCCTGGTTTTTAGGAAACCAACACTATAATAGCCGTATAACTTTCTTGACCTCTCCTTTGCTAGGTGATAGTGCTCCTTTCATCCCTTTAGGAAAAGGAAAGAGAAGTTGTTGTCCAGAGCTAGTCATTGAGTATGACATTGAAAAAGGACTGAAAGTCTGGATCTGGTGAGAGAGTCCAGCTAGATGTACTGAGGTGGCTTGAGCACGTTTCCAAGCAAAAATAACTAACAAAATGGATAAATAGCTTAAGCGTCAACAAGATCCCATTGAAATCCCAGCACACTTATTGCAGAGAAACACTAAATGACTAGGTAAACATTCATTCATATCTCCCGTTAAGCCTTCAAGATCAGTAAAATAACTCCAATTTTCCCTGCTGCCATCAAAAATTCTAATGAAATATATCTTTGAATTTCCTTTACATTACAAGGTTGTTTTATCTTGGAAGTTCAACTTTGAGGAATAATATTCTACAAGACAGTGTAGCAGATGAGGCATCACTTGTAGATCTGTCATCATTTCATTCAAGTCTCTATTGCCTTCATTATGACAGAGAATTAAAATCAAATCTGAAACCAGCCATAATAATTTTAAAAAATCTTTTCAGATGGAACTTTCTTCCAAAAGATTAAAAAGCAAGAGAAACGTCCAACGAATTCACACCGTATGTTTGTTAAAAAATGCATTCCTGGGACAATAGCCTTTAATACGTGCTTAACCCAGCAAAATGAAGAAGAGCAACAATAATCCACTTTGCAGGTGACAGATGGTGCCATGGGCTATTACATTTTGTGCCTCTGCCAAACGATTTAACGCGGCTTCATTAAGCTATGGGCACGTGTAATTATGAACTTGCCAGGTAAAATCTAAATTCGGAATCTCAATTTCAAAATCAAGTTTGTGAATGTCAAGAAATGTTTAAATTATGCACAACTGGAAGAAGTTAACTAATCACACGCAGTATTTCTTATCTGGTGAGTCCTGAGAATTAGTTAATCTTTGCGCAAAATGGTATTTTTTGAACGTTTACAACACCAATGAACAGCAACCCTCCAAGGGACCATCATGAAGTAAATTGAGTTGGCCAAAAACCAATGGTTTCATTGCCTTTATATCCTGATTATTTTCTTATATTTCCTCTCCACCTCCTACACCAACGCAGATACTGCGAATGAAAGCCAACAAGACTGGCTGGACCGAGTGGTCCCCAAGCATCTTTAACAAGGATGGCTTCAGCGGTACCTTCCACTTCAAGCTTTACCTTTGGGTGTTTCCCTGTCATATGGGACTACTTGAGGAGGAAGATTTGCCTGTATGAATGGAGAGCAAAGCATTGGGTCCCATGCTGCAGCATGCTATCAGAAATAGTCATGTTACTATAGCTCCTCTCCCACTGACATCAGTAGCAGTTTTCACTCAACTTTTGGAGAAGCATGTTTTAGTAGGGCCTGTTGTGATAGGACAAGGGGTAATGTTTTTAAACTAAAAGAAGTTAGATTCAGACTAGATACACGGAAGAAATTCTTTACGATGGGGGTGGTGGAACACTGGCACAGGTTGCCCAGAGAGATGGTAGATGCCCCATCCCTGGAAACATTCAAGGTCAGGTTCAATGGGGCTCTGAGCACCCTGGTCTAGTTGAAGATGTCTCTGCTCAGTGCCAGGGGAGTTGGGCTCGATGACCTTTAAAGGTCCCTTCCAACCCAAACCGCTCTATGATTCTGTGGTTCTACGTTTAGACATGTAGCTGGGTTCAGGTAAAGAGACACTTATTGCACTTAATGTGTAAGGTTAATAAATGTTTTCATAGTTGACTATATATCCAGATAAACTTCTAACCAAGTGGCTTTTCCTACCAGTGACCTGCTGTCAGAGACCTTAGCTGGGAACACAGGGACCAGAGGAGGTAACTCTTGTTTTTTACTGAAAACTGCCTGTGCCTGGAATTCCCTGAATACTGTTTTAAATTCCCTTTTCCCCGCTGCGGTATTGAACCTGGGAAGACCCAGATTAGAGCCAGTTTTTGTTAGACTGCTCTGCATTCATCCAGGTGTTACCATGGACAGACTCGAGCCGGGTTTGTTATTCACACCACGGGGCGGGTAGAGGTTCAGCTGGCACCTGGTTTCTGCATCCACCAGTCCTTGCAGACACCATCAGGCAGGAGACACCAGAGCTCCTCGGTCCTTGGGAAACTTTGGCACGCTACCTGGTTTTCCATCTCTTCAGGCTGCTGTTTTCAAGGAACCATTTCTGCATCCAGACCTACAGGTACACAGAGAAACCACTCAAACACTCACAGGGAAGTGGCCTTTCTAACAATATTACTTTTCTAGAGCCTTGGGGACCAAAAGTTTCGTCATATTCAAAATTAAGATTAAAAACCCTTCTCATCTAATAAAAACAGGAATCTGAACAAATTCAAATTAAGTAAATACAGTGCCTATTTCAACTTCCAAACCAAAGTTTCCAAACTCACTTTATATTGTTTCCCTAAGGAAATTTTTAATCTGAAACATGTTTCATTAATTGGACTTTTTTTTTTTCTTTCCCCAGTCCTCTCTTCCTATATCTTCAGTCACAGAACTCTAAAAATACTCATTTTCTCTTCCTCCTAACCACATTACACAGTAATAGCACTTAAAACATTACCATAAGTCTGAAGTTGATGAAGATTTCTGAAATTTTCCATCATACAGATAAGCTAGATATTTAAAAATCCTTTTAAATCCCCAAATGAAACATAGTGGCAAATATAGATACATTTTTATATACACATCAATCAGAATAATCCATTTCAATAGGCTTTCAGCTTTAAGTCTGTTTTTATTCGCATCTCATATATATCTTTATTCCACATGAAAAATCCGCGCAGTTTTAAGTCTCCAAAATTTCCAGACCAAATGATAAAAGTATTAAATATATATTAAATTATTATTTTAATTTTTTATATTAAAAAAAATAAGAAATCATTGAAAGCAACTTTTCCCTAATGAAATTTTCCTTTTTGGCAAGTTACGTCAGAACAGAAAGTTTCAGCCAAAAGCTGCTGCCCAGCGTGGTTCAGCAGTGCCACGTCCCTGACTCCCAGGATAAAAGCGAGAGCCTAATTTTCACAGCTCGCTCTACCTCAAGGCAGTTTCCAAGCACCCCAAGTTCCACGAAGCTTTAAAATAGCAAGAACATGCAGGAACTAAGCATCGAAGCACAAAGTGCATTGAAAATCCCCGTTCAAAAGCAGCCCAGAAATTAATTCCCCTCCAACCAGCAGCTTGTGTCACAGGCGAGGTCCTCTATAGTCACAGGAAAGACAGCTTTGTGTTTGATCTGCTTCTACAGAGGTCCACGGCTTTTACGATGCTTGATAGCTCATCAAGAAAATGCACTCATCTAACACTCTTCTGAGGAGCTGCTAATGGACACTCCCTCCTTCCGGAACACTTTGTACAACGAACGGTTCTTCTGCTAATGAGTTCACACACAGAGGCAGTTTTACCAATGTAAGGAAAACCGGATGACCTGCAAAAGTATCTACCGTTGTCATCCCTGCTGATTCTGGAAATCCACCAAAATAACTTCACACCACGTAGCAAGACCGCATTTCTGTTTTTACCATTCACAACCGCAACTGGCGTTGCCGAGGCCTCATCCTTCTCCCGCCTCCAGGCAATTGAAGTTCGGCCATTGACGTCAGCTGGGGCGGATTGCGACACAATTTGAAAACGCCTTGCCGGGTGTGGGGAGGCAGGGGGGTGAGCCCTCCGACAATTCCCACTTGCAGTATTAAGTACGGAAAATTCCTCACCTCTTCTGAAACACTGTCAGAGCCTCTCTACCTTTAGTCCATCTGACATGAAAGCAAGCAAATGGAACGCTTAGGTATACATTTATATTTTTGTAAGGGAATAGAGGGTTGGTTTTTCTAAAACTAATGAAAAATGCACTTAACGTGGCACGTAATTATGTCAAGTACACCATGTGAGTTTCTGGTGAGGCTCTAACAGTGAAAACAGAGACTTTGCTTATAATAGGCAAGCTTTTTTTCCCTTTTTTTTTTTTCTTTAAACAAGCATTAGGCATAGGAAAATCGAAGGACTCTTCAATACATCACTCCCGTGTTTATACAGCACTAACCTAACACCTGAAAAGCTCTAATTTCTGTTCACATATTCTTGCTGTCTTCTCTCCAGCACGATTCACTGTCTGAAAACTTCATGAGTACATTACAGACATTTAACCTTAACTTCTATGTATCAGTGATGGTGACCTCAGGGCTCCCAAGAAAACCTCCTGTACCATCGCCGTGCTTTGCGTTGCATTCACCGCAGCCATAGCACCGCGTCTTGGAGCATCATGTGGCTCACAAGAATCCCGCACTAGCGATGCTCAGGCACATCATCGTGCACGGGGCACAAAGCAAAGAGAGAAACAGTCCCAGAGAAGGGGACTGGACAAGTCCCAGACCCAGATCTCCAGACAAGGACCAGTCAGAAGAATATTTCTTTGGTCTGGCTATTAGATTCTTCTCTGGTTGACTTTCTCATACCAGGACAGGGGAGAAAATGGTATAGGTCTAGTCACAGTTGCTTCATTTCTCAGAGCTTTCTTTTCATCTTGAAAATCCATAATGTCTCTTCCTTAAGGAAACTCCCCGGTGGCTCTGTGCCACCGCACAAAGAGCAACTCGAAGCAGCAGAGGCTCGAGTCTGCTGAACCTCGATGAGGCACGCCAGTACCCTATGCAGTACCATAGAGCACCTTTCCAATTCACAGGCTCCATTTTACTCGCGTGCTCACCGAAGCACCTAGTCAATACTTGTATTAGTAAAAATCATTTTTAAAATGCTGGAGTTAATGCCTTCTTTGGGTTACCCCAGGTGTTTTTGCTGTTCCATTTCCCTAATTAAAAAGGGATCTTCTTATCACAGGAACTGGCTCTGTCCAGCAGTGACAAGAGCAACTATGATATTATTTGTTCCAAGATAGAAGGAGCTCTGAGGGGTTGGGTTTTTTTTAATTTTTGTTTTCCTTTGGAAGTGCAAGGACTACACAGCTTTTTCATAATTCTGGACAATTGTATATTTCCTTTTTAATCTTTTCTATACCTACACTTGCTGAAAGTTCAAAACAAAAACTTCAAAATAAGTAAGAGGACAAAGTGGGTTTAGATTGATTCCTGATTAGGAGCAATCAGGAGCTTTAACAGGAATTTTTAACTGGAATTTCTACCTTTTTTTTTTTTTTTTTTTTCCTTCTCTTAAGTACAATGAAATCTGCATCAGATTACGCCCAGGCTTGTGCTTTGCAAGAAAAATAGACAATAATCAAGGCTCTTTGTAATGAACTTTCATTACGTTGCTGGAACATTGCATGTGAAGATGGTAAAAATAAAGCTCTCAAGCATTCAAATACTGAAAGCTTAGAACATGAGCCTTGATCTGAAAGCATGGTCTAAGCTAACGTTGACACGAGTCAAAAGACAAGACTAGTTTTCAGTGGGATTAAGCCTGTCCCTGCTAGAGCTGGCTTCAGCATCCATTTTCACTGAGGGTCCCACGTGTAACCCTCCGTTTACAGGATGGACCCTTGAGCAAGCTGCCCCAGCAAACCAGGGGAAACATGATTTAGATTATCTTCTTCTGACACGCTCCTCCAAGTGCGGCAGGTATTGCGGGCAGCTTCGGAAGATTAGTCTCAGTGTAGGGTGGAACAATAATAAACTCATCCCTACAGACGGTTAATGGCCAAGTCCACGTAATTTTATTGTCTGCACATCACAGTTGCCGAGCAACCTTCCCACTACACAGCCCCGAACATACTTGAAGCAATCAACTTCAACTGAAATGAGTGAAATAGTAAACTACGGGGACATTATTATTGATCTCTAATTAAAACGGACTACATGGAAAATAGTACTGGAGAAGGCTATTAAATTGAGAAACGTAGAAACTAAAGCCAGACCTTTGATGGCATTTAGGTGCTCAGCTCTCAGGTGAAGCTTCCTTCTTCCCACATGGCATCTTGCAGAATTCAAAAGTTTTATTTTTAAAAATAATCTTTTTATATAACTGAAGCATTACCCCACTATCTACACGACCCAGAAGTTAGAAACAAATTCCAAAGGTTCTGCTGTGCTGGTGTGAATGCAGCATTATTATTTCAATCCAATTTCAGTTAACTCCTCTCCTTAGTGAAATTATGCCCTATATATCTATGCAGAATCAGATATCAGTTTGCAGGGGGTTTGGTTTTGCTTTTTGTTTGCTTGTTTGTTTTTTTTTTTCTTCAAACATATTCTTTGACTACGTATAACATTCCTTCTCTATCTTATGGTAAATGAAACAGCATCTCCACTATTTGCATCCTTTTCAATAAAAGCCTTAAATTTTTCGTACACAGTTCTTTACACTTGGTTGCAATATCACTGCTTTACTGAACAGAAGTTTTTGTGGCTGCAGATCCGAGCCTAGTCAGCAAACGTAGATATTAATAACTAGCCCATTTCCCTGCAATTTACCTGGACAATAAGCAGTAATTTTCTAGCGCCTGGGCTAAAAAAAACCAACCCAACATTGTATATATGTAGGCATATATATATATATGCATGTGCAATTTAAGTGGCATGGTCAATAACTAAAAAATCTTGTTGGTTTTCTTTTTCCACCACTGTATTACACGATGCAGCGCATTATATAATCTTTTATCATCTTTCAGTACATGGCATAATTTTTTTCTTCCTCTAAATGCATCGCCAGGCGCTGCCTAGAGGTTTATTAACAATTAAAGCAGCTTTAAGTCCTGCTCGCTCTTCCAACACCTCTCACTGGTAAAAGGCCGCCCCATCACCTGATTTGCCTGTCACGGCTCTGTCCGCAGCACGTTTGCTCAGCGCTGGGGATGGGATTTGCGGTGCCTCATCCCTTGACAAGCTTTTGACTTGAGCTGACTTTGTTTTATTTGTCTCCTCTGCCCTCCCCGCATTGCCCTGCCCCTTCTCTCCCCCCCCCCCCCCCCCCCCACCACCAAATTCACAGCAGTCTAGAAGTGCTGCCCATCAGGTACTTCAACATTATTTCTCCCCTTTTGGAAGGTTACAGCGAAGGAGAAGCGTGCCTGTGCTAGTCTGCTGCGGCCAAGAGGGTACGTCCTGCAAAAAAAATACAGGACTCTCTTCTCTCCTCTAAAGCATCATAGCTATATGAGTACAGGCTCCTGCGCTGGGACAGACCCTGGGTTAATAATGTCATGTCATTTACAAGACAGCTGACAATAACGCAGCTTGCATCCTTGTTTCGATTCAGGATGCGCATACCAGTCCCCCCAGCGACACGCCAATGAATGCTTATGCTCTGCTATTGGAAAACACCCACACCGCTTATTCCAGGAGCCCGTCTACTGTAAGCACGGAGGCAGTGCCACCTTGCGAGGGGATTTGTGCCACCCTTGGGGAACCAGAGGATGCAGACCTAGGTCCTCCTAGGGCAGGGACCGCTGTGGTACCCAGCCTAGACTCCATTTCTAAACACTGACCCTCAGTCATCCACGAGACCTACACACAAATTATTTCCAGGTTGTAAACCACAAAAAGAACAACAACAAAAACCTTTCAAGACAGCCACTAATGTGTTACAGGGGAAGGGCAAGAAGAGATGCAGCGAGACAACCTCCTCCTTTCCAGAGAGATGCCCCAGCCCTGCTAAGAGCCACCCGCCAGCAGACGGCCCGTGGGGGAAGGCAGAAGACATTTCTGCTGGGGTCAAAGCGACTGAGAAGACCACTCCGGGACGTTGTGTGCTTCCCACTCGGGGCGCCTACACGGCAGCCTCCCAAAGTGCTGCCCTGCCGCTGGGATCGGTCGCTGCTCCTCCAGGAGCATCCCTGGGGGATGGGTGGGATTTTGGGGGTAAAAAAAAAAAAAAAAAAAAAAAAAAAGAAGAATTTTAATAAACAAGAGGCAATTTCCTGATAGGCAAAGCAGAAAGTCCTTCTGAGCAGAAGTACAGTCTTCAATTTAGTATGAAAATCCTCCACAGATGTACGGAGATATCACTGTTTTCTTGATATGTAAGAAATTATTAAAAATGTCTGAAATTTTTTTTATGCCAAGATCACTAGTTCTATTCTGCACATTTAGACTCAGTACTCTTTTCCCTCATTTCTCTTATGCTAAGTAACTAGTATATTTTTATTTCATATAATTTTAAAATTAGTTTTGCCTTGTAGAGGTTTTTCCCCCTCAACTGTTACTAACATTTTGAAAAAAAAGATATTTTAAAAGCAGAAATCCAGAGTTGGCAGCATGAAAGAAAAAACAGCTTATGTTAGTTTGTCACGACAGCAAAAATTTCCAGACACTCTACCCAGAACTGAGAAACATAATCCCGATTTAGTCACTTAAATAAAAAAGATATTAACTGTCAGAGGCGCTAAGTGGGACAGCATCATTTCTGGTCTCAACTCACTCCTAGTTTCCCATATCAGCCAAGCTGACTTTCTTCACTGCCTGAATCCCGTCTGGTTCGTTCCTCACAGGAAAGTCACGTTGCATCTTCTCCGAGAAGTGCTCGTGCAAGGATAACAAAAGCCCTCTGCCGAGATGTGTCATGATTTCCTAAGCTCTGTATTTCCATTAGCCGCTGTACTTTAGCTCAGCTGGAGAGATTTTTTTTTTCTAAACTTTTTATATTTTGTCATCTTGAACAACAAAATAAAGAGCTGAGTGACCCAGATGCCTCTTCCGAATGAAATACAGTGTGGGCTGCTGTAACAGCTTGGGTAATAGCAGCTCCTTCACTCTGAAAGTAATTGGTCTTTGGACACAAAACACAGGAAGCCCGGACTTGCCAGGAAAGAGCGAGATGCGGTAGGAATTGCATACAATCTACGGCGGCACGTTAGACCTTTACAAACAGCCTGGAAACATGAGATCTGTAAATAAATCTGCTTGGCCAGATAAGAGGAGGCTATCAGCATCAACCCTGTTCCACAACGTCTTCCGCGCCGCAAAGGTGAACTCTTGTTGCCCCAATTTCTTTGCTTTTGTTGCCTGAAAAGAAGAAACCAAACGTGCCCTGCTGCTGCTCGCTTCCGGCTGTCAGCTGAGGAAGGAAAACACTCGGATGTGGCAAGGCGGCAGCGGTAGGGCCACCCCGCAGCTCTGCGCAGCGGCCAAACCTATTTCTCCTGTTGCCATTAATACATTATATAGGGGGTTTTTTTTAATTGTTTCACGGGACACCTTCGCAAATGTAGCAAAGGTCAGCAGTGGCTTGAACACACCCTTAATTAATGGAAGAGCAGGGATAGGGGCTATTGCTTTGGCTTAGTAAAAGCAATGAGAGGAATGCACACAGCAGTATGGTAAATACAACAAGCTCCCTTTTTATGCATGACGGAAAAATATCTGATGAAATTTCTCTAGTTATCCTATGAGTCCTGTCAGTAAGTTAATTTCTATTGTGGAGGTGTTTACAGATGACAGGAAGGAGAAAAGGGATGTATTATGATGGGTGCGCTGCACTTTTATGCTTTTCCCATTTGCAGACCTCGTCTGGACCTTTTTTCCTTAAATGCAACATCTGCAAAAGCTTTTGCTTACAGGCAACCCCACCGTATTGCAGCTTTGCTATTACACATTGAGCTACTTCATTTTATTTTTTTTTCCTCAGGAGTGGACAATGAGTTTCTATGTTGACATTTATTTAAATATTTACTGTGGATCAAAGCATCATCAAGCAGGGATTTAAAGCCTAAAGTAGTTGCCTGATGATTAATTTAGACTCCTCGCATTGCTGATTAAGGACTCATTTTACTTAAGAAGGATTCTCTGAAGTTAAGTAGATGCAGACCTCCTCAGAGAAAAAAATTTTACATATCTTTATCTAATTAAAATAAGCAAATGGTTTCATTTACTATTTTTAAGAATTTATCTACTCCTTATTTTTACTTAGAGCAAATAAAGCTGTCAGACTGCTCCTCTGTGGTCTCAAGAACATCAGTAAATGAAGCTTCTTCTCCTACATATTGTTAACATTACCTTTTTTTTTTTTATGACATTAAGCACATGAATCCAGTTTTACCTTGCAATATAATTCAAAAAAAAAAAAAAAAAGAAAAAGAAAAAACCATAAATCAAAGCTTCCCTGCTGTGCTAAATTCTTACTGGTTTATTTTTATCTTTTTCACTAGCACATGGTTTGAATTTGAAATTCTTACAGCCAACCAGAAATTTCCCAAGGAAATTATCTTAGCTGGAAAAGTCTGATTTACAAAAATTGTTTACAGAGACAGTACTGATACTGAGAGGAAATAAGACGTTGGTTTTGCCCCAGGAAAAGACCCCAACCTGTTCAAAAGCTGGCGTTGGAGGCAGGCTCACCCTTCCCCGTGGCGTGTGTTTATCGTGGCCCACTGCTCGTGGTCCTCACCGCCCGGCTGCTCTCCCTTCGGTCACCGACCTGGCAGCTCTCTGAACTATCGCCACAGTTTTGCTATGCAAACCAGCCTGACTCCCTAAGACCCTTCAATCTTCTTTTTTCTACCATGGATGTAATGCCTGAGGAAATTTCCTTGCACAATTTTTTTTTTTTTCCATCTCTGAGATGGAAATTTCCTTGCATGAGATTATTTTTTTTTCCCCCCATCTATGAGATCGGTGTTCTCAGTGGGATCTAACAGGTACCCAGGTATTTGTAAAATCAGAGTAGTTAAGTGACTACACACATAGCCACTGCACAAGGAACCCAGCTCTCCTTGTACTGAAAAATTTGGATTTTAAACTGCAGTCTGGCTGGCATCCTAGGCTACAGGTGAAACACAAAGCTGGTTTGATTTCTTTTCTTTTTTGTCAATTCTGCCAATAAATTGAAGTGTCATCTTTGTCAAACCAGTTTATTAGTAGCATAGAGACAAAAATGCTTAGCCAGCTGTTGGAAAAATACCTGCTGCAGAAAAGGAGCACATTTTTGTCCTTATGACTGCAGACTGTAACTCTGTGCTGTGAGCAGGACGTGATGAATGAGAGATTATTGAAACCATGACTGGACAAATAATACCATGAACTCGGAGAGAAGTAGAAACACCACCAAAACCCCCACACAACAATTAAGTGCTTGTTTGATAAACAAGCATTGAATGAGAGAACTGAGCATGGATATTTAAACTTCAAACAGCCAGTAGCATTCCAGGTTTTTTTCCCCATACTGTTATGGTATTATTTCAGAAAACACAGGGCATCTATTTTAAGAAATGAATTTTATTTATGATGTTTTGAAAGCTAAGGAGAAAAAAAGGCAGTTGATTTTAAGTGCAGACAGAAACTCAGAAACAAATCAAGGTGAAGCAACAGAGCTAATAAGAGGGCAAGCCATCAGAGCAGAGTACGACAGAGCGATTTACGCGAGTCCTTGAAGCAGCCCATTGCAACAAGTTTGTGCTGCACAGTCAGCATCATTTGAGGATTTTTCCAGTCAAACTGCTTGGCTAACACAGGTGAACAAAAGCTTACCTTGTAGTCACATACCTCAAGAGCCATGAATTGAACTTCTGTCTACGGATTTTACTAAATCCGGAGATAAAACACGCTCCTAATTCTGATATATCTAACAGAAAAATTCTACCTACTTTCAGGGTGTCAGGCCCTAAAGCACAGTGTCAGAAAATCACTTCCAGTCCTCCGTACATCTATCTCCCCCTTTGCAGAATTGAGAAAAGGTTATGGCTGAGTTTCTGATGCCTGTGGATATCACGTATTTTACTAGTTCCAAAAATTTGGAAAACGGATCTTAAAGACAAGCATTGTATTTGTCTTAAGAAACTCTAAATTCTGCATAGTTTTCTAGCAGTCTTAATTTGTGAGCCCTTAAAAATCACTTTAGTTCACAGAGGAGAGTGATCTTTGTTTTCAGGAAAGAGAAAGTCAAGGAGAGTACCGGTACGAAAAGAACTCCGTACTCCTGAGTCCCAGCCCAGTAGTTTTACCAGTCAGACAAGTTTTTCCCTCTGATCACTGCTTTTTGGAACAAATTAATGCTTCAAAAAGAGTAGCAAGGTATGGTCATCTGTTGAAAAATAACTGCAAAGTATTACCCAGTACATTCAACAGCGTTGGCTGGATTCCAACCTGTGCGATACCCACATATCTAATTTCCATACAATGTGATGACATCCCCACAGCTGCAAATAATATTATAAAACATTCTCACAAACCTTTCCTCAAAATAATTCATTCCAACTCCAAGTCAAATGGATATTATGACTACCAGCACCAGCTCAGGCACATGCTCCTCGGCTTTTCTGGATCAGAATTATCTCAGCGGCTCCTCTAGAGCATTTTATATCCAATTGTAACATATATGCTTGCAAAAAGGACATCTTACCTAGGTGCAGAGGAATTTTCTGTGTGTAAAAACCTCATTCTAAGGTCACATCAACAAACCAACAATCGGTTAAATTATTCTGCAAGTAATCTGGGGCGGGGCGGGGGGGGAAGAGAGAGGAAAAAAGAAAAAAAAAACCACCTACAACCCCACCCCAAACCAAAAAAAAAACCCCACCCAAAAAATATGAACTGCAGTTGGTGGACAGAAAGAAGATTACATATATATATATACACAAACACACACTTGAATCTGTTCTTCACTACAATACTCACTACAAGCTATCGCTCCGCTCCTGCTGTAATTGCTGGATTTACAGCAAGCAGCACAGGAGCTCTTCCCGCTCTCTGCTCTGCGGAGCCCGGCTGGCTGAAGCACAACAAGCTGGCCTCCTTGCTTTTTCACACCATTATCAGAATTACCAGTGCTTCTGCAACCGTCCTTATCGCCATCATTAATCCGTAACGCCAAAAGCCCGGGGATTGATTCCCAGCTTCAGGTGAAGCTCGCAGTTAAAACACAACGTCACGGGTTTTGTACCGTGATTCAATGGATTTTGTCTGGGAATCAGAATAAACGCAAAACACTGAAGTGATGCTTTCTTTCAGAGACTCACTCTTCAGACAAGCTCTACATGCAGAGGGTTTTCATTTATCGTAATGAAAAATGGCAGATCGTTAACGTGTCTCTAAAAACTGAAGGTGCACACTCCAGTAAAGATGTGATGAATTAATGGGCCAGCTACTCACCCTACGATGGCTTCTTTGCCGCTCAGCCAGCAAACCAAATGAAAAGCCCATTTAACCCGCCGGCTGTGCACAGATCCTGCTCTGGGTAGTCTGAAGGGTGCTTCAGTGATCCCCAAACCTGGGCAGTTAGAAACAAAGAGACCTGAAACCAGAAACTGCTCTCATTTCCTCTACAGCAAACGAGCCGAGGACTGGCACTTATATGGAAGATCCTTCATCCATCCCCCTTTTTTTTTTTTTTAAAACCCATTTCAGGCATAGCCAAGAATTTATCCCGCTCGGTTCACTTCAGTCTGATTTGCCTTTTTTTTCTGGAAGCAATATATCACAGAAGGTATTTTACAATTCTCTCATAAAATTGAATCAAACATGCAATGTCCTTTTTCAGGAAGCATAGTCAGAAATATTGTCCATGAAATTAATACAGGAGGAAACATTTTGAAGGCTGTTCTCAATCCCCAGAACTGTTCGTTCATAATAAAAATCTACACTGCTTTCAACAGAAGTTTCAAGTAGTAAATTGGAAATAGAAGATTGAGTCTGGAAGCCTTGGGGAGGGCAGGGCAAGTAGGGGAATACAATAGAAAACCTTTTAAATTTGTTAAATTTCAGACCCATCAGACCGACGCATTACTTGAATGCTTGCCTGCAAATCAGCGGATTATTTTAGCTGTCAGTCACATTAGTCTGTACCGTTCCCATGCGCGCACTGATGTTTCCAATGCCGCAGAGATCCGTGAGCGCAGACAGTTACGTTTTATTCCCGGTTCTACAAGAGCCCTCCTACGCGACGCCACGCAGGATGCGACGCCACGCAGGATGCTCCACCACGCAGGATGCTCCACCACGCAGGATGCTCCACCTGACTCTGCCTCGCTCTTCCCAGCAGCCAAACGCTGCTCCTGACCATCCTTCGGAGGAACCCAGGGAATACCAACCGTTAGCAAAGTCGTCAGAGAAGCACAAATAAATACACGTCTATGGTGCACAAATGGGTCTTTTACATCTCAGAGCAGACGTCGGAGGTGGGTGGGGAGGCTGTTTTCTTCTGATGGGTGAGCGTAAGAGAGAGAGAGAAAATTAAAGTGTATATTGAGTTCACGTCTTCCACGTCTGAGAGTGATTACATAAATATAAATGTTTTTCTGAAGATGCCAACCCATTTAGACACATTTTACAGACCCTGGTTATTTATAAACAGTAGCGCCGAAATACTTGTTGTCAAGATACTAATGCCAAATTTCAGAAAGCTATTATAGGTATTCTGAAACATCTAGCTCGTCCCATTATCTCCAATTTACTTTTATTTCACAACCTGCATAGTTGAATTATTCCCCTATGAAGCATACAGGATTTATTCTGTCTAAGTTTGAAAACATTTGAAAATAAGTTTGAAATGCTCACCGCCTGGCTTGAGTAATTTCCTACTTGCTTCAACTACTGCAGATATTTCATTCTACCAGCCCACAGAGGTACAATTGAACCAAGACTAGCACAGGGCTTGTCGCAATAGTTGGAGAAACTCGGTTTTTGACTTCAGGGACCTTGCGCCAGGACCAGCCCGGGTGCATCCCTGCCTTCCCCATCCTGGGCAGGGGCTACAGCAAGACCCCCGGCGCCTTTGCATCTTCACTGCTGCAGGTTTGGGGGTTTCTTTCCTTTCTTCTTCAGATTCTGCCCTTCATCCTGCTGCGGCAGAGCCGCGATCCCAAATCCGCCGTCGCCTTCTCTGCCCCTCTCAGCTTTCACACCGAAGCGCCGAGACGAACATCAGCAACCTCAAACGCAGAACGCTTCTGCTCTTCTTCTGCAGAGAGGTTAACACCGAGTAGCTGATTCCTGCTCCCAGGAGTGCCTCTCTGGTGTTTTCAGCAACGACCTCTACAATCTTTGCATTAATTTCTCAGTAGTTCTCAGTGTACTGCACTTCAGATTTTATTAGGCCAACACAACTGTTGCGCCCGTTCTTGTCTGCCTGCTTGTCACAAGGGAGAAAACTTTTTCAAGCCAAAGCGTTTGAAGATTAAAAGTCTCAAGACAAGAAGAAATGGCTCTTTTGCTTGTGTTTTTCCACAGTTCTCAAAGCTTTTTTCTTTTTCTCATTAAACCAGACACAGAAACATCTCCATTTTCTCTAGTTTCCAGAGTAATAAAGAACTCTGATCACTGTGTATTTTGCATACATTCTATGTTCAATTTCTCCTCCCTACTTAGTTCAGAGCACTTTTCTATTTTATATTTAATTAAGCAATGTGACTTCATTTATTAAGAACAAATGTTTTCACGTAAAAAAAAAAATATTTAACCATTTAATAACCAAGGAACGAAAAGAAAATATGTAAGATTACATATCTTCTTCAGAGAAAATCTCTTGAATTTCTCCATCTCTGTGCTATAAGAATTTGCCCATTCCAGAGCTCATGTTTTCTCTTTACAGCTGGACTGGCCATCCTAAAGCAGTTTGGTATTGCTGCCTCGTTCCAGACAGTAATTTTTATGTGGGGGTTTTTTACGCTCAGTAGAGGGATACTGTTATTACATGTCCCTTGCTTCTTCCACCTCTTTTCCTGAATCCAGATATTGGACTGAAAAAATTTTACTTACGCTTGGTAATCTAGGTGGTATTCTTTCCTGTAGGGTAATTTCAACATTAGTAAGTTCCAGGGAAGGTCTCATCTGGACACACAACAAGGACTCTTTCTGCATGAGCTTGTAACTTTTCAATACCAACAGCTCTAGCATCTTTTTCTATAACTAGTTTCACCTCATCATCGTAAGTTATGGTTAAAATAAGAATGCTGAAGGATGAAACAGAGAAACATTTAAGATGGAATATAGATATAATTCACAAAGGTCTGAATCACTGCAGTGTTTGGTAGCCATTTCTAAAGTGGTTTTTCCAATAGCAGCTAGTTTTCTGATATTTGTTCAGAATTGAAAATTAAATCACATAAAAATAATAGGTATAGTCCAAATGAGGCCCATTCTGATGAAAATGATTACTGATTTTCCCAAAGCCTAGAACATTCTATTCTTTCTACCATCCTAAATAACCATAGCTTAAGCTGTGATCTGAAGTAAATGTATTTTTAAAAAATAGACAATAAATTAATCCCATGTTATTCCTATTCCCGATACTGTGTATAAAGTAATGCAGTAGTGTATATCAACATTAATTGGATGTGTCCTCCGACAAAATCGCTGTGTATACCACAAGTCTGAACAGTCCTGTAAATACCAGATCTTCTACTGGAGAATTTGCCTTCATACAATTTACAAAGAAAAGTCTCCAGTATTAGTAAAATTATTATGTGATTTTTGAATATTCGTAAATACTTTTGCAACATTTTGCCAGAAATAGTGTTGACCTTGACTTGTCTCTATCAGTCCTCCAATTAATAAAAGGTTTGCAGTTTCTGTAATGTGGTTTTCCAAGAACGTCTAAACAGAATCACGTGTGCCTAATTAATACTTACAATATCAGCAAAATTACAAAAATATGATTTCATTTAGATTGTGCTGAGACAGAAATCTTGTCTCTAATCTTGAAATTATCTATTTCATTCTTAAAAATACCCAGATGCTCACAATTTCTCCCAGGAAAGCATCTCTTTTATTCCTAAAATAAAAATCTGTTAAAAAAATCTGATAAAAATCTGTTCCTGCGGGCAGAACAAATTATAAACCTGCTCTGAACTATTTCTTTCATGGGGGTTTTGCTGCCAAGACACTTTCTTTGTTGAATTCCTTTGGTTTGCTTACAACTATTTTGTCTTACAGTAATAGTAAAAAGAAAGAAGTGGATGAAAATTTTGGTTATAAGCGAAGACAGCTCATCTCAACTCCACTGTACAAGGAGACTAGTCCAGCTACCTTCGTCGGTTGTGGTCCTACTCACTTTGTATTTGTTGTGCAAGTCTCAGAAGTTAAACCTCTTGAACCATCATTTAAAGAATATTAATTAAAAAAAAAAATAGGAAACAACAATATTCATTCAGTTATTTCTGCTGTAACCTATGTTCTTTGTTAGGAATAGGATGGGATTCCAGAAAGAGGAAAGTACATCTTGTTCTTCTTCTGATTATAACAGCATATTTAATTGAATTTCAATCATTTCAAAGTAGATAAAGCCGACCTTTATGCTCAGCACAGTGTGTTTCAAGAGAGACATGAATAAAGATTAGGTGACTACAAGGATTTCTCCATCAGCTGCTCTACAATAACATTTTAAGAAACATAATGCTAATGCCAGTTTCTCATAAACTTGGTTATTGTAATCCAATCTGGTTCACCTCAAAGTTAAGTCTGTTTACTGAAACTTCCTCAAAGTTACAAATTCACCTATTTTGCCATTGCTGATTTTTCCAGGTATACAGAGTGTATTGATGTTTTTATGTAACTTACATTCCCAAAGTAATTTTATTAAGAGTTTTCAGCTTGAAATATGATTACAAGCACAC
Source organism: Balearica regulorum gibbericeps (assembly GCF_011004875.1). NCBI lineage: Eukaryota > Metazoa > Chordata > Aves > Gruiformes > Gruidae > Balearica > Balearica regulorum. The sequence goes on from NC_046188.1 coordinate 65,528,429, forward strand.
TTGCTCTCACTTTGTACTTTTCTATTTCGTAAAATTGTACTTTACAACAAAATTTAATTGCAGGACAGATATTGTAATGCATTAAACAGGTGAAGGGGTTTGTATTTTACTTTCTTAGCATAAGAGTGGCCCAGTAACCTATTTCAAACAGTGCCCACGATAATGCATAGGGAGAAAGCACAAATGATACTTTTTTTAATTTTAAAAAAAAAAAAAAATCTTTTAAGAAAAAGCTGCTGGGTAAGACAGACCGACCCATTCTATGTTTGAGAGAAAAAGCTCTATTTTTATTTGGCTCGCTGTGATCCTAAATCAAAGTGTCAGACTCTTCATTAGAAGCAGAAGACATTTTGAAGTCTACACAGTAAGACAAGTCAATCAGCAGCCTCCTTATTTTTAAGGAAACTGAAACATTTCAGTTATATTATTACTAATGTGTAATGAAATCAATCACCGATCCATACCCAGAACCAACTTCTTGGGCTCCAAAGAGCAGACGCAGAGTGGAGCCCAACATCTCTGCTGCCAGAGCAATCCCACCGCTCTCCATCCTGCCTGCTTTGGATTTATCTGGACCCCCGGCAACAGCCTCCTTCACCTAAAGAAGAAAAACAGGGAAGAGAGAGAGAGAACATACCCCATGACACATACAAACTACAGAGGTGGATCTGCTTTTTGTAAGATGAATTTTCGTCAGAGTTTCCCAGGCTTTTAGCCAGCTATGTCAGAAGAAGCAGTTTCACTGAAAGCTTGAAAGGCACCAGATCAATTTGCCTGTATGTTGTGGGTTTGGGTTTTTGTGGGGTTTTTTGTTGTTGATTGTTGGGGCTTTTGTTTGTTTGAGTTTTTTAATGTTTTTTTCCATTCAGCTATAAACCTCTTCCATTAAACAGAAAAAAATATCACCTGGAGCTGAAGAAAATATCAAAAAAATCAAGTGGAAGGCCAGTTTTAATCAGTATTTCACCATTCATCTTCAACCTTAGAATAATTTAGTAAGATTTTAAAAATAACTAGGCATATTATCAGATTTCAAAAAAAATGAAGCACTTAGATGTTTATGAGAATTTTCCAAATCATTTTTCTGTAACTTTGTATCCTTCTTTTTTTCTTTAAAAAACCAACCGACCAAACAACAACAACAAAAAAGCCAAAAACCCCCTCAGCTACTTTTGACAAAAAGTTTTTTCATTCTTCATGAAACAATTTCAGGAGCAGGCATAGGAAGTCATGATCTAATTCCACTCCTCTACTGGGCTGGGAGGGTGCGCTCAGCTCTATCTGGGTGCCATTTAGATGTATCACCTTAAGAGCAGGTCTGGGTTAATGCATCTTAACCGTTTATAAGCGTCACCAACATCAAATGTATGTAGACCAACCAAACACTGGCATGTAGACACATGAACTAAACCAAAGGCGTCCAAATTTAGTTTTTATTACAGATATACCACGCTCGCTATTATTTTTACCCGCTGCAGGAAAGATCCTGTAAACAGAAAGCTAAAACCAAATTACACCTATGCTTTATATCAAGGGATGTCTCCTGATAGGAATGCCCCCATCCCTCTTAGCTAAAGAGATGGATGGTGACACATTGGAACAAACAGGTTTTGTTAAACAAAGCTGATTTTTTTTCCTTCCAAAATAAGTTTGGTTGATGAAAATTATTTTGCTGAGTTAGTAACCTAAATGGGAGAGTATTTTAGAGAAGAATATTATTTCAACTAATTAATAGTAGTGTAATTAAAGCCATAAAAGAAGTCTGATTCTGAGCTAAGCTAATTTCAAGTAAGGCATTCTAATTTACCTTCAATCACTGGAAATTTCACTGTTCTTATCCTGGAAGAAATAAGCTTGGAAGAAAATCACTTCACTTCCAAGGGTTGTTTTAATCAGTAAAGAATACCCATTCAGCCTTAATTTCAGAGCTTTTCCAATTCACAATTAGTGTTTATTGTGGAGATAAGTGTCTTATGTGTTCATAAATCTAGCCTTGTACAACAATAATTTTCACACTGTAGTAAATGCTGACTGAAATTGTTATTATTACATTCATTAATAAACAGTTAATTGATAGATTAACGAAAGACTGAAGTGGTAAACGTCAAAGTATAATCGAATCAAGGCTATTCTAAAGAAGGTCCCTTGGAAATCTGTTCTGGAAATAGTACTTTCATTATCTTTATGAATCCTATGGAAAAGGATAGAAAGGCAGCGGTTGTAAGCCTCGTAGACGATGCAGAAGTAAGCCAACAGTTATTTCCCAAGAAATCTCATATTGCACAATATGTTAAGCTTTGGTAAAAAATGATGTGGAACACAGTCCAATGCAAATTGGTATCAGCAACCAAGAATATATATCACAGGTAAGCCAAAGAATTCAAAAACTGTAAGAGAAAGAACAGCCAAGTACAAATAAGATGCTAGTACAATGCAAATGGTAGCAAATCCAATCCTTCAATGAGTTCACAGCAGAATATCAAACAAAAAATGGTTATTGACATGATGTATCATTACTGAGACATTCCTGGAGTGCTGCATCTAATAATGGTGTCCAGATTTCTAAAAATTGTTGAATATACAGGAATTGTGCAGTATCTTTTTAGTGCTCAACAGATATGACAAGATATGGTTTATTTTTTAAAAAATGTGTGGTAAATCAAACAAAATAATGTGCCTGACAGCACAGCAAAGTTAGGTTTCATGTACTCCTCAACTCAGTTGTTCTTAGCCGTTTTTCTCTATGGGCAGTGTAACACTTAGACGTCTCTAAGAATTTCAGTTCACCAGGTTTCTTAGGGACCACAGGCTATTAAGGGCTTGATTATGTCAAGTGAGCTTCATGGTTGAATTATTTATGAGTACTGGTCTCCAGAAATTTTGTTGGATATACAAAAAACCCCCACCCCAATACCATCAAAAAAACCCAACCCCAAACCCAAACAGGACTGAGCTGCGCTTGACCAGGCATAAAGTCCTCTGACAATTCTCCTTCGTGTAAGTTACTAATGAATTTTAGTCCTTGGCTGTTAACCACAACAGCACACAGTCAATGCTTGGATTAAAGAGCCAGCTGCAGCAGTGTCCATTATTTTCCAAAGAACAAGCAGCTACAGAGCGATGCGATGCCTTGGTGCCACGTAACCAAGCAAACATTTCTGCAGGAACAGTAGCGCGGGGACAGAAAGCAGCCAAGCTGCTTGACATACTTTCCTTTTACGTAGTGTTGCTTGTACACCTCATCCACTTTTTAAAAAAAATGTATGCATATATATATAGACACACACACATACAGAAAGGAGATGCACACTGCCTTTACGTTAATCTTTTAAAAGCATGAATAATTTAAAAGAATGAATAATTACAAAAGCATTTGGTCTTTTCAAGGGCACAGACGGCAGGGAAAAAAACCAACACACACTACACGGACCAGCTGAAGCACTGAGTGGAAGGCTACACCTAGACAGCATCTCAAGCAGGTAAGGCAAATGCACGACATGTAATGCAGGGGGAGCATGAAGAGCTCCAGCTTAAAGGAAACCAGACTAGGAGAGTTCAAGCTGTTTGGAGACAAAGGCTGGAAGATTAGTGACAGTCAGTCTGGGGCTCCAGGCACCCCAATTGACCGACTTTCAAAGCTGACTGGAAATGAGGGATTATTTACAAATATTTCCTCCAGGCATTTCATGTTTTTAGCTTTAGCCTGAGTTATAGCACATCTCTTCTCACCACTGTTCATTGAGGGGAAAAAAAAAAGAAGTTCAAATGTGCTGACGGGATATTCATGCACCCTTGAACTACAAATGAAGGCGGCCTGTCATTTCCGAAACCTTTATCTTTTCAAGAAGTCACAGGAGCTGGTTTTATTCTCAGTATAATTTGACTGGAAGGGGGTGCTGCTTCCAAATGAAAGGAGGATTGGAAAGACCAGCAGAGGCGAGGAGCTAAATATTAATGAACCTAGAAGTCAAAAACACAGAAAAAAAGATAAAGAACAACAACATAGGAAGGGAAAATAAAAAAAAAAGTGGCCCTACTAAGATAACAAATTTAAGACACAAAGAAGAAACAAACCAAAAATTGTCTCTCTAGATTCTCTCTGAATTTTTGCAGCCTCATAAGTATCCAGCTCATCGGGAGGGATTGAATGTTTACAGGATAAAGATATGAGACAAGATGGCATAGACGTGAGAATCCAAGCAAGCTTCAGGCGAGGCTCACATCACTGAGCGGGTAGGAGGCGGGGGGTAATAAAGAGAGGTAAGTACAAGGGTTACGGAGAGCTGCTGGATGGAAAAGAAACATCTCGGGCCACAGCAGAAGAGGGAGCCAACCCAAGGGTTCAAAGAAAGGCAAAGCATCCTAACAGCACCCTAACAGCATCATCTTGCACCGCCGCGGGTGGAGAGCAGCAGGGGTAGTCAGGACAAGGCCACAGGTAACAGGTGGAAGGAGAAGAGGATAAACGTGGCAGAGGTATGGAGGAGCACGAATGCTGACAGTAAGTTGTAGCAAGGCTATAGGAGGGCCAGAGAGAATATACAGGTTCAGAATCAAATGGACAGAGGAAAAATTTTCTCAGCTTTAAGCAGGAGAAAGGATTTAGTGGTTAAAACACACGCCTGAAAGTCTGGAGCTCTTTATTCTGCTCCCACCTCTGCTGATTATTCGCTCCACGACCCCAGGCGCAGAACTGCTCTGTGCCTCAGGATTTCCACTGCAACAACCAGAACGATTCTGTTGTGAGCAAGGGACCCTTCCGGCTGCCCGGAGCCAACCCCTCCCAGGGCACCGACCGCCCGAGGGACTCTAAGAACAACTATCGCTGTTGAGATTGAGCCTGTTTCAAAATAAATACATAAAATAAATGAAATTTACCTTTGTACAACCAATGAGACAGCTTTATTGTTTTATGATTCAAAAGGTAAAGAGTTCCGGTATTGGACTCCCCGGGTCACCCCACACACCCCAGAATACTGCTGCTCCTGTGGCATTTACTTTGTATGCAAACGTCTCCTCCACCAGCTCATCTAAGTCCAAGAGACAAAAGGGATACAAAAATAATATGGAAGCTTCATGGCTGGAAAAAGATAAAATTAAAAATTGAGATATTCATACCAAAGAGATATTGAGGGTTTTTGATGGAGAATGTTACCTTCCTTTGCAGTCTTAAAACAGAAGCTGAGATCCAGATATTCAGGACAAATCATTGCAGGAAAAAAAACAAAACAAAAAAACCCCCAAAACCCCACAGTAACCTCTAAATTACCTGAATGAGTCACGTACGTCAGCTCTTTTTCAAAGAGAGTGCTTTATGGAATTATACCTAGTTTTGCAGTAAAGCTCTAAGAGAATTATTTTACTTATGCTTCACTTAATAATAGGAAAAAAGCCCTTCACATCACAAATTAAAAAGGAAGCTATTCATATTGGAAACTCCATACAAAGATCCATAATCCTTCTGTTTTCATATAACATATAGAAATAAGCAGAGAGGAAGATTGTATAAGCTTTTAAAATAATCATAATCTATAGAACAGGACACGATAGCTTCTACATCATTCTGGAAGGCAGGGAAACTATCTTGTCTGATCCTGATAAGAAATTCAATCTTCTGCCATCACAGAATCCAATTGCTTTGGCTGGCTTTGACTATCGGTAAAGATTGAAAATTCAATTCTTCCCCTATATTGGGGCCAGATTGATTAGGGGTTGTTCATATTCATTAGCTGTGACAGCTGGCAGCTAGTTATAAACAACAACAAAAAATTCCATCTTCTCCCCATACTGGCCTTACACAGAAAGCCTACTGTGGAAAAAATTGTGTGGGTGCAGGGGGAGGGAGAAGAGGCTACCTCCTTCACTCTTCTAGGTACTCTCTGAAGTCGGAGGACTTAATAGGGGATTATTTTTTGCTTAGAATTTCTTATCATCTCATGCCTTTTCTTCTCATGTCCTAAGTTAATTAAAGCCTTAAAGGAAAAAGGAGTGGAGAAAAAAATAATTAGGAAGGCAGGCCCTTTCTCACCGTATACCATAAGTATTTTCACCAACACTCGCAGATCAGAACACAACATGGAACTCAGAGACAGTTTTATCATCTCTGTCATTTTACCCTCCTTTTTGTTTCCCTGTGCCAAAATTGAATTACAAAGGAACAGACACATTAGCTAAGTCAAACTCTTCCCACAAGCAATATTCCACTGAGCTGAGTCACCACAGCGTGGTGACGCATGTTGCTTGTACACATTCCTCTGCATTTGTTAGTCTTGGTTCATCCTTGGATGTACCTTTTTCAGAGGCACTCTTACACATTTTCTCCCTTTTCCGTGAAAACTAAAATACGACCGGAACTCCTGCTGCAAACGCTATTGGCCAGCAGAGATAGAAGAGCACTTGATCTAAGCTATACAGTTCAGATAAACGCATGCCAGGCATCTCAAATTAAAATCTTTCAGGCCAAAGTTAATTTTACACCCCAGCTCCCCAAACTCATTATGCTATACCAGCAAAATTACAATAATGCAGAAAATAAGCCACAATAGCCCTCTTGAAACTGGGATGGGCAGAGATAGTTCTCTCTCCATTTACTCAAGGCAGGCATACAGAGTCAATAATACACCTACACCTGCCACGTAATTTGAAGCTGCGGTACAAAACCATTAAGGCCCACTGAGATCAAAATAGTGACATCCCAGGCTCTTATGTACATATTTACCACAGTTTGCTTTTTTACAAATTATCTTAAAAATTCCAATAGACACAGAAACTTGATTAAATGGGGAGTATTGGAGGAAGCCATAGTATATTTTGTTATGCTGATTGATAGATGGAGAAAACTGTTTTCCAATCTCTCTTTTTTTTTTTTTAATTCAACCTCAGACATGCAAAATTTTGTTTTTTCCAACCATATCCGATATTACCTCCCTTGCAGATCTTGTCTCATTCATACGCACAATCTGTCAAAGAATGACAATATTGGTACACTGCAAAACTTATGCAAAGCACGAGGAGAACTGCAGGAGTGCAAAGGAAAATGAGTCAAATGAGTCCAATCTCACCTCTTCCAACACGATTAGAAAGCAGAATGTTTGTCAGTCTCAGATTTTGTGGTTTGCAAAACCATGCCAGAAAATATGCTTATGCATCTAGGGTTTTTTATAAGCTTATCTGAAAGACAGCTTTCTTCACTTAGTTTCCTACAGCTCTACCGATTTTAGAAACAAAATATGTGTGCCTTCATTGATTTAGACAAATGATACTATAGTTCCCAGGGTATTCATCACAGCAGCATCTTCAAACTCAAATACTTTATTTTCACAAATAACCGAGTTCAACATCACTACTCACATCACTACTCCAATTCAGCCCTTTGAGAAATCTTGCCTTATTTCAAGAAAACTCATACCAAAAAAAAAAAAAGAGAAAGAAGTCATTCTTTTAGATTAAACAAGATAGCATATTCAGGCAAAAATTAATGATACAGATCTGATGATCTACAGAAAAACCACAGTAGCTCAGAACTAATCCTCCTTTTTTCAGATGTGACAGGTTGTTTTCATCCCACACCATTTATTACAAAAGTAAGGTTTCCAACCCCGTCTCTGGTGCAGCTACACACCGAACGCATTTCCGGGGATATCTGGTATTTACAGAGAATTGCCTTAAGTGTCCTACAAAGGTGCCAGTTCAAGAGTGCACGAAGGACCTACGTATATTATACCCTCACCCACCCACACAAACGCGTGCCTCTACAACGTCAATACGACTTGTTCTGAACCTAAGGCTTTCCTCCTAGGAAGGCCATTATTTCTATTTCACTTCCCCCCTGCCCCGCCTCTAAAACAAGGTTCAAAAATGTTCATATCACAGTCAGGTTTGATCAGTTTAATTAGAATTTTAGGTAGTAGCCATCATACCGGTAATTGTAGCAAGAAAAGGGGAGCTGTGGATTTCTGGGGGAAATTAGAGATTCTTTCACCTAAACGTAAGAGCGGGTTTCTGAACATCATTGCAGACCTCTCAAAAGTAGTTCCTGCTGTTGGGAAGTGGTTTACGTGCCAGACACACTGCTGAGTCTTGCTAAAAAAAAAGGTAAAAAACTATTTGTACAACTACGTGGGATTGGTATAGGCACAGCCTTCTTGTTTCCCATTTAATTTCTTCCTTTCCCACCATGCCTTAGGGAGAAGCAGCCAGGCGATCAATCGGACCTACTTCTGGTAGTGTGACAGTAGCCAACAGGTTGACAGTGCTCTACGATCAAAATATTTTACACCCACTTCGCTTCTGAAGGTATCCAAACGCAGCGATGGCTCAGGGCACAGGAGAGTTGGGCTGCAATTGTTCTTTCCGCTTTGAATAATGCGCGTGAATAAATATCCCCTCTTCTCTATTATCCTTTCAAATACTAAAATCCTGTTACCTATTCTTCTGAAGAATAAGGTCAGACCAGAAGCCACTAAGCTTGCCGCAGTAGGTATAGAAAGCCATTCTACATAGAACAGCTACATTGCTGCGTAAATTAGCCATGAAATCCTTGTAGAGCGTGAATAATCAACAAGAAGCGAAGCACCTTCATTTTTTTCTCCCAAGTTATTCATATTTATCAAAAACTAGACTTTACATCGCAACCAAAAAAGAATGTCTGTACAATGAATGGAATAATATTTGAAAAAAAGGCAGTCACTTTAACTTTACCAACACCCACGATGTTATGCTGTTTCAAAAAAGATAGGCAGGACACATAGACTCTACTATTAATCAAAATTTTTCCTGTAACCTGGGCTGATAAATCCCTGACAAGGTCATATTTAAAGGAAGTTTTATTGATAGGAAAAATTGTCTGCATCTCCAATATGTGCATAAACAGACTAGTAATTGAAAGAGCGAGCAATGGCTGTGATATCAAGAAATCCCAGGATATTATTTACGAAACGGACAGCTGTGCAACTGCAACTACAGCAATCTCAGTTGCTGCAGTTTTCAGGCATGCCCACACAAACATTAATTTCATGATTAGCCCACCCAAATCCAACCACATAGCTCCTCACGCAGACTGGCTTCTTCCCAGAAATAACTCTTTTCTTAACACAGAGTTTTCTCAATTTACGCCTTTCGAGCACAGGCTATCTCAGAAATAAGGGGTATTAGATATCCTGAATCCCAGCAAAACACACCAATCCTAGAACTTCACCCAATGTTTTCTGCAGCATGCTATAATTCCTGACTGAATGAAAGCACGCCTTTATCTAAGTGCCTCAGATCTTGATTTCAAAATTAAGAGAACTGGGGAGCTTGTGATTCCAGCAGTCTCCATATAAGCCATGGTTTATACTAAATCCATCAGTGTTTCCTTAGATGATCTTCCGAGATGGAAACCAGTTGTGGTGTTCGCACAGGGATCAGTAAATTTGGGAGTACACATACAACGCAAAACTCATTTCTTTGCGTGCATTTCAGTATTTTCATTTGATCAACATTTCTGAGAAACCAAATAAGACCTTATTTAACAGCTATTATTTCTCTATACAGTATACTTCTGCACCTCATCCCATCAGTTGTCTTCTATTCTTGTTATTTAGCAAAACCCTGTCATTGTAATTGAATGCACCAAAATTCCCAGGCAGTCGGTATAAGCTAATCCAAATGCAACAGGAACAGCGTCCCGTATCCGCAGGCAAGATTTGGTTAGGCGCCTGGCCTCTTTCAGACATGACCCATATAAAAATACAGGAGAAGATGCTGGAAAATTGTGTGTTCTTTCTGAGGCAAGCCAGAGAGTAATGTGCTGCAGCCTGTTTCAAAATCTTTTTATGGCTGTGATACCTCTGGGTCAGGGTCTGTTTTTGTAGAGCAAAGCAGATTTTGACAGAACTGTATCTCTTTGTGGCTGTAATAGAGTAATGTATCAAATTGGTGAACAAGACAAAATAGGAGGATGCCATTTTTCCCAAGTTCACTGAAAACCGTAGGGATGAGTCATTACACAAATGAAAAGCGCAGAACTAAAGAACTCAAATAGGGCAAAAATACTCTAATGTAACCTTGAAGCATCCTCCACTGGAATATACGCTGTTTTACAACAGAGGAACACACAAAGAGAAGCTTTAAATACGAAGCGTGACCTGACTCGCTATTAGATGTAACTGAATTTCTCATTTGTTCGGTAATAAACAGTTTGGTGATTACCATTTCATTTCCATGTAGGAGTCATTTGCAAACTTCGGAAGGTCAGAAAGATGTTTCCCAAAAACACAGTGGCAAAATAAGGGATTTTGTGGTCTGTAAGAATAAAGCAAATAAAATATAAGGAAGACTGGGGACCTGGCTAGGGTCATGAATATTTTCACAAGCCTGCAGAAAACAGAGGAGTGACTTGCTGTGATGTTTTGCCAATGGACTCTAGCCTATGTTATTATTCATTTTCAAAATCTCTTGACTTCCAAGAAAGTGCAGTGGCATTTCATTATACCTGAATTTGCATGACTAAGCAGCCCTCAGTACTTTTTTTTTTTTTTTAAAAAAAGCCCCAAACAATAGAATTTTGATTTCAGGTAGGCTCCAAGAAAGTATTGATCTGTTTCTATTATCCTGAAGAATAATTAAAAATCCCTGATAACCTCCACGTGGAGGGCAATGTGCGCTTAATAGAAATTTTCTGCAGCTGATAATATGCACATTCCTACTACTTTTCAAAACACATATGAAATGTTTTCCAGAGAAAGCTTGCTAAAATGTCCTAGGTAGGTAAATGCACATGACCTGAGAAGTAGTATTCTCCTGTAGGAAAGGACACGTGGATCACATCAACCCAGCTTCATTAAATAGCTGATATTTCTATAATACCTAATTTTATACAAGCATACATCTAAGTGTTTACTATAAAAAACACATTACACCTCACCCTTGTAAAGCATTACTTTATACACCACCTAATGTGAGATTGCACCAGGGACAGAAAGACAACCCAGAAAGCCCAGGGAGCTGGTAATGGAAGAAGTCGACATACAAAGCATAAGGATATCACAAATTTAAGAGCCCTTCCAGTGAGCTTTTTGCTAATGCCTCACAGTTAAGCTCCAGGGCTCTAGTATCATTTATTTTCTTGCCTTGAGTAGGGGAATTAGAGCACTGCAAACACGAGGAATGAATGTTTATCTCTGCTGTGATTCACTGCTGAATCAAAGCTCTCTGCAAAGCAGCCTGAAGAAGCGAGTTTAGCTCGTAACACGAATCGGGAGATACAAGCTGCCACTGTTTATAAAAGGTTTACACACACAAATATATCGGAATTTGAGCTACAAAACCTGGTTATGGCAGTATTTTGGAATAAGGCTTCTACTGCGTTATCCAGAATCCAGGTTATATGTTGCACATTCGCTACTGTCTGTATTACCCACTTGCATTGTTAAATAACACGAAGCTTCACACGGACTCCGGAAAAACCCCTTAAAACAGCTATTAAAGTGCTAGACAAAAGAATGCCAGAAAAGAGCAATGGCTCAGTGGAATCATTTGTGCGTGCGCTCTCATTCAGGGGCCAGGGAGAGTAACACTACTCCAAACTCCCCACTCTGCTGCTGCCTTACAGTGGCTTTGGGGGGGGTGCGTGGGTCACGTCGTATTATTTTCTGTAGGGAAGCTTGCGAACATGGACTGCTGGGAAGAACTGAGATGCCTGGCACTCCAAATTTCCAAACAGCACTCTGCTATAGAGCATGGTTATATTTCCCTTCTCTACAGCTCATGTGTACCACACGTAATGCAGTTATTCAAATTATTTTTTCATTATTTCATCAGATAAAAATAGCTCATCATGTCCCAGCCAGCTGGGTACTAAACCTAACTAGAAATAAAAAAGTTTCAGAGAAGGAATTCCACTTATTTTTTGGAATATTTCCAAGTCTTGTCATATATATATATATATATATATATATGAACAGCATCTGCCCGTCTGCTTGACAGCTGTTACCATATGACAGATATTGCAGCACAGCACTCCTATCCTGAAGAGAAATGTGTACAAGCATTTCATGAAATCATCACAACAAGATCAATGTTTAGGATGAGAATTTTCCAATGCCTTTCCTCTGTTTAATATCCCAAATGAGTACAAGTAGATGCGTTACATTTTATAACTTTACAGCTACAAAAACAGACTCTGAATGATAGTCCTTCCCCCATCTGGGAAAACAAAAAACTGTATTACTTCTTCTCGGCTCTGATAGCGATACTGGTACAGCTACGAAACAAATGCTGAATACTGTTCCCACTGAGATTAATGGGTTTTGCCAAGATAATGCAGATTACACAGCAGTGCGAGGCACTAAGGCTGGGGAAGCAAAATGCTATCTAAGTGGAATTCCTGGAAAGCAACGTTCCAGTTTGTCCTTTCTGGATCCTCCTCTTTGAACCTGCTCCTCTGACTCGGTGAAGGTTTTGCTCTTGAACCGTACAGGAGAAGCAAGAATATTCCTTCCCTGTTTGCACGCACGGGACTCATCTCTGTTGAAATCAAACAAGCTTTCTGAAGGCCTCATTGTCCATACGCAGCATCTGCTTCCAGCCTGCCCTCTGAAGCGGCCCTAGCCCAGACAAACTTGTTACATCCTTCCCTGATCGATCAACAAAGTTCGTGTCCAGAAGTTCTATCCTGAGTCTGAGGTTTCAAAGAAATCTCTCCTCCCACAGCTAAGAAAAAGCAATGCAATTTGCAAATGGCTTTAAAAGATATTTAACTGTAGCTATTAAGGTATTACATAGTTATTTTAGCGTACACAGCCACCCCAAACCAGAGCCCAGCTTGTTGTGCGCTACAGGACCAAAGCCACTCTCGACATTCCTGTCTTATTCCCCTCTTCTCTCTAGAACAGGCAGAGACAGGAGCTCCCTTGGCAGAGAAATGAGGTTCAAACACCATAAACCAAATTCATGCCGAGGTTCCTCCCCACCTTAGCTACTATTCAATTGCAGAGTCAGTTCAAAATCCACAGGACCTAAGTTTTCCGTATTAAGATTCTTCATGCATATAAAAGCTCTGCCTAAAGCATTTTCGAGAGCCACTCAAGCTCTGACAGCGCCCATCAGTAAGTGCTGGGTTTCTAAATTCAGCTTTGGCAAAACTGGGCTCTCTGGCACCCACTGCCTTTGCGGGACCCACGTTTGGCACCCGAACTGCAAGTGTGTTTGGTGGCCGAGGTGCCAGAGCAAGAGATGGCAGCAGTGCTGCTCTGTCTTGTCATCCCTCTTACTGCCAGCGTTAAACCAGCGGCAGAAGATACGGCAGATGACCTCAGTTCCACCCTTCGTCTTACTCAAGCTGCCGCAGGGAATGTTTAAACCTTCAGATACAGGACAGTCTGAGGTAGGAAAGGCAAAAGTATCAATCTCTTCTACCGAAGCTAAACTGCTTCACAGCGATGAATAAATATTCATTCAGCCAAGAAAAGGAGAAAAAGGATTCATAGACCACTGGCTTGGGTATCCGATTATTCGCCAGAGAAACCCAGCTTTCCGTGCTGCTCTGCTGAATGCTTAATGTACAGAAAGCATGGAACAGCACAGACATGGGGATGGACGTCTCCTTATCTCCCAGCTAACCACCAGAGTCACCGGGCTTTAGAGTCACGCTGGCTCAATTTGCTACACCAACAAACATCTAACCCTCCTGCACAAAGGGAATCAGGTTAAGGAGACTGAAGCTCTTTCTACCTATAAGGGTTTATCGATGCTTCAGAGTATAACATCTCTATGTCCAAAGCAAAAAAATTTCAAAACAAAAGCAAAGCAGGCAGAAACACCCCCAGACAAACTGAACGAGTGAGCTCGTTTATGAAAACTTGACGTATCTGGTCACAGTGCAAATTAGCAGAGAAGTATCTAATTATTTTTACTACCCCAAATTAAAAACCAATGTTATCTGCAACTCTGACAAGTGATTAGTTATTACCATAATATTTATAAGCAATGGATGACACAGACCCTGACATAATTTTTTTTTGTGAAGCAGCATATAGAAATAAGAGTTTCCTACAAATCTCCAAAAATAGCCCCTACAAATCTCAAGTTAGCAGCAATATAAATACATGCCACCTGCTAGAAAACCCCTCTTGCAGTAACGAACCACTAGCCATATAGTCACAGCAAGAATAGCCCCATTTCCTAACTAGGCTAATGAGAAAAAAAAAAAGAGAGAAAGATCTTTGTTTATGCTATAACCAGAAGCCATTGTAATTAATTTCCTAGGGCTAGCTGAATGCAAAAAAATGCTGCTATAATGAACGTGCACTGGCTTTGTCAGATGGTCAAAGTTATTTCTGGTTTGGTGGTGGAATTTGGTAGGTTGGGTCCCCAAGGACTTACTCAGAAAAATAGTAATTTGGGGATGATCTCTAGCGATGCATACAATGAAAATTAAGTTCTACCACAAAAAAGTTTTGCCACTGGGCAGATTGCTGAGTAAAAAGCTGGAGTTGCATTACTTCCCGTTATCTGCATTTGCAAGCTGTTCACAAACAGCGAGCCGAATGATAGGAGATTTTCCATAAATATTCACTTCATGTTTACTGAAAAAACTATAGTAGTTTGCTATCCAAATTTATAGTAACTATTTTCTCTAGAAGTAACATTTTCGATAGGAAACACAAGCATAGTAAAAGCTTTTTTGGGTAGAAAATAGCAGAACCCATGCCAAACCATCAGCTTTGTGCACAGACCAGAAAATGCTCCAGTGCACTGGAATTCATATTTTATCAAGTCAGTCAACACATTTCCAATAAATGTCATTTTCCTGCCCCCTTTTGGCATACTTAAGCAAGCTAGGACAAAACAAGCAATATAATACCAGTGAAATAGAACTAATAAACTAGAAATTATGTGCTTTTTTTTCTTGCAGTATATCTCCAGGGTATCAGAAATTCAGCTGTGGCGACTAAGAACTCAAACCCATTAGAGCTGTGTTTGTCTCCGCTGTTACGTGGCGCAGACTGCAATAGATAGTTCAGTGAGGAAAGCAATTTGGAGGGACACGGTGAAAGGACTCCTCCTCCCATATGTATTAAAGAACAACTTCCATCATCAACCAGTTCATCGGGCCACTTGCTTTAAGCATATGGTAGCTGGTAAGTAGTTCGCAGCAGCACTTCAGAAGAGCTACAGTAAGCAGGTTGTTACAATTCAGTCCTTTTTTGCACCAATAACCATACAAAATTTCTCAGGCTCTGGGATTTACAGAGAGAGGTTGGATCCTCAGCTATTAGCGAGCATCGTAGCTTCATTCAGATCAATGATGCATTAAGCGTGAAAGTCATTTACACTAGCCAAGGATCTAGTCTACAATGCCTGGCTCATGGCCACCGAACAGTTTACAACACTTTGGGTGAACTCATAAAGCATTGCCCAGTAACGAAAAAGAAATTCACTGTTGCCCTTGAAACCTGTTGGTTGCATAGGAATTTTGCTTTGAGATTAATATATAAACCCAAAATTGGAAGGACAACTGTGACAGGGATCACTGGTGCATAAGATCAACTGAAATAAAAGAACTGAGACCATTATTTTTACGACATGCCCCACATGCCTCACTCAAAGCCTGGTTTTAAAGATTAAATGGCCAATACCTAGTGTCCAGAGGAACGTAAGGCCTCCAAGAGCAGAGGACAGAACGGCAGGAATTCGGAAGTTGTACTTGCTTCCTGAGAGAAGCGGCACCCATAGCAATGCTGCAGGTGTGTAGAAAGTATTGTAAGTAACTATAAGCTAAATCTCAACTTTGTAGTCAGGTTAAAAGTAA
Source organism: Balearica regulorum gibbericeps (assembly GCF_011004875.1). Lineage (NCBI taxonomy): Eukaryota > Metazoa > Chordata > Aves > Gruiformes > Gruidae > Balearica > Balearica regulorum. Next base: position 65,544,222 of record NC_046188.1, read on the forward strand.
GGTAAGTGGTTTAATAATTGCCTTTCCCTTACAGTCTACTAACATTTCCTTCCTATGTTTTCACATATATATTTTTAATATGCATGTATGCGTATTAAAAATGCGTGTGTATGCGTGCAAAAACTCAAGCAGCATCCAGCACGTGAAGTTGTTATGCACCATAGCGAGCAGGGTACTCTTGTTTAATCAAGAGAACATCTGTTGTCCAGTCAAATCAATGGAGAAATGGAAGATATATAGTTAATTTTATCATTCCAGTCACTCACTACAAGCAAAAAGGTAGCGACAAAAGTTGAGAGAGTTGATAGATTCCTTTAATCAGCCCATACTCCACAAAACACCTGGACCACGAGCGGTGTGGAGCAGGGTACAAAGCTGACTTGACAGAAAAGGTCATGCGGGCCCTGAACACACAGATAAATTGAGAAGGGATATTAGTTCATTACCCTCAGCACCCGTAAGGCCAAAGGCTTTAGTCTTTCACACAGTTGCTTCTGCACCGAAGCCGGTAACGTGCATTTGCTAAACTGCATCTCCGACGGAGGCGGTCAGTGTCGATTTAAAACAGCAGTGAGGTTACAGAAAGACTACCCTGGTAATTAGCTCCAGTGGTTGATTACCACATCACAATGGAGAAGGGAAAAAAACCAAACCAACCCAAAACAAAAATTAAAAAAAAAAAAAAAAATCAGATTCCAACACAAACTTGTCAGGTTTTGGCTTCCAGTTGCTGGGTACCACCAGACTGAAGAGCTTTGGTGGTCAGTGTGTGGGTTGTGGGGTTTTTATTGTTCTTCCTCCTGTTAGATTTATACGTATTCTGTCATTTCCCACTTCCTCCTTCCTTTCTTCTTTGACTTTAAAGTACTAAATAGCCCGATCCTTCTCTTACTACAACCAATTTTCATCTGCCTTCAAGAGTGTCAGTCCTTTTTTTGCCTTTTAGATCATCAATTTCCTGTCACAATGAGAGAACTCCATGCCATATACCTGTACCACCATCCTCGCTAGCACTGTAAAGAGACTCCTGTCGCTTCCTTGCTCCGATTTACTCCTCTCTTATTCATCCCCCTGCAGAGCATCCCACCTCGTTTGGTTACGGCAGCGTATATTTTGTTGTTTGTGTACTGTTACCCCCAGATCCTTTTAGTTGCTGCCTTCCAGAGTAATTTCTCATTTGAAGTAAGCTCACACTCCTTAATTCTATAGGAATCGCTTTACATTTGGTGTATTTAAAGCTTATTTCTTTTTCAATGAACCTCTATTTATCATTCTTTCAACCGTTGATTTATCTGAACGTTTTCTCCATATTGATTTTATAGTTACTGTTGCAAAAATGGTATAGCTGAGCCGTTGTAAACTTAATAGGATGATTCCATATAATTTATCCTAGAGTCCTTGGGACTGCTAACATCCATCAGACCAGGAGCTTATAGCACTTCTGGAAGAGAAAGGCCATTCTGGCATGCCCACAAATTTACTGGGGTGGAAGTTTGGAGGGGGCAAAAAATGAAAAAAAAAAAAAAAAAAAAAAAAAAAAGTAGCAATCACAAACTTTCTCAAGTAAGAAAGCACTTGATCTTTGCTGTAAAGTAAAGTAACGGCAAGAGAGTTCTCTAATGTACAGTCAGGAAAGGCACACGAAAAAGGAAGAAGGCACACAAACCAGGAGAGGTTAGGCTACAAAAAAAAGTGCACTTCAGCCATGGCTAAGGGCCCATCGAACCCTCAACAGCCACACTGACACCGGACTTACACAACAAAGCAAAAGAAGCACTTGAATTTGCTTTCTTGAGACGACTGCAGAAGATTTCAGGCTAGAGGGACTCAGTTTGTCACCAAAGGAAACCATGAAATGGGTCAAGGGGAAAGCGAGGAGGATCATTTTTATGTTAGTCCACAATCCACCTCACGGGAAAAGGAACGACCGACATCCGAGACCCACTGGGTACCAGACACAAAACCAGTAACCCACCAGGCGAGCTGAGCACTGCTCTGGGACAGGGTCAGGCACAGCGCGTCACGTCCTAGAGACGCTAGCGAGGAGAGGCATCTCAGTAATTCTCCTAATGAAGAATAGAGAGGAGTGACTTTCTTCTCACTGAAGAGAAATTCATTATCTAGCCTGCTAAGAGAGTCAGGACAAGGGCTCCTATCACACACTCATCTCACAGATGTCCACCTTCTCCCTACCAGGCTTTGACCGCTGTATTTGGGCCAGTAGCAGCCTAATTCTGACACAAACTGGTGCCAGCCCAGCACTGATGATCAAGTTTTCTACCTACCCTTCCAACCTGCCGCACACAACGCTTGATCAAAGCAATTTATAAGCACCGTAGCATCTTACGGATTCATTTGAACTGCCACAGAGCCACCACAGAACAGAAGCAAACCAAGCCTCAAAAGGAAACGGTACATAGAAATATATCTATTTTACAGTTGGGAAAAGCAGCAGCTCAGCAAACGCATGTCCTACAGCAAATCCACAGGTAGAGCTGCAAACAAAAGCTCAGCTCAGCCCTTGACTCTTACAGCCACTTCCTGCCTTTCTTCCTTTCTTCACCTCATTTTGAAACAAAGAAAGCAATAAAGGATTTAAGTGCTTTGAAGTGACAAGAGATAATATTAATGCTTGTTAATCAAGTCTTTAAAGGAAACTAAATAGTGCAGGAAGTCACCTGTACAGAGTATATATTATCTGAATTGACAATCTATTTTACTTTATGAAACGGTTGCCTATAGTAGAATAAACAAAGGAATTACCACAGTGCCTTAATACTCTGGTAAGCTGCTCTTTACAGTGTCGTGGGGTTTATTTTTGTGGAACTTCAAAATTATTTCTAATAATTTGAAAATGTTCCCAAGCAGAGTCCGTCTGCCTCTGCTCAGAGCTCTGCGCCTGCACTTGGGACTTGCTTCCTCTCCCACGTTATTGCTGCAAACAGAATGTCTCCTAAACTCAGAAACCCGGCATGAAAAGATACTTCATTACTCTGTATGGTGATGAATACCAAATTTCCCTTGGGCTGTCAGGAAGTGGAAGGTTTTTTCATCTGTGTATCAAAACAGCAGTCGGATTTCGTGAAACCTACTTACAGAGGATTTTTCCCCACCTCCTTCAAGTTCTTTACAATTACTAGCATGTCAGGACAGGGAGCAGAAGCAACGCCATTTCAGATAGTTCCGTTTTTAAGATGTCGAGGCAAGTATAAGCAATTTCTGCTGCCCAAGATGACTTATATAGGTTATTTTCAAATACTGCTTATCTTTATGGGGACTTCAGCATGGTTTCTTCTCCTATTTTAATCAATTATTTGCCCTGAAAGGTGTTACGATGACCTTTCACCAATAAATCGGCATATTTGTTGCTATTCACAGTGTTCATTCACGTGCCAGCTGACACGGGAAAACAGTTTGGTTTGAAAAACTTGATTTTACTCATTCAACTGTTGCTAAAATGTCATTTATGTCAATCAAAGTAATTACACTCAGTTTCTTTCCTTCACACTTGTATCTCACACAATGAGGAGGGGAAAAAAAAAAAAGTAACATTCACACGTTTGCATTTGTCCAATTACTCCACACTGACATTATTTTCAGACAGGACTTCAAAATATTATCAGCATAATGGTCACAGATTGGAGCTAGAAGCACACAAAGTAACAGACATGATAAATATAGGATAATGATCAGCAGGAAAGTTTTCCCCGAAGCAAGTAAACAAGAAGTCGGCAGATAGTTTCTATGATTTATATTTGCCACGTCACTTTGATAGAGTACTGGTCACAATAAATATATTTCGGTTCACAATTCATAGTCACGTAGACACCCTAGATTTGCATTGGGCTACAGAAAACCACTACGTCAATATACTACTTTCTCTGCTTATCAGAGATTTTGTGCAAGAATAAGGACCTAGGCTGCTCTTGACCGTAAGTTTTCTGACCTGGCTTTGCTCGTTTGTACCGTGCAAATAGCAGGTTGAGGAGGATCCTTAAACACAGAGTCCTGTCGTTAGAAGCCCCGCGTTTCTCCGGGCCAGCTGCATGCACACTACCGCTGCAAGACACCACCTACCCTGCACCCCAGTCGACAGCCAAAACTTTTAACTGCACTAAGAATGTATTAGCAAATCGCGTGTAGGAACAGGGAGAAAAAAAAATGGACAGTGTGCATTTATAAATAGACGATGAATAAAATAATCATGACTTCCAAGGTGAAAACATTTTTCTCATTGCAAGAGGGGAAAGTGAAGTGCCATGAATTTAGAGATTAAAAGCTTCTGTACAGTCACCGGAGAAACCGGTTATCTTGACACACGTTGAAGATAAACACGAAAGTTTTTATTTATACCTTACGCTCAGAAGCTCAAATAAGTTATCAAAACGGTAGTAAAACTGTGGGTTAATGATAGTATTAAAAAAACCTTTTAGATAAAGAAGTCTTCTTGCTTCCTCATGCACACAAAACGTTCCCTGTGATTTAAGGAATTTGACATGTAAATACAGAGCATACAAGAAAAATATTACTTCTTCAACAGCAAAACTAACGTCCTGTATCAGTTAGTCTAATGGAAGAAATGAGATCATTTCAGCACTCTCTCATCATCTGCTGAATACGAATCTATGGCGATTCTTGTCTCAATGCATAAAATCGTAGCAAGTTCTCCCCAGAAGTGAAGGATGTAACACATGCCCGTTCACCAGTGTGGTTCAAGTATTCTGAAAATCGGATCATGAACCATGGTGCCAACTTTATCCTCTTTCAAAATTCATTAGAAAACCGTTTTTATTTTTCCTGGTGTTAACAGAGAAAGAAAAAAATCTTCTTCCCAACATACTCCCATTCTCTGTTAAAATGCATTTCGCTTACTTTTCTCTTTAGTGAGAAATACTATTCTCCGACAATCTTTTTAAACATCTCTTACGTATAATGGAATTCTCTAAAAATCAGGTTTGATACTTTTCAATCACAGTGATTAATGCTGGCAAAACTTATTCATGACATCTCTGCCATTCTCCTCTATTTTGTTTCAGGCTTATGGCATATTTCCCTCAGCCAGATATTTATCAGGATCCTTTAGATAGATTCAAAGTTCCTTTTCTATGTTCAAAGAGCAGCAAAGAACACACTGCGATACATAGCATGACACACAACATCAATCTACCCACAGATATACATGACTCATTGAATTTCCTCCCAATGGGAGCAAATTACTTCAGAGAGGTATCACAATAGCTCAGCTCTATTACTTCTATTACTCTTTGTAACCTTTATTATCTATTTCTACATACTACATCATCATAAGTGTATTTTTACTGCAAACCGCTCCCAAAGTGCTACGAGTATCCTTCACAATTCTAATGGCTATGAATCCAAACGCTTACAGATGGAACTCCAAAAATCAACTTCTGCCTTTAAAAACAAAACAAAAAACTACCAAAAAGAACATGCCCTCAATTAGAGCACTTTTTATTTAAAGCAGAGCTCTGAAAATCTTGTAGCATTTGGCTATCAGTCTCACAAAAGCAATCTGTTGAAAGATTTCCCCTTCCTGCTTCCAAGCGGACCAGAAATACACACAATCTGCTTTGTGGTATTTCAGTACGTCTAGTTTCTGCTGCACGAAAGCATATTAATCTACTAAGGCATGTTAGAACCCATTTTGAAAAGGACATAGGTTCTTCCTATCCTCAAGAAATATAGTTGAATGAGCCTAAAAGTTTGTTCACTGAAAGAAAGTACCACCAAAGGATGACTTCAGAACTAAAACACTGAATTTGCAAAGTGTGAAGAAGCAGTCAAATCCCCAATCCTTTCAAACAATAAGAACTATGCCTTAGAGCTGGGGACCATTTGCAACCTTGATTGCTATGATAGCCTCAGGCTCCTGAACGCTTTAAAATCATTTCCCAGTTTAATGAACTGTTCATTCCACAGCAGACTTAAAATCATTTCTGGCAGGAATCCCCCAGCTAATGGGAACACTGGAACTCCTCATTTAAAGGTAGCAAGGACAGGGCAAGCGAACTAAGTAACATCAGGTCGGAGGTAGGGCATCTCCAAAGTGATGCTGTTTTGACAGCTTTGAAAATGCAACAGATATAAGCCAGGGGCTGCACGATTAAATCATGAGATGCCAGAATTATTACTACTGGATCACCAGAAACCCCCAGGTGTATGGTCTCCTAGTCAGAATTGAAAAAAACACCTACAATTTGAAACAGTTAATTTGCTTATTGGTGAAGTACCAGCAGCTGGCCAAAGCTAAGGGTTGAAAGATTACCATTTGCAAACCTTCCAGTAGCAATTGATTTGATCTCAGGATGCCTCTAAATGCCTGGGCTCTCCAGATCCCACCACAAAGGCCAAGAAGCACAAAGTTTGTTCTTTCCAAGTCACCGTAAGCCTGGACCGAAATCCCAGGAACCTCTCCTACATCACGTTCTTGCAAACAAATGGGACTAACGCTTCACACCCAACCAACATTATCATTGAGCAATCTGATCTAATCAAAGATGTCCGGGCCCATGGCAGGGGTGTTGGAACTAGGCCATCTTTAAAGGTCTCTTCCAACCCCTTTTCAATCATCAAGTCCAAACCCTCAAAGCATCGTCAAACTCAAAAATTTAAAACCAGAGGAGTGTGCTCCTCCAGAACCAAGGCAAAGGCAGCTGCATCAGGTCTTCCCACCACGGCTCCTTGTCTGATTCCAGAGCTGGTCAATGACCACCAGCACGGGGTTTCAGAGCACAAAGAAAAGACTCGCAGCCTCACAGGTCTGATGATACTTTTCTTCCTTTTCCAGAAGCGGCAGAGCATGCTTGAGGTGCAGCCTGCGCAGTCTCCACTATTACTGCACATTCACAGGCAGCACTTTGGGAAGCGTCTTGTTGCGGCTCTTATTTCATAGAGCCAGTTTCTTGCTAGCGCAGAGCTGGCTGGTTTCAGAGAAGGCAATGGGAACACGTCTGCCCTTTGACTGACTGTTTGTCAGAGAGACTGACACATTTAGTTTTGAAACCTGCCAATATTTCACAGCCTCTGGAACAGACAAGCTGCCAGATTTCCTTTGGGAGAAAGAAAGGAGGGGACGTACATCCACTGAATGAAAATAACTAATACGGCGCTGGATCCAGCCTCAAATAAGCAAGCCTTTCACTGAATAAGGGCTACGGGACTTGCATTACTGATTTCAGCAGGAATTTAGGTGGAAAAGAACTCTAGGATTTAGCCTTTACATTTAAGTGTATTTTATAGGGTTTACTTGCCCAAAACCAGTAACAGACTGAAAATTTGCCTGAGCACAAGATGCATACAGAACAGTTTCAGTGCCTGAAAATTAATTCCGCAGGCACGCAACTGTTATACAGACCAGCAGCCGTTGCAAGCTCATTGTTTAATGCAACAGCAGCATCATAAAAAAAACCCAAAAAACCAAAACAACTTGCAATGCTGCAAAACATTGCAGAGCATTGTGAATGGCTTATCAAGAAGTGGTCAGTATGATGGGGAGCTTATTTCATTATTAATGACATATTATATATAATAAATTTATTTATATGGAACAGCAAATACAGAAAACTCTCTAGATGAAGAACTTTTATTGCTTTCCTGCAAACGGTCCTATGAATCCTCCTTTTGCTCCCCAGGTTTCTAGAGATTTCCATGCTCCGGCATGGAATTGTCCTCCACTCTGCAAGGTTCCCCAACCCACAGAAAGTCCCTGCAAGTCTTGGATTTAGGCAGAACAGACTGAGTGCACAGCATAAAGCCCACTGCTATTGTTCAAAATCTTCCCACTGAGACTTGGTGTTCTCAATCCTTGTCTTTCAAGGTATAGAGGCGTTCCAGGAAGGGATTCATGCTTGAGCGAGCCTTGCTTTCACAGACAGAAGTGGTTGTGAGCACAGCTTGTACTTGTCGAAACAGAAAAGCCTAAGCAGGGACCAGTTCTGCTTTGGAAGAAGGTTTTTCTCTTTGCGGGAGGCAGAGAGAATTTCAATTATTTTTTTTTTTTTTATGCACATAGAAAACACAATTCAGATAACAGTGGATACGCTTCCTCTGACTTTTGATTGCAAACCCTATTTCTGTTACCTGTAACTTTGTCAGGCTGAAGTTTATCAGCATGAGGCAGAAGCCTGTCAAAAAAAGAAACAGCTATGTCAGAACCAACTGAAATGTTGCACTGGTTTCAGGAAAAAAAAAAAAAAAAAAAAAAAGGTGGGAAAAAGAGTCATACATAGGTTTGGACAAATAATTTCAGCAGGTGTTGTAGTACAATGTTCTGAAAAGTGAGTCTCCACATTCATCACAAGGGTCACCTTTCTTGTCAAAAAATTGGCTTGTGGGGAATATTCTTCAAGTAGAAAAAAAAAATCCACAAAGATAACCAAGAAATGAGCTACTGAAAGAAATAATCACACCAAGGCTTACCGCAGCCTTTCAAAACCCATATGCTAACCCACTGCTCCTCCACTCCAATAAAACCACATCAGCACCAACCTTTTAACTGGCTATCTACGCACCAGCCCAGACGGGCAGGAGCCGAGCAGTTACCAGGCTCAGGATTTCGTAGCAAAGAGATTACTCCAAGTGTTTCTGCTGGACATAGCAAGAGGAACTATTTTTTCCCTCTTCACATAAAGGTTATAATGGTGGAGGGTTGAACAGCAGCAGAAACAGCTAGAGAAGAAACTGGTGAACCAGGAGACAGGTCTGCTGCTGGGGCTGTACGTTTAGGAAATCTGCATGGGGAAAAATCCACGGCAGTGGAGTATCGCTTGCATACCTACACACCTAATGCAATCACAGAGCACTGTGTGAGTAGAGAGGTGCTAACATACACCATCCAGTGAATTCCCACAGACACACACACACACACCCCGCCAGGAGCAAAGAGTCATTTTTAGCTATTCTTGTCTTTGGCTGGAGAAGGGGAAGAAAAAGAGGACCAGAGTAGAAGGCCAAATATTCTACCTGAAAAGCTAAAAGTTAGGGACCTAAACAAACTTCTGGCCTCCTGTAGCCATAGTTGATTTCCATTAAAACAAAGAGGGATAATTCTGCTGTGCAACAGGGTAGCCTATCTGGTTGACTGCCCCCACGTAGATTCGGGTAGGATGCGCTAGCTACTCTGAACAGGATCAACCCTTTGCTCAAGGAAGCGTGGAGTACATTGAATTATTAAACTTACATGTTTGCATGCAGGCTCCCCCAGCATTATGGCTGTAACCTTTACTATATACAGCTTTTAAGTCTTTGGAAACACTGGGGACTTGCACAACTAAGTCCTCACTTCCTTCCTCATAGAAGTAGAATGGCCAAAATAATTTCAGGACAAAGGAATAACAGGCAATCTAGGAGCGGGAAACCAGCTGGACCTTCTATACTCACGGTCTTGTGAACTTGAGCGAAAAAAATCACCCCAAAGCCCACAAGAGTCAGTGAGTCTATCAAAAACCACCAGCAACAGCTCCCGAAAGGTGCGGGAGCAGCAGGAAGCAGAGCCTGCTGCAGGCAACGGCTTTTAGCAGCCAGCTCGAGAACTCGACGTTACTTTAAAAGCTGGTTCCATTGAACTGGGCCAAAATTTACTCCCAGGTAGATCTGCCTGCAAGTGGATTTACAGCAGTTTCAAGCTAATGTGTTCTTCATCATGAAGAACAGTATCTATATGAACTCCAAAATCTACTTTTCCTGTCTGCAGCCCAGGGGACTGAAAGGATGCAGGCGCTACAGAGAGCCACGTAATGGAGGTAGTAAGCATTCCTGTGTTGTAGGATACAGTGCTGAGAGAGAGAAAGAGATAAATATCATTCCATTTGTTCTAAATCAATGCATAATTTCAAGAGGATTCATATTTGTATCTGAATACAATATTTACATTGTCGGTAAGTGTATTTTCCTCGACAGATGTCTTATTGTAAACCCTGATCTGATTCAATCTGCAATCACTGGGGCTATTCACATGCTAAAACGCTATGATGGATGACGCATTTTAAAGAGTAATTGAAATGGGAAATAAAATACCTAGTTTTGAGTCAGAGAGGCTACATTATATACTCGCTAAGTGCTAGGACTGAAAAGCAAGCGCTGTTATGGATGGAAAGACTCCATGCAGCTTTCCCTGGCCTCCAGCTTCCTGCCGAGCCCCTAAAGCTTTCCTGGGCAAAGGATGCAACTCTCCTTTCGTGATAAAAGGATAATGGAAATCAGGATGTGCCCCACTGCAATGAGTATGCTAACGTTGACTGGGAATCTTATAATGACTTTTATGTTTTAAAGCCTTATGAAATCTGGCTGAGATGACTGTGTATTTCGGGAACGCTCACACCTGAAATGAGGACCTCGGGCACTTGTGGGTCTCCTGTCCTCACTATCTCAGCTAGCAACCCACGCACTGCAAGTCCTTTGCGGTGAAAAATTAGTATAGCATCCAATCTGGAAAATACTTCCAATTGCAAACAATAAACTTCTGGGAAAAAAATCAATATTAGATTAGCTGCAAGGTTAGTGCAAGTCCGTGAAGGACATAAAACAAACACACCAAAAACAAGCCCACGGAGCAGGTTACAGAAGACAATTGCATAAGGTCAGGATTCCATATTAAGGGTACATTGTTCAAACCAGAAAATGAAACTTTCTGGTTTATTAAAGGTTAACACACATCCGCTTTGAAAAATGAACTCTAAAAATATTGTTCATACATCAGTACAGACAAAATGTTTTGCATTAAGCATACTCAAACTATCCAACAGGAATTAGGCTGAGAGGAAAACAAGTAGTGAAACTAACCTGAAAGTTTAGAATTTGGGTGGGATTTTTTTTAAATGGTAATGTTTTGATGGAATGGCTATGTCTTTTCAATTTACCAATCAAAATTAAATAGCATACTGATCACTTCTTAGGTCTCCTGGCAAATAATACTCCAACACTCAAGGAAAACAGGATGCGCTTTTTTCCTACCTTGATTTTCAAAACCATTTGCTCAGCGTTTTGTGCGTTAAGTCAGGGCACCTCAGGTACAGATGCTTACAAACGATCTAACACAGGATCAAATCCAGCCAGAGAAAATCTCTCACGTTGAACGAGCTTTGTACAAGCAGCAAAAGGCTGAGTCCCAGAGGTCACCCATAGTGGTGACAACACAACTAGAGGCTGTTGCATCTATGAACAAAGGTTACAAGTGCTGAAAGCACAGTGAAGAAGATGGAAATGGGTAGCGTTTTGGTCTATGTCAAAAGCAGTAGGGTCCTATGGTAGGTCAACAGGGGCACACGGAAACCCAGCGCGGTGTCTTGCCCATGTCCGTGTGCACGACAGCCCACAATACAATTCAAGTCAGCCCCTCTCGTTATAGCACCATACATCACACCGGCTAACAACAAAGCACAACTTTGGTTCTAAGTACAATATTGTGTCATCTTGCCCACCATACTAGCTACAGGTCTACTCTGTAAAACTCTTTTATAACAGTAATGATTGCTTGGGTGCACAGATCAAACTCCACTACCATACTCACAGGAAGAACCCTCTTTCAACAGAAAAATCCCTGGCAGTAAACTAATAACCCAAAGTTGCCCTAGCACCAAGTGCTCAATTTGGCTCCTAGTCTTCTCATTTTCATTAATAGGAACTTCAGCTTCTTAACATGGGCCAGGGTGCTCCTTGAGTCCTGCAGCTTTATTATGCAATGAACGAGTGAGAGGGAGTAACATTAGATATTGATCAAGTGCTATGGGTATCAGTCAGTGCCTGGCACGAGCCCCAGCCGGAGCTTTGCTCTGCAAAGTGTGCTGCAGGCACAACCCTCCTTCCTTGTTCCTTCCCAGGGCTCAAAACTTTCTTTTACTCTGCTACCTTTCCAGAGACGTTTAAGAGAGCTACTCAGGGACTATTCTTACCCGTTGGATCTTTGGCCTCTAACGAGAGCGGCACGGCAGCATCCAGGGCAGCTCTGCACATCATGCTATTCTGACAATTACGTTACACACAGCCATTCCCAACAAGCTGAATATTCAACCCTTACTGCTGCTGCTGGCTTTTTAATAATAGACATGTTTCAGAAAACCATTGTTATCTCCAGTTTATCATCTCAAACTTGGTGACAAGAAAGAACTGGGAGAAAATTGTTTTGAAAAGACTTGCTAGAATAAAATTATTCACTGGAAGCCCACAGCTGCAGGCTGTCATGCGTGTTGAAGTCGTTATATACTCATAATGACATCCGTGAGCACTGTATTAGACTGTAATCAGTCATTACGTAGCATAAGGACCATATAGCTATAAAGTGATTTTGACATTAGAAATAGCATTGCAGTACCTCACAAAAATACCCGCCTTGAAAAGAGGGTGCCAAGGCTTGTGGAAGCAGAGGGAGAGTGAGTTAGGCATCAAAGTAGACTTTGGCACAGAGAAAGCCAGTCATTTATCTGGCAAGAGACTGAACTAAGCAAATAAGGATTAACCGTATGTTGAATTCTGCTCTCTGGAGCTTCAGCACCTCGCCCTTGGCTTTTCCTTGGACCAAAGATCTGGAAGCCTTTCCTAGAAGTTTTGAACCATGCCTTTTCTCCTAAAGGGAGTAAGGGAGAGAAGGGTAAGGGCAGAATGGATTTTCAAATAGCAAGCATGGCGCACCCTTTCACTAAGCGTGGGCCAGGACTGACGCACGGGTCAGATGGTGCAGGATTGAGACATGACTCAATTTCTTCTTCCTCAGATTTAAAACAACACTTCCAACCTCCCAAGACTATTTTTTGCCACCGGATCTCTGATGGGAGAGTAGGAGAGGAAGCACTGATATTCAGCATCTGTTCTCAGAAGCAACGCTCCTCCCGTGACCCAGAGCCGTCATACCAAATAATTCATTTCTGTCTACAATTCCTCTGAGCTACTGTAAAAGCAGAACCAAAGCTCTCCCCTTTCCTGTTACACACACTAGGCATAACATTTTGGGGTTTTCTGGGGGTTTTTTTGTGGGTTTTTTTTTAATCCCCACAAGTGACATCCTCACAGACCCAAGGCCAGGGTGCGAGTAGCTCATATACTCACAGGGGCTCCCACTGTTGCTCTTTTCTGCCAAACAGTTCAAACTGTTAACTAGCCATAAACCTGTAAGTACGTATGTATTAATCAAAAATATTTTAAGGCTGCCATCTTGGCCAAACCACAACAGCTGTGATAGCACCAGACAAGACAGGAAAGCTGTTGTCACGAGTTGACTGGCCATGGTCAAGTGAAACATAGCCGTGAGCAGGAAAAAAAGTTCCTCTGTCTAAAAATATTAATTTATTTTGATTTCAATATATGCATGCATCTCTTGGGTTCTAATAGAAACTCCAGGAGACATTTTTCTTACGCGTTTGTACGTGCCTATCAGTGAGTGAGAGGGGGCCAGGCTATTTTTTCACTCATTTATTACGTTTAAGTGCCTGAATGACTATGCCTGCAGCCAGTAACTTTCCATGTAGCCCAGGGTGGTTCAAAGCAGGTCACAGGCAGCCAAGATATGACTCATGCCCATCTTAAACATCTGAAAGGTAAAAGTCATCTGTTCCCTCCCCTGCTCTGCTATGGTTCTACTAAAATAAAACAAACATTTTTCACCTCACATATAAATTTAAATCTGCAGAACATCTGACTCACCTGAAAGAAAATGTCACAAATTGCATTATAGCAGAACATCTTCAGATGGAAACCCTTGTGGAAAGTTTTAATAAAATATCACAAAAGGAACAGTCATCCTAAAGTATCTCCTGGCATTGAAGAAAGAATCCTAACCCTGCAATACAATTCTGGAGATGGGTTCAAAAACGCTCTTAAAAAAAATAGATAATTCCTTTAAAATATGCACATTTCTAATGTAATTTATGTAGAAAACCTTATTGGTTTCATTCCTTTTAAATGCCATAGGACTCTCCATAATGGAATTAATTTCAGAAGAAAAAATACCATTTAAATTTGTTTAATCCCATGAATTAATAAAACCATTTTCTGACCTACATTAAAAAGGACGGGGCTAGCCTAAAATGAAAACACAACCCCTCTGAGATTTTTTTCACTCATTCGTAAGTTATACAGCTAGCTTAATTAGATCTATAACATTAGACATGAAGTTCAACTCAGAACCACATCTTTTCATTCACACAAACTCTAGAGTGTCCAATATCTTGAAATGACCCTAAGTTCAATTTCTTCTTCTGGAATAGCGAGTATAAAATGAAAATATTCCATAAACTGAGATCATTTACAAGTAAATAGAAATGCAGCACTGCTTCTACTACAATTCATAGAAAGCCTCCAAAATTACGGTGTCTGTGTGGAAGAGAATTTAAACTATGCAGTAATCCTAAAAATCACTATTCCGTCAAGTATGGGGAAAGAGGTGAAACTTAATAGCTCTCAAAACAAGCTCTGCAAATCAGTTTAACAACTCGTGCTAATCCAGAGATTAACAGGTTCGATAAATGAGGTTTGCTTAGCATTTACATCTTAAGTGAGAAGAAAAATAAGAGGAGCTCTAAAAAAAGAAAAGTAAAGCCCCAAATATCTTAGACAGATTATCACATAAAACTGCGGGATGCACAGCCATAATAAAGCAGTTATGCTTCATTCTGGAAAAATCTCAAGACCAGAAATAATATTTCTGAAGAGCAATATCACCCGTTTCCATTCTAGTTAAGACTTCCAACCTCTTAATTATCTTCTTTTATAAATGTTACATATATGTAGATAAATATACAAGCTTTTTTTCACACCCTCTCACTTGCAAGTCATTAATAGGCATGTCATATAGAGAGGATACATATGAACGTATCTACTGAGACCTGCAGAAGGCTGTGGGAGAAGCTAGTCTGAGCAGGAATTTGCAGTTGTTTCCAGCAGTCAGTCCTGAGGTGTCGGTGCTAGGCTGGTGGTCCCCAGCAGCTCCGCACGCTGCCCCTTACTTCACCAGGAACCTCCCACCAAGTCCGGTGAAACACTTTGTGCCTCAATTTCTCCGGCCATAAAACCGTGTGCATGCTTCCTTGGACTTGTTCTCAACCTTGATGGTGTAATATCATCTCAGTAACAGCTATGTATATAATGACATCGTATAATGGCACCTCATTTCTATTTAGGATCACTGAGAAGCAGTGGTGTGACTCCAATGTCCGTATTTCTGAATGGGGAGATAAAAGAAGAGCACCAGAGCTCACACAAGTGCAGGCTTGGAGAATAAGAACACATTACTGTCATCAAGCCTCCAAGCTCCCGTGATGCCAGAAACGTGCAATTTTCTGCAGTACGGAAGGGCAAGCTTCTCTTTGCAGACGCAGTCCTCAGGGAAAGACCTTGGGTCTGTTCTGATGAAACACTGTACCATTCTGCAAAATGTGCAGTTAACGATGGACGCCTGAAACTGATGTATTAGAATAACTGGTCTTATCATGATTAGGAATTTCCCCCCCCAAAATTAATTTACGTGGATGGGTATGAACACTTACGTCTCACTGGTTTCACCGGGAATGGATCTTATTGTAAATATTGCCATGACATCAGTGGATACAAGACATTATTTCTGTAGGAATACGGAATATATAATTATAAAGACGGGGAAAATTAATTCCTCCTTTCATCATTTCTAATTCTTCGCTAAGAGTAATAGCTCCTATTCTTATGGTCCTGATATTTTATGCAACATAGGAGTACTTTTACATAGCTTCTTGTCCATTTTATTTTGGGAGAGAATGAAGAGAGTCTTAGTCGTAAGTTAAATATCCTGTGATTCCAAGATGCATCAACACAAGCTACTTTACGTTAAGCAGGAGGTAACCAAAGAAGATGGTATTCTGCAAATATTAAATTTCAGGGTAAGTTATCAGTGACTTCCACCCTGTGAATGCACATGTGCATAAAGGTACAGTGAAGCTTTCTGAAAGCAAAGCACTGACCTTGGAAGCTTTAACATTGTAAAAATCAATTATTACCAGCCAGAATTATTCTTCAATACTGCTGAATTAATGCCTCTAAAAAGTATGTACCTTTTATATCTGAAGATCTTAGGTGGCTGATAGAAGAAGACACAGCATTTATCAGGCAGGTATGGGCTTTTAAACACTGCTATATGAACTAGTCAAGAGACATTTTTAGTTACAGGACTTTAGTTAAAAAGCTATAAAAGCTCACGGTGAAGAGCCTATGCTGCAGGATTTCATTAGGAGAACAGCAGTCAAACTAAGTTTCTTTAACTTGTGACCCACTTTTCTTTCATTATAAAAGAAAACTGGTGGATCTAGGGAGGATGTGAACATAGTAAAACCTTGATTAAATAGAATTTCTTGACCAAAAGCAACTAAATTTAATGACACCAAGAAAGAACAAATGGCATGACTAAGTAGAAGAAGATTGGGCTGTAACTCATGGGCAACAGCAACTTAAACATAAAGGCTATTGCAAAGTCTTCCCCCCCATGAAATATAAGATTTGACAGTCCCCAGAGTTCACTGGGCCTTCATGAATTTTCTCATTTCATTTCAAATCACTTGGATCACATGACAAGATCTTCCCCATTAAAAGGCATCAAGCTTTTTAACCTGCTCAGTTTTAAGCCAGAAAAGTACATTCTTGAGGTTCTAAACATTTCTGGCAACTCCAGTGCTTAAATAGACAACAGGAGGCTCAAGGGGGGGGGAATAAATAAATCAGGCAGCTATGACTAATAAATAAGAAAATACATAAATTTACCTTGCTGGTTGCTTTAATAATACAAGTATGTGGTCTGTGCTACTGTTCATACCCACTAGTAGGTCTTATACCTTGAAGTCCTCAGGACAGCTTATTTGTCAAACAATAAGTAGAGTTCTGGGATCTTGATCATTACAAACTCTTCTTTTGCCCAAACAATCAGCTGCTGGCTTTTACAATTACATCTTAAAAATAGAGATAAAGCCATTCTTCAAATATCTGGACGTAATTCCTGAGATGCACAGAAACATCTGTGCTCAAACGATACACTGATTATTTGCTTGCCATTAAATTCTGTCACAGATAATCAGATATCTAATGGTACTTTATTGTTCCTCTTCTGTTTCTTACATACCAGTTTATATTTTCACGGTTGAAACATGATTTCCACTGGTATTTTTCCAAGTCATGTCTTGGCTTTCTGGAGCGTGCTCACCAGCATCCCTCTTGGGTTGCTTTAATCTGCGCTCTTACCAGCACCCAATAGAGAAGATGTGCTGCTATGACAGCACTTGTCATAACATCACACTTGACAATCGTGTGTGTGCATGTGGGCACGCATATATATATATATATGGAGAGAGAGAAAGAGAGAGAGAGAGAGAAACAGATAGATGGTAGGATGCATAGATTCCCTTACAAGACTGTACATTTCCATTTCAAGTACCGAATAGAAATATATTCCAAACCTAATTTAGAATGCTATTTTAAAAAGGCACCTGGTTGAAAATGTTGCGGAAGATCACTGTCAATTTATATAGCATATCCATAACAGTGCCTTGGAAGACGCTGGGGTATCCTTCTCATTAATCTGATGCACAACTACCATCTTGTCAGTACAGTTCATACCTCTGAGATCAGTCGCTGGCTTTATGAATTCCTTAAATACAGCTACAAGTTACACCTCTCACCCTGGCAATCCAGTTGCATTTTTTTCTGCTAATATATTTATACACTATCAACTGAAATTAGTCATTGACAAGTTCAAAACTAAAAACTGAGATAAATAGGAAACATAACAGCAGCATTGAAAATGTATTTCAGTAAGCCAGTAGTACAAATGTTTTGCAACAGTCAGTTAAAAAGATGTATGGAATTCATCTATGATGATGCGCTTATTACTGTCCTTTCTTTGTTATTCGGTCTGTTTTTAGCAAGCCACTGCAGTTAGCAGAAAGACCTGCAGCATTAACAATTTCCACAGTGCCATATTAGTGCTTGATTGTTCCGGTAGCGCCCATCTGTATCCACTACTGCTGCGCTTCAACGGCTCCTGTAATATATGAGATTTTGATAATGCAGCCAACTATTTCAGTCGCACCTCAGATTCACACTTTGGGCAACTTCATTTTATACAAGGTTTGAAAATATATTGGAATAAACTGCAAACTTGCAATCATGCAAAACGTACATTCATGATTAATTTGCAGTCTGCATTTCATTAAGACTCCTTGAGTCCTTAAGGATAAGGAGGAGAAGAAGCCTGCTACTTCTACAAGGCATGTTGTGCTACAGATGTATTGGCATGACTTGCAGCAGAGTATGCAAAATCTGTGGTGCTTGGAGAAAGTTTTCTTTCACAGTCTGAAAACTGGTCAGGCTTAAAGAGAAATCTGTAATTGCCATTTATTTAATAGGCAACTAACAACTGCAAGTGGTTCGCATTCAGCGTTAGGACCGATATCCCACCAAAAAGTACATATCGATCTACAGTAGCTGTGCATAACTGTTTTAATTCAGTTTTAAAAATTCTAACTTGTTACTTGCATGGAACATAAAGTTCGTCTGAACCCAAATTCTGCATTCAACTATACGGAATAAACAGGCAAAATGTTGCCATGGAAACATTACAGTAACGAGATTCAGATTTGATCTCCAGTTCACAGAAAAGACAGCATTTCTTTTTAATTGCTGCAGCCAGTTAAAAATAGCAAACGCTGCTTCTGAAGATACAGTCAAGAAGCAGTTGAAGAGCCAGCATGAAGCGGTTACATTTCCCACTTACTCTTCCACTTCCACCTGCGCAGCTTTTTCTCCACCAGTCATCAAAACTCCCACGTGTCCCCAAAGTTGACCAATACCTGGGGCTGCCAAGGGCTGGCACCTTATCCCTGCAGCAGCACAAGTCTCACCCCTGACACCAGGGCAGGACCTTTGCTAAAGGGCTTTGGCACGCGAGAGCCTCAGGGCAGTTGTTTGCATTAAGCATCTGACTCGGTGCTCCCCAAATACTACCCAGAGCAGCTAAATGTTTTTTAGCTGAAGCTCCTCAAAGAAAGGCAGATTGAGGCAATCACCTAGCAGCTCATGTTTGGCAGCGTTAGAAAAAGCTGAAACGCAAATCTGGTCATGTTCAGCATCAGGAAACTTTAATGGAGCGACACAAACGCTTCTGTCTATAATAAGCACATGCAGAAATGCAGAATTGAGACAGTGTTCTTCTGCAGGGCCAGTACATGGACAGAGGGTTTTGCAAGACCACCACTGGCAAAAGTAGTTGGACAACTGTAAGAAAAGAAGCAGCTGAGATAAAAGAACGTGGAAGTTGAAATGCTGGCAAGGCACAAAACGTGGGAGTATAAATGTTAAAATGTCACAGGACAAAGGGATGAGGTTATTACACACTGTTGTGTTAGCTGCTTCTGACAAGACGCGCCCACGCCTCTTCCTTGGTCGGCATTTTAAAGCAGCAGACTGCTTGTTCCCTTCAGGATCGGCTACGAGGCGTCCTTCCCCAAGCAAACGAAGAGCGCTCCAACCAGCCAACTCTCAGAGCGTTTCTGCAGCAGTGAAAAATCCCTTCATTATCCTCCAAGCAAACTTTTCACTTTTGTGCCTATTTAGCATTTCCGTGTGTTTATAAATACACGCGTGCTATAATTGAAAAACTGTCTCCCTGGAAAGGCACATGCCCTGCTCGTTTGCCTTTTAGCTGGTAATTAGTAAGAATACACTCGATTCACCATGAATGTTAGCAGAGGACAGTAAAGGGCTGGGAACATGAAATCCTCTTCTCATTCTCTTCCGGTACGGGATTTAACCACTAACGGTCTCGGAGACTGATGGTTCTGAAAGCTATGGCAACCGTTTCTGGAAACAGCAGTGAATAAAGACAACTTACTGCAAGGAGATTTGCTGGTAACGTGATACACAGGCAACATGCTGGGAGTTTACTATGTCTTCGCTACTTCTTGAATTTCACCGTGGTTATTGGGATGCAACCTGTAAGGTCTGCACAATGATTTCTGTTCAATTATTCCTAGAGCCTTCATTAAATATAGTCAGTCACACCAGAAAGCAGAAGTTTATATGATTTTATAAGGTTTATATGTATTATTTGCTACAAAACGTACTATCTCAAATGGAATAACAAAGAAACGCCACAGTTCATTTATTGTTAAGCAGCATGCCACAATTACATACATTTATTCTAAGAGTTTGGCAAATGTTCTTGGTTTTGCATATAGCTTGGACAAGTTTAATTATTAGAGGTCCTAGAACTCCATTTTAATGTTATATGCTTGATTTTTACCTTGAGCTTTCTGAATTCTATTTATTAGACTACAATGTGGCGTTACACTGTAAACGAAATCCTGAAATCATTACTCATGAACTTCTCACTAGACATAGTCCATGTGCCTAGGTAAAGTTCAAGTATGTTCTTCTCTTGTTTCAAGGAGATAATTAAGGCAAAGAAATATTGCTACGTTCATGGAATTACACAGACAGGTTGCTGAATGACTGAAGAGACCATGAAACATCAACATTGCAAATATATGCCAGAACATGCACCCCTGGGTTTTGGTGACAGAATAATTTACATATTGCTAAAAGTTTTATCCTTAAGATCTCATCTGATACTCTTCACAAAAAGGGAAAGAGAAAAAAATAGATTTCAGCCAAGTATGCTGTCAGACATTCCAGCATCTGTTAACGGCAAGCATCAATTTTTGATGCTTTGTTTTGGTACAGGAAGCGTGTATTACTTTTTTCTTAAGCTACAGGCTTAAGTTTTAAGTCACATTTCCAGAATGAGAAAAAAACAAATGCCTATCGGTGTCCTTCACCTTTTGGGTTTCCCCCACACCGCAATTCTGATTTAAAAATACGTAAGTAAATCCAAATATTCCCCACTGAGTAGAGGCAAGAGGTTTAAAGAAAAACAAAAAAAAAACCCCAAAGCAAAACCCAACACACACACACAAATTGCACAAGCGCACTTACGTATGAAAATACCATAGCCTTGTAGAAAACTCTGCAGGATGTCCCTGCTCTCACAGCCTTACCCTTTAGATGCCACACTCTTTGAAAGGACCTAAGCATTTCTCAGTCTGAAGAGGCAACTCTACAATATAACCCATGTTAGTGAGTGCTCAACCAGTAAAAGACCCAAACAGGAAAGTGTTAGGGCAGCTGTATCAAGCCAATTTTGAGCAGGACAAAATTCCAGCAACAATACAATCTTTTAATAGGGTACGTTAAAACCATACCAATCCTAGGGAATCCTACGGCAGGGAACAGATTGCGAGTTCCCCCCTCAAACCGGTGAGGCTTATTCGACATGCAGAAACCAGATGTGCCAGAGCTTAATTCTGTTCTGTACCCAAGATACAAAACCGGTGCCCCAGGCAGGGTTGGAGAGTATCGGGTGCCTGCAGAAACCAAGCAGAACGTACAAAGGCCAAGAATCATCTGCTCCCATCCTTAGCCAATTGTAGGAAAACGGTCTGCATTTCTTAGAAGTTATTTTATGCCCCATAACTCAAAGCCTATCTCTGCTAACGTGCTAGAGGGAGAAAGCGTATGCATTGCTGTATGTCTCGTAAAGGAGTCTTTTGCACAGTGATTTTTCAAACTGTGTAGCAGTGCGAAGGCAAGCAGAGTGCAAATTGACCTTAAAAAGGAGTGAAATCTTCCTTCTCGGTTTTAATTGCTCTTGTACTCAAGCACAAGCTATTTCATGATGCAAATTTATCCTTAGAAGTGGTGACTGTAAACAGATGTTCTTTTGGCAGTTTCTAATTACCGTCTAACTGAGGTATTCTGGACTGATAAATGCCTCATATGAAGATGCTCAGCACAGTACCTAAAAGCATTCTTTGTTTTGGCTAGAAAACAAATTGCAAGGAGCTTCACCAGGATTCAGAGTTTATCATTATATGCTGGACAGTCAGTCGAGCGGGACTTCCGTGTGCTTCTACAGACTTTATTCAAGGATATGAAATTGCCGAGTTATACACTAAATTTGCCCAGAAATTCCAGTGCTCCAAACGTATGGGTTTTTTTTTTTTTTTACACAGAAGGAAAAAGTATAGTGCCGTATTCAAGCTTTTAGTCACCAACCAGCGACATCCTTAAACCTCAAAATCTGTCTTGCTTCTGTGGAACCGATCGTGACAATCCACGAGGAAAGACGTGCAACTAATGGAAAGGGATTTATTGCTAATGAAGGAAAACTACCAAGATTAGTTGAAAGCTTATGAAGTAGGTTAAGCCATCGCTTAAAAAAAAGCTCGGCTTTCATGGGCCTTAAAAAAAAGCTGTACTCTCAGAAATCATACAGAGCTTGGGTTGCAGTCTGACATTCACGGTAATCCGTGAACTAAAATATAAAAAAATATTATAGAAACTCACCAAGTGAACACTGACTATCTGCGCCTCTAATCTATAATTAAGCACTGCACCAGTCACTCACCTCTGGTTAGAATGAGTTAGAAGACTAAATAAAGAAAGAAAACCCAGCCTTGCTACATTCTTTAAAAAATTCTCAAACTTCCAATGATGTTGACAACATTTAATCTGTTATAAAGTAGTAATTGTGCATTTTCATCCAACTGCTCCTTACAGATCCCGCGTCTTTCCTTACATTTTGTGCAGAATTATATACATCTAAGTAGAGGGAAAAATTAAAGTTCATTATTATTTCACTGCTAATATTCTACTACGCACATACATAAAATATATTTTGCCTAAAGTCAGTCATTTACAACTAGTTTTCTGAATTGTCCAAAACCAGATACTATCTAGAAATTTTCTTGTCACATGTTTCAGGACAGGCACAAATCTAAGGTTCTTATCGGATGTAACTCTTGAGATACAGACCTATAAGAAGACAAAGTCACTGAACTGTGGTCATCCTATGCAACTGTCTCTTTTCTCTTGGCCCACAAACAAGTACAATAACTAAGACCCTGATTCGGCAACGGGAAGAAAAGAGCCTTATCTTTCTGTACCATGGACTCTGATGGAACTAATAAGAGCGTACTGATCCGAAAATGAACTTATGTCCTAAGGTGTCATGATCTCTGTGGCAGGAGTCAATCTTCCTCACCTATTAACCAAATTTTACGACTAAAAACCATCAAAGCTGCATTATTAACTCCTCACATCCGTATTCAGAGTCCACGTCTTCAGTAACTGTGCTTTGGACAGAAGGCTTTATGCACATGGCTGTTCCTGTACACCCTGAGAACGAAGGAGCCAGAACAAAGCAGCTGAGGATCTAAAACCAGCACTGTTGCCAACTTCAATATATTCAGTGAGCCTCAGGCGTAACAGAGCCCGCCTGTTCCTGGCGGCTAACCGGTTCTTGGCTGGATTATACACGTTTTATAGAGCATTTGAATGGCCCTGAAGAGGACAGAGGTGGAAACGCTCCCTGCCCGCCCAACCTCCTGCTCTCTAGCTGATAGGCCTCCATAAGCACGTTTCCCTGTATTGCAGGTGGCATTTACACAGAGACAAGAACTCTTCTACAACCAGAAATTGATTTTCCCCTTTAATTTACTACTCGGAGAGAGGATGGCGGAACACAACAATACGGCCAGAGCAGAAATAACTTAAGTGGGACTGACTTAGTAGAACTGCTGTGGAGAGCATCAGACCTGGAAGCTCGCTAACCAAACCTGACGGACACCCGCTGCACATCACCGCCCGTTGGGTCTGCGCTGGCTCTCATGGAAATCAATGACAACCTTTGTATAGGTTAGCTTCAGTCCTTTCCTATTGATATTTAGACTGATGGCTAGCGACTACAGAGTAACGTATGAGGTCCACAAAGACGTATATAAATATCCACAGATGCTGCAGTCACTTTTCCAGTAAACAGCCTGGCACTAAGCTGTTCCATGCCTTTCCTGGAAAGGGCTACACGTCTTTGTTGCTTTAAAAGTTGCCTGTGGCAAAAGCAAGTACTGCCGATTCCCAAACCACAGTTATGATTGAGTCACAGCTACTCTCATAGACGCTTGCCTTTTCTTGGAGAAAGATTCTTCAAGTTTAAAATTCAAATTAATATTCCTATCAGCTGGAAGAGAGATATGGTAAGTAACTAAACATTCAAGAGTTAATTCCAAATTATAATTTAACCAGCAATAAGTTTTACTTTACTTTTTAAATAAACAAACATGGTAACTTGCTAAACCATCAGTCAGAAATGGATTCTCTCTCTAGGCTGACGTGCAATAACAACATGAATCCTCCATTATCGATAAGTTCCCACGTCCAAAGATCAACACTACAATTGCTGTGCCCTCTTAGGCCTCGTACTCGACAGATTCACTTCTGTAGTGGCATAACGATACGAAGTGTTTCAGAAGATGGAGGTACTGAAAAAGCCATTTATGGGGCAGACCAAGTACCATGCAAAGACTAATCTTCACCCTGGGAGTGAAAGCCATCAACCTGAATCACTGGGCCAGGGTTGTTGAAGGAATTTCCCTTGTACCTGCATTATCTCAGGCACACAGTAGCGCAGGGTGACAACAGGGTTTTTTTGCAGGCCTTGTCAATTGAGAAAAGCTTTCTGACACTTCCAGAAATGTAGCAGATAGTAGCATCTTCATTCCTATTCAAAGCCACACTGTCCGTAATATCAAAACAAAACAATAAATCGGAGGTGCGGTTATAGATGTGGGAAACACAGGAAATTTTCCGGTCAACAGTACCACCTGCTGGATTGCAAGAAGATAAGAGATTTAGAGACTAATCAACATTGACTAAAGTCAGACTAAGATGGAATTCAACACCATTCTTGCACAAATGCCACCTCTTCTAAGGAGCTGCCAAAAAACTGCAGAAAGGTCAGTGATGTTTTTAATATGAATTTGTTAAATCAGATATTCAAAACTCACTACACACAATTCATCACATGAATAAAAAAAAAAAAATCAAATTGGCGAGCTTAGAAACCCCATTGAAAAGCATGTGCTACTACTATTAATGTCAGCGTTAAGTACATCTTTGGAGTTTTGTAAAGTTGATTATGTAACCAAAGTGTTGTTCCACTGCAGCAGTATTATTTGGCGGGGTGGAGGAAATGGACAAAAATGCCCCTGAAGCACTAAAACAAATAAAAGATCCCTATCATCTGTCACTACTGAGCTACCAGGCAATAAGATTTCTGATCTCACAGCCTCAAGAAATACTCAGCAAGCAAAAGAGTGGTGCGACCTGTAACAGAGAAGAGCATGCTTGACTCTGTCAAGTGATCACCGCTGTGTTTATGGAAGATGAGCTTCACCCCTTTTACAAGCAAAGGACGGAGGGATGCTCTGCACTGCTCACACCTCACACAGGGAGTAAGTTTCCAGGAGAAAGAAAAGCAGAAATTGAGTGTTAAGGATTAAAAGGGAAGGGAGAGGCAGTTAACTGCCACTGCATGTTTTCAGATATGTTTTCTGAGGCAACACGGGTGAATTCAGCCAAAAACCACAGGGCAGGTCTGTGTTTTACTAGTGCTATCACATAACCACACTGGAGAATCAGCTTCCCCAGTGCGGCAGGCCAGAGAGCCCTCTATCAATCCTCACCTGGCTCTGGGAGTAAATACAGCACTCACTCATACAGCACCCAACTTATCCTAAAATTGTGAATTTGTATCTAATTTTCAAGGTGCCGCTGGTATATCCAAACACATAAAGATCTTGTTGATTTCATTTCAAACCACACATACTCAGAACTTCTTCAAGCTCATTCCAGAAAGTCTCAAGAAGAACCAGTTCTTAAAGGACCTCAATCTAAGTGACTTTACCAAAGGTTATCCCTCAAACTTCCACAGTAAAAGCATCGTCCTTGAAAATTGCCAGCGTTACCTATAAGCTCTTTGTTATAGAACAAAAAATAGTTACTGAATTTCCTGCTACTTCTCAATAACCAATTTTCTGGCTGCCTTCTAAAGAACTGAAGTTTTCCTTGAAGCACTCACCTTTTCAGCTACGTGTCTTATCGGCTCCTACTACCAGAAAGCTGCGCTCTCCTTCTCGATGCAGAATTCTGTCCAAGCATGCATCAGTCTTCCTCTAAACCTTTTAGATGCAGTAAAAATTATTTTAGCCGCACTCAGGGATTATCACCTGATGGATCAAACAGGGGACAGCAACCAGGCAAGAACTCCTCAGTTCTAACCTGGCTCTTGACAAACACTAATCACTTAATCCACATGACCGTAAAACAGTAGCATCTGGATACTTTAAAAATAATTAAAATACTGTTTTCATTACAAAGCAGAAAGTTAAATCACAACCATGGAGCAGGGAAGTTACAGCACCTCTGCTGCAGCTCCTGGAACAACCCAACACAGCCCAGCTCCTCTGCTAGAGCTTTTGTGTGCTCCTGCAGACAATCTCAGCCTCGCTAGCGAGGGATGGGCGGCAGGTGAGCCTCCTTCTGCTCCCCCTTCCACCAGTCTCATTAGCGTCCCAGTGACAGCGAGACTTGCGATGTCCAGTTCGGAAAGCTCAGGGCCACGTTCTGACTTGCATGGAGTACTTAGTTCAGCAATGGGATAACCTTCTCTGATGGCTAATTAGAGCTGCCGGGAACAAACACAAGAACTTAAATTAGTGCTTAACAACAACGTAGGAGATCATGGACTCATGGAATAAATCATAGGGCAAGAACATTGGTGCAAAAAGATATACCTTGTTCAAAATCACAGAGGCAGAAAAGCAGCTGGGTAGATGTTGCATTGTTTATGCAGAATACATAATTATAGTCTTCACATAATCCTTGGGGATGGATGTACACACCAACACTCAAATTCAGGAAATGTTGTGAATAGGGTAATGCTGGATTCTACTATAAATAACTAGAAGAGAAGGTGGCAAAATTTTAAGAAAAAGAGAAACAGTGGAAGAGCCAGAAAAGAGGAAAAGACTTTTGGAAAACTCGGTATCAGTAAACAGGAAACCAATGAAGGCCAGCAAGGACAGAAATTCATGCATGGTAGCTCCTGGCAGTAAGCCACAGCAAACCATTCCAAAGACAACAAAAGACTGAATGCAAAATAAAACATTAATCCATCTAAACACAGGAGCTTTCAAAATGATGAGCATTTTAAAATATTAAAATGGGGGGAAAAATCACATACATCTCAGGATGAACATTATTTACATTGCTTTGCTAATAATTTATGTTTTCCTTGGCTACGCATGCAAGCCAAAAAGGCCAAAAGCTGCTGGATAAGAGAGATACGTATCTGGCCTCAGCACGAGGGATGGGCTGCGCAGGTCCGTACATCCCCACCCGGAATGGCCTGTGCAGGTCCGTACATCCCCACATGGAATGGCCTGCGCAGGTCCGTACATCCCCACCTGGAATGACCTGCGCAGGTCTGTACATCCCCACCCGGAATGGCCTGCGCAGGTCCGTACATCCCCACCCGGAATGGCCTGCGCAGGTCTGTACATCCCAGCCGTGAAGCTCTCGTGACACGCCATCACCACACGGGTGATCATGCTGTTCGTCAGGGAAATGCAGCGCCCGCAGGGGCTATCGGTACTGACTGAGGAGATGCTGGAAGCTAGGGCCCTATGAGAGCACCGAGGGGTTCGGCGATAGCAAACCAGTACTAGGTTTCAGAAGAACCTTTTGAGTCACCACCAGCACCAGAGCCGTCTTAGGGCTTCAAACAAGGCGGCTGAGCCCCGGGGTGAGCCCCCCGCTCCCGGCAGGCAGCACACTACCCCCGCGCTCTCCTGCCACCGCGGCCGTACCCGCTGTGCGGCCGCACCGGCCCCGCTCGGCGCCAGAGGATGGCAGCACCGCACCGGGGAACGGGGACGGTCCTCGCCGCCGAACCCTACTTCCAGCAGGCTCTGAATCCCGGGTTAAATCAGGTTTAAACCAGGTTTACTAGAGCGCGCTGGAAATTTCTCAGCCTATTGTTCCTTTTGCCCTAACAGAACGAATGTCATGTAGTTTAATTCCCGAGGGGGGACCTAGCGCGATCCCGACCGAGCCGGCTCCTTCGCGCTGGCCCCGGCGGGCCCCGGCCGACCATGCCCGCCCCCGGCGGCACGTCGGGGCGCCCCTCCCGGCCCCATGACGGGGCGGGCCCTGCCGGAGCGCGGCGCCTGGCGGAGGCCGCGGGCGGGGCAGCCGCCACCGCCTCCTCCCGAACGGTCGCGGGCCGTGCCGGTGGTGGGGCTCGCCATGGGGCTGTGCCTGCCCTGCATGGGGGGGGCCGTCAAGGACGTGGTGGAGACGCCCGACCCGGTGAGTGCGGGGCCGCGGCGGGCCCCGGGTCGGTTTCCCCTCCTCCCCTTTCTTCTTCCGGCCGGTTGTTTGTGAGCGGGCGGTGGCGCCTAGCAGCACTGGGACGGGGGGGACGAGCGGGGGGAAGCACCGGCCCTACCCGCCGGGGCGAGGTGGGGGGAACGGGCCGCCTTCCTTAAAATGGCAGCCGGGCCGCGGCCTCCCTGCGCCGCCGGCGGGGCTCCGCGGCAGCCCTCGGTGAAGGGCCTCATGGCTGCCGCAGTGCCCCAGGAGGGGTGCCCGAGGCAGCGGCTATGCGGGGCAACCTCGTCCTTCGACCCCGGCCCCGGGAGGGGGGAGCTCCCAGGGCCGAGGCCGCCCGGGGCAGCCCGCACCCGCCGCCCAGCAGCCTGGGGCCCGGTGCCCCGTAGCCTCCCGCTGGTCTGTCCCACACCTCACTCGTCGGTACCTGTATGGAGACCGGCAGCTTCACCTGAAGGGGGTTTGTGCCATAATCGAGGCCAAGAGGACCCTCATTTTAACCAGAAACGGGGAAAACCCGTGCTTTTCTCTTTAGTGCACAGGGATACTCGCTGTTAACCAGCCTACACAGGATGAAATCTCTCCTGCGTGGGTAAGAACCCACCTCCAAGCTTTTGTAGCCCTCACCTGAGGGTAGTGTTGGGGAGAAGAAAAGGAGCCCATTACACCTGGAGGAGCGAGCAGTCCCCTTTTCAGACTCCACAGTGCGTGCCTTTCACGCCAGGCTGAATTTTTTGAAGTGAAGGTGTAAGGCAGACAGCCGAATACAGACGTCTGGCGGGGTTTGACTGTAGATACGTCAGCAGCTGCTTTTCTAGCATATTAGTCACTAAAACCACTTTGTTCTTGCAGACTGGCAGTGGAGGGAGAGCTGATGCTAATTGACTTAAGGTTGACATTTTGTGGCAGTTTGCATTACAGATTTGAGTCATATTTAAAAATTAAGACTTTCAAAAGGATGTACAGACTGTCTTGAAATAGAATTTCACTGTCTTTCACATTTTATTTAGGAAATAAAAAGAAGACAGCTAGCAGAAGCTGCTGAAAAGAGGCAGATGGAGGTAACGTCTGATAAAACGCCATTTATCCCAAAGATATTTTGGTAACTGGTTTATGGGAGAAATAACTGTGGAAATAAATTGGGGAAAATAGCTAGGATTTCTGTGGGAACACTGGATATCATGCCTGGATTGTGGGAATTGTCATTAAATATTTTCATGGTATTAATGTTTTACCTGTATACCATCCTTTGTATACAGTAGAGTTTCATAGCTACATAAGCGCTCAAAGACCGTTCCAAGACAACTCAGCTTGTTTGGATGGGAAAAGTTTTGCAGTAGTTAAAAAACAACATAAGAATTGAAGAGCAAGTTCCCCATTACTTTTTTTCCTCCATTATAAGACTTGAAAACAGGAGATTGAGAAATATTTCAAACCAGAGTTGTCAAACAACATTGCAGCGGCAATTTCAAGCAGTACTGCACTTGTACTTCTCTTACAGATGCAGGTTATGGGCACTTGCAAGTTCAGTTTATCAATGTGGCAACAACTGAACACGTTTCTCAGCTCAAATTCCAGCAAAGGAGTAGTATTAACTTATTCTTCTATCTTTCTAAGGTTACTAAGCTTTCTCTACTTCACTATCCTTAAAGTTAGAAGGGGTAGGATGCAAATGTTCTAGCAGAATGTAGAACTAGCCAGCCTATTTCTTCCTTTCCATACCCCTCAAAAAAGGCTTATAACGTACGTCATGCAACATCTACAGTAAGATGTATCTTGGACATCACAACTGAACTATGAAGAGAGAGGAACGCGTTGTTTGTATTAGTGTCAGTGACGCTATATATTAAATTAAAAGTTCACCATTACCTGTGTGGACCACGTTGACTTGGTTTTAGGGGACTTTGGTGAATAATTGGAGCCACAGCTGAGTGATGCTTCAGAGTCTTTTAAAAAGTCTTGATTTTTTGTCAGACCACATACTAAAAGCAATCCACATGTAATCTTAAATTGCAAAGGGTTTTTTAGGCATAACTGTAGGAAATACACTTTTGAGAAGTGTGTGAAAGGGGAATGTCCCCATCCAGCTCAAATTGCTGGAAAACTTTGCTGGGAGGAAGGAAAGACAAAGAGCTAAAACATCTACCGGGATTTTTCAGGACTATCTTTGAGAGCATTTTAGCCTCTGAATGTTGGGTGATGGAGATGTCTGGCAAGCAGCCTAATTCAGTCATCCTTCTCTGCTCAGTGTTTTCCTGTACGTGCTTCTCAACTGCTCATTATTCAGCCTCAAGACATGTGAGGTGTTCCTCCTTTTGGGGTGCTGTACCTAAGTCTGGGTACCTAACTTGCTTGGAAAGCCAGTTGCCTAAAAGCTAGAAATCATGGAGGCTCAATAAGTTAGTATTTGTTGGTAAGATTTGCGTTGGTAGCCCACTGAGAACTGTGCTTGTCATCAGGGCGTTGCTGTTTTCCCTTGGTAGATTTAACATCTTGTGCGTGGCTTATACTGTAGTATCATAACCCTAAACTTAGCTAAGAATCACTTTTTGAAACATTTTCTCTGTAGGTTCACAGTGTTCACTGTTTGCCTGTAGTTGTAATATCCCTACCATCTAGTCTAGGACCTCATCAGACCATCACCAAGAAGCAGGCAGTTGACAACAGGTTTCTCATCTGTGTACTGCTGCTGTCCACACATCCTGTGAAGCTTGAAGAGTAGACTATCACACAGGTTATGTCTCAGATGACAATTTAGAAGTGGGAGTTCTTACAGCCTGGGCTAGCACTGGTAGCATGACCTTTTCGTTCCCTGCATGTAAAGTTCCCATCGATTTCTGTAGTCACTATACAGAGCTTGTGACTTTGTCTGCTTATTGAGTGTTGGAATAGAAGCTGTCATTATGATTTCCATCATCTGTATCCTATCTTTACATAACCTTTTGATAGAAAGAAATGGAAGAAAGGAACTGATGATGAAACAGCTAAGTCCTGGGAAATCCCATCTGCCCGAGTTGTCTCTTCCCAGTTAATTCTCTTTGTGAGGACAAGAATAGGCCCTGACACTGGAAAAAACACAGACTTAAAATTTATGGGACTTTTGGGAAGGGAATTTCTGGTTCTGCATCTTAGGATGCAAAGCAGGTACACATAGTTGCATTAAATATGTTCACCTGGTTGTACTAACAATATGGAAACAAAGCCCTCACACACCTATGGGGCCAAGAGCTCACAGTATGAAGAAGCATCCTGAAAGGTCTGGGTTTATGTAATAATAGCACTACTTAATGTTTCAGTCTTTTCACGCAGACCAGAGTTCACAAAATGCTGTTGCCAAGACTTGCAGTTTGGTTTCTATCCAGAAAAATTGCTAACTAGTCTTACCCAAATGTCTTTTCTCCCAGGCTTCCTCTCGAGGTATTAAGAATGCTTACTCTGTAGAGCAAAAGAAGAAGAAACAGGAAGAAATAGAAAAAAGAATTGCAGCTTCAGGTTCTGGAGGAGAAGGAGGACTGAGAGTAAGTTCAAAAAAGAAACAACATGATGCAGCTGTCCTTGTATTCACTGAGAAAACCCTGTTTTGTTGTCATCTACAAGAGTGACTATGTGTGGAGAAAAAAAACAAGAGGAAGGGAGAGGGAGTAGAAATGGAAGCATGTGTCATTATCACAGTGTTCTCAGTGAGACTTCATTTCTGGGACACACAGACAGCAAGGATGGCAGAGAGCTTCCCCCCCCACCCCCCCTTCTTGCCCAGTTTCTGCAGCTACAATGCATCAGTCCTACAGTACTCTCAGCACTGGTGACCTCCTCACTGAGTTGACCTGTACTCAGTGTCCCTTTGCAGTACTGGTTGAGATTGTCTCTCTTCCCTCAGAGTTCATAGAAAAAGTTTGAACTCAGTAGGGAAATGGCTTTGGGTTTCATGCATCCGTCTCTCTTCACAAAAGGAACATACAGCGTTGGCCTAGATACTGATGAACCTTGCTGCTACTACTACTTTTCTAATGTTAACTTTGTCTCAGAAGGCCAGGCAGAGATTAAATGAAGAATTAGAATCTCTCTGAGGCAATAGATCCATCTGGCTATTGAAACACAGGCTTCATAAGCCTTCATCTCTTTCCCTCATTGCCATGGACGATTCCGGGGGCAGGAGTTTGTATAAGCTGACCCTGGTGGGCTGCATGTCCCCCACTTGCTAGATATGAAAGGTGTTAGAGTGGGGAATTTATCATCCTTAGACAACGTTGTGGTATTTAGGCTTATTTTGTTTGGTTGTTTTCCTTTCTTTCCACTATCTTCATACAAACCTGTGGGGTGTTTTGTTGTTTTTGTCTTTAGTGGCAGGTTGGATAAAGAAGTATGACTTCTGGAGAGAAGATTGATGTTTACTGCCAGTAACTTGCCAGTTTCTGCAGCCAAGTGGCACTTACTCATCATGTGGCTTTTGCTGTTTGCATATGAAGACTCAGCAGTACTTTGCCAT
Source organism: Balearica regulorum gibbericeps (assembly GCF_011004875.1). Lineage (NCBI taxonomy): Eukaryota > Metazoa > Chordata > Aves > Gruiformes > Gruidae > Balearica > Balearica regulorum. The sequence goes on from NC_046188.1 coordinate 65,576,959, forward strand.
TGTGGGAGGACAGGTGTTGAAACATACACTAAGAAACTTAAGAATTAACTCTGAACACTAAGTTTTGGCCAATTTTATTTATTTTATGTGCATGTTTTATTGCTTCCCTGTTAAGACAGCGAGATGAATTTTCTCACATGGAAGCGGCCTCGTTAGCTGTAGTCAGTCTGTCTGGTCAGTTGATGTATATGTGTCTGCGTATGACTGGCTTAGGCACAGCTCCGGTGCAGACGTGTTGTTTCTGACGCTTATTTCAAACTCTACAATTAAACTTTCCTCTAAGTCCTCATGTAAAAAGTTGTTCATAAACATGTATATTTGAATATGTGAACGACAGCATTTCTCTTCAGTTTCCTAATGACTTTTCAACTGCTTAGGGATTTAGTGCCTTTTTCAAAAAAGAAAGCAGGTTCATGGTGAGTCCTTACAAATGGAAGCATTTTGTGACATTAGTTAAAAAATAGAAACCTTTATAAGCCCTGTGTACTTAGAGCAAGAAAGCTGTTCCAAGTCTAATAATTGTTCTCCTTATTTTCTGATGTGGATTTCTTTTCAGTCTGTAAGTATTTATAATGAATACTGGAAGTTAAACATTAAATTAAAAATACTGTTACTAATTGTTCTCATTTATTACCACAAGAGGGCAATGCTGCACTTCTGAGAATTTTGAAAAACAAAAAGCAGCTTCTTATGTCATCTCTTGGATGGTTCATTTCCTAAAGCTTCTGTACTACCTAGGTGGGTTTGTTACAGTGCAGTAACATTTGCCAAATGCCCAAAGCTGTGTCGCTTCTCTTCCATACTCAGCAGCATCTGTAATCCCTTTCCCCAATGTCAAGCTGTCTTTGATTATTTAGAAGTGCCAAAACTATGAAAGTCTAGTTCTAACATCAAACTAGTGGCCTTCAGCCACAGCTTTGATAGATGAGGGACGTTTGTTGCAGCACAATCAACGCTGAGAATCTAGCTCTTATTTTCCCTGGAGAGCATGATGCTTGGCCTCAGTATGTTACTGGCCCCATTTTCGACCTAGTTTAGGTTGTAGAAGCCTTTTTTTTTTAAAAAAAAAAACCACATTTCTTCCACCTCCCCAAGTAGTCTCTCACACTGTCTTAGGAGCACAGTCCTGACACAATGAGTTTCCTGGCTTTGCCTTTGGAATTGAGTTGAGAAGGGAGACTTTTCAGTATTAATATAGTGGTGTTTGAGCTAAAAGGCTTTGTCCTTGGCTGATGAATACCTTCAGTGTCCTTTGATTGCTGACAGTTGCTCTCTTCAGTGTATTAATTGGTCATAGCAAAATTTAAGTCTAATGAAAATACATTGCAATATAATAAAATATACTAAACATAAATTTGAAATGTGAATTTCAATCCAACATCTGTCACAGGGGTGTCCTACAAAGACACTTAAGCAGCACTTAACACTTGGTTGGTCACTTGGGGTATTTTAAAGTTAACACATTCTTCTTTCCACTCTCCATCATACCGCTCCCCCAGAACCATAAGGGGAAGAAATAACCATCCGTCTCTTCCTCCAGGCCCCCTCTCTCTGACAGGGCTAGCACACTGACCAAATGGGAGGACTCCATTTGAACTAGCATCACGTAGACTTTAATTTAAAACAATTGAAATAACCTAGTGAAACAAATCACGGTAACTGGATCACTCATTGATGTTTTGATGCTGTCAGAACTGGAGGAGTTTTGGGTGTGAAGCAGACTGCCATGCTGTGCTGCCCATCCCTGCTAGGCGGCCCTGGGCAAGCCTGTTCCATTCTGCCCCAGGTGGTCTCCCCAGTCAAGGTGCTCTGCATTTGAGTAAGAGATGACCACGCTGTCTCAACAGCCACACTGCTCGTCACAGTCCTTCAAAGGCCGTGGGCTTGCTTGCGGCTGGCTGGCAGTTTTTCTCAGAGCGGGGAGTAAAGGTCTGAATCACCCCAGACTGAATGGGCCTTTTATTTAAGAGGTGATTCTTGCAATTCAGAATTACCGTAGAAGGAAATACCGCTGCACTCTCTCTGTCCTTTAAGTAAAAAACAGTATGTCTGTGCTTCTTAAGAGTCCTTGTTTTGAATGTCAAATGTATTCCTATAGCTAAGAAATGTCTAAGAATTTGGGGTGCGTAGTTACATATTACAAATAGCTGGCTGATAAAGATATTTTTAAAGAGGTTTCTACACCATACCCATGTAACTGTTCAAATAGCCAATCTGAACTGAACCTGGGAACTGATTTGGGTAAATACAACAGCTCATGTTGGTTTAAGTTTTTTTGGTAACATTAGTTCAGAATGAAAACAAAGCCAGCAGCTGAGTAGCATAAAACTGACAGCTACCTGGAGCATAGCATTAAACGGTAAGGCTGAGCGCTACGTGAATCAGAGCTGGTCTGCACTTGTAGAAATAGACGCCTCCCCTCTTTTACCGCTTAGCCCTGCGCTAAGTAAACATGAAACACAATAGGAATTTTTTCCTTATTTCCCCAATCCTAGATGTTTACTTCCCCTTGGAGGCTGTTAAAACACATCCATTCATGTAGATTAGGTAGTTGGCATTCTGTTTGCTTTACAGCAGTACCACTGCTCCTCTTTTCTCCACCTCCTGAGAGCATTTTCAGTTGCAGATCACTTGAAAAACTCCTGGCAGAGACAAGTGCTCGTAAGTTGAAATGAAGGGGCTGACCCTCAGCGATTGCAACGGCATCATCTTTGTTGCAGTAACAGAAAATGAAACTATCTGCTGCTGCATATTGTTAAATACACAGATTATGCCAGGGAGTGGTTGGGGCAGAACTCCACAGAGATTTGGGAGACACAGAAGCTGCGGCTCCACCAGGGTGGGTGCCACCTCTGCGGGCCCTTCGGAAGATGGACGACTTCAGCAGGTGGGTTTGGCACAGCCACAGGCTAAGTCATCGGGACACAGCTCATCAGGCACGAGCTGTGCCAGCAGTTGGACAGGGATGGAAAAGCCTCTCTGGCTCCATAAATGTTCGCGTGATCCCACGTGTCTGTTTCACCTTCCTTCAGATTCCTAACGTACCACAGGCTAAGACAGTGGGAGACGCAGAGCCAAGAAAAAGCGCTCTGCCTCCTTCCCTGTCAGGTACTGCCCATCCGCAGCCAGCGGGGCAGCACAAAACAGCAGCCCCAGAAGAACCAAACCCTCAGAAGCATCTTTAGCAGATGCTTCTGCAACACCATGGTGTGGCAAACAGCTCATCTCCCTGATCTAAAATGAATGCATATAATGAATTCAGTGTTGGGTCTTAAGAAACTTGCTGTACCTTCCCACGCACATATATTGACACCTCCTTATTTCACTCATGCCCACCGACAGCCCTTGAGCTGGTTTCCGTACATTTTCACATATCATCTCTAAATTGCTGTTGGAAAAAAGGTGGTAATGCAAAGGAAGGAGCAATTATCACTATAATAAAGATAAGAAAGAAAACCCTTATCCACAATCAGTGATGTAAATAATCCTGCTTGGAAGAAAAACTCCAGGTAATATATGAACAGCAAGGTGACAGAAGGTACCTCCTGTAATGAGCAGTAACAGATGTTACATTTCCAAACTAATTCTGAATTGCTTCCAGTGTAGTGATGCATATTTGACATTATACAATAATAATGTTTTTTTAAAAGTAATCTTACTTAATTCAGCCACCTTGAGTTGTAGCACAGTCACTCACTCACTCACAGCCAGCCGGAGCTCCCGTGGGGGTTGTCCTATGGCCCAACGAGGGCTTCGAGAAGAAGCTTCGCCGCAGCTCATAGCGGTTCAGCTTTTTAGGAGTTTCAGCCTCCTTAACGCTCACAGTCAGCCAAGCTACACAGCAGCAGAGTAAGCTAGAATCACTACATGGCACTCTTCTTCACAGTCATCTTCAGCATCTCATCACCTGCCCTTTTAACAAGAAACTATTCCACAGTCTCCACAGACCCTCCTTCACTTGGGGGAACAAGGAAAGAGCTGCAGACCTTCCCTGGGGGTACTCTGCCATTTGGTTCAGCCTTCTAGAAATCTACACCAAGTACCTTTATACCATAGGTTTTGGCATAGAAACTTTAGATATCATCCACTATAGCTAGCTAGTACAAACAATGGGATTTTTTTTTATTCTCTCCCTGAATACTGCCTACATGAAGTCTGTTCTGCCCCCATCACTGCAACCAGGGCCATACCTCCTTGAGCACGATTGTGCTGCTCAGCTTTAGCTTTGCAAATTGAGCCTTGGGCTCCTAACAACCCCCCAACTCCTACATTGCTGCAGGACCTAGTACGCTAAGAAAACACCATTCATCAAATCAGCAACACTTACCTTCTGAACAAGGTGCTCCTAAGCCCTTCCTCCGCACCTAACTAACTTCCTATGTTTTGGTTTTGTTTGCTTTATTGATGCTTCTGCTTTAATTTCCTCCTCTGCTCCTCACACCCACACCAGGTGCATCCAATGCAGTTAAGTCCCACCTGCAAAGTTTTTACACACATTAGGTGGTAGTGGCAATACTTTAAAAAGTCCTTTATAGGTCTCCCATTCTGGAACTGGCTAAGTTGAAGTTTTAAGTCAGGAAATGTTTTAATGTGATTTTTTTTTTTTATTTTAAGATGCCTGAGTTCCCTGAATCAAAAAAGACTATTTTGATAGCTACAGTCCAAACACATAAAGCAGTTCATGTTTAATTTAAAATCTTGGTTTGGCTTTACCAGGATAATTTGTTGAAGCTTAATATTAAAATAAACCTAAGAATATTTTTTTATAGTTATATGCTCTCAATTTATGTAAATACCTTCAAATATTTTAAAGAAAAGATGTAATAGTAATGCAAATTTAATCTTGTGTGATGGAAATACAACTATTTATGTTTTATAAACTAACCATTATTTCAAAATAAATATCTGACACTTTCACAAGTGGGTTTTTTTCTTCTTCTCTGTTCATTTGACAACAGATCTCACTGTGCATATATTAAGATCATTATTTTTTTCAGCTGTACTGCATTTTTTTTAAAAAAACATTACTATGGCCTGTTCTCCAGTCCCATAAAGGCTACATACATTGTTTCTATGAGAACTGGGTCTTTCTATGGCTTTTCAAAGGGTTTACTGCTTGAGTATATGTTTAATATTCCTAGAAAATGGCTCAAAATAAGAATAAAAGGCTGCAATTTTTCTTTCTAAAAACATGTTTGGAATTATGTGCTGCTACTTAGTATGGTGCACCAAGCCATTGTGAACGGCTTGTATTTAGCGGATATTTTTAGGTGGTGAGGTAGAACGTGCTGTTTTCATACGGCATGGAACATGAAAGAAGGTGGTCTTGATCTCGCCTAGCCAGTAGATATTTTGCTGTTAATTTTCAAGACCACGGGAGCAGATCGTAAGTATATCATCAACATCAAAAAATACAGAAAAATACCAGTTGGTACTTAAAAAGTGAATTCCAGAATGCTTTTGATTTTTTCTTTCCCTGCAAAGGAAAATCAATTTTCAATAAAATCTGGGTATTGCTGTGCTATCTGAAAGTGAATGTTTGCCCCGTTGACCGTGTACCTCATTATTAGGAAGCAGTATTGTATATTGTGGGCATCCAGTCAGTAGCAGCAAAGTGCGGGTACACAGATTACAAATAATAAATAAGACTTCCAAAATGTATGAGTATTTAAAAAAAATTTATTTCATTTTTAATGAAAGAACTGAGTTCTGCTCGAATTTATACAGTCAGTGAAATAATCCTATAAAATGATTTTTCTAGGATGTTACAAGGCACATAAATTACCAAATATCAACATAGAAAAGTAGCCAAAATAATGAACTAAGCCCCCATATGCCTTTTGCTATTTTAGAGGTGTGGGAATGATTTACAAGAATGTGCATCACTCTATTGACAGGGTAATGAATATTTCACATTTGGCATGACCAACAAAATTAAAAATAAGGGGAAGGAAAAGCTCAGATTCAAGAACAGTGTTAGCGTTTTGTGACTCAGGAGGGACTAGCATCTTCTGAAGCTCCTCCTTGGTCAAAGGGCTGTGCATCTTTTAGGCTTCCCCTCGTGGGTCGCAGGACATCACCCCGCGGTACATCTCTATTGTCTGGCAGAGGAAGGGACAACCTCTCGACTTCCCCGTGCTTCTATATTGGTCGACTTTGTAAAAACCAGGAAGGATCTACGTACAGATCTGGCACTGAGCATTGTCTTTAGCTTTAAAGAGTAGAAGGTGTTTGTGTGTGGGGGGGGGTGGTTCTTGGGCTTTTTTTAAAAAAAAGTAATCACTCTGGGAAGTTGTTTGGCATGCAAAAAGTCCTTATATTCTACTGGTTAAGAAAATCTTGCAACCCATAAAAATACTCGATTTTTACTTCATTTCAAGAGGCATTACCAAATAATTTCCACAAATATTAATTTTCCACCTGCATATATATTTTTCGACTAGCCTAACCGTCAAGGATTCAATGTAATAAGATTTTCATACAAATATATTGTATTGTCTATTTTCTTCCATTAACAGGATCCACTCCTTTATGTAACTCTAAGTATACATTCACATATTAAAGAGTAATAATTTGGCTAAAAATATATGTCTATTTCTTATCTGATGGTAGTAATTAGCCTATCAAGGGTAATTTGCTATAAAAGATACAGTACTAGAAATAAATAGTTCTAGAATTCAAAGATCTTCAAAATGGGTTGCCATTTCCAGTCTGTCTTAAATTTTCCAAAGTCCTTTTAAAGCATAAACTAAATTTACTACATTTGAGAAAATGATTTGGACCTACATACATAAAGTCCCGATCACATGAGAAGCTTATTTCACTTAATCTCCTTCTTGGTTTTGTAATGGGCAGAAACAACCAGATAATTGTCTGGATTCATGTCCCTGAGGGTTGGAGACTTGCTCTGGATCGGAGAAGTTTTCCCATCCACTCGGGAAATCTGCAACATTCGGCACGGGTCATGCTTCAGTAAGTAACCTGCGAACGTCTCCCATCCTCCTCCAACACGAACCATCACATGTTTGTTGTGCAGCATCTGAAATTACATATACAGGGGGGAAAAAAAAACAAAAACAAACCCTCTTGAAAGTGAACCATTCACTGGGAAATCACATTTTTTTCTACTGGAAAACTGTGCTTACTTTAATTAAAAGTCAAAGACATATGTTAGTAGTCTGCTTTGTAATCAAAGGAAGGAAAGAAAAAGAAATAGTAGAATGGTCTTTATTTGAATTTAATAAGTAAATAAAAATACCTGTAAGAAAATGAGACTGTATTTAAAACTAAAGTTTTTCATATTTTATGTAAACAATGCTACATGTTTTTCTACTCCTACAGCACCAACTGATCCCTTTCCTTCACGTGCTAACTGCCAAAATAGGTACCTCGCTCTAACGTATATCCTCTAGAGCCACACTCATTTTCTGCCTAAACTCAAATTAAAATTTTGCACCAAGTATTAATGTGACTTCTCCACGTCTGCAGCTGTGAGTTCAGTTGGCAATTTCACTAATTTCTCTCCTCCGGTTCTCCACGCAGAACAGTCAAATAAATACCGGTGAGGCACCATAAAGCAGCACATTCTATAGAAGCCACGTCATAAATCACGCACTGAAAATCGCTTTGATTAGTACATCTCATGCAATGCTAAACATCATTTAGCTGTAGTGCCAGAAATTAAATTTGGCCCCGTAAAAGGCATGCTAGGAGATGTTTAACGTAGTCTGGGTAATGACATTTGGATTTACAGCTGTGATGCGTATATGGGCTCTTCTACATGTCCAAAACTCCCTCGAGGGCTGACAGTATTTGCAATTGAGACTTACGTGGCACATAAACCTTTTGTAACGTAGCACAATTCACATTAGTACCCATAGCATAGACAACAACATAAAAATAAATTCCCAATCAAACAAAATCACAGATAATAAAAGGCTAAAATGCAAATCTTCCAAAAAAACCCCACCCCAGGTGACAAACAAACACCCCAGCATAAAAAAATGTTGTTTGACTTCTGTGACACGAGATGAGAGATTCACCTGGAGTGAGGAAAGCCGTACAACTTTCTGATGCTTGAAAATCAGGGTAAATTTATAAGGAATCAAAGTCTTCATCTGAATAAGCAGCTGCGGATGAAATCTGGTTTGAAAGTTTCCATTTAAAACATTTCAATGCAAGGAAATTCTTGTTTCTGCATTTTCGTTTTTATGTGAAACACAGTGGGAAGTCAATTCGGCTTTGGATACTAAAAAGTAAAGTTACTTCTGATCCATCCCAATGAGAGCACACTCAAGTACTCAGTTTAATTAACATCTCTCCGCTAATGAGACTGTCTGTGCTGCTGCTCTGGGTTGTAGGAGCGTTAGCCTCTACGATAGCTATTCACGAGTGAGGTTTTCCTCTAGATTGACATGGGTATGAAAGAATCAGACTCGCATCTTCACCAATCACACTTTTTGTCTTTCTTCCCAAGCTTTGTATTTTAGTTTCAGGACTTCATTTTGAACTGACAGGGGTATGATCAGCCTTCAGCAGCATGAGATTTGAATCAAGTCTTTCGTCTGGACAATATATCACAAAAGCAGCAAATGGGTTTTATATCAAGTTTGAAAACTGCAGCTGAAATGGTGACATAGCCTTGAGACAATAGAGTCTATAGAATTCTATTTAGCAACTTTCTCCTCTTGGAATGTCTGAAAAGCATTTGAGAAATGCCCCAGAAACTTTTCACATAAAGGCATTTTAAGCCCAACTTTGGTCCAGTGCGACAGGCAATGCGGCTGTGGGAAGGAGTTAACTATTGCTGAATTTCAGCTTCCACATATTGTCACAGGGGGGTTCACGTTCCGAGAGCAGCTAGTATCTGGACTTTTGTTTAAGAGTTAGGAATGGAAAGTTAGCAAAAAGTATATTTAGTTCCATTTCCATAGGGACTACTGTGCAGACAAATAAAGCCTACTGCTGGTACGTTATTTCCTGAAGCTCAGGTTAAATGTACATCTTCTGTCTTTCGCCTCTTTTTTCTTTCTCTTTGTATTGTTATACTATTATAAAATTCATTGAATGCTTGCTTTCTATAGAGACTGGGTTTTCCTGCATCCTAAATACAGTTATTGTTCGTGCTGTGCCTTGCCACAAAAGCACCATTTTACTCCTACGGCCATATTCTGATACTAGTAACACCAGCACAAATCCAGAATAATTCTGCTAGCTTCAGAATTGCTCCAGGTTCACAGAAGGAGAAAGGATTTCTCACCAAGAAGGAAAAAAAAAAAAAAAAAAAAAAAAAGAAGAAGAAAAAGCGAATAAAATAACTTGCTCTACTTTCTAACTGAAAGAGCAGTTTCCTCCTCGACATTGTTCAGCTGGAGATGAATCTTTTGAGATTTTATGATCCACCTGATTCAGATTTTCCACTGCATGAGGTCTCTGAGAAAGAAAAAGTTGGATTCTACAATAATAAAGTTTATTAGTCAGTTATCGATGTAAATAAATTAATGACATACATGTATTTTCACACTGCTATCCAGCCAACTGAAACTGAGAAAACCATTTCTGCAAAATAAAATCCAACATATGTTTATGGTTGCCATAAATCTTCCTTATTTCCGTTGTGTCTGAAGCGGGGCTGTCACTGAGCTGTTCCCTCTAGAATCTGTGTTTAGGTTAGAAGAGTTGAATCTATGGTGAAGCAAACAGATGAGAAACCAGCCAACTGGACAATAGCATCACAGAGGAGGAATTATAGATTGTTTTGGTATGCATTAAGGCTGCATCAAGAGATAAGATGAAAAATAATCAATAAAAGTTAGGTGAACTGAGCTGTCATTCCACAGGACTTGGGCACAAAGTGAAATATAGTCTAAACTGTTCTGGTTTTCACATAAATAAGTTTAGAGAGCTTTATGGCCTATTGAAGACACATTATTTAAATGTATGTAAAGATATTTAAGCTCATGTAAATGAGCATAGTTTTACTGACTTGAAAAAAAAAAATCTATTCTGTTTTATTGGAACCGAAAATCTGGCCCAATATTGTTATTCTTCAGATTATATTATAACTTTGTTTAGGAATCTTTCAGGGAGGGGAGGGGAAGCAAGGGGGGGAATTAAACACTACGGATCTGATCCAAGTCCTGTAAAAGCCAAAAGAAAGAATCCTACTGACTCGAAAGGAACGTGGGCTGGGCTCTGGAAGCCAAACGCAGCAAAAACAAATCATAGCCTGGAGTTAGTTGGTGTGATTTTAGGCCAACTTCAGAAACGATGTAGGCTACATGCTGAGAGCGTATTGACTATAAAAGCCAAAGGTGTTTGGCAAAATAACGCGGTGCATCACACCAGCGGTTGTGCAAAGAATATGTTGCACTCCAAAAGTGAAACGTGAATGAGATTGGGAAAGAGAAGAATTGAACACATTTCAATTAATTTTTACTGAATATGAGCCACTTAGACTCATTGTCATCAGTAGATACAACCCTTGTTTCTCATACCTTAGCATTTTGGGGACCTTCTTGCAGAGGTGTTCAGCCCATGAAATGGGCTTCTAGATCAATATGTTTTTATCCTGACCGCAGAGACGTCCCAGGCCAACATTAAGGAAATCCCAGTGCTATTAAGACTCATCCACGTGATTCTGTCAGACCACTACCCATAGCAAGCTGGAACATCTCGCCGCTCTCACTGCAGGCATCGAGGTCTGAGGTAAGTACGTACGGGTACACACACGCGCACGCGCACACACACGCACACACACACTGAGTACACTCAGATGTGGCACCCGTGCTTTATGATTTTGCTGCAACCCTAGCTGATGCTACTTAGCAATCATTTTGCTCCATCCAGCATGACTGTACCATTTATATCAACGATCTACCCTCCTGTCTGTGCAAAACATAAAAGGCTTTCTCGAATCTCAGTATTATTCACTAACCATTCTTATTAAAAAGGTGAGAGCAGGGTACAAAACTTGGACCAGGACCAGGACCAGGACCCAGATCTGGGCTACCAGCCTTCCCCAGGGAGTCTCTGAGCCTTTCTCTAGAATCTGGTATTGCCAGGTAATGACAAATCATTCCACAGGGCATAGCTCATGTGGACATTTTCATGGAGTAGGATATCTCTTACATACAAGAGACCGAGGTCTCCCTCAGCATCATCCTAGATGTGGCCTGAAGAGCTGACGTTAGGAGAGAACTTGGAGCCTGTGGCTGTGTGTGTGGCTGACAGGTGGTGAACTCTTCTTGGAATTTGGTATGCATATCTATATGGAAGAGGAAAAAGTATTATTCTGGGACTTGAGAGATTATCACTTCAGAGAACAAGGCCCGTGTCAAGCGTCAAGATTTTATTCTTTCTCACAGCAAATAATTTTAATGGTAAAGCTCTAAAGCCAGCAAAATCAGCCCTCCAAGTCCCCAGCAATTGCAATGCTTAGCAGTTACTTGGTCCTCTTGAAGCCGGCCACTGAAAATTCTCACATCATTTAATGTGGAGCCAGGTCTAGCCTAGTCAGGCCCTGAGAAAGACTCTGTGAAAGACTGGCAACATGCAGAGAAGCCTGTCTAGCCGTATGCCTTCACAGAAGCTCCAGCGATATTAGTTCAACATACAAAGGTTCACGTTAGCAGGTAACGCTAATACTGCATTCAAACAGGTGGTGACTGGGGGCTGGCCGAGAAGAGGACACTGAGGAGTGGCGAATGGGTACTGGTCACTGGTCTGACAATTGGTCTGGAAATGGGTTTGATTAAAAAAAAGAATTGAGGGAAACCACACAGATGTGCAGCACATGCTGAGAGCGGCTGGCCTCTGATGGGGCAAGCCGGTAGCAGACTGGCGTTAGGAATCCTGCTTGCTCCAGGGAGGTTTTGAGGAGACCTGACACGAGCAAGTGCAGAGGCATTGGACAACAGAAAAAGAGCTGCAGTGCTGCCCTGTGACCATGGATTAGTGGTCCTTAATAGCGATGAACAGCAACCTCATATTTCCATAATCATTAATGTGATCATATTGACAGTTTACTCATTTCTAGTATGCTAGTACGTACCCATGCAGTAAATGCAGGAGTAGGTGGTAATAGGCATTGACACCAAGTTTCCTAAATACACTCATATGAGGAAGTGAATTTTCAGAAATTTGTAGGTAACCGTTGCTACATGGAGTTTCTCTACTTCATCACAGTATGAAGTAGAAGTTTCTCTACTGCATCACAGTCTCCTGATTGAGTGCTGCATGCCACATCGCTACAGACATTAAAATTACCTTGTGCACAGACAAGTATGCAACTTTAGCGTTCAGTGTAAAATTGATAGCAAAATCCTGCAGTACCATCAGATTTGAACACCCATCAGGTTAGATTTAGCTACATTCCTATTTTTAAAAGTTTACAGCCACTGTAGCATACATTTTATAAAAGGCATTACTACTGCTACATACATAGAGTTCACTCTTACGGACACAAGGGATCGTGGGAGCAATTCCCAAGAGGATATGGACAAAAACCAGCTTCCAGCTGGAAAGCTAGAAAGCTTTCCTCCAACTATTCTTTTTCTTGGCTTTCACTCTCTTTTTGTCATTCAATTTGTGTGTTGTCTTCTTAGAGAAAAGTTTGAGTCTGATAAAACATAAAGCTTATTTTAGACTTTTAAGAACTCACTTATGTGCCTAAGTGCACATCTAAGGAAGTCAAATTAAACCTCAACTCTGCACATCTGAAAAAGTGCAAATTATGTAGCCAATTCCAGGTATTAATTATTCATCCCCACTGAAGTAATCTACTTACAGCATATTAATGTGTATTTTGGCAGGCAACAGTATATTAGTCCCTTCCAACCTGAATTATCCTATGATCCGACTGTATTAAAACAAATAATAAATTAAAACTCTCATCTTCCCCACCTGAAAAACAGGAAAAAGGCACTCCTCATTTTTCCTTGTCATCCCTCATTAAGTACACTTTGCCTAGGCCCCTTCTTGATACAGGATTATACAAAACTGTTTTGGATTATGTCTATGAGTTTTAAAAGTTCCAAATGATGCAACTGGTATCGCTCCAGTCATTACACATGGATTTGTTTAGGGACCTCCTCCGAATTTCCGCGTTGTTGTTCTAAAACCCCAATAAAGGAGCCTGCACTTCCCCTCTCTGCAGACACCGTGATAATGACATGGAAAATAGACAGCTCCCTCTCATTTTCAGGGATTTATATGTAGTAAATCACACTAAATGAATCTCACTTAGCTGGAAAAAGCATAATAAAAAAGCTCAGCTTCAAAAAAAGATGTCAAGTGCGCACACTAATTGCTTGTCACAATATTTCTAGCTGTGCTAGAGCTGGGGTTTATAATTAACACGCTTTCTGAATTCTAAAGAATTTTATTTTAACGTTATATCTTGGGCTGTATCAAACACATTAACAAGTCTCCACTCAGTTTGTTGAAACGATCTCTTACACTATGTTGTATAAACAAAGAATGGGATGGAATGATACTTCATAAATTATTTATAAGCTTCATTGGTTCAAGTCTATATTCCCCAAACAAATCAAATGCAAACATTCCTGATTTTATAGTAAATATTAATGGTGGAAAATAAACCAGAATGAAGGCATTCATCAGAATCCCTAAATCTCCATTTTTGGGCAGAATAACCTTTATTGCTTTGCGTCAAGTGATATTTCTCACTGAACAAGGAGCTGAGTTTTCCTGTAGAACCTAATAAAGTTCCCAACCACTTCAGCAACACCACCACACTTATATGCTCCGTGTCTATTGACTGACATATGGGGTGGGGGGAACTGAAAGAAGTATTGACTTCAGTAGGTGATAGAAAAAATTGTATCACCGTAGTTCCAGCTGAAATGATTTTCAGTGGCTGCTGATAGAGCGAAGCCTGACAGATTTTCCAGGTGAGGTGGCCACAGAGGCTTGCACCAACAGAGCCTTCAAAGCACATCTGTACCAGGCCTTACGCTAAATATAGATCAGAGGCCTCCTATAATTCATTGAGTCATTTTTTTCAAAGTTTGTTTCAGATTAAGAGAACAAGCAGACTTTGCGTATGCAAATACAAAAGGCCTCTAAACAAACATTTGCACATGTAAACACCCAAAAGGCAATTTAAACACGAGAAGTATGAAACAGAAAATGGTGGGTGCCAGTATCTGCTTTTCTCCTTTTCAAAATTTGGCTATCGCTTCCCTCAGTCAAACAGAATTCATCAGAGAGGACTGTAGACTTACCGCTCTGCAGACAGGACCTGCATTTATGCGGTCAGCCATAAAGACGGTGGGTTTAAGCTTATCCTGAGCTCTTTGGAAGTTAAAAATCTAGTAAGTGAGGCTTTCTGAGCTGAGTATTAATTTCCATCCGTTCTCCTAGGCAAGAATTGTTATTACATGAAGTGCTAAAGATAAAAGAAGGAATGGTAGCGGTGCAATATATTGTGTACAGTGACATCCGTAAGACAAACGCTATCTTTCACTATATATATTTACATGGCAGGATCCCCAGTCTGTGCCTGGTGCCCAAAGGCATCATCACACAACAAATAAGGATTTAGGGTACAATGACATAATTCGGTACCATCTACCATATTCAACTCCAAATGCTTTAGATACACGCATCAGACTCACGTTAATAGCGAGACTCAGTTTTTTTAAAAAGCCACCTATCTTCAAGTAACTTAAAGACATAACGAGAGACTCACAAGGTTTAGTGGGCAATCAACAGACTTGAAGGGAAAAATGTTTGTCTTTGAATTATGTTATAACTGTGTTTTCATTAAATTGTCTTTCCTACCCAGACATTTGTCAGTTTTTTTATTACATAGTTGAGCCTCAAAAATTATGTAGAAATTCTTCAGCATTTGTAAAGTGATAGCAGCTTACAGTATTAATATACAATATAATATTATGTATTATAAATTATTATAATATAGTATTATTGTAGTCTAGTATTAAATAGGTATTACCTATTGTTTCACACTTAAATCTATTAATAAATTTTGCAGTAAAGTAGAAATGGAAATGTTTAAATATATAAATAAAGATCCCCTCTCCAAATATTAGAAGCCTGCTCAATAACAGATACATTTTTGTCTCCTATTCCTTCTCCAAAATCGGTAGGACTTTGTATCTGTTGCCATTTATGACTGAAAAAAGAGAGGCCAAACCAATAGGAAAAAAAGTCTAACATCAATGAGATTGATGCTCCTCTCCGATTAAGGGATTTATTTTATTTTTTTTTAAGAAAGGATTAAATTGGGAATTAATAAATTGAAAACTTGGCACAGAATGTAATGAATTTGGGTAGATAGTATATGGAGATTTTCTTACTTCTACTTGTTCAAATGTGACCTGAAACATCTAATTCTTTGTGGGTTTTGTAAATTGGCTGGGGTCTCAAAGCGGAGAGCCGCAGCCCAGTTGTAAATCATGTCTTCTTTTTGATGATGTTAGCGAGAAGATCAGAGACTTGGCTAGCCTGAACTCTTATTCCTCAAAACGCTGCTGCCAGTTTAGGCCTTTGCCAGTCTGACTGAGGAAGTTTTGGAAGCCAGAGTTGTATCTGATTTTTGTTCTTCAATACTCTAGAGCAAAGGTGGGCATTACGGGTATTAAATTATTTGACTGTACTATTTATGCATCCTCCCTTTCTCGCAGGGTTTTGATTGTGATAACAGAAGCTGCCTTGTTCAGAGCGTTCTGCATCAACACGAATACGCCAGTCTTCAAGCAGCAAAGGGAGAGGTGTTTGAAACATGAGGAAACACTATTGCTTTGCCACCAAACCAGAAGGCTCACTAACAATACTTACAGCATAATACTTGCAAGCTTCAAAATACTTAAACATTGATATTAAAATGATCCACGTGAGGTACATACGTTAACTCCTGGTCTCCTAGCAGATTAACTAACATATGCGCCGAAAGGTCTCAGAGGAAACATAACGAAATCTTATAAAACCGAATGAGACCAGTTACACAACATTTTCATTAAGTGATGGATCCAGTTCCTACTGAAGTCAACGGGAATTTATCCAATTCTTCAAAATGTATTTTGGGTCATGTTTTTCTGAAATCTGAACCTGACTCTTTTGCTAAAATAAGGTGGTGGGTTTTGTGTTTTTTCATTTTTCTTTTCTGAAAAAGCCCCAAGGATAAGGGCTTTAAAACTGTACTCACCATGTCCTTTGTTAATTAAATCCACTCCTTACAAACCAGCCCTTTCATTCTCCTTTACATCTCTCAGACATTTCTATGAAAAGATGCATAACATCATCAACTTTTTTACTTCACTAAATCACGCTGCGGAGAGTTCCCTTCTTTTAGAATATGATGTGAATCGCTTTCACCCAACTCATCCTTACTTAGCTGATCCATCATTTTGCTTGCACATTGAGTTCTCCTTTTTCTAGACTGACATTACCGTCCATTCATCAACTGTCCACCCGGCAACTGCTTCCACTTGCAAAAACACTCCTTTTCGTGAAAAACTTAAGCAAAAGGAGGGCAAGTAAAGCTGACCTGATACGAGAACACCCTCGTCTCTTGGGACTCGCTTTCTTTTCAAACCTTCTTTATTCCATTTGCAAGTTCCTGCTAGGGGATCTTTGGACCTCATTTGAGATTTCCACCTCACAACTTTTCAATTTATTTTTCCAATACTAACTCAAGTTGTTAAACTACCTTATCGGTCAAAACTCTTTCTTTATAGTGCACATGAAACACTGTTATAAAACGTCACATTTTCAGCACAGGGCTGATGATGCAACTGGGAACTGAAGACATCTGTATCCTGCTGAAGACAGAGAGGCACAAAAATAAGCATCTAGTGATTCAACTGAAATCAGACTGCTGTAGCTCAAGAACAAAGGCTTCATATATTAACATACCTTGTCAGTATGACCTATATTACCTGGTCACCCGCTGAAGCAAGTTAAAATGCTCTAACACTGCTTACGTGACATATAATTCATACATGACTGTAAATTCCCCCAACAGGAAGGCAATCTGGGGACAGCGCGAACAAGTATCTCAAGTCTCTGCCTTTCACCCTTACACAGAGCTAAATCCTGCTCCTCTGTTATTGCTTATGCAGGAGGCAAATCCTTCCCACAGCAATATGAAATGAAAACAAAATTTCATTTAGATTTAGTCACAGCTCAGCAAACTAGTATGCAATCAGGTTAGAAACCCAGTACCAAGGGGAAGAGTTTATAAATTGTTCCTAGAGCTTTTCCCTAGTTGAGGTACATATGTGGAAAAGTTGAGATGGCTTCTTAGTTACATCCTGGTTTATAACAAACAGCTGCTCAAAGTGGGCAGTTTACAAAGGTCTGAAAGAAGCCAGGAAACATATGTTTGAGAATGAGGACACAGGGTGTCTAAGAAAACAGAGTGGATAGGATGCTAGATGACTAAAGGCTCATACAATCCGAGGGACATAACGGAGGATAACTAGGACCATGACGTCCACTTAAAGCAGAGAACAGGCAAATGGCGTGTTTACGCCGGTACCAAGCATGATGTGCCAGAAGATTTTTCCATTTGATATTTCAGCAGAAGATCATACCAGAACAGCACACAGCCTCCCAAAAGGGGCAACAGCAATTGCTGAAAACAGGGCTCCTGTAAATCCAATCTAACAGCATACATGGGTAACAACAAAGATCGGCAATTGTGGATTTATCTGAAGTACAGTAAGAGCAGGGTGGTGACAGAACAGGAGAGCAGAAAACAGGGTGTCCCAGGATGTGGGGATGAGTGAGATGATAGCAAATGGGGGACACAGAAACATCCGCCGAAACGTTAGAGACAGCAGTACTTAAGAGCCAGGGGAAAGAAAGTTTCTTTTCAGCAGGCAGCTAACAGTAAGCAAGAATCAAGCAGCACACTGAATCCCCGAACTGATGAGAGACATGGAATACCAAAGGACGGAGAGGGAGAGCTCAAGGCAACTAACAATAATTACTGAAACTATTGAAAGAAAATTTAAAGACTCAAAGGACAAACTGCAAGTGTGTCTCACAAATTATGGGATCTAGCACAGAGATGATTTTTAGCTGACACTCGGTCATCTGAAGAGACAGTAGAGATTGAAATTATGGAGCAATGATCAAGAGAATTGCACATGGTACCTGCCATCAGGATCCGAGATATGTACAAAGGCACAGATGGAAGGCGGTGCCAGAGGAACTGAGAATTTTATTGGAACAGGGTAGGAAAGAAGAAAGGTCCATTTGCACCGGGAAGTGAATGTAAAGATCTCATTAGCCTGAGGCATTGATTAGTGTAGAGGTCCCAGCTTGAGGAGTAGCATTTCCACAGTCATTCTACCACTAAAGATACTTAGAAGCCATGAAATAACATCTCGCCTTCTGCAAAAGAAATAATCAAGCGAGGAAACTGGAATTTTTCCCCTTTCACATTGCAAAAATGCAACCTCCTCCCTCTATTTGCTCTTGGCAAGAGATGAAGTGAATATGCTTGGCATAATGGCATAAAACACAGATGCACATGGATGGAAACTAATGAAGAAAATTGCCTGTTCCACCGGTTCAGCTCTGGATTGAATACACATGCAGGGAGCCACGCAAAGCTCTAGACTGTAACAGAACAGGAGCTTAGTCACCTTTCATGTACCTGAAGAAGCCAGGAATTGGCTTAGAGGGTGAAACCACTGCCACATAAATCCTGCATGGCACAGACACCTTAAGGTCAACAGCCTATTGACCTCTGGAGGCTGAGGAAAAGGCAAAGTTGCGTAAAACATTTTTACAAAGGGAAAGCACTGGGGAAGGTCAAATTAAGGTATTGTCTGTAGCACAAATGTTGCACTTAATGAAATAAAAGTCTTTATTTCTGTTTTCAGAATATAGCAGACCCATTGAAATAATTACTCAAAGTATTCCTGCCTAACTTACCAAAATCAAGATACATCTTCGAGTGTGTACTGATATGAACAACATGACAGTTTGGACATTTGGGATTCTCACTCTTGATTAAACTTTCCCTCAAACCTTACTTTTGGTTTCTGTCTGACACAAGTTTACAGAATTTGGGAATAGTACATGTTTGGTGTCTAATTAACACCAGACCTCAGTTAAAGTTTGAAAAAAGCATCCTGTGTAGGCGAGCGCTTTGTGTGTGAGAAATGACTCAGATGCAGACAGAAGTAAACACACTTGTTTATTCATTAAGAGACAAGTGAATTTCTGACAAGTGGAGGCTTTTATTTCTTCGACAAGGAGGAATAGTGTCGAGGAAAATTAATCAGATGTGGGAGTCATGTTCAGAATGGCATTTGCGGGTAAAGGCAGTGTGCATTTCCAAGCCCTTTGGGTGAGACCCTGCACCTGGTTGACTACGAGGGCAACGAGGGTGACAGTGTCTTGTTGCTTCCCCTCCAGACATTTCTGTGTGGGCCAGCCACAAAGCAGACCTAGTCCCTATCAACTGAAATGTGGGATATTTAACACAAATCTAGTTGCTTCTAGCTACAGCACTGACTCATAAGAAATATTTTATGCAATGCTCAGCAGAAGAGATGATATGGCAAACAGATTAAATGCAGAAAAAGAAATCAGAGTTTATGAGGTTAAGTGAAAGAGAAAACGTAAACTGGCAAATGGCGTCTCTGGATGGAGACATGGAAAACCAGATGTATTAAGATCAAATAATGCGAGGAGGGAAAACTGTCTTTCAGAAAAACCATTTCAAAAGCAGAAGTATGAGGCTGCCAAAATACATCTATGAGTGATTGCTTAAAAAGAAGAAAAAGGCTTTACTCTCACCTTTGAACAACAACAAAAAAATAATATTGATTTTCTTAATTGTAGATAGTTAATGTTTCTATTAACATTTTGAGCCTTGGAAAGTCTCTCTCAGAAACAAATAGCTAAGGGAACAATTCTGTCTCACTTTCTAAAGTTAAGTAAGTTTTTACTCCTCAAGGAATACCACTGAAATCACATATTGGAGCAGTGAGATACTGCACAGAATGAGTTAGAGAGGCAAAATCTAATGAGAAATAAAAATACGAGTTCCGCTTCTAAACAGTACACAAATTTAAAACAGAAACCTAAATGCGAAAGGAATTAATTTTACCCAGACTATCAAGATTCTCCTCATTTACATTCCTCTAAGGATATTTAGTCATTTGCAGAGTGTATTCGTGCACCGAGTGATCATCCATTTCGATTTTGCCACTGAATTCAGCGAATCTAGGACTTCACCATGCAAATGCACGTGGGTTGCATGTGAACACGTCCATGTTATAGCACTGCAGAAGTACACGAAAATGTTCTTTTGAACCCTAAAGTGCCATCTGTTTTCTAGCTGTTTTCTCAAGACTCATTCTGTCTCTCCTAATTTCCTGAATAACTGCCTCAAAACAGCCAAATAAAAGAAAATATTTCCCGCAACCAAATGAAAAAACCCACCTTCATCTACAGAATTCTTCTCACTAACTGCCTATGGAAGTGATGTGCATGTGATAAGTGACACAGACACGTTATAAGTCCAGCACAGATTGATTTATCACATGCATCCAACTGCAGCAACCTATACGTTTCTCTAACTCCACTGGGATTTTTTTCTTTTTAGCATTCCAAATTTCATCAAACAGCTACTTTCAAGTGTATGCAAGATTCATGCAGAAGCTGGACTTAAAAATGCTTAATTTGCTTCCTTCTTTGTGCATCCATATCCTCAGGGATACCAGTACAGCAGACCCAGAAATAACTTTCCTGCAGTTGTGATCTGTGTAATATTTGTCACGAAAGTGACTGTAGGCCATTTTCCCCACACCACTGTTTTCCTCAGAGGACAAGACAGGCTCTGACCTCTCTAGAGAGTAAGCTTAAAAGGATGCTTTCAGAAGCAGTGCTGCAGCAGGAGCATAGCCCAAGTACAGAAAAGCAACCAAGTGGAATGAAGTTTCTCCAAGCGTGGAGGAAGAAGAAGGGAAATTTCATTAATACAAGTCATTCATTCCACTTAAAGCATATGACAGTCAGGCGTGTTGTGGAGATCGGAAAGTCCTTGAGCAGAAAAACATTTGAGTAGATGAACATATTTTTGCTGAAATAAAGCTTTCGGTATCTGTAATTATATTTTTCCTATCACATAGAGATACTGACATAAAGCGTTCACGAACACCAACTGCTCAGAGCCCAGAGGTGAAATCTCTTACCTCACCTCAAACAATGGGAGTTCAAATTGCATTTCACATAGATTTTGATTGACTAGTGGCTGTTTTAAACCATCAGCATCTAAAGGCAGTTCACACTGCTCCCCGTAATTCGGGTCCCCTCATTTCTTTCCTGCTTGCATGTCTGGATTTTCTTCCAGCTGAAACCGTGTTGTGTTGAAAAATAATATGCCCATCTTTTGCCACCTATGGAAATAAAGGTGCTACCACCTCCCTGAGTGGTAAAAATCATGACCCAGAAGTTTTAGAATTAGGTTTAAGGTATTTAGATTTACCTAACATTCAAAGTTAATTTCAGTTGAGATAGGTATGGCAACATCCTCAAGCTGGCTGTTAGTATTTCGTTTTAAGGTATTAAGTCCAAAGTCACAGTATTTTGGAAGAAAAAAAATCCACACCGCAAACCCAACGTTAAAGCATAATCCCAACAATTGGTGCCTTTAATCAGTTTTCCTAGCTGACTTTCTGAGCTTCTACAGGCCTCAGGTCCAAGCAGGTCAGTGGGACGGGGTGGATGAAGAACTGGGTGCGTGATTGGCCAGTATTCCAATTTGGATGACCGACTTTCTCCAGGATCTTGGAGAAATTAATTCCACGAACACACTCTTTTTATTGTTCACTACCCTTCTGCTTACTTTGTCTAATCTGATCATCTGAAAACCTAAACAGAATCAGCCTTTAGTATGAGTTTTTACAATGTCTAACATGAGAAAACTGACCTTGGTTAGGTCCTACAGACTTCACTGAATAAAAGTAGAGCATATCATGTCAATAAAGTTATAAACCAGAGCTACACCATTTTCTTATACTGCAAACCAAAGATTTGCAAAACTATCACCACTCTGTCCTAACCTTTAAAAAAACAGACATAGAATAATTTATTCAGTATTTCCAAATTTCGGGATTTTTTACAGTTGGATCTGGTTCTAACCATTTTATTTTCATCTCTTTTTTTTTTTTTTGTGAAAGCTACTTTTCATAGCTGTGCATCCCATGCTACAAATACAACATTACTTAAAATAGAAAATTTTGTTGCCTGGAGCAGCGAAATGCCGTGCACAAGACGAAGTCACTTTTAGGATAGTGTAATGTCTTACTGAGTCACGAGACTAAAAACCTAGTCAGCAATGGGCAGATGTGATAACATCAGCTATCACTTACACGAAGAAAAAATGATGACAGAGTAAGGGATCACGCTCACCTGTTCATTAATGAGTCTCTTAAGGGCATCATTCTTATACATTTCTGAGAAATAAATAAAAAATGGCACGCCTAGAGTCACCACAATACAATTTAATTGCTTAGCACAGCCTCTAGAAAAAAACAACCAACCAACAAAAAAAAAAAAAAACCCAAAAACCCCCAAATCAACACAAAACCAAAACCACCGAACACTTCAGGATTGCAATTACGAAGAAAATCACAAGGAGGCAGACAAACACCACAATCAGTTAAATGCATGAGAAAAAGGAACAAAAAAGGTTGTTCTGGACAAGTGAAGATCTCACAAAGGATAGTTAGAACCTGCTTGTGTAATGAAAATTAATGAAAACTAAAGATTTCCAGACACCTTAACAGATTTCAAGAAACTGAATGCCACATATTTTACCTTTGCAGGTTTATCTTTGTGAAGAACTAAAAAATATTTGCCGCTGTAGGACCCTTCTGCACTGATCAACATAACCATCACCTTGACTTTAGATAATTTTCTGCGGTCTGTGAGCTCATTGGGTATCGGTACCTTCCTCATTTGGCTGACACCACCAAGTAAGCGAAAGGAAAGACAACAGCCGGAGGTGTTTTATGGACTGGAGGAAGGAGGCCTGCACAGTGGTAACACACCTTATACCTTAGCTATGAGATGGAGATCACAAAGGCTATATGCTCCTAGGATGGAAAAGAAGGTATAATTTTTGTTTGATCATTGGAAACAGAGGAAAATCTTGTCTCTGGGTTGAAGCCAGGACACAAACCCGTTGTTTCCACCACAGATATCTGAAAGGCTTGAAGGCATGTCCCTACTTCCAATTTCCATTCAGGCTTACCTTTAGTTTGAAGAGATTTTTGAAAAAGATTACTTCTCTCTTCCTGTATCCACATATTTGATTTCCAGATGCTGAATGACGTCACAAGTAACAATCACCACAGAAGAACTGTTCTACTGAACTTGAAGCTGATGGCAACAGCTCCTACTGTGTGCCTGGGCTTAGATATCCACCACGAAAAACTTGCTGCTGTACCAAGGGAAGTTCTCACAACCATAACGTCCACTGCTGCATCTAGCAGCATCTCTGCATTGCCTTCAATGTGTGCTATATTGAGGTGACATTGCCTTTGGAATTTACACAGGAAGCTATTTCATTACATCTTTTTCCAGGAAAGCAACAATAACGCTCAAACAAAAACCCCACAAAGCACTCTGCAGTGAGGGCCCCAACAAAAGAATGCCAATAAGTATTCTATTTTTCTGACTTTCTCAGAATAACCTGCACATTTTCAGGTGCACAAGTTGCCTGGGAATTTTTTTTTTAATAAAAGTTCACTAATGCCTTTATTAGTTAAACTTTTTACCTCTTCATGGCATTACTTTCAGGACTGGCAGAGTGCTGGGGTTTCTGATCCAACCCATAGAGTAAATAATATGCAATGACTCTAATACCATTTGATTTCATCAAATTTATGAGAGAGATGTAGGTTTAATTATAAGCCCTAAGACATACTTTTCGCATGACCTTCAGCACGCAAATACACTGTGATTCTATACTTCAAGTCTCTAGACTGGCCATCACAAGACTTGTTTTTTCCATTTCTTCTGTGTACTGGCTTGCCGGCTACTCAAAGATAGGATCTTTGAATATATCTCACCATTAGAAAGTAGTTTCCAATAACTGATGTAAACCAGTCAGAGGGTAGCTATGGTTGAAATTAAAAGCAGTTTTTAAGACTAACACATGCATTATCATGACTCCTCACTCAACGCTTGCAGATGAAATTGGTCTGTGCTTATAATTATCGAGTCACCTACACGCGCCCAAAGATGCAGCAACTATAGTGCACAATTTCACTATCTCAGTGTGATTGCAGCTTACTAAAAAAATAAAAATTAAAAAAATTAACAAACAAACACAAAACCAACACGATGTATTGCAATGATGACAGTTACGAAGCTTAATTAAAAGTGAGAAATCTAAAACTGGGGAAGCCCCAGCCATGTGAATACACTGGCCTGGGGAGATCATGTGCCAAACCCCAGAAATGATTCAAGAGGAGCTGTAATATGCTTACAATCCATTTATTCCTGTGCCAAAGAACTAATGTTCTTTTAAAAAGCTTTTAAAAGCAATACAATATACCAGACAGATATAAACCCATCTGTCCTTGGTTGCTTAGTGATCCTAGAATAGAGATGTAAAGAAATTCATTGGGCTTTTATTCCGACTAATTCAAAAGGTTACATGTTATTGTCTAGTCTTATCATTAAATATATTTAACAATACAGTCTGTTAGAAGGAAACTATTCCTTTATACTATTCTCTGTTGAAAAAACTCATTAAAATGTGGCTACACTGAGGATATTGCTTACAAAATCTCTTCTAATAGCAACAGAAAATCTCTTCTAATAGCAACAGGAATTAGTAAACACTACTGAAGTACATTTATCAAGTTTAAGGATGGGTTACATTTCAATAATTTCATCCATCCATTTTTCCTCCGTCTTTCCTCTACAGGATGGTTTTTTCCTTCACTTTCCACAACCCACAAGCTTTAGGGAAATCCGCTCTCTGCGTTGTATGTGAGAGAAAATTAAAACCTGCAAAAGAAGGGAAGCACAAAGGAACAAATACATAAATGGAGAAGGATTCAAGCCTTCTCTCTACAAGTGCCCCATTGGCAATCCAGTGCTCCAAAATGGCAAGGAGGAGAAAACAGGGAACTGTTCTCACCCCAGTCTCCTAGTTCTCTGGTATTCTGAGGCCAGAATATTCCCCAAATAGGTGCAATATAGTATTAGTACCAGTGCAGTAGGGACTATTGCTTAGCATTTACTTAAGGTGAAAGACTGCATGCGAACACTTGGTGTGGAGTAGTGACATGCTCCTAACTCACACCCTAAAAGCAACTTGCCCAAAAACCTAAGCAGCATAGTCTGTCTCTAGAGATGTAAATTAATTCCCAACATACTGAAACTGATCTTCTAGTCTGACTCTCTTCCAAAAAGTTCTGGATCATGGAGTGAAGGCTTGGCCTCCAGTTACTTCCCCCCATGGTGTAGCGTAGCAGGAGCCATAATCCCATCTCCTCCCACTCATGCTCTCTCTGGTAGGAATGTTTCCACCACTCCAGATTCCACCTCCTTCCCTTGACGAGTTGCAGGAGAGCACCACGTTGCATTAAGCACCTTACAACCTCACTACTTATCATAAGCAGTAGGGAACTCTGGGCTCTAAACCAATGCCACATCTTCCTCATCTTGGGTATGTTATGTACGTAAAGAAGGGTACATGGACAGAAGGACAAATAATGGACAGAACGGTTAAGAAGAGAAAAAGCCCCGTTTTTTTTTTCTTATTTTCATATTTATACAGTTCCATTTCTACATCTCCATTCAACTAGGTGTCTTTTTCCTCTTTTGAAAAACACCCTCGTAGATTCATAAACCCTGTAGGCAGAGCACGGTAAGGTAAAAAACATGAACTGACCAACATTTAAGATTAAAGGTCATGATATGCATATGTCTATATCCCCTCTATTATTTGTCACATATCTGGTGAACAGATAGTAGTTAACAATTGATATTTAACAATACTTATACTGAATATCAGTATATTACACACTCATTCTAACAGCTATTTTTGATTAATTTCAGTCCAGGTTTATATGGGTTTTTTTTACTTGTGTGGCAGTTGTCTTTGACAAATGCATCATTTGTATATTTTATTTCACTCTTTTTCACGCTGTCTCTCCATCTTAGTCCTGAGTACCAGCAAGTCTCTGCACTGTAATTGTCTTATGGCCTCACTGTAATGTTAATTCATGAAAAAATTTGACCCTTGTCTCTTTTGACAACACAATGTTCTCAAAGTTGTTAAATTCCATCAAAATTTCTTTTTAGATTACAATATGCCTTTACTTACATGGTACAGTCTAAATACAAATAAATTTTAGTTTCATGTAAATTGGAACTATATAACACAATAAGGGAATAAATATTATCTAAGAAACCTAAGATCCCAAGCAGTAAGTGCACTGCCCGCTCTATCCTGCAGTGTAACTGCTCACATTGAGCTGTCACTGGAAGTGGCACAGCTATAGCTTTTATCAGAAAATTATCTCAGAGAAGAATCTTTTGGTTACTAGCACCTATAACAGAGATAAGGGCATACAATAAAAATATTGGTGAGCTGGCAATATTCAGATAACATTCCTGCAACCACTGGTGTCTGATTTTATTCACAAGAACTGTCAGGATTCTCTAAGATGCTTCAGAAAACTGGTCAAAGCACAGGTAGCCCGAGATACTGGGTGGCTGCCTATAGAGTGCTTCAGATTCCTTTGTTTGGTGGTTCTTAGTGTGGTGGGTTGACCCTGGCTGGAGGCCAGGTGCCCACCAGAGCCGCTCTATCACTCGCCTCCTCAGCAAGGCAGGGAGGGGAGAAAGGAAGATGGAGAAAAAACAATCCCAAACTTGTGGGTCGAGATAAAGGCAGTTTAATGTAGCTAAAGCAAAAAGCCGCGCGCGGAAGCAAAGCAAAAAGCAAAGATTATTCTCTACTTCCCATCAGCAGGCGATGTCCGGCCACTTCCTGGGAAGTAGGGCTTCAGTAAGCGTGCCCCTTACTCCGGAAGACAAACATTGTAAAAAAACACAATGAATGCCCCCACCCTGTTCCTCTCCCTATTCTCAGTTTCTTACTGCTGAGCATGACGTCATATGGTATGGAATATCCCTTTGGTCAGTTTGGGTCAGCTGTCCTGGCTGTGTCCCCTCCCAAGATCTTGCCCACCCCCAGCCTGCTGCTGGGGAAAAAGAAATGTTGGAAAGACAGCCTTGATGTGTGCTGGCACTGCTCAGTAGTAGCCAAAACACTGGTGTGTTATCAACAGTTTGCTGGCTACCAATACACAGCACAGCACCATGAGGGCTGCTGTGGGGAGAATTAACTCCATCTCAGCCAGACCCAATACACTTAGTTATGCTGGAAACATTAGTCCATGTGTTTTTAGGTAAGATCTAATAGATGAAGAACACAAAAGTCTCAGGATTTGTTTTCAACTGTCTTCTATATGAACAGTTCAGGGCAACACCGAAATTATGAAAACAGTCACAGATGTCCCGAAGTAAGATGCAGAGATTTGGAAACTGCCTCCTACCTCTATCCTCTGGTTTTCACATCAACAGGGCTACATGCATAACCAAGAAAATTACATTGGGAAAGTATCTAGAGACAGATTATTTTATCAGATCTTGCTTGAATTAAGACTAGAGATTATTCTTTTAAATGATCAGGCCTGAAATAAACTTACTTAATTCCATGAGTTTCATTAAAATGTCTTCTAATTTACACTAGGGTAATGAGGGGAGAACGAGGGTAGCATAATTTCAACAATGTTTATACTTGGGCTTAATTTCCTTTAAATAGCACAAAGCATCCTCTCAAAGTTTTCAAAATGATGTCAGCGTGAGTCTATGGGGTATGATGTTACAATGTTGGAATGAAATTATGTCACTGCAAATCTATGAAAGCAACATTGTAAGTAACGAACCAAAGCTATACTAATGTGTTAAAAATTTGTGAAAACAATCTGAATGGAATAAACAACTGTGAAGAAAATTAAGATGTTACTAGACCAGAAATTATTCATCTGAGACTGCAATCATCAGTCTTGACTATAGATCCATATATATATATATATATATTTGGCTATAGACCCAAACCTAGTCACATGCAATGTGTAGTATATTACCTAAACTCAAATCCACCATAGTTCAAGTGATTGCAGCTTTCATGGAAGTCTTTGGGCCAAATTTGATCAGAGTATATATAATACCAGAAATTACATACCAGGTACGACAACTGGCGAAGAGTGCAAATGGTTGGAGAATTTAAACTAGAACGTGAAGTGGACAAAATTTACTCCTGATACAACGTGAAAGTGGGAAATTCATATCTGGTCACTCTCCCAGCTTCTAAAAACAGATATCCAAATGCAAATCCAAGGTGATTTAATTGCATTGATGAGGGTAGCATGAGCACAAATTAACATATGATGACAGGGCTGCATGATATTTCACTATTGCTAACTTTTCTTGCTCCAACTTTTTCCTTTCTTTCTGGGATCAGGTTAGCACTCGCAGTCATCTTGAATCAAATTTCCAATGCGTTTGAACCTAGAACGGATTTACACTGAAATTATAGTGCCATAGAGAAATGAAGGGTCTGCATTTCAACTTACAAACTGTATGCATTTTACATATTGAAGTTGACTTTCATTTCACGCACATAACTACTTTGTCACAGTCATTACATCCATTTTTGGACCTCCTTACCAGTACCCCATATATAGTCTTACATTACAACTCCATCAATACTGAACATAACTTGACATACAAATTACAGTGATTTCAGTTCTCAGGAACATTAACAAATCTTTATAATATTCTAATCTGTGCACATCTGAATCATCTGAGTGGTTTTTTTTTTTTTAATCAGGCATTTCTTTTAAAACAGTTTAGCCCAATGTGAAATTCAGCTGAAATCATAGTCTCATCTAGATTCATGCGTAACGTTGATCGTTTAATTGCTTTGACACGAGACGATACATTTTACATGGACATGAAACTGCCAAGATTTACCAGTTTGGTAAATTTGGGTGATAAAAGAGAAAATACTGATGTTTTTGTTCTCCTCAGCCCTACTTTGACAGCACATCTGATATTAACTTTGTGCCTAATCCTCACTTTTCCATGAGATGGATCCAGGAAAAAATCATGGTAATGCTATCACTTTTGTTCTGCAGAATTCCAAGTTTATCTACGGAATGCGTTCCAAGGCAGTTTACTGTACTGTACTTTCATGACACTCGTGAGTGGCTGACCAGGTGCCAAGCCCTGAAATCTATTTAAGTGCTGTGAGTGCTACCCAAAAAAAAGCCACTTCCTTGGTGTGGAAGTTAAGATAAAGAACCGATGGGGTCAAGGGGAGAAGAAATCAGACTTAAACAGCGCAGAGATTTTTCATGTCGTGCTCTTTTTCCTTGGTGTATTTAATAATTTTAGGACTCTGATAACTCTCTTGACACAGGAATGAATTATTTAAAGTTAGTATTAGTAATTTAGTTTAGTTTTGATAGCTGCCAGCTGTAACCTGACAGCACTTAGATTTAGTCACATGGAAATCCCCTGTTGTATATATTCTAGTATGTTGGATCTCTTTGCACTCATCAGTTTTATATCTTTCCGCAAATACCAGAAGAAAGATCTTTTTAGGTTCTGGCAAAGATCTTGGAATGGGAAAATGTGCTACTTGCCAAAAAGGCACTGATTACTGTAACAGAGTAGTCTGGAGTTTCTATCCTTTTCCTTTTAATATGTAAACTTGTTTCTGATTTAGAACTGATTCTCCTGGCAAAGGTGTTTTCCTCACTGCTAGTTTGTGTATAGCTAGATGATATGTGACTCTATTGTCTTAGAGCACACAAGCCACTTTTCCCATACTCAGAAGCACAAATCAGTTTTATACCATTCAGTCCTATGTGGCAGGAGATGGAGCGCATACGCACAAGATCGGAACAGAAACAGTACTTCTATTGCGTGTATGCTTTTTAACCATGATTTCAATAGCAGGAACTATGGAAAACTCCTTAAAAAAAAAAAAAAAAGTCTTTCTAACAAAAAGAAGAACTAGCTTTAGACAAATCCAGCATGCAAGGATCAAGTACGCAAGGACACTTGCATACTTCAATACTTCATCCTTAGATTTCACTTCCTTCAGAGAAGTGTTTTTTGCTTACTGTCAGCATAATAGATTTTCCTTTGGTAATGCTCCAACAGAGAACTTAATGAATGTTGACAAGATGACCTCGCACAGCGATGACATTTCTTTGTATGACTTGGGGGTGATGGGAGGGCTGGCTTGGGGTGGGTTTAGCATTCGTTTTGTATTTTGTTTTTTGGGTTGGGATTTTTTTTTTTTTTTCGTTAAGGTGATCAGGTGATGCTCCAGTAAAGCCTGAAAAAGCTATGGAAACATTCTTGGCTGAAATGCCTTCTCAAATATTCTCCCTCATTCACTGCTGCTACATCAAACTGTGCAGTAGAAAGCACTTGCTGTGTTCCACACCTGCATGGTGTGCCCTAGCCACATCTTAATCCCTGAGAAGGCAAGACTTTTTTTTAACCTTATCTCTCCTCTTACTTTCAGCTTTCCACAGAAAAGAAGCCACAACAGCTCTAGCTGCATACTCAATCTGGACATTCAGGAAACCTCATGTGTCCAAAATTACATTTATTTCATAATCTAAACATAGTCAGAGCTGCCTAGAAGGAACTACTGTTGCAGTTCCTAAAAATCTTAGTTGAATCTACAGGTTTGTTAAATCCCTAAAGCCTTATTATCATACCTTAGTCCATCCAGAGTGAATAAATTATTTTTTTTAAAATATATAATCTAAGAATGAAGCATGACAATTCTTGCCTTCTGGAAATCACATACTGAAATTCTATAAATGTTACATATCAAACGGCGAAAGTGAATGAGTGCATCCTTTCCAATGAGATAGTAAAGGCCAAAGCCTTGCACCTGCATGGCAAGTCAGACACAGTTACTAAGCCATATCTGCCTGAAAGCAGATCCTGGTGGCATGTGTCTCATGAAAAGATCAGGTCTGTCTTCAAGGCTGTGAGAAATCAGTTTCCCGACTGGGAAGATAAATTTCTACCATCTTCACAGTGTCTCTCACCATATGCATATTCTCACCTCTTCAAGGGGGAGAATTTGGTAGGGTCAGATGACACCAAGAGGAGGGGGACACACTCAGGTCAGTCAGTGCATTTAGGTGACCAGCTTAAGTGTAGGAGTAAAAGGTTAGTTAGGCTGAACCTGCTTGAACCCATAGGCATTTTGTGGAGCAGTGAGGGCAGTAAACATGCCTGTAGGATAGGGCAAGAGCTATTTCTCAGAAGCAAGTTACTTAAGCTTGAAAGACTGAGGGAATAACTAAAATTCAGCAATAACCATTAGAGTAGGAGTAGTGAATTTCAAGCACCAAGAAAAGGCGGTAAAGTATTTCTAGATTTGAACTGATTAGACTTCTCATCCGTTATCTTACAAAGTTCACAACTGGCCCTACAGACTTTGCTACCACAAGTACAGCACAAAATGGAAACGCGGAACCACGCAACTGACACAGGAATTACACGTGGGAGCACGTATAAGTGCGCACATGGTAAGGGAAGCTGAGGTCTGACATGCAATTCTAGTTCAGGGTGTGCCTTATGCTTTGACCTGGACTGTTCAGCAAATCAAACCATCAGCTGGATACTACCACCCTTTGATGTATTTTGAGTTGACTGATAGTAGCCTTCCAGTACTTAAAGGAGCCTCCAAGAAAGCTGGAGAGGGACTGTTTACAAGGGCAGGTAGTGACAGGACAAGGGGTAATGGGTTTAAGCTGAAAGAGGGTAGATTTAGATTAGATATTAGGAAAAAATTCTTCACTGTGAGGGTGGTGAGGCCCTGGCACAGGTTGCCCAGAGAAGCTGTGGATGCCCCTGGCTCCCTGGAAGTGCTCCAGGCCAGGTTGGATGGGGCTTTGGGCAACCTGGTCTAGCGGAGGATGTCCCTGCCCATAGCAGGGGGGTGGAACCAGATGATCATTAAGGTTCCTTCCAACCCAAACCATTCCAGGATTCTATGAATTTTGGTCAGAGGAGTATGGTTTCACTCACAAAAGCGTGGCACGCATCTGTACACACCCACGTGTAGGTGTGTACACACACACACTCCTCACATAAAATACGCAAAGTACGCTGTGGCCAGGTAAGATGGTGTATAAAGCAGATGAAAGTTCCTAAATGCAAACATATGTATTTGGGTGGTAGGTCAACTGGCTCATAAAATATTTTCATAACTTTTTTTTTCCACTTCTGTATTATGACTAATGCCAAAGAATCGTGTGTTGTAAAACAAAGCTTCTTCAGGCTGGAGAATCTGTTAAGCTAGTTGAGCCTTTCATTCTAAAATGACTTTGTTTTTAAAGCACTTTTTGTGAGTAAGTTAATCTTGAAAGTGGAAACTAATTGTTAGGATAAGACTGTTGGGTTTAACTTCTTACATGGTCAAAGATAACCCCAAGTAGTAGCCCTAGACAGAGTCAAAGCTACAGAGACCTTCCCCTTAGACCAGCACTGCTAATGCTAAGCACCAGTTCTGAGAAATTCTTCCCACACTGTTTTCTGCTCAAAACATCTCCTAAGCAGGTACTATGAATTTTTAACAGCCAAGAAACATGAATGAATTCCTCTAGTGACGATGACAGTGTAAAAATGTAATGATTTCTATTTTCATGTCAACATCATCTCTCATGATCAGTAGAGTTATTTTTGTATAGGATTCTTTACTTCACTATTAGCAAAATGGGGATATTATGTAACAATTCCTGAAGTATTAAATGGCAATATATTAATATTCACTAGAATCTGCAAAAAATTACTTGATGGCTCTAAGCCAAATGCAGCCAGACTCTTGGCTTTACAGAAGAATTCGTTGACCAACCTTTTATACAGACATAGATACATTGCCAGACCTGGATCAAACACTTGATCTCCACATTTCCTACAGCAAAGATTTCATACCACAGACACCATATTACACAGTATAAAGCTTTGAGCTTGAAGGCATCTCATCTGGCTTAACCCTCAGGCCAGCTTTTGGGGCAAAATTGAAATCACAGTAGAGAAAAGACAGAGGAGTTAAAAAAGCAGTCTCACAAGCTTAGTCAGTATGTTAAAGACACTTTGCAATGCTTTTCACTAGCTGAAACAGGGAATCTGGATGCTTAGCACATTTAACAAAAGGTCTTTCCCCTACTGTTCTGCACATATTCAGGTGCTCCTAAACCACTGGCAGCTTATTTGTCCTTACTAGCTTTTTTGTACTGATGGGATTTGCTGAAGCACTGAGAACAAATTTACCTCCACAGCGATTTTTTTTTTTTTTTTTGTGCACTGCTTGCGAGGGAATCAAGACTAACTAGTTAAATTGCAATGTCTGATAAAAAACAAAACAAAACAAACAATCACCCCCACACACACTTTGCTATCACTTTTCCTTAGCTGGAAAATATGTTCTAAATTTAGGCCAGTAAGACAGTAATCTAAGCAAATCAGCTACATTACACCTGAATCTGTAAGATAATGCAACACAATTATGAAGACACCCAGACCAGCCTTTCATTGACTCTTTCAAAATCAGGTTTATGATCGGAGATGTCTTATGTAGAACTTCCTATAGGTTCTTCTGCCAACACTGTATTTAATTTAAACAAAACAAAAAACTAAAAACCAACTCACCACTCTACTGAAGCAGATTAAAGAGAAGGAGGGAGACTTGAGAACAATGTACACTTTCAGCACGAAAGCGCCATGATATCATTCTTTGGCTTGCTTATATATATATATATATATACACACACTTTGAAAGACTGGGGCGGGGAGGAGGGAAGGAAACAGAAACAGGGTTCTTTGTACCCTTATGAAACGCCAAATGACTCCTTCTCCCTCTTGCCCCTCAGTAAATCACGGGGAAGTAGTTAGGTAACATGAACCAAGAAATTAGCACAAACAGCACAGTCATTTCTGAAAACCTGGTTTAACTAAAACACCAGCCTGTCATTCTCCCTGATTTATGTGGCTCTGGTTAGAAGGTTTTACACAGAATTCTGAATGCTGCTGTAGTTCTAGACCTTAGACACAACAGAATATTGATATTTAAAATATATACTTTTTGTAAGGAAGGTTTTTCAGGCCAGCCAGGATTATCCTTATGTTCTTTGTAATAGATGTCTGTGTTTTACATGAATACAGAGAAGAAATCCTAACAGTAAGTATGCTTCCCTATATACAGCATAATTAGATTAGACAATTAAAGATGGTCTAAATCAATGTTAGGTTAGCAAAGTCCACTGCCGTTTAATGAGTTTCACAACAAGTTTAGTGAATATCTGTTTTGATTTCCACATGGAAAATTTTTCCTAGAACAGAAAAAGAACCATGTTAAAGAGCTAAAGAAAAGAGTTTGAAAAGTTTATAATGACAAAAAGGGAAAATGGGAGTTGCTTTTGTTCACTTTATGTTTACAGTCGTGTAGTCCCTTCAATACTTCCTTGATAAATTCCAGCCAGCTAGCAGACTATCAGACCAGGAATACTGACGATAATCCTGATGGATTTATGCTGGATTATACTTTTTTCCTCACGTAAGAATTTTTTATAGACTCACTTTTTGCATGCTTTTGATATTGAATTTTACCGATCTATGCCGAAGTTATAAAACTTTTACATGTGTTATTCCTTTCTTCTAATTTCAGTTTATCTGCCTGCTGGTTCTCACATCACAACACTGTGAGATCTCAGCAACATCCATCTTAATATGTTGAAAAGTTCTTAATAACCTAGAATGGTAACAAGGAAATAGTAATAAAAATAATTGTGAAAGACTTTGGTGTGGACTCTGGCCAACCTATTCTCCACCTGTCTTTTGAGTATCCAGGGAACCAAGTGATTCCTTTCAGTTGTATGTGCAACCTCACAAAGGATCAGCTTCATCCAAGCGCTACTCTCCATGACTGTTTCACTAAGATTCTTCTTCCTGGGATTTAAAACAAGATTTAAGCACATGGAGGGCTGGAACCAAACGAAAACCAGGAAAAAAACTATGAAACCATCAGTAGTTTTTTAAGACTGTCTAAAAGGGTAATACAGTTGGAAGCGTTATGAATCGGGTCCTCAGCAAATCAGTCAGGTTCCACAGAAACACTGACTGCTTTTGTCCAGTGTTTAAAAAAAAAATTAATCTTGTCCAATATAGTGAGTACAGATGAAGAAATGAAACAATAGAGATAATTTTCATGATGATCAAGTAATAAAAAGAAATGGCAGCAAGATAAACTTAGGAAATTTTTGACTGGGAAACTCTTTAGGTTAGAAATTTTAAAATCCTATCATATAGTTAAAAGAATTCAGTTTACTTTTCCAAACATTATTCAAATATTACAATCAACTACAGTGTTTGAAACTAGGCGAGCTATGTTAGTTTAACTGGTTGGGTAACAGCTAATGGCAAAACACTTCCCAGGTCCAATATTGAAAGAGAAACCCAAGCTGTAAAAAAAATAACTACAACAATTTAAACTTTTTTGAATGTATTCCCTTGAAGGAAGCAAGGAGATATTTTGGAATCTGAAGTGCTAGCGCATACAATATCAGTTAAGTTGAGCTCAAAATGTCGTCTATGGAAAGCAATGTGTTAAAGCAAAATGGTATCACAGTATTAAAAATATCTGTGCCATTTTGTTGGTTGGTTGTTTTTTTAAATTATAATAGACACTCATTTTGTAGCTTAGCTGGGTCCTCTTTGAGTGGTCTATTAATATGGTCCATGTAAAATAACACTAGTAGAAGGGGAGCGGGAAGCTGCCAGTCACTAAGCCAAAAGGCCCAGGCCACATGTCGTGTCTTTGGATCTCCCTGCCACACCAGAACCATGTGCATCAAGCACATATATATAAATACATCATTGCTCTCATGGCAAGATTCCAAACCGCGTCTGGGATCAAGGCTGAACTTCAGATATGTAAAGATCAAGTATTATACCCCTATCTCATCCAAAAAAAGAAAGAAAAATTAGAAATTCAGGGAAAGGAAAGGTTCCAGACTGGGGGCTGCTGGGGCAGAACAGAGCTGAGGTAGAAACCAGTTCCATTACACAAAGCACAGGTGGACTAACGTGTGTAAAACTTTGGGACTGAGGCACAAACCCACTTCCTTTATAGAGTCTTTGAAATTGTTAAATCTTCCTTCAAATGAGACAGTAATTTATTATGGCTATGCATTTGACAAATAGTTATAAACATGTCTCCTTGTGAATAAATAATTGCTCTTAACTTCACATGAAAATTATTGTGTTTAAGATGACTTGAGAAAAGCCAGACTATCAAAGGCTTTAGGTAGTAAATGCAGCAGAGGAAGCAGCTCCTTGTCCCTACCCTGTATTGTGGTAGAGTTTAAGACAAGATCTTAATGCAAATTAAAAAGATTACTTAATGTTATTTCAGCATTGTTTCCAAAAGCAATCACAACCTAATAACTAACAGTAAATGGCACATTTAAGGCAAGGGTTCTGGCTCTCTTTCGACTTTTTAAAAGTGCAAAAAGGGTTGCATCTATTTGGGTAGACAAAAGGCTTACATGTGATAGCAGAACTTAAAATGATTTAATTGGTTCCGATTTCTGCATGTGTTTATCTGAACAGAGTGTTAATAATGACTAAAGTATTTTGGCATCTGTTGCCATGATTGAAATGCTAACTTGATAAAATACTACAATTTTAATGATCTGGTATGCTTTTTAAAAACAAAACAAAACCAAACACCCTTAAGGTAAATCTGTTTCTGGCCAGTGGAAAACAAGGCATGATAGCACACCACAAAGCAGTTTGAATGAACTGATGCTGATTTACGACTGGAGGAACAATCTATATCTGGTCTTCAGTTTAATAGTTACTTTTTTATGGAAAACATGCTTCAGATAAATAGTTGAGTCTGGGATCTCCGGAGTTTACTAACCTTTGCCAAAGCAAATGTTTGCTGTATTTAATACTTCCTTACAGCAACCGATTCTTCTTGTTTTGCTCTGGATTTCAAAAATTAATGACAAAAAAAGAGCAGAAGAGATGCTCCTCAACTTCCATTAAAACACGCACAACATCATCTACAAAGTTAGATCAGTTTTACACGTATTAAGTCTGAATGAGATTTGCAAAACAAGTGCATTTAAAAAAAAAGGTTTAAAAAAATTTTAGAAATTTGTGCATTCACGATTTTTTAAACCAACATATATGGGAAAATGTGTTTTCCCACACAGATATCTCATGATGAAATAATTTATTACTACAAGACAATCACAAGAAATCACTTCGGGCTTTATGTAAAGAAAACAATGCTGTTTTCAGAAAAAGAAAAATAATGGCACCGGGTATATATTTTAACAGAACTTCATATTCAGTTTTAACTCCAAATTCTACATTTGGAGAAGCTACAAGTCTTGTCCCTGGGCTTTTGTGGGCTACCACTGACTTCAGCGTTTGTCTACCAACTTATATCTGTCTCCTTAAAGTTGTCACCTACTCTCTAGCATTCATGTAATGATTAATAAGAGCCATGGAAGCATAATTTTGGACCCATGTGAACGTGGTAGTCATTTGCTGCAACTATTTCCATTTGTGACATACAAAGTGGTCACACGTTCAAGAAGCAGAGACAGTAACTCATAGGGTCTGACAGTTACCCGTGCAGAACTAGTAAAACTTACATTTTAATCTGTTCATGTATTTTGTTCATAAACTAAATTTTATATATGTTGAGCAAAAATAGCTTGAACGGGCAAGTTGTCATCATATGAGAAAAAAAAAATATACAATCAAATTTGGGTGTTAACCATCTTTGCTTAGTTTTCTCATGTGTGTCTCTAAGCAAGAACATTTACCAACCATTTTTTTGAATAATTAGTTCAAATAAGCAAGTTAATTTTACTTCATGTTTTAAAACTCATTATTAATACTGTGCTAGCTTATTAATGGCAAATTGCATTTCAAAGGAAAAAATATTACATTGTAGTTAAATAAAATCTAAAAATCTGCACTTAAAAAGCACTGTTCAATATATACTAAAAGTATTATTTCTATGCTATTGCATATATAAGATAGACACACTAAATTATCATGACTATTTCATAGTTGTTGGCTCCTAGACAGGTTAATAAATAATTCGAGGACATAACTGTTACAGATAAATGTTTCATTGTTTTATCCATTCTCCACTAGAAAAAATTGCTCTTGATAAATAGTTTTTGTGGTTTTTGAAAGATAAATCAATTCCTACTGACTCACACAGATGCAGCTGAAGTTTTTCTGTTTTTAACGTTGGAAGACAACATCTTGAGATAGAACCTTAAGAAATCAATGTTAAAAAAATTCCCCATAATTTAATTTAGAACAAAGAATATCTCAAATGGACAATTGATTTAAAATTTTTCAACTAAGAAATAGATAATATAAAATGTCATGTAATTCTGTAAATTGATTAACAATCCAGTTAATCAACATAAAAGAAATTGAGAGAAACTGAGTGTTCTTCACTGAAAATAACCCTGTATGCATCAAACTTAGGCGAGATGAATCCAGCCCTTAGAATCTAAAAAACAATATTAATTTTTAAAGAGAACAAAACTCCAAAATAAAACCTCAACTTCCTCCTAGTCTCTCTAGGAAGAGCGGGCATCTCAACTTCTTCTAGAAAAAACCCCATCTTAGTAGAATAGACTGGTTGATGAGTTCGTTGGTGTGCAAGTCATGAATACCCTCATTAAAATACAATGCTCTATATTTCAGTGTGATGAAAAGGATTTGGAAATAGAGAATTCAACTACTTTTCTACTGAATTAGAAGAATTAAAAGACAGCACAGAGGACAAACTCATCAATAAACACACAGGATAAAATCCTGTTGCCTTTATGATAAAGTACTTCACACGCACCTTGTGTGTTGCCACAGAGGTCTGATGGAGCTTAGCTTCAAAATAAAATTCTAAATTCATAAGGATTATGACATTTATAAAAGTAGATATAAATAGTTTTTAATGAACAAAATGAATGCATACAAAGTGTAAGTGGAGGAAAAAAAGATTGTTTTCACACTGATAAGAGAATGATAAAGAAATAAAACACTTTTTTAAATGCAATTAAACTTTTTCCTGTTATTTCAGGAATGGTAATGCCAAACCACATGTTATGAAATATTTTAAAAGCCTACATACCTTTTTTGTTAAATCATGGCCAATTCAGTTCTATGTAGAACCATCATTCCTGAGTCAAGATATAAAGCACAGCTGGAAATTCCCACGTAAGCTACAAGTTCGTTAAGAATGTCAACCTAAAGCTAAAGAATACTCCAAGAGACAATCAATGAACTTTTATGCCTGAGTCCTACATGTTCAATGAGAATTTCTGATGAGCAGTGCAGAAAACTCAGTTTACGGATGCCACCGCATCAGTCTCATTTATTGTCATTTCTATAAATGACAGCATGACTTATGTTTACAGTGCAAGAGTATACTGTACACAAAGCATATCACAACTTAAAGAACCAGGGTTGTTGGTGGGGTTTTTTTCTTTTTAATTAGCATTGTATATTAATTATCTAAAGCTGCAGTGAAGAATATTAACTTTAATTCACCCCATAAATTATGGCAGCATCGCCCTATAAGAGATAGATGCGCTTACCGTGACTGCGTTACATGTTATCACATTACTGTCATACAAGACCTTTCCACTTCATCAGGGAGGAAGTTTAAATCAGAAAATGTAAAGCTCAGTGCTATCCTGCTTAAAGAGCAACATCACAAATAGCTGCATCTCCAGTTCTAATACATCAGGCTTACTAGTTCCAAACTGTGAGCGTTAACTGCTGTCTCATCATTAATGTAGAATGTATTAATGTCCAGTAAGTGTTAAATGGATTGTTACTAAATGATTAATCTATTAAACAGGACCACAACAAGAAAATAACTGGACGAAAAGGAAATACTTTCCCCTATTAACATTTTCAGAATAAATTTATGGCACCCAGTCTGTGGATCTCAACAATAAACTGTAAAGGCTTTTTCATTTTGCAAATTCTTGTCTGTAGACTAATGGTGGGAGTGGATTAGCAGTTTATTAAATAATGGGACCTATAATACGTAACGTATTTATCTAGCTTTGTTACTCAACTTTATTTACCTTTAAAGTATTGAGAAATTTTTGGTGTAATTATTGACCATACAGAAAACACCGCTGATACTAGTGTGCAGGGTGATTTTACCCTGGCACATTCCTGCCAGAGAGGAAACTCTGGCACCCAGGGAGGTCTCGCTTTGCCGTCTTCAGCTCTTGCAGGCGCTGGCTGCATCAAGAGCACACCAAAGGCTTCCTAAGCCTGAATCACATCGCTAAGAAAGTCAGCTGAATTTCTGGGTGGTGCTTTTAAAGCTATTACACATCTAGCTTCAGAATACTCTACCTGGCCTCCTGTTCTGAGCCACCTCTCAAGAGAGATTTCTCTTTCCACTGAATACAGGGAACCTAATATTGTTATAACTTCGACTCTAGGAGTCTAAATTATAAATACCTTGGCAGGAAATTACTGCAGGTGTATTAGTCATTTCAAGAACTAGAACACGACACTTCTCGAAGATGCCTTACATCCTAGAAAAGCACGATACAATTTGCTAAAGATTTTTCAAAAATTCAAGTGGAGTTCTCATTGCGCAATATTACATAGGGGGAATTAAAGACGACATGATATTTAATTGTCCACAGAAGGACGTCACTAAGGCAAATAGGTCTAAGCCAGTGAGAAAAACTGCTGAGCTATTGCACAGCCTGTCAGTTCCACTGAATCAGAATATTGCATCGGAGATACGTCCTGTCAAAACATTTTCAACCAAGACTAACAAGAACAGCATTTGGGTGAAAGTAAAACAGGAATAATTCAATTGCTCTTCTATTAAATTAACAGCTAAGAACTTGACTTACACAGCTTTTTTGTAAAGAATGTTACAATTAATCCTTTCAAAGCATTTTTGCTCACAAAATGCGTTCCAAACTATCACCAAAGACACACAAGTTCTAGGCACTAAACTAACATGAATGGCCATGCAAAAGAAGCATGTTGAAGAAAAAGTAGGACATTAAATCAAGAGTGCGGAGGAGGGGATAGTTTCTAGTACTTTATGGGTTTGGCTAACCACCAGTGAAAGTCTGTCAACCATTTAACTAGAAACGTCAAGTCTTAGAGAACCAGATAGTTGAACTGTAGCAGCTCTTATGTTCAGCACAAACACAACATCATCAAGTACAAAGTAAACAGAGAGATGTCCAGAGGATCCTGGCTCCACGAAGGCTGCCGGACCTGAAGAAGAAAAGCTCAAGGCAGGAAGGGGGGGGGCGGGGGGGGGAGAAAAGAAAAAAAAGAGGGAGAAGCAGGAGAGAAAATGTAACTGTGAGAACCGGCAAGCTGTGACTTAAGTTGGAGGAGGGCAGGGGTCTGCCTAATGTCACTCAACGGATTAATGGCAGAGTAAAGAAGAAAACAGATTTCCTGACTGTCCGATGGGCAGCACTGGACTCCAATCACCCCTCGACATGTTCGGTAGCACTGTTTGTCCAAGAGCTTTTGAGTCTTGTGGACTGAATTTCACTGGCCATTTAAGGACTTTTTTTTTTTTTTTAAACAAAAAGCAAAACGTGAGAAGGTTGAGAAGAATTCCACCTTCACTAGCACAAATAAGACTGAAATGTGCCAACTACTCTGTGAGCGTAAAGCAGTTGGAGAGGAATTGGCACTGAGAAAAAAAGTGTCCAGCCGCCCACTGGTGGAAGGTCTCCCCAAACACCTTATATCTGGGATGTAACTTAGGGCTGCACTTTAGACCTCCCTTTCCCTGGGTCTTTTGCAGTCTGGAGTTGAGAATTAGTATGTTCATCTGTAAGCATGAGGACACTGAGATTAGAAGCCCAAAGAAGAGGCCAATGACTGTGACTGTCCTGTGGCCCAAGATGCTTTTTCAGAATTCACTCACAAGATGACTCCCAGGCATCTCGCTACATCTCCTTTGGAGTTAGTTGAATTAAAACTCCTGATTTGCCTATGTTTTTGACATTTACACATCCCTGAAAGGTATTTGATATGGATAAACCGCTAGGGAAGGAATTTCAGTTCTAAAAAAGGGAAGCTATTTCGTAGACTAGAAGTGAATGGGCCTGGGTAAAGCAGAACAACTATTAAAATCCTTGGAATAAGGAAGACAATAAAAGCCAGGTAAATGATGCTGAAGAGAAGACAAAACACAGAAGCACACCAAGCAAAAGCTATGAGTATGACTTACGTATTTGGATTGGAAAAACAGAACAGGACATTTGAGTCTTGAGAACTGTATAATCAATCTGCTTTCCATGTTTCCTTATTTCCAGTTCTTAGATAGTATATCATCCCTACCTGGATGGTTTGGAGTAAAGCACGCTTCCATATTTACACGAGTACATTTTTCTCACCAGGAAGAGGCAATAGCGTTCACCAGATTCACTCTGTAGAGTGATTTTATTTGGGTACACATATACATTACATACATATACACGCACACACACATTTTGATAGTGAATCCCAAAATAAAGTTTCTCCACAGGTGCCGTAGCAGGCAAATAATACCCTTCATTTCCTGGGATTTAAAGGAAGCTAGCATTAAACAAACATTTTATCATTACTACAGTAAAATAATGCTAAGTGATATTAATGATTAAAAGTACAAGCTCAAAAAGTATAAGAGCAATCACATGCTTATCATCTTAAGATGATAAGAGCAATCACATGCTTATCAGAGAACAGCCATAAATTATAGGAATAATGATAGGCTTTAAAGCCAGGACCCATTAGATCATCTAATCTGACTCCAGTTGCACAAAGAAGTAATTTTTCCATTGTGCCGAACCCAACGATTTGAACGTTATTAGGGGTACGGACCAGCAAGGCAGATCTTTCTGAGAGAAGCTTGCTAGTTTGTGGAAAGTGTACATCCTTATGCACGTACAAGGTAATAAACACAAGAAAATTTGAAATAAGAATATTTGCCAGTGAAATTGTTAAAAAAAAATGCCTTTTTTTAAGGCTTGAATGACACTTCTTAACTATAAAAATCTCCATTAATCTAAATAAGTCCTTTACTGCCTTCTGCAAGAAGCAAGCACTTCAAACTCCGTGACACTTTTTTCCCAAGTTTTATGCATTTGCGCAAGGTAAGTTTTCATGACTTGTTATTTTTTATTTTTAAAAATAAGCTTATTAATTCAGTTCTAC
Source organism: Balearica regulorum gibbericeps (assembly GCF_011004875.1). Taxonomy (NCBI): domain Eukaryota; kingdom Metazoa; phylum Chordata; class Aves; order Gruiformes; family Gruidae; genus Balearica; species Balearica regulorum. The sequence goes on from NC_046188.1 coordinate 65,620,342, forward strand.
TTTGAAAGATTAAGGCTTGTTCCCTAAACCACATCATGGCATAATGGTAGGATCCCAGAGTGAATAGGCAAATAATTGGTTGTATATGGCACACGTATAGAGATCACGCTAATTCTAAACTGATGTTTCAGTTTTAAATAAGCTAGTCACTTCATTTACTTCAAGTTATTAGCATAATCCATTACTGTAAAACATGTCTGCTGTCATTTTTGTGTAAGTGGAATTTAGACTCTTTCATTCCTACATGGCAGGAAGGAAAAAGAATTTTTTTTGAAACTAAACTTTTATCATCTAAGCCACCACAGCATTATGGTAATCATGTTTAGTTCATGCATTACAGAACTACGTCATGTGTAAAGAACTACTTTTGTGACACACATTTTTACCAGCAGACTTAAGTATCTTCATGTTTTCATCAATTTTCATCATTTCCATTACCTCATGGATTTCAATGGTTTATTTTTCATCTCAAATTTAAACATTTTTCCCTGTTAAAAAAAACCCCAGTCTTTATTCAAGCAATGTTAATGGGGCCATTACCTTAAGAAGTTACTACAATACAAGAGAAATTTTGACAGACTGTCCCTCCTGCATTTTGCTACATATTCCAAACGTTTTTCCCCTTAAAATTACTTTAGATTAACACACGTAACTTTTTGTGTGATTTCTTGCATGAATCCTACATTTTGCTAGGTTTTATTTTTCTTTCCTCTTCCTTTTTCACTTGTAAAATTAATATATCTAGATTATAAATTAACAAAAAGAAGGACTAGAATAAACTAGAATAAAAAAATTGTTATGGATGTGATGTTATTAAATATTTTCTGAAAAAATATAATCTTTAACATCAATTGATGAGTGTTAATCCCAATTTAAATTTAGCACCTGTAATGTTTTATCACATGTCATACTTGTAACATCACTGAAACTGTATACGTTTTAAGTACTATATAGGTTACTGGAGAAAGTTAATAGAGACAGTAATGGGTATACTAAGGAAACTTAAAACAATAAAACTTTCAATCTCAATTCAACCTGAACACATTGGGTTATAAACAAGTGGCATATATCTGGCTGTGTAAAGAACATATAACGTAGGAGGAACTCTCTCAGCAGCATCAAATAGGGTGCCAAATATCAACAAAATTAAGAGTCAGCTACGCACCTCAAATGTGTTTTCTCACAAATGTCCAAAGAATTCCAAAGAAAGGCTAATAAATCTACTTATGTACACAATAAAAGCATGTAGAACGAAGAGTAGAAACTTACTGTGATCCAGTGAAGCATTCCAAAATGACGTTCAAACTAACCAAAACCCAAAGACAACTGACTTTTAAAACCTAGGAATATGGGCTTGCTCCCACTGAAGTTCATGGCAAGTTTCCATTGCTATCAGAGTTGTAGGAATGATCTCTAATACTGTAGTTTAATGTCTAATCTATATTACCGTTATTTTTTGGCACAGTTCGACTTGGAATGCAGTAGCGTGATATGAAAAGGGTGTTTTGTTTGCAAACTTGGAATGAAGTCTGACTTGGACTAGGTTGCACAATAAAGAAGCCAGCAAAAGGGAATTTGACACTCACCATTCTGGCAGAAAAACTTAGTTTATCAAAACTAGAAGATTAAAAATACTTTGATATTGTTATTTGAAATTAAAATCAAAAGGAAGAAAACAGAAGTGTCAAATTGTGCCAGATTACTGGGATCTTTGGTTAATGAACATTACCCATCTTCAAAGTCATTTGAAGCTAGTAATAAAGCTAGTACCTAAAAATACTGCAGAATTTAAAAAAAGTCTCACTGGATACGAAACAGAAGAGCTATTAATCCTTCATACTAGCATGTTAAATCTCAAACTATCTGTGACAAATCCTGTATTTCTTCTTTCTGAGCTATTACTGAATTAATTGCGAGTTCTCAATCCCTGTTCAGCACAGTACTTAAACATGTTCTCAACTTTATACACATGAGAAAACCTAAATCCTTATCTAAATTTAACTTCATTCTAAGTTAAGCATAAGTTTATGACAGAGCAAGAACTCTGGTGTTTTGTTGAACTAGGAACTTGACTTCTACAGAGGGGAAGGAGTCCCTCCGACTTCTTTTGTTCTCACAAGTGTTAAATCCTCAGTTTTATCAGTTCCCAGTTGTATGCCTTTAGCAAAATAGGGATAACAGTTATTTGAGAGCAAGAGCTATCGTTTTGTCAAGTCATTACTCAGGAACAGCACACGTGGAGAGGAAAATGGAAAAAAGCACAGCATGAATCAGATTCTTAACCTATTACGACAGAATAATATGATTAGCATATCTTCGTTATTATTACCATAAGCATATATAGAGAAGATTACGAGGATCAAAATTAAGTTTGGATAGTATATTTGTGCTAAATTCAGCCAGATATTAATACTAGCCAATAGTTATATTAACAATTAACTTTGTATTATGGGAGTTAATATACTACATATATTAAGTCTGAAATACAACACTGGGTTTGGAAATATCTGTTAATCAAATGAAGTACTATGGACATTAAAGTTTTGCTCACCCTACCTTAGCACTGTGTCTTAGTCGTGACTTGGCAATTCAATGATCGTAAAGTCTTTGATTTGTTTCCTGACCTGCCAAATACCACCGGTCAAAGCAAAGTGGTAGCACGGCCATTTCAATGAAGTGGATGTTCTTTCTATACCGAACTGAGAGGAAGTCATCTCCATTTCTGAAAACTTTTGGTTGCCATTGATCAAAGACAAAAAATTTGATGACCTAAAGCTAGAAGGATCTACCACTTGCTAGTAATTCCTTGAGTAAATTAACCCACTGTAGTTGATTTGCTGACAGTGTCATAAAAAACAGGCAGTGACGGTTAATGAGAAAATATTTTCTCCCGTTAGTCAGTGATATCACTGCAAAAGTGGAAGATAGCAGATACTAGCAATTCACTACAAAATAAAAAATAAAACCTTTACCCTAATAAAGAGAATCTTCTCTCCAACTCTGTATCTTCCTTGTGAAAGACGCTCCACACAGAACTTATTCGGGCATTTACAAGGTGGATCTTCAGAAATGTGTTTAACCTGAAAAACATGGAAGTTATTAATAGAAACTGTTTAAAAATAACACATGCGGCAAAACATTCAAGAAGACATGCGCCGTAACAGGATATCACTAATTTAAATCTTCATTGATATTTTCTTATTTTTTCTTAATTTTCTGCATATTTTTGTAATCCCAGACTATGGTGTTTCCAACGTCAAGAAGCTGTGATGAAGTCAGAATAGAGATGAGTGTCACACAGTTCAACACAGAATTTGCACTGTTTAACTGAAGTCAAACAGTTTATTAATTTGAGTTCAGCATCAAACTTTTGTAGACGTGTCCTCAGTATTTAGCAGTCAATCAGCTCAACTGTCAGAGTTGCTAATATAGCTGGCAGGCAAAACAAAGATGTCATAATAATGTATTTTTCCCTTCTAATAAATACAGAAGCACCTTAAAAAAAAAAGTATACAGAGAATAATGTAACAGTCACAAATCCATGCCAAGATGCTCCCCAGTATTGCTAACTACCCTTTGATGATCTCCACCTGAGGGCATTAGTGCAATTTAAAGGAGCTTCAAGAGTACTCTCATTGCCAACAGTAAGGGCTGAGAAAATACAGATAAAAAATAATTTCCTGCTTTTTATCAGCTACATCAGCTTGATTTCAGCTTCTTGTGAAAACTGGGCCTTGCATGTGCTACCAAAGGCATTAATGCTTAGTAAAAGTATATTTGGTACTCTGCAGTGATCTGAAAGTAGCACAGCCATCAATGCCAAAGGAGCAGATCTGGCTGAGAAACTCTTATTTGACATTCAAATCGCACTACTGCAGTTTTCTTGGATGAATGCTGACCTAGTATGTCAGTGTCAAACAATGCAAAATGCCGGAGGAACTTCCTAGAGGTTTTGTCCACTTCAAAAAATATTCCAAAGATGTTTTCAAATCCAGTTTGTAAACCAAGGCCTGTAAAAAAAGTCTGAGATCTGGGAAAGAATAGTCTCAGAATAGCTAACAAATCAGTCTTAAACAGTTTCAGAGAAAAAAAAAATCAGGGCAAAGCTATATATTCTGATAGGTGTTTTGGTTATCTTCAGTAAATGAACAGGAAAAGCTTCTGAAGTACAAGCATTTTTCAGATCTGCTTTTAGAATTAAGTTATAGTATGTTAAGTAAACTGGAAAGAAATTTAAAAAGTTAACCAGTTATTGCTTCTGTACTAGAATAGGGAGCAAAAATGCTTTTGAAACTAGTCCTGTTGATCGATTGAAAGGATTTCCAATTATTTCTGAAATTGTTCAATGTTGTTATCTGAATAACTTTTTTACTTTATGGAATATTTTTTATAATTATTCTTAGCTCTTTTTTGAAATCAGCGAATGACATTTTTGTGAAAAATTTCATTTAAAAATAACACTTAACTGTGGAACTCTACATGTATTTTACACTCAAAAAGTGTTTCTCAAGTATCAGATGAGCTGTCCTCAGTTTGAATGTTCAATCACTGAATTATTTTAAGATTAATTATTCCAGCGATTTTTATGAACCAATGGCTGAGTATTAGCCTCCATTTCTGGAGAATCAAACTATTTTGATAGTCAGTGTACAGTAGGAATAATTTATACTAAGGCAGTGATCAATGACTTAAATCCAAGCACAGGTTGCTAAGGATCCAAAAGGTGCATTCCTGTATCTCCTGGAATGTGGTACCAAGACTGGGATTGTGCATAGAGGACTATTTGGTAATGGTCCTCTGAATGCTGCCCAATACTATGTGATTTCTGGCATAATAACCTATGGCAGTTATCAGCTCCGGAGACACTCCTGAAATTCAAAGCTGAAAATGGATAGTGTGAACTATGCCTTAATGGCTGCATCTACCCGGGTTCATCTGAGCAAGCAAAAACCCAGAGCAGCTGGACCCAACAGGTTCAAGGTTGTTTTGGACTGTGTAAGCAAACCAGAGCATAGTGTGAACTGTGTAAGCATAGTCCTGTGGAGAATGAAAGCCAACAGATTTATACTGGTGTAAAACAGAGGATAATGAGACCTTCACTGCTGATCCTGCTATTGAGGCTTCCATTACCTTACTGTCCCAAAGGGCGCAGAAGTATTATTGAGTGGAATTTGGAAATCAAATAAGGAAGCAGAGGGAAGAATTATATCCTATTTTATTTTGTGTCTGGACTATGTGAGCACTGCTGCTATTTTATGGTGTGAGTGTCTGGGGCAGTGCGGGTCAGGAATCTAGCTGGATGAATTCCATTCTGTTTCTATCCCTACTGCTTTCTAAATTAAAGAAGGTGGTTGGAGACAACCTTCATACTCTCTGTTCCACTCCTACAAGATATGCAGTCACCACCCTCATTCTACACATGACTGCTCTTTCTCAATTCTGTTGAAACATAAGTGGGTGCTTTTGCAAAGTTAAGGAAGAAATGCAAAATATAAAAAATGTTAAATGTAATTATTTGCATCAAATAGTACAAAGTATTTCAATAAAATGAACGAACATTATATCCTGTCTGCTCTTTGTAACGAAAAAGTGGCACATGGATTTTTCAAGAAGTGCTTTGTAACTCCCAGGTGGCACATCTACCTTGTAATATAGCAGTTACTATAGTAACTGCTTCTTTTTATAGAATATATTTTTACTTTTCAAGTTTAACCTCTTCATGGTCTCAAAATGTGTCCTTTTCATCTGATTCCAGCTGTTTCAAATGAACTCTACTAGGGTTTGCAACAGAGAAATGAACACTACAGTGTAGTGCAAAGAGTTTAATGACATTTAAAGAAAGATACTTACTTTCTAACACTGAGGAAAAAAGCTTGCTTTTTTTACCGCATCAGAAACATGCCGAACAGCAGCATAAAAATTAGGCTGAGATAAGTTAGAAGTGTTTGTTAACAATCCGCACAAGTCAGTATGGGCCAAATCTCCTAGGCCTGACTCAGTCCCTTCTCAGACAAAACACTAAGTGGGAGTTGATGAACAAGAAGTGAACAGAAAAAGAAAACAGAGTAATAAGAAGGGAACTTGGCCCTAAGCACAAAGCTAGGCTGAACTGCAAATCTCCTTCCTACACAGTGCGACGTTTTTTCCAAACTTCAGGCATAAACAATTGTGGTCAAAAATAAATTAACTCTATCAGCCTGCAAATCTTTAAAATACAGTGAGATGTGAAACTCAGGCTTCTGTGTGCTTTGCAAGTAAGTGCATATCAGAATAGGTCAGATAGGAAGAAGCTTCCTCCCACAACTTACAGCATCATCCAATAGTTTCCCTGTGCTCTTTTTGCCAGGAGACTTTGTTGGTGATGGCGAAGGAGATGGAAGGGGGGCTGAAAGCGTTTCCTCTTGTTCAATCTCTTTTTCCAACTTTATTAATCCAGGAGGCTCCACCCCAAACCTTTTGGAAACATGCAAACAAATTACTAGTCCTTATGAAGTATTACATATTTTAAAACAAAACGGTGGAAAGAATTTATACTTTCTGTATGGCACTATTGTGCAATAACAGAATACTACATACATTAGTAAACATGTATAAAATATATCAATCATTAATGCCATCGTTCCAAAATAATACAAAATATTGAGATGGTATCTCTCAGGTGATCAAATTTACAGGATATACAGGTTTGTTTCAACTTCTCTGTCTGATAACATATATGTTGGCGAATGAATAATTTACGAACAACACTAGGCCTCAAAAATTGTTATACCATCTAGGAAAGGTTCAAGTTCAGTACCTTCACTTTTCCCTTTTTTTTTCTTTTTTTTTTTCCCTCCCCCAAACAACATCCTTTCAAATTGACAACTTCTATTTTGTGTTGTTAGTATTTTTCAAAGAAATCCAGATGAAAATGGATTAAAGGTTATCCTGGTCTCAATTATTGCACTAAATTTATAGATAAATAAATAGAGACATGGCCAATATTTTTCAGAAGCGGCTAATGCTTCTTCTAACCTATTTTAACAGCCAGTCTTCAGATCTCTGTTTACAGCAGCAAAACACTTCTAGCTCCAACTAAACCAAAATACACGCAACTTTGACATGGAGCATCTCAAACACAGCACTTGGGGAGCGAGGTTCTGTAAACCAATGCCTGCTTTTGAAAGCTTTATGGCAAGCGATTAAGTCACTATCTCACAGCAAGCAGCAGAGCTTGCACAGATGTCAGAAGTCTAAAAGCCCATCCCATTTTCCTAATCACTGGTAATTCCCCTCTGTTGTTTTTTTTTTCCTTTGCCAACACTGAACAAAACCCAGAAAAATGGAAAGATTTCCTTTTTCAGAGAAGGACTTCAGCTTGGAAAAGTTATCATGCCAGGTAGGATTGTCATAGCAAACTACTTGCATAAATGAAACCATATTTTCTTCTGTAGCAGAATAGTTCGTAGCCCAGATGCAGAACTATGCTGGCTTATCTAGGTAAAGATCTGGACACTAAAATATTGAGCAGTAACAAATATATTATGAAAATGTAAGCTAAATTCCATAATAATGTTAGAAGTGAACAGAGAAAGGGCGTAAGCGCGTATACTATCTTCTGTATTTTTATAACTTTTAATTTAGTCACACTACTGCTGAGTAAATTAATATAAAGAAAACCAAGGACCAAATCTGTGCTTGGATTGGCTTCTAACTGGTGCAGTCTGCCTAATGAAAAATCATCCAACGTTGAAGCAAGCACTTTATACAATCCATTTACTTCCTGTCTGTCTGCAGATGCTGACAGGCTGTAAATCATTAAATTCCCACAGGGCTCTAAGGCTACACCTGCATGCAGCCTTACTCATCAAATAAAACTCTTCCACTCTAAGCAATGCTGCTTCTTTGCTTCTACTGCCTTCCATAATGCCCAATTTTTGTCATTGTGACAGACTTTTAAAGTTCTCTGTATTTCCAGTATTCTGAATTCCTCTGGTGAGGAGTTGAAAAATAAAACAAATGAACAAACAAACATACACACATTTATTCCCACATATTGTATCAACCTGAAGGAAAGTTGCTCGAAAACTGAAATGGTAAAAACCACATCTTTCCTGGGAGGGGTAGAGGTGCAAATTCTGGTCTGGAAGGTATGCTGAGAATTTCCTTTTCTGCTCTTTTCTTGCCTGCCTTCTCATAACTACAAATGAAGCAGCATTGGTCGGTAACGTGATCTCCAATAGACTTCTTAGAGCACCACTTCCCATTTTTACCAAGGAAAAAATGAATACAATAGCAGAAAGATCTCAAAATTGCTCAACGGTAATTTCAAAAGACCTGTGGGGGTTGTTTAACCCCCCAGAGCTTAATAGTTAGCCAAAAACTTCATTCTTTCTGCAGAAAAGATAATTTAGATGTTTTCCATCGTATAATCTCTCTTTAAGCACACACACAGACAGCACATATACACCTATTTGCAAATAATTACATTTTCCATGAAGTCTCGATTACGGAGATTACACAGTGATCGATTCTGCTCTCACGCCACTTTAGGTTAAATGATTCACTCTGACTTCAAACTACTTTGGGAGAATGTTGGACCTGTGCAACCTACTGCAATCCCCACCGCATATTGTCAATGCACAACTTCATCTGGTAGGACGCTTCCCTCTCTCATAACTGTTCTCACTCGACCCACATGATATCTGCAGTGCACAGGAGGGCCCGTTTTAGCTACTGTAATTTCACAGATTACCTTAGAATTGTGTTTTCATAAACAACTGAAATCCAGGAGACTTTAATCAGGCTATTCTATTCTACTTAGTATCCAGGCTTTGAACTGCCACTCTTTGAGCCGCATGGTCAGACCAGCTGTCCACTCACTGTGTAGTCCATGCATCCAGGCCATCTCTCTCTAATTTGGCTAAAAGGACGCAACGGGAGAATATGCTAAAAGCACTGCCAAGGCATAGGTAAATTATCAACCATTTCCCCTCCTCCATCGAATATCTGTTCAACGGGTTCAAGTTTAGCAGAACTCAAACAATCCCCGTTGCTGCTCACTTGTGCCTCAATCCCAAGCCTATTTTCATGAAGAAGACAGACCTAGGTTGACTTATGGGAGTTATCCACCCTGAAGACTAGCAGTGGTCTAGCTGGGCACAGGGCCAGGAGCCCGCTCCTTGTGATGAATAAGCCACTTTGAACATATCTTTCCACTTCTAAAACAGGAAAGTAGGAAATTATTCAGTGTCTCTTACTCTTTTCACTCTTTAAAAACATATCAAGGCATCTTTTCAAAGATCTTTGTGGCTCCTGTTCAGGAAAGCAGACCCCTAAGACTGTCAACAGATCCAGTTTGCTTCATAAAGCAAGATTGCATCTGACTTCTCTGCTGTTGAAAGCAGCCCAGCAACAGTGTCAGGTTAATGTGCTCTTGCCTATGCTTAATGGAGGCAACTGTCTATTCTCCTCTTCCATACAGTTCCAGTTTAACACACCTCGGGCAAAAGTGACATCACATATTTGCTTTTCTATTATATTAAGTTGATGTTCCCCTTCAACAGTTTTTATGCACCTTGGAAACGTACAAGATTATAGATAGGGTGTTTGTTTTCGAAGAGATGTTACAGCAGGAACAAGTAGACAGACATATGTTATTTGACCCTTAAGGTATAAACAAAAATAAAGTACAGTAACATAAATATAATATATAAAACACATTAATGGTATAAGGTAACATACATGTATTATAATTAAAAATAAAATTAAAATATTTTAAAGGCAAAGGTATAGATATGCATAATAAATGAAACACTATGTTCAGTATTTATTTTCATGTCTGAAGCACAGAACATCTGAGACGTGGGAGCTTAAGGCAAAAGACAAGTATGAAGGGTAAGGTTCTACGTTAATGCTCTTCTAGACCTGTTGAGAAATCAAATCTCATTGCAAAATGAGATTAATCTAAATCAACCAACTTTAGCAGAATCCAGCACTGCCTAACCACTGACTTGCATTCCCTGCGGAAGCTCGATATTATCACGTAATCAACCTGGGGCAGACTTTCCCGACAGCTACACCCTGGGCACAGGGTCTTTGGATGCTGGAAGATCTATCTCCAGGTTGGGGATCCTGAAAGCACAGTTTGTTTGCTCAGGTAAATTAAGATTTGTGAAAAATCAATTTAATTGAGCACCTACAGATCAGAAGACATTCTTATTCGTGAAAAGTTAAATTCTTTTTTTTTTGGCCATGTTGAACTGAATTCAAGTTTTAGGGAGCTAAGAAAATTACTGCAAGCTGGAAATCTTTTTCTGGCCAATGCTACTTCTATGCGAACCTCCACTGATGGCTATTTTGAAACTTGATTGAGAGACAAATTTAGTCAAGCAGCCTCACAAGTGAGTTGCTGTCACAAAATACAAATATCCATAATGCAATCTTAACATGAGAATACTAGTTCTTAAGCTAGGAATAAACAGGGGTCTCCTTCGCATTGATTGTAAACACAAGGAATTCTTCTGAAATTAATGCAACTATTTGAATAGCAAGGCACTCCAGCTCAATACACATGGGTGACAGCAACTGCAATTTACATGCAAGACTGGGTATTAGCACCGCTGCACATGTATTTTGTAGTAAATCTTACACACTACACTGCTTAAATCTGCATCTGCCAAAAGGGGTGTGGGGGTGTGGGGAATCACATTCTAATTACCATCATTTTGATTGTCTAGCAAAAGCCACCGTTGTCTTGATAGCAAAGATAATACTACAGCGTATTGAGGGTCCAGCCTGGCTAGAAATATCTGACAGAGATGGAACACAGACTGTTAATTCAATTCTCTTTTTCTTCTCTTGGTGAAAATCAGAGCTAAGTTTATTAAATAAATGACAGAAGAGTCACTGTTGCTTATATCAGATTTAGGTAATCTGAAGATCAATTTATTATCAATAAAGTTAATGAAACTTAATTTGTTTATAGAAAGTTCTGACTCTTAGAAGGAGAAACAGTTCAAAGATTTATTCAGAAAAAAATTCTCAACTCTCCCCCCTCCTAATACGAGGATAGCCAACAAATACCTTCATTGAGGTGATAGTACAGAGAATTTATTATCCTTGTTAACAACCGCCCACAAGATATTCTTGAGTGACACCAAGACAAGCATTCTCCTTGAACCTAATGAGCACGAAAGTTAGCTTGAGATGTGCTGATGTAGTAAGTCTCTCAATAGCCACTGCTGCCAAGAATGTAAATATTTCTTCATTCTTTAAATATTTTCACCTACCTTGCTGCAATCCTTCCAAGTTCCAGCAAGCAAAGGCACACTTCTCTTGGCTGCTTGTGGAGAACTGGAAAAGCAAAATGAAGATGGAAAACATTTATAAATAAAAGCTATTTTAAAGATCTTGGTGATGAATGGAACATAATCATCACCATCTGCAAATCTTGACTCAGATAAAACTTGGGTTTTCTTTGGATTGCAGTGGAATTTTACTGGAATAAAAAGGATGGGATTGAGGAGTCGTTCTCAGAGGGCAGATAATTTAGGAAGTTCTCATTTAGTTATCCTTTCATTCCTTTGAAAACGTCACTCTAAATCTAAATCACCGAGTAATTATTTGGGCTATTTGGTAACCTGCAAGCAGTTCATAACTATTTAAAAACAATCAAGAGCTCTGGCAGAATGCTGAAATTAATAGAATGTCAAAAATAAATTAATAACATTGAAGTAATACTTTCTGCAAACTAAGAGAATTCCTATCCTTTAGATCACTATTTTTCTTAGCCTATTTAAATCACAAAGATAACAAAATTGCACTAGCAAAGATCTCTCTCATTATAAATTTGGTCCTGAATTCATCATACATCTATCCTTAAAGAAAATATGAAACAAGAATAATTTAGAAATTCAGGTCATCATAGAAAAAAAGCAACCAAACAAAAAGCTTTTCTTCTGTACATATGCACACACATATATATGCAAGTTTTCATGCCTGGATTCCACGCAAGACCTGTAGCTTTTAAGCTTCAGAGGCAGCTGTAACACAGCATGAACCTCTCCTTAAGAAATACCACCATAATCCAAGATAATTCTCCCCCCCCCCCCCCCAATTCAGATAGGTAATGTTCTGTAGAGAAGTCCAGCAAAATATATAGGCAAAATCCAAAATGAATAGATGAGGAAAGGCCCGTGGCTGTTTGCATAATCAACTCCCCAAAAGTCCAAAAAGAGGAAAAGAAAAAAGGAATTTGAGCACATTGTCAGCTGCTCTTCAGAAATACCTACTGCGGTACACCCTTCATGTTGTGGATAAGATTCAGATTTTAGAAATTTCCACAATAATTGGAAGATTTGTACCTTATACTTCAGCTTGAATTGGCACCAAAAAAATAATTGTGTGAATATTTGCATACATCAGAAAAAAAAGAAACAGCAACAAAAAAATATTTGGTTTTAATGAATTAAGGTCAAGACATCTGCTGTATAAACATTTTGGTTATCAAAAGACTCACCTAACTCAAATGCATGAAGAAAAAAATACCATACCTGAAAAAGATATTTCAATGTCTAGTTAAAGCTCTGAAAGTCATTATTTTGTCCTATACTGTGCGTGTGAGACCCAGAACAGGAATCCACAGACTTAAACTTCTCTGAATAACTAACGCCTACTGGAGAAGATCTTCAGCTTCTGCAACTTCAGCTTACAGCTCCACTGGCTTGAATACATGTATGGTAAGTTGCATAAGTTGAACGCTTATTCCAGTGTCTTTTACTAGTGTATGTAGCACTTTGAGGTGTATGCATTCTTCCCCTCTAATCTCATCCAAATAAAATTCCAGAAGTGAAACTGCAGAGCATGAAAACTAAAATGGCACTGCACTAGGAAAATTATTTTTATCCTTCAGCCATCTGTTATTAAGAATATAGAAGATGTAGATGGACATTCAGCTAGTCTCAATATTCTTCCTTGCCACAACACAGTCATTGTATGAAACATTTGCCTTTACTAGTAATCAGTACTTTTAAAGTGTAACATTCATGACCCTAGTAATGTATTCTGCTGCTTTGGTTCTAAACCAGTTGGGACTGCCCCAAAATAAAACTGGATTTTAAGCAATAAGGCATCCCTCAAATTATAAATGGAATAAACTGGTTTTGGAATAGTCAAAGGGAGTCCAATATTTCTGAATTGCAATTCACACATATGCATATCTGAATGACTTTGGAAGGGAGGAGAAAAAAAGACAGGCTCAAGCAAAATTATTTGCAAAATATCCATAAATAGAACTTGAAGAGCATTTGATTAAGAGAGATAAAATGCTTTTTCTGTTAATGCTTAGAGCTTTTCTACCCAAACAAAACTCAAAGTCCTTTAGCAAATCTGACTCGACATAATCTAGACACATTTCATGCATTTCACATTGAACAATGTGGCACAGTGAAACCATTGTTAGAAGATGAAGAGTTGTGCAGGCAATAACCAACCACAAGAGCAAACATCTGGTCATCTGATAAGACGATGGTGACACAGCACTTCTAACAAGGAAATGTTAGCATTCCTGAGGACTATACCAGCATACGTATTTGAGAACTTTGGAGACAAACAAGTGTTATTTTTTGTATACTGCAAGACTGGAAATAATTTAGATTCTCAAGCAAAATTCTCATTTTTTCTGGTTAATGGACTATCACCTTGCAAGAGACTGTCCAGGACTTACAGCAAAAGTCACAGAGACACACGACTGCATTTTCACACTTATCTTGGTCCCAAACATCCAGTGTAACACCTTGAGCGAGCAAACACCACCATCGCCTTCTGGAACGAATAGCACTTTCAACTGTCTGGACTTCTGAGTACTTATTTGGAGATACTATTTGTCTGGTGCTATTCCACAATAACTGAACTTGATATTTATTGTCACATTCAAAAGGCTGCCTCCTAAGCTTTCTGAAAAAAGCTACCGTTATGCTTTTTTCCATCTAGACAACAGAAAGAAAAAACATTTTTTACACTTCCTTTCTTAGTTTTACTTATAGAAGTTGAGTTAATCACTATTTTTTGAAGCACTTCAAGACATCAGATAGAAGAGATGGCAAAAACTATTTCAGAGGCACTACACAGCATGGAAATAACTTATTTCATAATTTTAAGTAAGTATGCCACTAAAAAAGGAAAATCTGTAGAAGCTGTCATAATTCACATTTAAATTCTCACTGTACTGTAATTTAAATTCACATTTAATTTCTGACTGTGCTGCAGTTCCCAGCTAACTGCATTACATATACGTACACAGTTTATAAACACGTAATTTTACATATATAGATGGTAATAAGTATTATTGGAGGACTACAGGTAATTCATTTTGACGTGATTGGTTATAAGCTCAGGTTGAAATGTAACCCCTCTACACCCATGGTATTCTGTTGTATCCTGTGGGAACTACATCCACCATTTCCTGAATTACTTACTGTAATCTATATTAATAGTTGCATTTCAGTAATAGGCGCCACCTCAAGCTTTTGACCTGACAAGTTACTTAATCCCAGATATCCTACATGGCAAACAGACATTTGCTAAGCAACACATTTTCTGTAATTGGGGCAATTTATACGCAGTTAGACACTGTAAGTACTGGAAGCTGAAAAATTATTCTTAGAAGCTGTCTTCATTCTATCTACAGCCATATACATAATTCACTGAACATCATTTCAAGTCTACGCTCAACACAGTGCAATTCATTTCCACAACAATGCTACTGTGTGCTATGAAGAATTCAAAGAAAAAGCAAAAATGAAGATTTTGCTAACGCTTCTATGAGATAAATAGTATCACTATGCCCATCTTGTACATGGAATTAAGGTATAAACATAAGATACAAAAAAAGCACGCTTTTGTAGGTGCCGTCTTAAAATACTTACTACCTGATCTCCAGAGTACTGTTGAGTTTCCTAACAGTACATTTCATATGAAAACAAAGCCAATACAACTAGTCATCCCATTACAAAGTCTGATCTGGATCCTCTCGCTGCATATGGGAGCTACGCGATAGAGCCACAGTCACTTCTTCCAATGCCATTCAGTAACAACATCAAAATACTATCCTTCAGCATCTTCCATCATTCTCCAAGCATCTTCAGATTTTTGCAACAAATGAGGCGTGTGAGGAGAAAATAACATACCAATAAGAGTTTCCTTCATGTCATGAACCATACCATACCAAGATGTTGGCAGAGCAAGGGCCATCCTAGAGAGAACACAGCTCTTCTAGAGGAAAAAGTAGCCCATGACCATATGAAAAGTTGATAGGTGTATCACAACAGTTAAATACTTTAACTAACACAGTACAGCCAGCTTTAATGATAGCCCAAGTACTGCACTTTGCAACATTAATACAATTTTTAGATGCAATTTCCTGTAATTTTTCATGCTTTCGTATATGGAAGAAAACAATATTCTGGGAGAATCATTGGCCAGTCCTCTGCTATCAAACATTAGCAAGGAGAATCATCTGAGTAGGTGACTATAAGCAAGTAGCAATTTGTAAATGTAGAAGACACATGCGCTACACAGATCTACTGCATAAGATGAATGGAAATATCCACCTTGCCAGAGAATCTCACCGATGATATTTGCTTGACAAGAAAGCAATGTGAAGATTTAAAAATAGCGCGTACAAGCCCAGCTTATTTTAGGTGCCCTGACAGTTACAGACCCTTTTGCTTTCCATCTCGTTCATTTCCTATCTGCTTTCCTCATTGCCTGCATCTTTTCAAGCCACTTCCAGTCACTCTTTTTCAACCAGACTTCATTTTCAGCTCCTAGCAAGCTTTTATCCCTGCTCCTCTCTGGCTATAACTTCTCTTTCCATGCTGCTTCCATCTTGTTGCTGCCCCTTTCTCCTTTTACAGGTCCTCCTCTCCCGATCACTCACCTCTTGTTCTCCTTCCTTGTACTTCATTTCTTTCCTACCTGTTGTTCATCACACTTCTACGTCCTCGACCACTCCCTTCCGTGGTGCCTGGATGCTACCAGGAGAAGCAGGGAGAGCCGAGGAGGAACAGCCTCTGCTTTCAGTGCTGCTCAGCCCCTGGGGCTGTGAGGGGACAGAGTACACCCTGCACATGGACGCCATGTGCTTGCTGGGCATGTTTAAACCCAGAGCGTTCACAGTAACAGAGGTGAGGAGTTTTTGTTTTGTTTGCGGTTTGATATTTTTTGGTTTGCTTGTTTGTTGGATTTTTTTAAAATTAGCAAAATGCCCAACCACTGTACAGGAACAAACATCTTGCACCTCCCTGCCAAGTTTCAGGCCTTGGCTCCTAACACTTTTAGAAACCATTTTTAGTAGAGCCACTGTTTCCTCTAAACAAACTTTTTTGGTTTTTTGTTTTTGTTTTTTTAAGGTCTCAGGCATAGCAGAATCAAAACAGTGAATATGATTTCTGCTTCTAAAGCACTTTTTAGCTCACTAGAAGCAAAGAAAGATTTTCCAAAGGAGTTTAGTATTTATTATCATAGGCTTCCAATTGCCATTAGAATTTCAGAATTCACACATATTTTAGGAAGTTTTTTCAAAAAGTTGATCCTTTGATCCTTCTTCCTATTGTCTTTCACTTTATCCTTCAATACTTTTTCTTCTGATATTTTTTTTCTGATTTTTTTTTTTTTTTTAAACATTGCTTTGACAACACTTACTCCGTTCAACTTACCCAACCATATCCTTGCTTCTGCATCAAAGCGTTATACTATGACATACTTAATTCAAGGAGTTGTGTTCCCTGCCTCCCATTTCAGCATTATCACCTTTGGAAGTCTCAAAACAATTAACGTTTCAAGCAGTAGATCTCTGGATAGTAAAGAATTAATCTAGAATGAACACAGTAGATGATCTAAACACTAATAATTTACTAGAATTCATTAATTTAAGATGCTGATCCAATGGTAATAACACAGTGTCCAGGATGCTTCTATAGTCCTCAAAACGAGACATATTCAACAATAGTATGAGTTTAGTAAAATGTTGTGAAAGACAGGACAAAGCCTTATTCTGATGCAACTACATGGAAAATTTAATATGCTATTACAAGCCGTAGATGTGTCACTGTGAAAGACTGGTCAAAATACTTCCATCTTGTAAATACGAAATTAGATAAACTAGAGTTAATTAAAAAAAAAATCCTTTGCCCTTATGCATAAAATATTTTTAAGCAATCAACATTTGAGTGTTTTTTAAAAAAAAAACTTTAAAAGACCAACATTAGAATAGAGATCAGAGGTATTTGTGTTCAAGTCTATTCTTTCCACTAAAACACCAGATGCCTTTGTTTAAGGAACCTGTCCATTAAACTCTATAATCAACAAGTTGCTTCAAAAGAAGGCCATGTCACATATTGTGTGTACACACGCACGGTTACAGAATATTCAAGCACAAAACATTAAAACAGTAAAATCATCCAGCAATTCCCAAAACAAGCAACACACATTAGCATGCTGGCACACTTGGTGGCAAACCCTTTTCTTGTCGGGTAGAGTCTTTATCATAGAAGAGATGCAGAACACTCATTGGTTCCAAATCCTATAATCATCCAACAACACTGTTACCAACAAAGAGTTCATAACTTAAGCTTTATAGTTCACTTAACTAAAGCAATCATAGAAAATCTTACCATTCTCACTATTTGGCCAAGAAGAGTTTTCTTCAAGTATTACACTCTTCAGCCTTGAACACCATAATTACAAATACCTCCATCAAGAATGCTTCCATAAATTGAATTACCATAGTTGTGTGGATCTGCTGCCCTAAAATCTACAAAGAGGCACTTACAAAATATACATCACATGGGAACAGAGGAGTTACAGACAGTATTACTTTTCTTAGATTGAAAGAGTTAGTGTATTATGTTCCAGCTCCTAGATATGGGACAAATTTTGACCTATGAAATATCTAAGAACCCCATTCAAAGCCAGTGTATATCAAGATTTGCCCAGATGATGAAATTTTGGACTACGGATCATAGCTTTTGGTATCAACAAAGTGAACTCCTCCTTCTTTAAATACACTAACCATAAAAACAATTATGAAAAGCATGCTAAATGGGTCAATGAGTGCAGGGAGCATGCAGAGTCTCCCTCTATCTTGCAGCATTCAAAATGATCCCTACACAGTGTGTTGCTATAGTTGTTACAGACGCTCATGGTTTTTCTGCAGCTCATACAACAAGCGCAGCATTCCCCTTTTCTTTGCAGAGGCGTTAACTCTGAGACTTTTCTGCCATGTCTCTGCATTAGTGCAAATGGCAAAATACTTATAGATTGCTACCAGTCAGCTCTGGCTGTATTATAAATCTTTACAGAAAGCTGTATTTCCAATTTGTTTGTATTTTAAACTACCTTAAAGCGTCATAACGTTCAGCAAGACAAAATACATCATATTATAGACTGACTACAGGTTGGTAGTACAAGTGCATTGTCTTCAAACTTTTGAGCTCCCTACTGATGTCTTTCAAGGGTCTTTAAAGTAACTCTATGGATTGGAAGGCATAATCATATCTATCAGCGTAACAAATTACAATTTTTTCCCTTATATTTATTTTGAAGAAAGACTTTGATCCTGTTTTCTTGTTCAGCCTAACTCGATAGCCCAAATCCAATAAAGCATTTGAACCTGAGCTCAACTTTAATTATTTAAACAAATTACTAAATCAGTCCACAAGTGTTGGACAAGGACACAAAGCAACATGAGTAGGTCTACTCACCTGCTCGTCTGGATCAGCCCTAGAATGTTAACACTTTGCAGAAACAACCTTCTAGGAATATTAAGATTCGCATTAGCATCACTTGCCTGCAAGCTCCTCGGGCACGGACCGCACCTAGCTGTTATAGTGTCTACTTGACATGATTCCATCCCAACAAGGATGCAGTTATAATACAACGCGTTACAATGAGTGTGCAGTTATACTTGCATTATTTCAAAGATTTCAGAACTCATCAGGGTGAGAATATATTCTTAAGCAATTAGAAACAATAGCAATTAATATTTCTTAGCTAGTATCTATCTAATTTTGCTGATCTCCGAATAGACATGGGACTTTTTTTTTTTTAAGCAGTAGTGTCATAAATCCATATTTCAAATGTTTTGGTGCAATAAGTCTTCAAAATTACTCTTAAAATGTCAGAACAGAAAATTGCCAGAAAAAGGCCTCGGGAATGTTTTTTTGTGATACAATGGCATGAAGAAAATGTCCCTATATGCATCTAATTAAATAATACAATATTTACATACAATAAGGCAGGCAGAATACAGTAAATAAGGAGGATAAAAATCAAATCAATTAAGGACATTAACATAGTAAGGCTCCTGAATATAGAGAGAAAATACTTGCTTTATCACTAGCAATTTACACATTGATACAGTTTATTAACCATGGGGAAAAAAAAAAAAAACAAAACACAAGAAAACACAAAACCCAGTTATCTCTGTAACCATCATTTCACCACAATTATTTATTACCAAAAATACAGCAGACTTCCACAAGGCAGTGCAAACACTGTGATGTCATTCACACGTGTTTCTCACCACTTTGAGTGCAACCTTTGACATTACTTACCTTTGCTGAATTTTTATTTCCTATGCAGTGGAGACGTGATTTGTGGGGGAGAGAGAGAGGAACATAAAGGCTTTAGATTGGCAACTCTTACCATTCATCGTTATTTCTAATGTGTTTGAAAAACCTCAAATGAAATCAAACCTTTTAAGAGTTCTAGCTCAAACAGAGGGACAATAGTAGTTTCTATTTTTATCATTTTTAGAAATAGCATGGTCACTATCCCACTCTCAAGTTCAGAAAAATAGGATTAGGACTTCATAATATTTTGACCTACTTCCAGCACCCTGTCTTGTCAACATGTGCATTCTACAAACAATAACAATCAGAGAAGGAAAAAACCTGAACCTAGTTTTCAATCAGTGAAGAAAACCAGTCGCTAATCAGATAAATCTAATACAGCCACACTTGTTTTGTGCACTGTGTAGCTGGGCATATTTCACTTCTGTTTTGTGAGAGCGGAAGTTATCTTGAAGATCAACTTGCGAGGTGCGTTTGCACTCAGTTATACTGTGGCAGGCAAAGCACAGCGTACGTGTAAAAATTAACTTATCTGGGGAATGTCGGTATTGCAGCTCTGCCAATTCAATCTCTAAACAAGATCTGGTTTCTTAACAACACACAAGAAAATTCCTTATAAACACGTTCTCTATTTCCCAGTTAACCTACTATTGGAACAATGCAGTACAAAGTAATTCATTTCTGTGCTGGATTAACCACAGGTTGTTCTGCTTGGAGCTCTGTGTCTCCTTCCTTCTCATGTTTGCAAGTTTCTTTGTCCTAGGCCATGTCCAACTTCTCCATCATCTCAAATCTTTAGAAATAAAATTATTGTTCATCTTCCACCTGACTCACCACATCTAATAAAAATTTCATCTTGAGGATTTAATTAACAAAACAGAGACAATACCTATCTCCTCCTTACTATTTGTCACCTTTGTGATACTAATTTCTTCTCTGCCAAGCATCTTTTCCTGAAGATATAAAATAATTTAATTAAAAAATCTCACAGGATAAAAGAACAGTCAAATTTAAAAAAAAGTTTCAGAAATAGTTTTGCTAGAAGAGCAAGACTGCAACAGAAGGGGAATAGATCAGTTGCAACACAGATAAGAGCTTCAGCTGGGCAGTCAAAGACCTTTTGAGCAGCAGAACAAAGAAGCTTCTTGATTCAGTTCAGCAGGTTCATTTGTCTTCCATAGAAACTGAGCTGTCTATCATCACAACTCCTTCACACTCTTATCTGAGTTTATATAACAACCAAACATTTGTTTCTCTTCATTTCATGATATTTATCTGAAACAAACTCTCGAGGTAAGATTCCTAAGTTTTCCTTTGAAGAGAGGAGAATTAAAATAATGAAGAATATGTACTATTGGAAAGGTGATTTCCTAAGCAGTTCAAGTCTTTTGATGGAACACCCTGAAGCACTAATCTTGGATAATTTTTGTCCAGAGCTGCACAAGGGAATCAGCTGCAAAGAAGGGCAGTTTAGGATGCAGTGAAAAATGTCATATTTTCTTGCCTCCTGAGCAACCCACTGCATCTGCACAAATAGCTAAATATCTGCAGCCAAAACGCAGCATGCACTAGCATCCTACTCTCCCAAAACAGAAAAGCACCATCTTACACATCAAACTACAGGAGAGCATTCCACGATCGAAACAGTGTGTAGGGTGAAAAGCCATCTGCGTGCAAAAAATCATAGCAAGATTTTTGTCTCATTTAAGCTCCTCTTAAAATTGACTTAAATGAATTTAAGTGATGTGTACTTTATTTATTCATGCTTCAGATAAGGGGCAGAATTAACACGGTCAGAGGTCAGATTTGGAGTCAGGATCTATTAAGAGAGCCATTCTGTCTTTCAAGGCAAAACACAAAAGTTATTTACAATTACTACATAAACAAATACATACCCAAACCTTCCGATTCAAACAGACAGGTATCATCCACCCCTACATCTCTGCACCAGGCTAAGAAATTTGCTGTGTTGTCCCGTGCAAAAAAAGATCCCGAAGGAGCATTGGCTTTGCATGGAATCTTCCGTACTGGTAAGGTCTGAAAAAGAGAAGTTCTCTATTTAGATAAATGATATATGCTAGCATAATACTTAGGTATTGTGAAATCAATACGCAGATTTTGAATAAATGGGTGACTGCTACCAACATATTTGCTTGGAATTCTTTAACAGACAAGGAAAGAAGAATGAAAAGTGAATTTAACAGCATGAAGTTGTCAACCACGGTCTTTTCGAAAGCATCCTGATAGGCTGCGTGATGTGATATTCAGAGCCGAATCAATATTAGTAACTTCTTTGGAATATTAGGAATGTTAGCAACTACAATTTTGGGATTTAGTGTTTGGTCCAGGTCACTGAATTAAAAAAAAATAAAATTATGTAGACAGACTTGAAGCTAGGAAGTGAACTTTCCCAAAGTTCAGGGTGAGTTAGTTTCAGGTCTACATTAAGAGGGAATTACAGTGTAAAGCGATCCGTCTTGAGGCCTAAAGACCATAAGCACTTCAGCAAGGCCACTGTCTCCCATTCAACAACACATGGAAGCCCCCTATCCACAGCACAGGAACGTAACCTAGTAGCTACAAGATCAAGATCTAACACAGAACCAGGCTCCTGTTGTACCCGAGTAGATCCATTTACATGATTTCGATAGCAGAGGGGATGCTACTGATATAGCATATCAATATCTGAACCAAACGGAGGAATTACCACAGCAAGCTTTTTGCTTGTATTGGCACATTTACTGAGACACATACAAAGAATACTTTAGCATTTAGGTCTCATTTAAGGTTTCTTTTCCTCAAATGAAAAATAGCTGTCATCCAGGGCAAATGAAGACAGAATGAAACATTGTTACTACGTAACTTCAGAAATCTCTAAACCATGGAGGAATTCAGACTCCACGTCAATTTGAATGTGCTGCTTTTCTACTACACTGATTTATGAAATATTTGCTTCTGTTCTGGAGTCAGCAGTTACTCAATGGCAAGTGAGCTAAGAGGTGGAAAACTGAAAATGGTGTCTCCACTAGTTCCTAGATCTATGTCCAAAATTGTGGACATAGATCTAGGAACAGATTTTTGTGGACATAGATCTAGGAACATAGATTTTTAACAGTCCAAAATAATTCTTGGAAATGGGGGGGGGGGGGGAGGGGGGAATATATAGGCGTACGCTTCCCCTTACAACAGCTGCTGGTAGTATACTAATGTCAGTATTTAAAGAAAGTTTAGAAAGAGTTTATATATGATTTTATATTAGATATATGATAGCAGCTATGTAACTGCAGAATACATCTACGTGCACAGAACTACTCACCTCTATATACCTGATAAACCGAATAAATGGCAAGTAGAACGGCTACAAGGTTAAACACCATTCTACTTATTCCATCAGTATGTCAACGGGAGCTTATGAATTGCTTTAAGCATATACACGTGGCTTTGGCCTATTCCTCAGATCACCATCTAGCTCTCATTCCCCTGTGCTTCTTATTCCAATTGCACTTTTTTACATTTATTTCCTTGTTTTGCAAAAATGATGCTTATGTTTCTAAATATTTGAAAGGAGCTATTAATACTTTTCTATATTGTATTCTCAGAAAACACTGGCCAGTTTTACGTGGTATTTTAAAGAAAAATCCAAGTAAACCTTGTGTCAGACACACCACATATCCTCCTGGACCATCCTGGAATTAGGGAGAAGAAGAATGAAGAAAGTAGGAAAGGATATTTGGCTATTCAATAAATCAAGTATAAAGTAAAAAACAATGAAACCTGCATTCTTCCCAGGGGCTCTAGATCTGGAATAACCTTACAGATCAAAGCACAAGGAAGTTGTTAACCAGTATTTTAAATCCCTCTCCATTCTTCTGGAGGAGAAAAGGAAAAAAAAAAAGGGGGGGGGGGGGGGAAGGGGTGGGAAGGGAAAAAAAGAAACAAGTAAAAAAAGTGTTCCATTCCTCACAGACCAGAGCTTTTTTTTTTTTTTTTTTAAAAAAAGTTATTAGCACTACACACATTTCTAGACTAGTATCCTTTTCACATCAAACTAATTTCTTCAAAGAAACAATAAGTATCTGTATCCTGAGGCAAATTCTCATTATACTCTACAGACTGCTTCACACGTTGAATTTCCCTTTGTGACTTACAGCCTTTAGGAAGAAGTAATGCAGCATTTGTCCATCTTTGCCCCCCCATATCCTTTCTCAGGAGATTTTAATTGGACAAGTCTAACAGTCTTAAAAGAGCACTCACTTCTGTTAAAAGGAATCACAATATTCTCTGGCAGCCTGCTGGAAGAAGGTCAACTAGTCCAGCCTGCATTTGGAGAAAAGCTGTCAAAACAAGCCTTTTGTTTCACAGTTTTCCACTAAAATCTTACATAAAACATTGCAAAAACCTTAAAGAAGTTCCTTCTTCAAAATAATTTCTGAAGCAAAGGTCTAACCTGACCTTACTTCCTCCAGCGCAGAAGAGGAACGAGCAACGTTCCACTGGCTAACAGCAGCATGAAGCAAGATGGGAAGCAGGCAGGGAGCAACAAGAGTTGGGCTGCTCCATGAGGGAAGATAAACCAGGAGCCAAGGGTGACCCCAGCACAGGTGGTGGCAGCCTTGGCTGGCAACGGTGCAGTCCCACAGCCCCCGAGTAAGGCAGTGCTGGTGATACAACAGCTTTAGCCAACTGTCCTGTGAGAAGACGAGGTGACAAGTCAGGTCTAGTGTCTGTCCAGGAAGACAAATCAGAAACAGTAGAAGACAAGGCTGGACACAAGGCTACAGTAGAGGCTGAAGCTCCAGCCATGAAGCCCAGCCAGAAGAAATAATAACCAATAACCAGCCTATATTCTTTCATGTCATGCTAAGGGTATTAAACACTGTTCTGGAAGTCTGTGATAAACCCCTCATATTCTTTCAGGAAACCTGAAATGGGAAAGAAAAAAAAAACACCAGAAAAAAAAAAAAAAAAAAAAGAAATATTGTGCTATATGGCTGGTGGCTGCGATCTGGCAATCAGAGGAGATTCGGACCCAGCGTGGGCACAACCAATCCGCTCCTCTCAACCCTGAGCCTAGAGGGCACGAGCAAGTCTGCAGACAGGTCCTGGGGAGCAGGAGCTGCTCCTTGGCACAGATGCCCTCAGCAGTACAAAACCAGCTAGAAGCAAGGAGATAGCCAGGAGAACATACACTGCCTTTCTGAAAAGGGGCTGTTGGGAAGGCATTGCAATGCCTGGCAGGAAGGCAGAAAACTCTAGTTTTTCCCCTGGGCCACTGCTGCTCCCCAGTACTAAGAACACATGAATAAATCTGGTTCTAAATATTTCATGTCTTCTGATTTAGGTAGATCGTAATGACTGAATATAGAAACACATTCAAGAAAAGCAACTCAGAACAGATGGTTTATGTGTCAGAAATCTATGCAGTCAGAGTCAGCAAATAAACCATCTCAAACTTCATGTACGTAACGGACTATCCATAAATTACACCTCTATACCCTGACAACCAAGACAGACCTTTAAACACATCAGTCAACCTAGCTTCACTGTGCAGCTTTGACATCCGTTGAGCTCGCAACATTTCTTATAAAATAATAAAGATTACAGTGTCTTTTAGAAGTACATTTTTGTAGTAACAGCTACTGACAACAAATAATAAGAGTCTAGGTACAGACCTATCACACTTAACTAATCAAACTTGTGATATTCTCTCATTTCATAGTGACAGAAAAAAAAAAGCCTGATTAATGGGTGCCCTAAACAACTCAGAAGTGATGTACACCAAAAACCAAAGCACATCCTGGACTACAGAAGGGAAAAAAACCCCACATACTACATTATTGAAGGGGGGGGGGGGGGAAGCTTAAGTCATTTTATGGAACAAATACTACACAGATAAATATCCCTGGCATCACATGTCCCATGACCTCACTGAAACGTAGCATTCTATATTTCATTCCATTTCCCACAATATTAGGGTCTTGCTGAAGAGAACAGCAAAAAAACCTCCTCTCCATTCAACAATAGCGTGATCAGGTTTATCACAAAAATCAGGGAAATACTCATATTTTCTTATCACCTAATAATTTTCCATACCACCTTTTAAATAGAAGTCTCTTTTTTTTTTTTTAATATTTCCAAAACCATCACTGTAACGTTCAACATATAGCATGTGAACGCTCTTATTTAAGAAAGGTTTCATGCCCAAATATTCTTTACTGATTTGTATAAATGGCCTGACTATCTCAAAAGTGCTTTCTAACAGATCATTCTGAAGTAATTAGGTTTCCATATGGCAAAAGTGACTTTTGTTGACATAGTATAGTATAACCGCAGTTGCTTTGAAACAGCAGTGGCCGCAATTACTCCTATCAAATATCACGAAAACAGTTCCCCAGTTACACTCCTTTTACAATCTTGTCTTGTTGATGTGCATGCATGTGGTTTAATGCAGGATGTGAAAGTGTGAGTGAAACATATGATGCAATCCTGGAAAAATGCTGTCAGGTTCACTTCTAAACCCAAAAGGGACTCTCTTACACCCGTGCTCTGAAATCCTATGGAAAAAATGTAATTTTTGTACTGTTTTTCCAAAATGAGGGTCCACGAATACATGTTAAACCCCCCATTTTTTTAATGGCAGATTGAGCCATATTTTGAAGATTCCTCAGCATACTTCCCTCTTTGAATAGATAATTTCACAACTTTCTGAACTGTCACTCACACTTGAATAAAAGGAAAAAGATCAGCAATTCTGTTTGTTATGGAAGAGGGTTACAGTTAGCTAGGCACTCATAGGAAAAAAATCTGCTTTTATCGCCTGAAGACCTACATTAACTAAAATGGGGGGGGAAATTACACTGTGGAGACTGCAGTGTGTGACTGCAGCAGTGTCTCTTATGTGGCTATTTAGTGTTAGGTAAGCATAAATTCATACTGAAATTTGAGAATATCAACTAGATAGAACATACATCCGTTTCAGAACTTTTTCCAATTTTGCCTTTAACTTTGCCACTGGCCACAGAGCTATTCTTTTCCTTCTTAAATTCATTTTGCTCAGGTATTCTTAGAAAAGCTCTCTTTCCCCCTTATAAAATCTGAATTAGATCTTTAGGATAGGGAATACAAAAGAGAACCCTGCCACAATCTTCTCTGTATATATCATTTTGCTCCTTGTCTTTTATTAAAAGTGTTCAAAGTGAACTGAAGTGCATTGCTACAAGAACTTACTCTTATTGAGCTGTTACAATTCACCTCACCACAGAGTGACAGTACCCCTAGCCAACCATCATTTATTCAGTTGCTATTCTTAATTCTTCAGGAACTCTAAACCCAAAATATTTCAGATCCCTTTTATAAATCACCCAAGTGGTGTCCCAGGTGTTCATTTCAGCAAAGGAAAATTAAGTTTACCTTAGACTGCTTTGCAGCGCCAAAATTCAGGTTTAGTGAATAGCCATATAGAGAAGTACGAACTGGACATTAAATAAATGAAACTGTGATACCTACCAGGTAAGGTAACGGCTCCTTGGCAAGACGGGCCCAGTTTCGTTTTTCCCCTACCCCGTTTACTATGGGACAGAACACTTTGAAACTGTAATAATTGGACCAACAATCAAAAGAATGTGCTAAATGCATACGTGAAATGGATAGAAGGAACTCTGAATACAGAAATACATGCATAAAATTTAAAATGAAGCATTTCCTACTAAAAAAAAAAAAAAAAAAAAGCCTAAGAGAAAAATATAACCCCCCCCCAAGCCACAATAAAAGGTAAAATCCAGGAAAATTTTAAAACCAAAAACTCAACATGGAAGTTTCCAAGGCTTAGGAGACATCAATAAAAATTGCCAAACTTTTCAACAGACATGGAACCAGGAACAGCTTCCAGATTAATGAAAAAATGACATTGCACTTACAACAAAGCAAGCATCCCCAGGCAACTCACTTAACAATTGGCAAAAGATTGTACTTCAGTGAAATACAGTCTTTGCACTGTCATATTAAGTATTGTAGAGAGATGTCATTTGAATGCAATAGCAGGTTGGATTTCAAGTTTAAAGATCATATGTTGACCAGATTTTTACCCTATGTAATCACTGCAGAGATCATCAAAAGCCAAAAATCACTCATTATCAACTTCCTAGATTCTAAGAAAGCATTTGTGATCACTTTGGAATACCCAACAGATTTATGATATGCCAATAAAAATAATTAACATCATTGACAATTTACAGACTACAATGTTAAAATAAATACAGAACTAAGTGAATAGTTTAGCCATGCTATTAGTACCAAAGTAGAATGCGTTCTCTCACTTCTTCCACGTAGCACTAGTTTTAACTTCTTAAGAGTAAATGTAGATGGGGAATAAGCTTAATTTAATAGCAACATAGATTTAAAAGCTAAAATTTTGTTTATAGCCTTGTTCTTCTTAGAGCTTTGTCTAAAAACCAGCTTACTGGTCACTTAGCAAAAGATTAAATCATTATAATTCAAGAAAAGATGGGGTTGATAAATAGGTATGAAAAACGAACAGAAACACTGCAACTCCTACTTCTAGCAGCGTGTTAGAAAGCCAAGGAATACAAGATATTTCAATGCTCATATAACGCACCAGACAACTGGGATACCCAGAAATTGATAATGCCAAAAATTGGCAAGGCAGAAGCTTCATTCACCACCATAAGCACATTCAATTATTTGACTAATAACTAATTTAAATTTAGTCAAGGGACATGTCCATTTCAACATACGGAGGCAAAATCACGATGTTTGCAGAATAAGTGACATCTACCTAACTGAAAGCAAAAGCTCGGTAAAAGCTTGACAAAATATTTCTGTTAGCTCTGGCAAATTTCTGTTAAGATTCAACTGATAGTTGGCAACTGAGTTACCTGGAATTGTCTGGAAAGAGCAACTAAAGGAGGAAATGTGTGGGATGTCGTCAATGAATCAGAAGGCCGCCTAAGAGAGGCTGGCTGTTGGGCAGCTAGATAACACATAGAAACCAACAACCAGGAACCTTCCACTGGAGAGCAGGTGAGGCACAACTAGTGGAACCTGACAACAAAGAGCCCAGTTAAACAGGTCTCAGACCCTGCTCCTGCCCACTCAACTTGTTAATTGAGGATGGGATTAAATCGCTATAGTCCAAAGTTTTGAGGAGGTCTATAAATTGACTTTCAAAATTTCTGGATATCTGTATAACATATTTATGCCTACTGTCAAGTTCACTTTTATTAAGAGTCTTTCAGAGATCTTGTGGAACTAATTTACAAACTCCAGGCATGTACACACCACAAATTAAAAGCCATTACTTCTACTTAACTACAATCTGAAAATGCTAGCAGGCCAAACACAACAATCAAAGGTGGTTTGTTTGTGGGGTTTTTTTCCTCTAACATTATAATAGCAATAAAGAGAGAAACTACCATTAAACAACATTAGAGAGAGAGACTACAATCAAAATAAAAAAGGAAGTTTATTGCAATTTTATAAACAGGGAATCTAAGACAGAGACCTCCTTGCAGTGTTCTTCAAAACAAACACAAGGGGCAAAGCCTGGAATGCCGTAGTTCATTCCCATTCAATAAATGCTCCGTACTTTGTCCTTAGGCCTCTGCATTTCAGAATTTATGTTTAGATGAGGATTTTTAAAATTAGCATTTCATGATATGTTTCTTAAATAATATCTGATTAGAACAGAATAGGGCAGTTCTCGCAGTTGCTCTTTCAGAGGACATTACACCTTATATTTGATACATGATTGTGAGCTTTTCCCTATCATACCCACAGAAGCCAGAGCTGAATTATTGTAGAGTTAGTTGAAGAAGCTGAAGAATCCTAGTTGCTGGATTTCCCTCATTCATATTGTAATCTAATGAGAAAACCAGGAGCATCGCATTTGAATGAGTTGTTTGCGACTACTTCATTGTCACGCAGCAGGACCTGAAAATGAACATGGCAACTACATGCATAAGCAGCAATTTTTCCACAAGATATAAACTGGTCAAATCTGAGTGGATTTTCACAGGACATGTTTCAAAAAGCAACTTATTAGCCCATGATAATGTCTTACAAAACATCACATTCTTGAAGGGGATATGATTCTCTCAAAATAAAGTTAAATATGAAAAATATTAAATTTTGGCAAAACCAACTCATTTTAGTCGCAGAAATCACTTTTTCCCCTTAATCATTCCAGAAGAACCCAAGCTGAGGACAATGCTTAGAAAATTTCAGTCAGAATAGCTAAAGTCCATCAAAACACATGAAAGGTTCTGAAATTTCAGATCAAAAGATATTTCCATCATTTCACTTACAATGTGGCGTAATACAGTTCAAATAATCAACATATTTATTTGATCTATGGAATTATAGCGGATACCCTTTCACGGGCAGTCTGAATAACAAATATAAGAAGCCATTCAAATTCCTCGATGTAATAATGATAACGCTGGGTTCCTCTGTTGTGTGACAGTCATGCCTCTTCTTCCTTTTCCTCCTCTTTTTGTCTCAACGATCAATCTCACACCTGGTGATCTTTTGAAGTGTGAGGCGGGGTAGGGGGGTCCCAGCCCTTTCTGTAAGATTAGTTCCAAATGGTGCTTTACCCAACACGAGCCAAGTGTCAGGGAAGACTGTGATAGAGATCTACGCAGTCTAAAGGAAGACAGAATTTTGTCAGATGCTTTATCTCTTCACTTTTTGGATTTCCAGATGTTTAACAAAGATACAATTTTTATGCAGATGATGGAAGCTTTCAGAAAGAATTTCACATGTAGCTCAGCACAGGTAGGTCTGATTCTCCAAAGCCCTGTATGTTCAATTTTAAGAAAAATTGCATCTTTGCCTTTATGATAAAGAATCTGATTTTCTGTGAGTTTTCCAATTAGAAACCACAAGGAAACTGCTTGGAGCCCTGGGAATTCTAAGCTGGCGTAGAATTTTAAAATGTCCGTGATTTGAAAAACACGTTGGAATGTTAATCTATATAGCCAAATTTCCAAAGCAGCCTTAAATCAGCCTCTAAAGTTGTGAACAAAGCTTTACTGTATACTTGAAGCATTTGGGGCCAATTTACATATACAAGCCCAAATGGGAATACGTGTTTATTTAAATAAACAAATTAGACATAATTATGATATCTATAAATTGGTGTCTGTGCCTGAAAGTGAATTTTGTTTTCTCCTTCTGCATTGCAGTCATCACTTATGGCTGTATATTCACTAGTTCCATGGCTTCAGAAATTTTGGCTCATTATTGTAAGCTCAAGACTCACTATTGGTAAATGGACAAAGTTCTGCAGTTCTTGCTTATTCATTATTCCCTAAAAACTACTAACACTAAGTTTGACCTAAGAATTGCACAATTAAGCTGAAGATAGCTGGTCTATATATATGCTAATTTCCATTCAAGTCCCTAATCTTACCTTTCTGTTCCAGACTCTTCCTAATAGTCTAAATAAAAAGTCCCATAGAAAGATCTGTTACAAAGATTTTTACAGTTTGTTTTAAAGACTTAACAAAATAATAGGAATGTTATAATGCATTTAACATAAAAAAGCAAAATCCAGCCAATCTAAAAATGGCTGTTTATATATTTCTCTCAGAAAATATGCCATCCCTATTTGCAATACCTGGACTGAAGTAATGGTAAAAATGTTAGGAAGACTTCCAGTTTTAATATAAATGTTATGAAATGTCTAAGTATTAGTATTCCATACAAAAACAATGTTAATTGAAAAAAACTTGAGATGTCTTCTAGTTAAACAACATTATTAGAAATCAAAGTCTGGTTCTCCTCTTGACCTGATTTGCAGTCTGAATCATTAGGCTATTTTTCAAATCAGGATCCAACAGGCAGTTAACTGCTTAAATCTGCACCGTTGGGTTTTGGTTTTGTTTTTTTTTATTCCATGACAACTACCTTGAGATGTAAATTCTGATTATTTCTGCAATGTCGAATAGGAGTGGAGGGAGGGGTACGCAGGAGAATCCCTACCCCAGGTTCACTGACAAGAGCGAGGCCAGTTCACACAGCGATTAAATGTGCTTCAGCCAAACGAGGGAACAAACCATGCATTCCCAAGGACAGGAACTGTCAGCGGGAAGAACAATCTGGAGAGAGATGATGTCTCAGTGCTCCTTCCAGGATTGTGTAGCTCTACCCCCATCGCAGTGCATGGCTTCAAGTGCATCTGAAAGCTTACAAAAAGTTCTTCAATGTATTCACCTGGAAGGTGCCAAGCAGACAGCCACAGAATATCCTAAATTTCTTCAGAAATCTTTTATGGTCTGGTAAGAAACAACTCTATCTTACCATGCAATCCTCCTGCAAGCAGGAAAGCCTTAGTTGTAAGAATTATTTGCTGAGGCATATAGGGTTTGTCCACATGACCTCTTGCAGGCAAATCTTACAGTATCTGCAAGAAACCTGGTAGCAATCCAGTTGAACATGAGCTCAGCAAGCTATTGACATGTCTGAGAAAGGTACAAGGAATTCTCTAACAAACAGCTTTACAGTCTTGTGGAAATGATTCCTTCCAGATGGATTAGCACTTGTGAGTCATTTCACAAGATTATTCTTTTCCTCTCGCAGCCACATCAGTCTGCCACTATAAAGATTAATATACAAAAAGACAATGCTTCACCTTTTTTTTTCCTCCCAAGTAACTGAGGGCCGTATCTATATTGCATATGATTAGAAATTGGCTCCAGAAGCTTTTACTGCAAAACAAAAGTCTCCAGAAAGTACAAATGTGCAGACAAGCAAATTGCTGCCCCAGACCACAAAGAATCTGTTCATAGCCTAACCACATTCATGCAATTCTTGACTAGAAAGTCAGATTTATAACTTACAGAGAGCACCTGAATGTGGCTCTGCTATAGCTGAGGACTCTACTCTGGGCAGACAGGCTCAAGGCACCAAGTTTACTGTATTTTCTGGGAGTCCATCCCACCTACAGGACCACAGACAGCCTTGAGAAACTGAAGCCTACAATAAAAATAAAACCACCACATTGATCAGATCAGCCTTTCACCTTGGCCATCCAGGGTCTAAGAAGAGCAAGATCCACATGCTTCAAAGGAAGATACTTCAAAGCAGGCAAAAAAGTAGAGGAAACTGTCCAGAGAGAAAAATTTATTCTTAGCCCTTTCCATTTGAACTTGAATTACACCCACAGACATGAAAATTTATACCAGTTCCAAATTTAAAAAATATTGAAGCAGTTCTCTCTATTGTACCTATGGATGTTCTCATAGCAATCACACATGTGATTCTGTTTAGAAATCTGTTAATCTTATTCTTAATTGTTGCAGTAAATTCAAAAAGTATATTTGTATTTCAGAAAGATCAGAGGAAAAGAAATTTTAAATTTACTGATTTTCATTGCACAGCATCTCAATCATTTGTTGAGAGGAAGATTTCCTTAGGGTAGGACCTTTTCTACTTGAAGAAAAAAAAAAATTATCTGTTTTGGCTTTTTTTTTAAAAAAAATTTAATATTCTCAATAATTTTGATGCACACTCACATTTTGACAACTCCAGTAAGGGAAGCTCAGAGAGCTTGGGTATTGATTTTATAAACTGTAATATCTAGCCCAAATAATTTTTTACTAGGCTCCTCATTTTTTAACAGCCCTTTAAAAATACTCTGTCTTTACTACTTTGTTCAGGTTTAGTTATATCTTAAACCAGCTACTGAGTCTTTGAATTACGCGAAGCACAGCTTGCCTCCTGACCACCAGTCAAGCTAGCTGCCTCAGGAAATTATTCAGTGTTTTCCTAGTTCTCTTCCTGGTTTGAGATTTCATCAATTTAGGTGAAAATACACTAATACGACCTATTATACCTTCTACACTTTGTCAGATGTGTATGGTCTTCTGTAAACAAACCCAACAATTTAACCTTACAGTATCTGTACAAGTGTCTCACCTTGTCCAAGACTTGAACAGATCTTCCTGGATTACTTACAAAGGAGGGTTACACTAGCATATTCATTTGTCATTTAACCTATGTGATGATAATATATCCATATGAAGATACATATGATTTTCTAAAAACAAATTTCCTCATTTCTAAACTGCTGTCAGACACTTTGTTTTCTTTGATGATGCATGCCTTGGAGACTCAGAGGCATTTGTTACTCCTCGTGAACCTCCAAGAGTTTCTCCATTCACATAATTCCCTTTATGCAAAGAAAAGATCGAAAAGATAGGACAAGCATGCACAGACCTTTTGTTCTTAGAAATTGCTAGAGCAATTGCAGAGCTGTTACTCAATCCCGACCCTCACTGGTTCAGGAGATGAGTCAAATCCTAAACCTCTGGACCAGATGCTCTACTTTAGGAGGACTAAGTTCCCTACATTTGCTTGTGGCCCCGTTGTGGAGCGGACACAAAGCTCTGTGAAGCAGTAGATTCATAAGCAAAGGTCTGTCTCCTATCTATATTTAGGGAACCGTGAGTTTCTGTGTTTCTTGTAAATGAGCAGAGCCAAATATCAATTTGTTTTCATACTGGGAACTGCCTAACACTAATCACAGCTCACCAAACGGGGTAGCAATACTGTTTGGCACAAGAGCTCAAAGCACTTTATAATCTTCAGAAATCAAGCCACTATTGTACAGTGAACAGTATTCCCAAGTTACAGATGTGTAAAATGAAAGCAGAGAGATGTATTCTCCCAAAAGCAAACAATAAGCTTACAGCTGAGACGGGAAATTCACTTGGCACCCAGTTTATAATCTTGTTCTTTTGCCACCAGCCCCTTCTTTCAATATTGACGGAATTTGAGTCAATTCCCTGGCTTTTCAAGTCCTTTAGTTTAGAGGATTCTGCCTCTACTTCCACACATACATAATTCTCCTTACAAACATAAACATCTCGACATTTAAAACAACCCGTGAGCTTTCAGTTGTGAAACTGCCAAATTGTTTGGCCTCTGAGATCCAACGGCAATATTAGAACTTAATTAGGGGCAAAAATCTTCCATCCCAAATCTCAGTTTAGATCTCTTAATTGTAACTCTCAAAATGCATAATGTGACTCTCAAAGTTATTTTCCCTAGGCCAAAATCTCACCTTACAGAAACCTGCATGATTGAGAAGCCAATGTCGTCACAGTGATCTACACCCACCGAGTATCAGATTCGCCAAGTATATGTCCCAGGAGCAAATAAAAGCTTTGGATATGGAGCAATGACAAAATAGACTTCAGATACTAGGACTATGGGTAAGATGTGGAAAGAATCTCTTAATGTTAGGAAATACATGCACGCATGTGTGCATAAGTTAGTTTTCTTAGACGGTTTCAATGGAAGTGCACGTGCATATTGAAGGACAAAATTTACTCGCTGTTTTCTACACAACAGCTTTATTTCAGTGTACGTTCAGTTCAATCTTATTAAATCAGCTCCCATTGGAGGAATAAAGTTAAATGCATATTTGAATTAAACATTCTAGGACTTAAGAAATATTTGCATCTGGATTTATTTTGTACTTGCTTCTATTTCTTTTAGAGGCCAAATCAAATCTAGATCCTGGCTTCCTGAAAATGAAGTTGAATTTTAGATTCTAATTCAAAAGTATTTCTAAGAGAGATTAGAGTTGAGATTTATCTGATTAACCTCTGAGAAATCAGAGAAAAAGGATGATCAGCTTCAACCTGTTCTCATTCATTTGCCATGAAAACATTGTTTTCAGTGGAATGTTCATAATTATAAAGGGCAGCTTCAAGGATGGTGGGCAGACTATTATGCCCTGCCTATTAAAATGGTGATAACTATTAACACTATTTATTTATGTTTCTTCTAAAATCCTAATTAATGGGCTTACTAAACTAAGCCCAAGCAAATGTGGGCTCTGTGCATACTGCACATGCCTTGATGCTTTGAATTTGTTTGTACAGCTGTGAAATTCTCAAATTAACTATCTGTCAGGAAAAGTAAAATACTGCCAGGAGAGCATGGAGATGAAATCCAAGCCAATGGGAGAAAATTACAAAATGGCATCCTGTGACATGAATCACTTTTATGGAATAACTCCTGCTATAATAATAAGTCTGTAGTTTCTAGACAGAAGATCATTAGCGGCAGCAGCACAGGTAGTTCCAACAACTTACTACCATACAAATCTTGAGCGTTTATGAAGATTGATATCAGTCATCTCCCTGTCGTTTTATGAGTGTACATGATTAGATTTATTTACGACTGTAAAATCTCCAAAAAGGGGAAAAAATGACTTCTTTAAAAATATATCATACATTCACACCAGTCTAATACTGCCCTCCTGTTTAAAATTTCCATTTTCCTTTAAAACTCAAAGTTTTGTCTGTCTCAAGCAAAGGATCAGATACAACATCAATATTTTTAGATTTGTCAGGTTTTGCAGCATGGTTTAGCTGCTTAACAACGAAGAACATTGTCTTCTGGGATTTACGAAAGAATCTAGCACGTGACATCCTTTGAAATGAACAATTGTTAAATGCTTCATCTTTAGAGGCTGAAATGCTTTTAATAACTTATTACTGAATGATTAAATCAAACACCACAAGGTTAAGGAGCTAGACTCCTGGAGGACACATTCAGAGTATCGATTATGATATCCCAAAGTGCCTACAATGGCATTAAGCTCAGAAGGGCAATAAGCAGAGACTTCGTAAATGGCACCAGAGATTTATGGCACCAGTCCAGTGCTCTTGATCGCACGTTACTCCCCTGGATAATAGATGCCAGCGTGTGACTCAGGTGCTATTCTTAGCTGTAGGGATTCAGTCCTGGAGAGGCAATTTTACACAGAACAAACAGTACAAATTTCATTTAAAATCATTTCTTTGAAGTTTGACCTTTGTGAAAGGAAATATTTGCCCATGTCTACCTGCACAACCAGTAAGGTATTCAGCCGTAAGAACCAAAGCCACACAGAATATAAGAGTGACCCTACTGGATCAGCCAACCCAGACCAGCCCTAAGTAAATATCTGGAGAAGACTAAGACCGTAGCAAACGTTACACCTCTCAATACTTTCTCAAGTTCCAACCATTTTCAGCTATGGGGACTTCCTCGTCTAGATGGTGTTTCTGTGCATTCAGCCTTCCAAGAAATCTCTCTCCCATTACCTTATTCAGTGTTTTCTTGAACCCAGGTAAACTCTGACATTCATTGGCAAGGAATTACCAACCAGTTCATAAACAAGGACCCCCTTTTGTTTGTTTGGCTCCTACTCACTTCTTTCGATGTCCCGTAGTTTTTCTATATAAAAGACTGAACATCCGCCACGCCATTTCTCATTTTGCAGGTTCCATCATATGCCCCCAAGCTGCCTCTTTCCACCCTGAAGAACCCTAACCTACTCAGTCACTCCTAAAAAGCTACTCCACTGATGTCCAACACTCAGAAAAAGTTACTCCTCCATTGCCTTCCTCCCACTCTTAAGGAAAGAGGACTTTTGCATCGCACACCTTTTAATCTCCTTTTCAGTTTCTGAAAGCTGTATTCCCAATTCATATTACTAGTAGTTTCCTAACTCTTCTGAAAATGTCCCCAGTATCCACAAGTGTCTCTATATGACACAAAAAGGAAGAATTTATACCAATATCACCATTTTCCTTCCAGATTTGGAAAACTTGATACTGTGGGAGGCACA
Source organism: Balearica regulorum gibbericeps (assembly GCF_011004875.1). Taxonomy (NCBI): domain Eukaryota; kingdom Metazoa; phylum Chordata; class Aves; order Gruiformes; family Gruidae; genus Balearica; species Balearica regulorum. Next base: position 65,657,602 of record NC_046188.1, read on the forward strand.
AATTTTTTTGCTTTATGCTTTCCTGATTTATTCCACACTCAGAAAAGCTGATGCTGACCTAGGGGGTCCCTGAAAGCTGAAGAAAGTTCGGTCTTTGCTAATAAGAAAGGGCATGATACAGCGCTGTTACAAAACAAACTGCAAAACTGACCGTGACTAGCAACATATCGCACAAGCAGTTAACCCAGAAGCAAAAGGATTTCACCTCTGCCATTCTGTACAGTATGGCAATACAAACTTAAGGAATTATGGCAAACAACTGATGACATATTAGTTTTTAAGGTCTTCTTACAAGTATTGCTATAGCGACTAAACCGGCCGGACAGCCCCAAAGAGCTGCACAAATGAATTCAGGATCAGTAGTATATATCAAGCAGAAGAGGATATATCATCTTCCTTTAAGACAAAACTAAACCCAAATATGGAGCTTTGCCATCTAGGAAGTAGCTCCCATACAGGGAAAAATTTCACTTATGAAAACAGACCAAGTCTTCAAGCTTGCAGAGATCCCCCCCATTATCTATAGCCTTATCCTGTCTCACTCACTCAGCTGCAACCTGGTGCTGCCTGCAAGCTGATCCTCCTGGCAGGCACTCAGTTCATATCAGTCTGCTTCTATCTAAAAAATTAAAAGTTACATATAGGGACAGAAAAGCATGTTATCTATTTTGATAGAAGCTGGACTCTATAGAACTTCCAGCTGCCAGTGAAGGCACCTGGGTCAAAGACCATAACGTTTCCGTTTTCCTGTGCGCATAGAAGTGGCCAAACGGCTTCAAAATTCCACATGTATTATTAACAAAATACATAATAATGATTCAGGAGAGGATTGTGGAATTCTTACTATGCTAAATTTCATACGGTATAGTCGTCTTATACGTTTCCTTGGCACCACAAGTCAGATTTTCCAATGTGTAGACTAGTCCTATTGCCTGGGACTGCTACACAGGGAATTGCAATCTGAAAGGATAAATAGCTCCCTAATAACCTACAATGACACAAATCTATTACTCTGCCATTTCTTTGAATTCTTACTGTACTAAGCATGAAATAATATACATTGAGAAAATAGGAGTGGAGCAGAATTTTTTCCCTTTAATTGCATTGCCTGTTATATCAGTTTGACAGATATAACAACAAGACCAACAAATCTAGGTAATTACAACACAGGGGACTGCAAATGTCTAATTGGCTTCTAATGTAACATCAGTTCAAAAAAAGGGGGATCAGCTAGCTGAAGTAAGGAAGGCCATATTCTTAGCTGAGAAAGTTCATACAAGAGAGGAGGTCTACCTATTTTCAGTGGTAAAACCAGAAGTACCAAACATTGGTACGCTCCTGGGTTATCTTTCCAAATGGCAGCTCTCTCCAAATGAGCCACCATCAGACTAAAGTCTGCTGATGCAAAAAAACCAAAACAATCCACAACCAAACCACCAACAAAACAACCAAAACCCCAAAAAGCAGTAGTTAGATATCTAACAAAAACATATTGTTTGAATTTCTGAATATTCACTACAACTCTGTAGTAGAATCTGTGACTATTATTTTCCTGAGAATTTTATATTAAGAAGACATGGTTGTCTGAGATGTCAGTCTGTAAAAAAAATGCATTACACTTCGTGATTTAATTGATTTTCTAGTATGCCACCTGAGCAAGATATTAAACCAGAACATTTTAGAACTAGGTACTAAGTTTACCTTTTGGGTGTTCACTGAAGCTTTTAATAGCTTTTGTCAATAATGGCACCTTTTGTTTGATTGTTAAGGGGAAAAAAACAAAACAAGGAACCCTTCTTTCTGCCTAGCTAGTTCCTAGGCTCAATCAAAAAGACTGCCATAAGTGTTTTCTCAACTTAGGAGCTACCATAACACTAACAGGCCATTCTCTTAGGTGAAGACAAGCTGGACCATATTATAAAGAGGAACTCAGAAGTCATCCAATACTTCTATTAACCAAACCCTGATTATAATTCAAAATATGAAATATGAGTTCCAGCTGTCTTTCCCTCCTTTGTGGAGGAAGGCTTTCTTCCTTCTCTACTTTACTTATCTTTCTTCCCAGCTATCTCTTCCTTTTTCTTTAGGGGGAAAAAAAAAAAAAATCAACCAAACCAAACAAACAAAAAAAAACAAAAACCAAAACAAACCCCAAAACAACCAATCCCAAAAAACCAAACCTCAAAGCAAGTAAACAAGGCCGTCCCTGCACCCACCCCAACGCACAGAAGGCTAAAAATAATTCAATAAATAAAGCCTGCCTTAGTCCAGACAATTTCTTCTGCAACAACAATTATGAGCTTGGAACCAAGAAAAACAACTTATGCAGCTGCAGCTGACACAAGGCTGTAAGTTCTCAGAACTGCTGATAAAATTTGTGCTGTGCCCTAATTTCTGCTACAGACTAGTTATGAAAACATAAAGAATAGAAGATGCATTATGTGATTTCTGCTCTTGGACTCTCTTTTACCTGCTGTGTATTCATATGTTTTAGCTTTCAAGAAATATATATCTGAATTCGACAAGAAAAATAAAAACCGTTTCAGAGTAAAGGCATTCATGTACATGTCAACCATTTAATTTAACTTCTCCCAGAGAGAAACTTGCTGCACGCTTTAATTTCTCCCAGTAAGATTGTCCTATGAAAATCACTGAAATTCAAGGGAAGTTGTGGTCAAGCAAGATCTTAACCTGATCTTTGCAAAGCTCTTCAGTTCCTTCTGAAGGTTCACCTCTTCCACATCGTCCCTGCAACTCTTTACTGAATCTCTTCCAGTATACCAACTGGGCCTTTAAACTCAAGGCATCAAAACTAACTATACAACTTCATTATTGGCCTCCCTAGAGCTGTTTATGGAGGAAAAGGCACCTCCCACAGTTCCTTAATATTCCCCTTGCAAATAAATACAAGGATCACATTTTCTCTATTAGCTACCACATCACACCACTAGATCTTGTTCTATGTCTTACCCTCCATGTGTTACAAGTCATTTTTTGAGTAACTTCTTCTCAGTTACCTTAATTATTACCCAAGAAGTATCAGTTCCCCCCAGTTTATTTTGTTTTGTTTTTCTACACAGAGCAATTACCTCCCTCTTAACTGCCAAAAAAAATTCAGTACCAAACGAGGCACACAGCTCAGATACTGATAATACATGCTAGAACATTTACCGACACTTACTTTGCCAGGCTTGTTTGCATCAAAGCTGTTTTCTTTAAATTTCTCCTGCAGGGTCTCAGCTAACCGACAAAGCAAGGCACCGTTATCCAATTTCTCCATAAAGGTTTCTGCTGTTATTTCTCTACCTGAACAGCAAACAGAAAGTTAGCATGGCAGAAAGCACGCAATAGGATAGACTACATTTGTGTAAAATCAATAGAAATCTCGACAACAATTTGAAACATGTCTTAACCGAAAAACTTGCATTACTTTGAATATTTAGTGAATAACTCGACTACTACTTTTCTGGTAGACATACAGCAAAATTATTCAAAAAGAATATGCTTGCTTTGGGAAGGCATGTGCTATTTAAAAAAATAATTCCAGCATATCAGACTCCACATATCTCATTTTACTTGTGAAATTCCAGTGCTTTTAACATAGTGTTTTAAAAGACAGAGTACAGCAGGCAAATGGTTTACCCCAGTGTGCACTGGTAGCTAGAGCGTAAGAGTTTCTAACACTACTGCAGCTTATTTTGTAACAGAAGTAGAAAACCATGTCAAGAAGGACTGTATTTTTTTAAAAAAAAAGACTTTAAGACATGATCCTGCAAGAAGTTGACAAGATACTACAGTGACTACAACGTTGCTTTGAAAGAGCTTTTTCAGAAGTAAAGTTAGGTACATTAAAAAAAAAAAAAAAAAAAGAGAGAGTGTGAAATCCCTGCAAGTGTTTAAGACCAGGTTGGATGAGGCTTTGGGCAACGTGGTCTAGTGGAGGGTGTCCCTGCCCGCAGTGGGGGGATTGGAACTAAATGATCTTTAAGGTCCCTTCCAACCCAAACCATTCTATGATTCCATAAAATTTCATGTTAGAAAGAATGAGAGAGAGATTAAAATTTTCAGCCAAAAAACAAAGCTAAAATGCTCTGATTTCAAACTGCTATTTCAATGTCAGTTATTATCATGCTAGATGATGCTGTACTTCAGCTGCCACAGATCACCCTCCCTGGCTACAGGAGGCCAGATGACCTTCCATTACACTGTAATTACATACTCCTGGTGCAGGAGATCACAAGAGTCCCATGATGACCTGTGCATGCTGACCAGGTTGGACAGGCCAGATGAGAAGGGAATCATTTACTACTCTAGACTAAACTTCCAGGATCTAAACATAATTTCCAGGTTAAAATAGTCCTATTTCTTATCGAAGGTTTTCCTTCGAATTTGGAAAACTTGCCTTCTCTTTTCTATACCATTTCACTCAGAAGAGAGGAAAAAATTAACATTCAAAAGTAACAAAAATGAAGTAGATAAAAATTAAAATTGTAATTCTGCAATATATTGCTGGCACATTGTAATCTGGTAGTCAATGTCACTTATAACACTGTAGATAACAGTACCATAAAGCAATATGATTATGAAAATGCTAATGGAAAATTGATTTCTCTAGGTTCTTGCCTGAGAACTGTTAGATACTTCAGCATCCTTTGGGCAAAAAATTGGGACTCTTCAGTTTGATCAGGTAAAATCAAAGACTAAGATAAAGATCTTTGCAGCAAATCATCTTCCAATACAACAGTAAACTTATATTTTTAGTTGAAGTTAGACTTGTTTTCTAACACAGTTCTACTTCAGAAATATCTGCTTAATGTGAAGGTTTTTTCCCCTTTTTATTCCCCCTTAATTGTCTCTGCCATATAGCCCACTTTATAGCTCCTGTGTACCTAAATGACTTCTCCAGGCAAAAGAGCAGTAGCAGCACTGCAGACATTCGGTGGCAGCTTGTGCCTAACTGGCAATATTTTAGCAGTGCCTCCAGCTGAAGCCAGGACTGAAACTGTAATAGCCCATAGATACAAACATTGAACATCTCGGCACCTCAAAAGCCTTCATCACCATTCTAGCCTACATATTTTCCTGTTTGCCTGATCAGCATTTTTGGCAAAAGGTATAAATCCATTAGAAATCTAAATCTGAAAAATGACTATGTTATAGGAACCGCTTTATTCTTAACACAGTATTGCATTTTATAACAGACTTGTTTTCTTCTAAAAAATGTATTTCATATTTTCAACCTACTCAAGATTTTTATTTTCATTTGGAAAGTTGTTGTTTGTTTGTTGGTTTTGTGTTTTGTTTTTTGTTGGGGTTTTTTTGTTTGTTTTTTTTTTTTTTTTTTTACACACAGGTAGAAAAAAAAAAAATCACATTCTACATATTGATTCTGTCCTATGATCCATAGATTTATTATTTCACTGGTCAAGCATTAAAAAAACCAAACCTAAAACCTATTTAGAGGTATTTTCTCTTTACACAGACATGGAAAAATTCTTCTATCTTCTTCTGTTACTTAACAATACATTTATATTATTTTAAATGCTGAACTGCATTAGCAGTTTGGTCACTGCATATTGTACACTAAGCCAGAGTATTTTAGTTCTGTTCCCATTTATGAAAGCTGAAAGAATGAGTTTTGCATTGAACATCTGTATCCAATGAAAAATATATTAGGTGTCAGCTTTCAATTCACTGTATTTTATGGCTCCAAAAGGTGGCATTTCTTTGCTAAAACAGACACTCTGACATATTTAACAGTTGAAATGTATTGATTCAAATGAGAGTAATGTTCATAGCCTGAGGAAAAAAATGGCTCTGTATATTTGTATGGAAAAAACATTAAACTCCATTAAAAATGTATAACTCCCCCTATAATTACAAAAAAGCAGTTGCAATGTTTTTATAGAATGGTAATAACATTAAGTATAATAAAAAAACAACACTAGAAGTATGAAAAACCCCAGGAATATGAAGGCTTTCTCAAACCTCGCGAGCATTGCTTACCCTCTCTTGTACCGCAATCACCCGATGCCCCTTAAAAAGACAAACGTAGACCTGAACACCTACCACTTGCAAACTGGTATCTGTAAGGCCACCCGGTCCTGGGGGCCCTAATGCAACCAGACCGGGAAGTCTATGACGGAGTAACTAAAAGAGCCCGTGCCCAGGGTGCGTGCCCAAGAGGCCGAAGATAAAGCATTCCCTACGGGCCGCCTCAGTCAACCAGAGTCTTCAGAAGAAGACGGAGGGACTCAAAGACTAAAACAAAGTACCAAAAGCTAGTTGGTTCCTCTATTGTTGCACTCAGTTCTTCCACACTTAGTTTAATAACTGCAATGCAAGACACTGACTCCAGCCTCACAACTAGCTGATCGACTACTTCAGTTATACGCTTCAGTGGTAACACCAAACTACTAGTTTACAAATAGCAACATTTCTCTTGGGCCAGTCTCTGTAACACATTGGAAGGAGGATGATCTTCTACAATACTGAGGCACCAGGGGACCAGCTCCTCCTGACCCCCCTCACCTTGTGTGGCATTTAAGCCCAAGATAACAAAATGCAATAAAAATGCAAGAAAACAAAGGCCAATGATTTTAATGCACATGGAAAACTGGTTCTTTGCTGACAAGGCTACTCTGTTTCCTACAACAGCTAACGGCAAGAGAAATAGTTTTTGTAGCATTGGGACATTATCGCTTGCTTACTTTTACTTGAAATGGGACATATAAACAATCCCAAAGGCACGTTAATATGAAAGAAAATTATAAAGCCACTCAACTGCATCAGTGTCAGCAGAATCACTAGAAGGATCAGTATCGTGAATGTCTTGATATTCAGATACTTAAAACCTACATTTTCCACTGGCTTGAGCTGAATATGCTGATGTTGAAAATAAAGGTACTGTTACAGAATCCTCTTAGACTGCAAAATGAGCAAGAACGCTGAGCTGAAGCGGGTTTTGTTTTAATTCAGAATCGAAGACAGCTTTCTTGCAGAAGACTTCCCACCCTTCATCCTCCAAACTTTACGTCTCCTTCAATGCACCTTTAAATTCCACGCCTAGTCTTCAACTCAATGCCTCTCCTAACCTCCTCACCTCTCAGTTCCTTTTCTCCAAGTCTACTTCACTTTTGCACCCAAGCAATTTTTACATGCCTCATGCATCGTTCAACGTTTACGTGTCCAAATCCTCGGCATCTTGCATTCTCCAGCTTCTTTCCTATGAGCTTCTGAAGCCCAGAAAGCTCTGTTAGGAAGAGGCCTCAGCATTGAAACCCTGCCCAGACACGTGCCCATGCACATCTTACAGGCCTATGCTGTGGTCCCGTGTGTTAAATGAAGCTGGATGGAAAGAGCTACAATATCATAACCCTTTGCAGCTGGAAAATGGGCTCTGGGAATGGGAAAAGAGATTAGATCTTTACCCCATAGCTAAAAGGAAAACAGAGAAACAATCCCCCTGCACTTGTCCTAAACTACAGACTGGCGATGAGACCCACTCCTCCTGATGTCAGCCCTTTCCCCTCTGCAGACACACAGAACAAGACAGTACCGCAAACTACAGCAGACATCCAAACCCTATTTGCTTTCAAATTGCTATTTTGCCTCTGCGAGACTACTGAGGCCCACCTGTGCTAATTCTGTGCCCAACTGCGAAGCTTGCTCAAGGGGAGACAGAAGGTTTCTGTATCCTCAAGAGCATTCCACTAAAATAAGTATATACATAATCTACCAAATTTGGAGCGTGTCAGCAGTGAAAGCATTGCCAAGTACTTCATTGGCTCTGTAGATAATAAAAACAAGGCTGAGAGATGACCATGATTTGCAAGACAGTTGGGTCAACACATTTCCTTAACTTTGCCGCTGCGAGAATCTTTTAACTGAGCCACCAAAGCCCAACAGAGGGAAGCGAGGGTAAGAGATACAACATCCACAGCTCCAGTCTTCCTCTCCAGCATGCAAACCCTCACTGCAATGCTAACGTGTCCCACTTTGAGAATGCTATAACGTACAATATTGTTTGAGTCAATCCCATCTGACACATTGATTTCATCTGCAACATCCTTTTTCCAGCCCCTAGAATACAGGCAGCTAAAAATCTATTCAGCAATGAAGCCGTAATGACAAACTGTCCTCTCAGAAGCCGCACGTTTCTCTGACGTGGTTCAAAACGTAATTAGCAAAACACATACAAAAGTAGTAGTGATTACAGGAAAAAAAAAAAAGACAAAACAAAACAATGCCACAATAACGTCCATGCTAAAATAGAATAAAATGTTCAAACTCTCAGGGTTAAAAATTCTTTCAGCGTTAGTTTCCAGCTGCATCATGCATCTCAGTCTTCCAATTTCACCCAGGTAAGGTCAAATTCTAGCTATGCCTAATTTCCATCTAATATCAAACCCCTTCATTCATATTATAAAGTGCAACATCCTTCTAATGTTTTCCAGTTAGTAATTTTGAACCCACACCAGGCTTTGCTGCTGCAAGACTGTCGTCATTTTAACTTGCAGTAACACCGTGGAGGACTTCTTTGCCTCTCCATACAAATTTCCAAAACCATCATCGGTTGATCAAACTACCTCAAAGAGGTTCAGCCCTATTCTTGCCTAAAATGCTTTCTATTATTTTTGAAAAAAATCTACATTTATTTGAAAAGATTGTGTGCCTTTGTTGATTCATAGTACAAACGAATGAACAAAATATAAATGAAACAAAACGTGAACCAACACAGCAAAAATTAATTGAAAGGCACATTAATTTTGTTTATAAATTGAGTTACCCTATTGCATTAAACCTGGCATAACGATACTTACAATGAAGCCACACTAGTTATAGCACAGAGCAAACTAGCACGTGAATACACAGAATATTATCTGCTCTGTGTTATCTGCACACCCATGCATGTGAAAAAATCTACTGACCTACTCAGTCAATAGTAGAAAAAATGTACTAATAAAAAGTACATTATTTCTTCCATAGAGAAAAAAAAAAAACCCACAGCAAAACAAGCAAAGAAGAAGTCTTGCATATCCTTTTAACCTTTGGGATGCTGAAAAGTGAGAGAGTACAAACAGGTATTTACAACAAGGTAACGGCATATTATAAATTCATACCTATTTTGTCTTAGAGCAACACACTCACGTGTCCCTCCTCTCATTAAAGGTAACCTAAATTATACAGTAATTAAACCAAATTTGAATTCTGAGTTAATATATGAATTTTAATTACTTTAATTCAATTACACTTAGTTTATTTTGAATGTGAATTTTAACTTAATTGAATTATTAATTTGAATAACAATGCCTACACAGCAATTCCAAGCAGTTCTTCAGGACAAACTGCGAAAAAAAGAGCTTGGTGTGAGAAGGTGTGAGGGAATACATTAAGCAAATGAACTGTGTATGCTGCTTAATTAAAAGAAGGTTGTGCCCATTTAGTTGTGCGGTGCAGAATTTGGTGTCCATATGAAAAAACAGATTTTTAATTATAGTTGGCATTTCAGAACCTCCTGCTGGTTGCTACTCTCCTGCTAAAAAAAGTGACCTCATTCCTAAACTTGTCGCTGTGAGAACTCTGTTATGAACTGCAAACAGGCTTCTATTTGTTTTAGAGCGGCTCCCTAAAACTTCATTGTTTAAAATACTTAAACAATACATTAAATCCTTAATGGAACATGCTGCTTCTGATTCAAAAAACAGTCTTTTGGATTGCTGTGTTGTGGTAATTGGAATGAAAAGTCAGGATTTCTGGATTTTGTTCTGGCACTGCCTAGACAATTTTATATTCAAAACTCATTAATTTAAATGGAAGTACCGCACAAAGATGAAATCTAAAATAAGTGCCACTTTTGCAGTTGTGCATTCACAACTATTCCAACTCTAAAATGGGTATCACCTACCTGAAAAATATTGTCTTCTTGCATTCTACTGACACTGTACTTATCAACTACACCTCTCATAACTAGTGATAGTTCCCCTCCTCTAAGAAAAGAGGAAATACAGCAGCATAGAATGTGTAGATGAAAGGCAGTAGATATATTCTATCATTGTATGATATTGCTATTCAGCTACAGCATTTACCAAGACAGGACGCTGCCTATGCCTCACCAGAACAGACTTCCAGAAGAAAAACCCCAGAACTCCCAAAATCACACACACCAAGTTTAAAAATGCTCATCCGCATTTTCTCCAAAAATAACATCAACAAAAGTTTCATGTAATCATTACCTCCTCTGAAATATTTTCTCCTCTTTGTTTAATGAGAGGAACTACTGGCATGTTTCCCTTAGGATGAGGTATTGTGCAAGTCATGTACTCCTTTGGTAGAACCCTTCTGACTTTCAGAGATCACACAAAAGCCATTTTTCCCTGAATGCTCTCAACAAACAACATACTATTTGCTGGCTCATCGTTTCTAAATTCTGCCTTCTTGAATGAGTTGTACACGCCAAAGAACTATCTCCTTCCTTCCTGTCAGGGACGTATGCTCATTCGCTCCTCTTCATGTCTACCTGTTTTTTCTTGGCTTTTGGTTTGCATCCTCTTTCATCAACAACAGGTTTTGGCTTCACACACCAAGACGTGCAGCTGCAAGCAGTAAATCCCCAGGTCCCAGCTGCAGCCACTGGGTCAGACCCCCCTATGCACAAACTTCCACAAGTCTTCGCATGCATTGCCTTGGGTGACAATTATCAATCACTAGACTGCTTGGTGAAAAAAAGAACACTTTAATGGCTCCTTCAGTTCAAGACAGTCAATACCCCCATACTCTTTAGCAGACCTACCAAGAAAAATGGAAGAGGTACTCGATGGCAGTATATTAGCACTATTCAGCTTAACGGTATTACTATAAACAACACATGTAAAAGAACATGTAAAAGGAATTTTGAGGAAAAATAAGCATGAAATTAATAATAAAGTTCAGTTATGCCACTCACAGAAACAATGTGGAGGCAAGCTACTACTAATACAGCTTTTCTGACCTTGCTAACAGTTGTGCTGTGTGGAGGTAGCTACCTAATCATAACTACCTTTATCTTTAAAACCCAAAGAAGTCTGAAGAACTGAATTCCCAGCTAACAGTGTACAGAATTCTCTTACTGCCTGGTATCTGCATTCTACCTTATCGTATCTTACCCAGTAGGTTTGTGAGCCACAGGGCCAAATCCTCTTTCATCGGCAACAAGTTGGCCTCGTGTCTACTTGCAAGCCACTGACTGTATTGATGCATATCAGAGAGGCCAGGCCCACGTGCCTTCGGGCTCAGAGCAGTGCACATTGCTTATCCACTCGTTGTACCTGTTTTAGTACACACATATTTAAAAAAAAAAAAAAAAAAAAAAAAAAAAAGGACTTCATTACACCAAATCAAGTTTTGCAAGTTCTCATTTTAGAATTGTAGAAGATAACAACAGTAACTATGATTCTAAGAAATCAGATGTCAGACAAACAGATGTGAACGTAACATATGAATACAACATCAATGACTGAAGTTTTGTTTTGTTAATGGATCACATTGCAAGTGATTAAACAGTACAGATAAATATCAACTTCATTTGTACTCACCAAGCTACACATGTTGCCAACACAAAACCAAATATTCTGCAAGGAACGATTAAAATCAAATCAAAATAAACATTTTACACAAAGCTAACAACTCACTATGGTGCCTGATTCAATATCCATTCAAAATAAATGGAAAGCTTCAGAGATTTTTGGATCAGGCCCAAGAAAAACAGGGGAACAACTGGGTTACACTACTAGAGCAAACTTACTAGCGATTAACAAATGCAGTTACCAAATGGAATCGGTCTATTCTACAGCTTCAGAATAATTAAAGCAAAAACCCACACCAAATATATTTATTGAATAGCATTATTTCTTCAGAAAGCAGCACAAGAGCTAGTGCCGGTCACCCACAACTCCCACTTCCACCTTTTATACAAATACTCCTCTGCTTCAGTGACAACTTACTGACGGTGTAGTTCCAGGTAAGACAATACGTCATGTGTTACATGTTAGTTAAGTGTTCTGACTCTTGCAGCAGTTGGAGAGGTTAGACCCACAGGACCTATATCTCTGCTCCTGAAGGACTAATTCCCCCATTTGTGGCAGAAGCGTGCTAAGGAAAGGAGATTATTTTTCTCTCTTTCTTTTCGGAAAGTCAGACCTGGACCTTAACGCTTGTAGCAACGAACTGAGATACTTTCTTGCCTGGTAGGCTGTAGCCTGCTGAAAGCCCAGACACGCCAACTAGCAGCCACAACGTCTTACGTGGGTGGCACTAGACAGACACTAAGTGGGGGCAGGAGGAACATAAGGTATAGCTCTTTCCTATTGTCAACCAGGCGATCCACACCAACTGTGGTTACAGGTGTCAGTTAGGTTCAGCTTATGATATACTGCAAACACTGTTTGTTTCTGTCCTTTCAAGTCAGGTGAGAGGTAATAGCGACTTTAAAAACAACCAGCAAAAAGAACAATTTGTTACACTATTCCATTGTGGCCTGGAATAACAAGAAGACTAAATTCAATTCCTTTTCCAAAAAATGGAAAATGTTTACTGAATGTAAAGAGCAATTGCCTTTCCATAAAATTGTGCTGTAACTGACATATCCAAATATATGAAATGCTATTTGGGATATTTTAATACTTACATTAAAATACTCCAACATTTTTAACCATACCCTGGGTAATTAAACTCCTTGTTGACAAAACCATAAGCTTAAGCTCTTGTTGAGAGTACCTTGCCCCAAATCCCAAAGTTCAACTTGGCCTTGAGATAGGCTCAGCTTTCACTACAAATATTGTTCTTACTGAACTTAGAGAATTTTTTCAGTTGGGGAGGGAGGAAAACAGACATTAAAAAAAGGGCTTTATTCCCTTGCATAAATAGACATTTCTGAATTATCAGTAGATTTTACATTTTTCTAACAACAAAAAAAAACCCACTTATGTATCAAAGATCCTTTGGAAGAAGAGGAGTTTAAAATAAACTAACTTGTGTCATTAAAGCTTGGATTTATGGTTTCCTGGCTGATGAAATCCAAGTCATACCTGTTCATTTGGGACAGGGCGCGAGGGGTTGGAGAGAAGAATTAGGCTGTTAGCTCTGCAAAAATCAATGTGGAACGTCACTCAAAATAGCATGATCTAGTCCGAAGGAATCTAACAGCTAAAGAGTTACTGTGACAGTGTATTTAAAGTCGCTCTAAGTCACTCAGAACCACGCAATTTGGTGCTTCAAATCACTGTTTCATTTTGGACAGATGGAAACAGAGGCAAGATCAATAACTGACACCACCTTGTCTTCAAAGATTATATGGGGAAAATCAAGTATAAATACCTGTCGTATACTTTCTTTCCAGAAAAAAAGACCTAAAATTTTCTTTTTTTTTTTTTTTTTTTTTTTTTTTACTTATTTCTGGAGTCTATAAGCTATATTGAAATGGTGAGAACCAGAACTGAAACTGGTTTATTCTCTTGAATCACCTCTGAAATTATATCAGTAAAAAGTAATAAAAATTTCTCTATCTTGAATGTTCACTTCATGTACAATACACAAATAAAGCAAAGTAACTTTTTTTTTTTTTTGCATAATTTTTTAACACCTATGTATCTAAATATTTAGGAAACAAAATCCTGCAACTTGCTTTCATTGACATAGATTGGAAAAATATACCTGAAAAAAGAAGCATCGTTGTACTAAAGGAACCAGTTAGACACTGCACCGCTTCACAGTTCATACATGCTTTGAGGAGGGGGTTTAACTGCATGACCTCTGGAGGCTCCTTCCAACCTAAATTATTCTGTAATTTTATATTTCAAGGATGCATACAGCAATATTTACCCTGGGACTCTAAGCAGGGTCTGCCCTGCCAGGAGCGTAACACACAGTGCACACACTGAGCTGGGTTGTGTTAATGGGAAAACTACATAGACAACATCCTTTCCTTTCCCCTCAGGAAAGGTGTACCTAAATTATCACTTCCAAGACCACGTATATGAAGTGCCCTATGAAACCTGAAGAAAATTAATAACCAACAACATTAGAATATGCCTGACAGCCAGCCCGATATGATACAGGCTGCTGCCACTGGTGGGGCTGAAGTAATTCTAAGGTCTGAAAGCTGCATTTCTTTAAGACTAGAGGGAAGGGGAAAAAAAAAAAAAAAAAAAAAAAAGGAAGGTTTCTGGAGCAGCCACATGGAAGCATTTTGGGTTTCCCCATCAGTCTGTGGAACAAGCACTGGAGTCTGTTTATGCTTCAAGCTGATCTCTGTGGAGATGCAGAGCAAAGAATTCAGGTATTTGAGATGTTACTTCAGTTTGGCTCTAAAGTACAGGGCTGTCTTTATAAATATATTTCATACTGACCTACCTCTTGCTTCATAGAACTCAGCAACCAGGCTGTGTAAAGGTCTCAAGGAACTTTTGAGACTCACTGAAGGGAGAAAAGTGGGAGAACAAAGAGTTCTGATTTCAAAGGATGCATGGGTGCTTCAGTTTGGTAGTAACGCTGGTGGTAAGTAGAGAGAAGATCCAGAGACAAGAAGGGTATTCTGACTTTAAGGTAGTTTTAATCCGACACGGGTTCTCAGAACAGGAAACTAGGAAAGATGAAGAAAGGCAGATAGGTGACAAAACCTCTAGAAGCTGAAAATGACACAGGCATCTCTATTCTGGGTCTAGGTCTGCTTGAAATAGTAGCCCTGAATTGACAACAACGTACGAGTTAATCTGTGAAGCGGGCATGCAAAGTGAGGACTGAGGAATGAGAAAGTTATTTCTGATGAAGAGTCTCCATTGAGAACCCTGAAGAGTCACAGAGGAATCACACATACAATCCAACCTTACCTCTGGTTAAGTTTTCTTTAATTTCATTTCTCAAAGGAATTGATTTTCCCCTTTCCCCCTACTTCTCTGAAAACCTGCCCTACGCTTCAGGAAAATACTTTCATGTTAGAATCAAAGCAACAGAATTCCTACCTTAGTTTTTTTTAAAAATAATAATAATAAAAAAAAAATCAGCCTTCAAGGAGCAGAGGGCAACTTATTACCTGTAGCTCCCATCACAAATTCTTATTGTGGGTCAGCAATCAAACTGCAAGCATCAAAAGCTATCAAACTCTTATTTATTCTTTATGCAAACACTGACCACTACTGAACTTCCCAGTTTAGCCTAAGCCTCCATGATAGTTTGGTGCTGAAGCACCTAAGCTGCATGAAATTGTTCATCTACTTCATCAATTGTAATAGCCCACACATTAACTATTAAAACTTCTTCACATGCTAGCTGGGATCTGTGAAGCAGCTAAACTAAGTTAGTTAGGCGAAGGCCACCGCACTTGGGTCCTGAGCTCCTTCAAGATCCCTTTGAAGATTCCACCTGTAGTCAAGGCCAGGCTCTTGATTTTTTTGCTCAGATACCATTAAGGCACCTCCTTAAAATGTCATAACATATTTATTATCTGGTGAGCTGGAGAAAAGTTTATTGTCAATTTAGCAATGAGGAATCTGGTCAGAGAAAAGGACTAACTTGCCGCAGAAGTAGACAGTAGCACTGAAGGATACAGCACCGCAGCTGAGGGAGCCTCTCTGGCTCCAACAACTATTTCATCCTTTCCTTTTGGCAGGCATAAGGTACGAACAAAGTAACCAGAAAATACTGGTTTTCCTAATCTCGCTACTTTCTAACAGCAACATCAAATCATCACATATGCAGCTCTTTAAACCTCGCCAACACAAACATGTCAAATATTTCATAGAATGTTACACTTCTCTATAAACTGTTGAAGCTGACATGAGATACGCACAAGCATTTCAAAACTTACCTCTAAATGCTTTGTTCCTCAAAAAGCAACTTCTTCCTCCTGCTATTCTGAATGCAAGGAAAGGTCTTTAACTACTTTTCGTTCTGTTTTGTTACAGGTCATATTTATGCGGCACAGCCTTTTCTTCCACCTCTCGCAATAAGAGGACCTCATCTCAAATTCTCAGACTTAATTGTCTAGCTGAAGAATTCAGTGTGGGATAGTTTACAGTACGCCCAGTGACATGTAACAGATTCAACACACTGAAAGGTTGTATTTCTCTCTCCTTGCTTCTACCAAACAGTGAAGTTTTTATTTTGCTTTACAGTAGTACATTTAGTTTTCTGTGTATTGTAGCTCACTGCTTTTATTTTGCCAGCAGCGTAACTTACACTATCTGCTGATTGTTGTCAGTGATCATCAGGTGAAAGCAATGAGAATCACACAAGTAATCTTCTGTAATTCCACTGGCTTTTGTTGGGGTTAGCTGGTAGAACAAAAGGATTCAAGAATGATATACTCTGTACTCCAAACACACAGGAGGGAAAAATTGTTCAAGCCAGAAAGTAAAACTGGCTGCTCAATTAGACACTCTCAGTTGCAGATCCCTGGATTCAATTCCATTTCCTATTCCAACCACCTTCCTTACCTGTAAAATTGCGATAACAGTACTCTTCAACCAAAATCAAGTATAATGAGGAAAAAAATATTTTATAATGGAAAAATGTATATATAAAAGCATGCATGTATGCATAGATATACATACACAGAAAATACACGTGCTCCACCTGTGAATTAATCATATAAGCCAGTAAGTTTTTACTCCGAATTCCCCATCCAGTTCCAGCATATATACATAATGGCTTATACCGAGTAGCTGCTGGCTGTTCAGAGCTCTCTGTATTACGCACGAGTTTCATTGTCGCTTCAGCCTTATTCCTAATTGCAACATGTGCATTAGTTCTCAAACAAAAGGAGGCTTGAACCGCTCCTTTTAACTTGCTCCTAGATGCCATCCTTCCAGGTCAGGGATGAAGAAGTCTCCCTGAGTCACTTGCTCTTCCTGACTTGGTTTAAGAATTAGCATAGAAATTAAGTATCCAGCAAAACAAGCATTTTTCATTGTATTTGTATCTGATTAGAAAAGAATAAAAAGTTGTTAAAAGCGTCTATGGAGGTAGGAGGGGAAAAAAAAACACAAAACAAAACCCCACAATCCAAAAGATAAAGGAAATACAGAGCTGTGTTTAGAGATCAGTCAAATCACCGCTGATGCAAAGGTCCTACATGATGTCCCCTTTGCACCGTACCAGTTTGACTGTGACACTGGGCAACAGAGATCTGTTTTGGCCCACCCAGGTACTACCGCCTAGCAAGCAAGCTAATGGGCTCTGCTCACTTGGCCGTCAAACCAGAGTCATCCCGGACTGGAGATTTGCACGTATGCCAATTCAGTGGCCTAGTTGCTCTACAAAGCTGCAACAACTGGAACAGAAGATGGCATAACTCTGCCTTGGAACCTGGGTTCAAAAGACTCTTGTTTCCTAAGATCTTCGTGGAATTAAATCTGCAGGCTTTAGGCTTGTGAAATGAGGTCTCTTGTAATATTATTGAGGAAGCACATTAGCTATCAGTTGTAGAAGAGACAAAACAACATGCACGCAACTGCGCAATAGCTTTACTGTCAGTAGTAGAGAGCAGACAGCAACTTAGACAAGAGCAGCAAGGAAGGAACTGGAACTTGAGCACTAGACTGCACATTGGCTTTGACAGAGGGGTATCAGCTATAACTGCAGACAATCTCCTGCTGTCTTAGAGAGAAGGTAATGCTATTGGAAAGCAGCCATCCTGGAAAGAGAGGAGACAGAGGATCAAAAGCCAGAACAGAGCTCATGAGTATCTGGCAAGGGTCTCTGCTGGATCTCCCTGCTAGTTCTAATCACCTCAAGCAGATGGAAAAGAACAGAACTTTTGAAACTTTACTGGAGTTTAAGTGGACTGCGTGAAGCAATCACTTACTGTAACTGCAAGCTGGGCGCAGAAGAGGCTTAAATAAAAGATTCAATATTCATAAACAGATTCAGTTGGCGCAACAAAATGCACGTTTGTGCGAGCAGAATTGAGGCTGCCCACAATTTGGGACCCACACCTGCAATCGCCACTTTCACTTAAGCAAGCACCAGTTTTACAAACATAGCATGTCCAAGCAGAAATACATTCACATTTTAAAACTGATTTCAGTTTTCCTGCCTCCGCAGATTTTTCAGATTTGGAGAGTGTATGATTAGCCCACAAACTAAAGGTTGCTCTTGTTTTTCCACCCCCTCACTCATATACTTACATATGTGTATACACACATGCAGAAAGGGGGAAAAAAAAGATATATGAATGTCTTCCTTTGAGAGCCACAGAGGTAACTAACAACTTCTGTAATTGATATTTTTACTGTCAGGAAACTGTTCCCTACGGTGAGATCTGCTAGACAGTGGAATAATTTCCCCAAGTGAAACCGTGAAAGCTCCCCTACTTGAAATCTTTAAAATGGACTAAAAGAAGCAGGAGGAAAAAAAAAAAAAAAAAAAAAGCGAGACACCTGCCACTCACTGATAGATGTTACTCAGTCAATACTTACCACGTGCAATTTCCAGTTTACTACAGAACAGTAATCACTCTCACTTTGCCCTTTTATGTATGTAAACCCAAACACAATCACTTTTAAAGTGATTCTGCTCCTACGCCACATAGCTCCTCTTCAAGAGCTATTGCAGAGCTTTCCCTTCTGCAAGAAGCAACAGGTCATTCTTGTCTCCATCACCCTCAACACATATATCTGTAGTCTTAGTTTTCTCACCACCATAAACAAGCAGATAAAACATAAGTTCACAAATGCAGCAAGCATATTTTTGTAAGGAAATTCAATTTTTCTAGTTACTTTATTATCCTTATAAGCTATACCACAACCAATTTAGCCGAAGGTTTCTGGAGCTTTCCCAGATTAACTTGGAGCATACTGTACATGTTAGGAGCAGGGGGAGGGGCACTGGAGGGGAACCACCATCTGAAACTCATTAATCAATTAGAATTTTTAAGGGCTTACATCAAAATGTGATCTACACTGATAAAGTAAACTTTAATCACAAGAAGCCTTTGTCCTCCACGTTATGAATATACTTGTTACAAATGTGTGCATTTCTGTGAGCGGAGGATAGAGAACCTGGCACGACAGCCTACCGATGCTTTAGACCTGTAAGGCCCTTGGTCTGAGGCCAGACCAAAATGAAGTTAAAGGCACTTAAAAATCTGAGCTAATCATTGGAAGCCTAGACATTTTCAGGACTATGCCTAGTAGAAACAATTTTGTTGCCTTGATAATGTCTCCTCTATCAAAAGGAAAGCAAAAAGTCCTTCTCACATAGACCAAAACAAAACTTTAGGAATGTTCAATATCTACTTGCTCATAAAATTTTAACTTCTGGAAACTAAACCTGATTCCTAACACAGTCCAAAAACTTTCAAGTTGACTTCTCTTTGCCTGGCTCTTACTGCATGTTTTTCTGCTTGTCTAAGCAAAATAGCCATTAAAAATCAGTACAAAAGAAGTTTCAACCTCCACCAACCAGAAAAGGAAATACATGTTTAAACTGACGTATCGTGTCTTTCAAGGAGTACAAGTGTGTTTCTTGCTGCGAGCACACTGTGCAGACAGTATTACAAGCTGACTCTCAATCATCAGCTTTACTTTTAATTAGGAAGTTCCATTTCCAAATCCTGTCCTGAAATTAATGTGGAGTTTAACTGAGAGGTGTGAAGTAGAGTCAAAGAGGTACTTTGGATAGGAAGCGTGCCAATTTAAATAAGACTGTGGGTAAAATAAAGTGACCAAATGAGTTAGTAGCCTAAAGTCAGTAAGAGCTAGAAACTTGAGGACAGTAGCGACTCTTCCTCACCTCACCGCCTCCATCTAGGCTTGGTTGTGGTTCCAACTAGGGTACCACAGTATAATGCTGATCAGATGGCCTATGGTACCGCACGATATGAATTTAGAAATGTCAGCTAATTTCCTATTGAATCACAATCCACATCACAAAACCATTACACTTGGCACAGCATCTACTCCACAGTGAAGAAACCATTCGTAATTTAATGTAAATGGAAACTGAAAAATATTTTTTGTGTTCATTTTTTATTTCAAAGTAACATCAGAAGTGTGCTGGAATTGCGCGGAGGAGCCTGCAATGTATCCTTCCTGGTGCCCCCAGAGCCCTTCTCCCCCAGGAGCACGCAAAGCCAGCGGGCTCAGCTGACACACACCACCGCAGCAGGACGCTGACAGCAGTCCTAGATAAGGAAGACAGCAATCTTCATTTCTTACACGTAAAGCACTAGTGAAGAAACAGAGCCCTCTTAAAGTCAAACTCAGCCCTCCTGAGAATTCAATCTAGACCAGAGCCTGAAGAAGCAAGCAAGAACTTGGAAAGACGGCTTTTGGCATGAGAGGGGTCTCCCCTTTGGGGCAGCGGAGGGGGCAGGCCCGGAGCGCTCCGGAGCAGCCACCCGCACCGCAGCAGGGCTTGGCCGCCTCCCACCCAGCACTTGCCGCAGCCTCCGAGACAGGCGCTCGCATTTCCCACGAAGGCTGCAAACGCACAAAACCCGTCCTCCTCCTCTTCTCCCTCTCCTTGCACCACCAGGTCCCCGGCGCTATGCAGAGCGGCCCGAAAGATCGGCCAGAGGCTGGGGCAGGGGGTGGTGGGAAAGCACAACGAGTAGGAGCTGCTCGAAAGCCAGGCTGGAAACACGCAAGCCGCCTCGCAAGGGGAATACCTCCCGCCCCCCCCCCCCGCCGCCGCGTTTTGCCCACACCGCTCCGAGCGCCCAGCAGCCGCCCCCCCCCCCCGCCCCGCTCTCACCCGCCGCAGAACCCGGCTCCTGCGCTGCGCCGGGATGCGTTTGTCCTCCTCGGGGCCCCTCCGCAGTAGAACTGAGCTAATGGCTTTGCCATGAGTGCTGGAAGCGCTACTCCCAGGTCTGCCCCTCGGGGGCAGGACCAAGAAAACCCGCTGCGGCCCCCGGCCCTCCGCGGGATGCCCAGGGCGGCCCGCCAGGAACCCCCGGGCTGGCCGCGGCGAGCTACGAGCGAACCGCTCGTGGATCTCCACCTCACACCCACGCACGCTCTCATTCCGCCTCCGTGATGCTTTCAAACCCCAGGCAGGCAGAGCGCGGGAGAAAAGAAACAAAACACAAAACCCCACAAGCAGAAAGCAGCCCCCCGCTGCCCAGCCCGCAGGCAGCTGCCCCCGCCCCGCGGTACCCGCCGAGCCCTGCCGCCTCCTCCGGCGACCCCCCCACGGCCACCCCGAGACACGGGGGGAAGGAAACAAAAGCACCTACGCCGCAGCGACGAATTGCCGGGCAAAGCTCACCTTCCCGCTTCGCTCCCCGGCCCCTTTCTCTTTAAACTGGAAGGCAGCCGGCGAGACACACGAAACGCCCTCAATTTAAAGGAGCCCGGGCTGCGGGCTCCGCCGGGGGACCGACAGCGAGTCCCGCTGGGGCAGGCAGGGCTCCCCCCGCCGCCGGGGCAGGCAGGCAGGCAGGCAGGCAGGCAGGCAGGCAGGCAGGCAGGCAGGCAGGCAGGGCTCCCCCGGCCGCCGGGGCAGGCAGGCAGGCAGACAGGCAGGCAGGCAGGGCTCCCCCCGCCGCCGGGGCAGGCAGACAGGCAGGCAGGGCTCCCCCCGCCGCCGGGGCAGGCAGGCAGGCAGGCAGGCAGGCAGGGCTCCCGGGGCCGCACTCACCGGCCGCCCGCCGCGCCCCCCGCCTCCGGCAGCCGCCGCCGTGCCCCCGAGCTGAGCTGAGCAGACCGGCAGCAGCCGCGCTGCCGCTCTTCATACTTCTGTCCGCTCCGCTCGATGCTCTCTTTGGGAAACCCTGCTTTTTTTTTTTTTTTTTTTTTTTTTTTCCTCTCAGAAACCTATTTCCTATATTTCAGCAGTCCACACAGACTGAACGGAAGTTTAATACTTACTTTTTTTCAGAGGGACGGCAAACGCAGTTCACACTGATTTACCCTTGAAATGCTGAGATATTGTGTTACAGCCCTTGGCAGCAAGTTGGTGCTTGCGTCCGTTTCTCTTTTATTATTATTACTCCCTTTCCAAGACTCTTGATTATGAAGAAATAAAATAAATAAATAAAAGGAACATTTCACATCCAAGATAAAACTTTCTTTTTCTTTAATGTGACTAGTTGTCTCTGGGAGCTTTTAACACTTAATAGCACCTCTTTTAATTGTCACATTTTGATTTTTTTTTTCTTCTGGCTAAAGGAACATAATGTCAGCTTTATATCTTAGGGAACTCCGCTTTATCGCCTATTTCTCAAAAACGATTTCATGCCACCTTGCAGTCTATTTTGAACAAAAAAGTATGCTGTTCAAAAATTAATCATTCTTATATTACACTTCTCTAAAAGCGATGGGTAGAGGTTTTGCTTGTTCTTGTATGTCTGTGCTTCGTTTGCCAAGCTAACTCTTAGCACACCTTTATTTCAGTCATTTCATTCTCACCTTATTTCATTTTCGTGACATTTCAACATTTTGTTAAATGGCAGAGCTAACCTTCTCCAACTGTTGTTTATTCACTTATTCCCTGCACAGAGAAGCCCCTTTCGTGAATTCAATAGCGGGAAACAGATGTTCAGACTTTTGCTTCTCTTAATGCACGGTTGTAGATTGTCTTGTTGAGTTTCCTAATGGTATCACGTTATCGCTTTCCATAGGAGTGCTCCAGTCAAACAGCACACTTATCTTTTCTTTCACAGTGTATATCCACTTAATTAAATTGTTCTAGCCAAAGCACATTATGTATAATTATACTGAAAGAATTGTTTTAACCTGATTGCTGAAAAGCACATCAAGCTGACCCTTATTTTTTATTTACATTCATTTCTTTGTACTTTGATCTGCTGGGAAAACTTGATTTGCACAATTAATGTTGGGCTATTTCTCAATAATTGCACTGTAAGCAAATTCCTGGTCTCTGAGTAGCAGATCTTAATTTCTAGCCAATCAGAATACACACGTATTTTGTTATTTATTGTGTTCCTATACTCACATTATGCTGTTCTGATGGACTATTAACTGCTGTGATGAGTGCTACCTAAATGAGAGCATTTCATCAGCATACTGATGTATTTAAGTGTGATGAGTTGTAGCCATGTACTATGTTAGTAACAGTACGGAATTAAATGAAGTCCTAGTTTTGTTCTGGTTAGCAAAAGTTGCATGCCCCTGGGCATGACTCATCCAATTTCTTGGTTTAAAAAAAAAAAAAAAAAAAAAAAACAAAAGGAGAAAAAAAAGCCCTCAGATATCCTCATAGTACACTGAGGTGGAGCAGATGGTAAGCGGATGAGTAGATTCCTGTATGCACTTAATTATCTTATACAGGTTTTATCTGACCTTGAGAAAGATTATTTTTTTTTTAATAATGAGCAGCAATTTAAATCCAATTTATCTGTCACCTCAATATCAAAACCAGCTTGACATGAGAAGACCAATTCTGTTAAGGTGTCCCCTATATTTAAAAGTCCTGCCACTTTATACAGAAGTTGGAAAACATTCCCCTAAGCAGCAGTTACATCTCCAGTAAAAGCTTCTCAAGATTCACATGTACTCTTGAAGTCACAAGATTCCTACTAAGTTTAGGAGCAATTCTACACAGGGAGTTAAGCTGAGGCTTTTCCAGGCATCATGCAATAAATCTTGTGTGTGCATTTTCATATGTACTAGTGGGAAGGGCTGAAAAAGCAGCTGTAAGATTTTGAAGCCAAAGTTGGTTGTGCACTCCTTGATATGGTCAGTTTGTACCAAAGAATAATCTAACATCAGGTGACAGCAGAAGAGCACGCATTCATAGACACACTATCTATATGAAACATGTCCTACCTTTTATTATTTCAGTCATTCGTTTCTTACCATCACTTCATAAAGAATTGATAGTAGACAAGCAATATGCAACACCCAGTACAACAGTTAAGAAAAACAAAAAAACACTGAAGGTTAGATCAAATCTTACACAAGCCAGACTGAGGGGAACACAGTGCCAAGTATGCGTCTGAAATGTACATTATATGAATGCTATGGAAGTTTCAGTGGTGACACCACAGTTACGAGTGCACTGAGATTCACGCTTCAGGCAAGACTACAACTTTTCTGTTTCACACTTAAACATTAGAATTTGACTTTCCAAACTGACACAGTAATTTTGGAGCCATAGCACAAATACATTTTCTGTGTAAGGTTATTTCAGTAACACCCTTGCTAACCTTTGTGGAGGAAATACACAAAAGTCTCCTTGAGAAATGCTATCATTTTCTTCATTATTCCTCTACATAAACAATCTTAAGCTCCCTACACTTCCCACTTTCACGGTCCACATATTCTGATAATATTTTTCACGCAGCCTACTTCTGGATAAGAGGATGAGTGGGCATATGAATAAATGATAATTTGAAGACAGAGATAGGAAGGAGAAGAGAGGAAGGGAGAGAGGACTTAAAGTCACTGAGGAAGGTAAAGCTTATTTGGAAGTCATATGCACATGCAGGAAGCCTCAGCAAAATTATTACCATGACTAGGGCAAAATGGTTCTACACATTTTCATTTAGATAATTTTAACAGCAGGAAGGGAATGTTAACTCTCAAAAGAGATAGAAGATGTGTGTAGTTGCCTGAGATGCAACAAATTCTATCTAAAGATGTCATAAACTTTGGGAGAAAAAAAATCGGACTAAAGGTTCTGAAATATTTACTCTAACTTGGCTGAACATTATAAATCTTGATTCATAGATAATTAGAGCTGAAATTCTGGGTCACAAGGTCAAAGATGATCACAACGGCCCATTTTAATCTGTGAAATTCCTCAGCCCTTTTCTAAAACTGTCTCATGATCACCGTCTGTGGTCATCTGTGGATGCTATATCATTCTGTAGCATTATCAGGATTTTCTTAAGGTGGCACCTTGCAGGTCACTTAGTACAAATGGGGAGAGAAAATTGCCTAGATCAAAGGGTTATCAATGCACAGGAGCTGAAGCAGCAGTCACTAAATGGGAGGAAGAAAAGGGAGCACGAGGGAGAGAATGTAGATAGGAGATTGAAATTCTCAGTAGGCAGAGGAGAAACACAGGCATGTGGTTTGGCATATCTCTAGATCACGCATTCCTAGTGACTTTCCAAATTTCCCAAATACTCCTTCTTCAGTACGTAATTAGTGTCACAACTGACCGGTATAATACAATGGATACAATGTAATTTATGACTGGCATTCCAGTTCTGTATCAACTCTTAAAGCACATGCAGCCATTAAACAGGACATACCTTGGTCAGCCAAGGGAACAGAGATGGGAGAGCGCAACTGAGGTGAGTAGCAGAAATGATGAATAAAGTGTACATTGAGTAGAGTATGTCATACCTGGTGATCTTCTTGCTTTTTGCCACTAAAGGGACTATACAATTAAACTATTTAACTGAAAATTAAGGAAGTTTAGAATGCAGAAATACATTTACTCTGTCCTCTTCTTTCTTTCCATATACGCCACAGAAGTTAAAACTCAAAAGATGTGGAGTCAGAGGGGAACAAACTGCCGAATCTCGACATAGATCAGCTTACTAGAATACGAGAACTCTACGAAGCAGACACAATGAGTGCAGAACATGTTTCATAAATGACCTAGCATTGTCCCAATATTATAGCACTTTGCAAAAACAAATTTTAAAAGTCAAGAAAGACAGGCAAAAAGGCAGAGTAGTCAGCACTCCTGTGGGCCTGTGATCACTAAATACATCCTTGTGGAACTCACTGAAATATAATGCACTGACTGGTGCCAGATACCTCTTAATTTTTTCTAAAACAGGTGGATTATAATTTATAAATCCTAGTTAAAATGTGTCCTGTGTTTGGCAATTTGAAGAATATACAGAAAAATCATGAAGAGGTAAAACCTGAAATTAATTCAGTTATGCATGATCTTCCATTTTAATTACCATGAAAATAAGGCATGCTGCAAATTAATTCCATCCTCTCATAATTTAGTTCAACACACACAATGACTTTGTAATCGATTGAACTTTTATCAACCATGCAGTGGAATACCCACTTTAAAGCTCTATGAATAAACTGCAAACAATTCCTTCACCATAGAGTATTTTGTCCTTCCATCTTGTAAACTTACTACGCAAGAAATTTACTTTCTAGTCAAATAACTGTGACTTAAAATAATTACAATTTTCATTAATTTTTTTTTGTTTTAATTTTAAATGTGAAAATGACTGCTATAATCTGAAAAAACCCACAAGTTTTCACCATTGTAAGCCTAAACAGAAGTTAACTGTTACCTCTGCAATGTATTTACTAAAACCTACCTACTTCTCCTCTTTTGGAGTAATCTTCATCAGTGTTAGGGAAAACACTGGGATGAAATTTGACCCAGTACAGACACTTTTCTATCCTCATGGAGTACACATACTTGAACAGATGTACTGTGCACCAGCATATATAGACTGCTCAGAAGCTACAGGAGTATAGTCTGCACATTACTGGGACATATATTATGGAATATGCACCGCTGGCATGAAGTGATCACAATTCTGATTTATATAGAAAGCTATTTTTTTGGCTGAGTGTCATAATAGTTTGTTCATGGATACAGAGCATGCAGTTGACGTGCCAAGAAAAATACTGGGGTTGACACAACAATTAGCAGGCCAAAGCCTATGTTCTGTTTGACAATTAAAGCGCAATGATCTGTCTCTAAACAAACCAGTGCCTTAAACATTAACAAGGCAGATTGTTATTATTACGAGGCTCTCAGATAATACATTGATAAAAATCATTTAAACACCTAGGTAGATTTGATAGGCCTCGTAACACCTTCCTTCCTTCTTGAAATGAAATCAATGATACTCACACACCGAACTCAAAAACATCTAACTCATACTCCACTGCCTTCTTCACAAGACTGTAGCAATGGAAAGTGACTCAGGAGATAATATAGCAACTGAAACTAACTCAAATACCTGTCAGAACTAGCCCAAATGTAAATGAAGCAATGGGAAAAATGCATATTTGATCTCTGTTCCCGCTCCTTATATTTTACAAGTGCCCCAGATTTTGTGATTGGTTTCTACTTGGGATGGACAGGTCATTAAAATAAGGTGCTGTCTAAGGTCACATAGAAGCATTCAGATTTTAACTACCAACAGCACAAGAACAGCAATGAGAAAAAGGATCCAAGAATGCCAATAACTACCATAGCAACATCATTGTCTTGTATCAGAAGTGTTCTGCATTTGTTTTATCATCATCTTCTTGTATAGTAGGTGACAAACTACACAAACTAATTTTCACAGAAATCAACAGATAAACGCTGTTTATTGCTTTTTGAGGCAATTTACAAACAGTCCAGATGCACGCCACAGTTTCTTGAGAGTAACAAATTTTCCAGACCAAGAATACAAGAACACCAATTCATTATTCAAGAACTCAAAAGTTCTTTTAAACAGAAAATGTTCTACCAGGGTAGTAACATCTGACCACCTGCTCTCCCCTTGGCTGGTCAAAATCCTGCCTTCCCTCCTTTTCTCTTTGCCTTTCAATGTCTTCCTTCTCGTGACACATACCTAGGTTTCTCTTAAAATCATTAATATTCTTTGCTTCAATTTTCCTTCCCATTACCTTATTCTCTTTGGTTATGAAAATATTTTGTTGAGTTTCTATTTATGGTAAACCAGGGCCCAATTCTGTCCCTAATGTCACCCACAATGAAACTCCCTTTAACGCTAATTAAACCAAGTGAAGCTTTTTTTTTATTCTAGTATAAACTAGTTATAAAACAACTAAATTATCAGCAGTTATTTCAATCTGAGAGAACTATAGATAACTACAGATATGGCTTTAAATCTCTTTTTACAGTCCTATGGACTCATCTCAAAGTCTTCATAACTTCATCATATCCACATTGATACCAGTCCCTACCTCTCAGAGACGTTATTGTAATATTTTACTGAATGGGGAAAAAAGTATTTCCGTAGGCTAGTTAGTGATCTGATACACCTAAATGAAAATGCTAAGCTCAACCCAGAAGCAAGTATGTGGCATACAGAGGTATCACTGTATGGGCCTATGTGAGACAAATACCTAGTGAAAACACAGCAATTTCACAGAGCTAGTCACTGGAACAACTTCTGCAATCCATTTTAGGATCCTGTTTCCATAAGAAAAAGCCAAAAAATCTGCTGTTTTATGGGGGGATCTCAAGCTCACTTCTACTCTCCTCACATTGCTCTGTCACTGAAATAAAAAAAATCTACCCCATTCAAAGTGATGCACACTCACAAAATGTGTAATATGTCAAAAAACTGCCTTTGTAACAACAAAATTCAAGAGCTTCATTGTCTTGCCAGCAATGTAAAGGAAAAGAGCACAGGCTGGTCCTTACAGGTGAAAATTAAGTGCTCACTTAAGTTTCTGTGAGTTCAATTTTCTTTCCACACTACCTTCACAGTCCTCCCAGCCTTTGTCCTGGTGTTTCTGACACCGCTTTTCAGCATTTAATCCTCAACCCTACACTTTCTACATCAGCATTTCAAATTAATTTTCCTCAGAGGCTATTGTTGAGATACTACTTCTATTGGTATTCTTTTCCAGGTTTTTTTTTCTCCAACTGCTCAGTTCAAACAGTCAATCTCATACCTTAGGGAATGCTTTGAGTCCAGCATTCCTTTTCATTCTTCTATTAAAGTGGCATCATCGAAGCATTCCTAATGGAAAGAACACCATTCCCTCTGCTCTGCATTACAGTGCCAAATGAAACAGGGTGAATGCCAGCTCATTTAACGAGTATAAGTTATTCCTCTCTCGTGGGGGTTGGGAGACTTGATTCTTTTTCCCAGCCCTGCAAATTTATCTGTTGTGTTTCCTCAAATCACTTTTTATTTTAATTTTCCCATCTGTAAAATAGGTACATTCATAAAAACTTTCTCTTGTAAAGTAGTCTGATGTTAGTGGACAATGAGAATTATATAAAGATGGACTTGATTTATTACTTCAATTTATAGAAGAGTACTGCACATATTTCCCTTCTTCGTCTTTCCTTCTTCCTTATCCTGCAGACCACGTATCTGTTAATATGCTATTAAAGAAGGGAAGTAAGGCGGTTTGGGAATAATCTTGGCGCTGGTAATCGCTTGCTGTCATAACAAAACAAGGATTCTGTGTGTGATCTTGGGAAAGTTACTTAATCTTCCAGATGCTTCAGACTTCCAATCTATAGGATGATTATTAAGTATATCTCATGAGGGTTGCAAGGTAACATTTAGATGTCACAGACTGAGCATTCAACAGAAATGATAAATATTACTTTTTTAATGTATTACCTCTTTTGCAAGCATTCTTCTTGCTGTGAAGAAGTTGCTCAATTCCAGAATCGTCTCTGTGACATTATTCTTCATGTAAGGGCATGTTGTGGAATGGCAGTTTCTTTCAGAAGAATCTTCCCAGTTCACAGCATTACAATCTGAAACATGGTAAGGGAATATCTAATTGCTGACAAAAGACTAGCGTTTATATTTTTAGTGTGTTTCTTTCAGACAAAAATATGCTTTGGTAATTCTGTACATTTTCAATTTTCAAGGTCATTATTTCACATAAATGTTACTTCAGCACCTGCAATCCCAATCTCTTCATTGGGAATGATTCTTTATCCTTGCTGTTAGCCATACCAATGTCAAAATAAGGAGTCGGTTTTGCTCAATAGGTTTCTTGTTCAGAATAAAGCAAAGCTTCATTGCCAAATGTACACTCCGGTTTTCTTCTAGGGAGGAGCCTGACATATCTCTGTTTACGCTATAGCCTATGCCTTGGGCATGTTTTCCTAATTGGGGGCTGGCTGAAACTGTTCTGCTTTCCTGCTGCCTGTCCTAGGCTGAATTACAAACCATGGTGAGACCGGTTACCCAGCTCCCTTCATTAATGACACATGTTGCTGAAATGCATTGAGAGAATTTGAGAAAGATCAAATTTCAGACCAACCTTGAAAACAGATGCCCAAAACCAATAATGAGGAGAGAAAGCTATAGACAGAAAGCCAGGGGTTTTTACCTTGTGAACATTATAGCCATGCTTGCAAATAAGATCAGGGTCAGAATTCCAGTATTAAAAATCATTTCATGTGATCTTTTAATTTAGTATGTTGCTTTTTCTTCATCTGTCACAAGTCCAGGTAAAGAGCCCACAAAATAATCAAATCAAGAAATAATTCAACAAATGTGAAAAAAACACTTGTGCAAAGTATCGTAGGCCTGGTAGGTGAGACGAATTAGGAACAAAGTAGACCAAACTACTAAGACCAAATAGCCAGATCAGTTCTCCGAGTGATATAATAGCATGAGATACTGGATTCTAGTAATTCCACATGGAATTTGCTACAAAATGCTGTACTGTGTATCTGTGACTGTCAGACTTCTGTCAACAAAAACCAAGATAGGAAAAGACAGTAATTTGGCATAATTCAGTCTACATATGCAAGTGCTGGGGTCTAAATCCATCATAAGGACCTCTTTATCTCCATCCCAGTAGTTATGCATGTGAAATTTTGATCTGCAGAAAAAAATGTAAGGTAAACAAAAATATGCAGTGATCTACCAAGGCATAACTGGTGATCCACATCTTCTGCTGTAACATAAACTAAGTCTTACTGGATATAGATAAAAATCATAACTTTCTTCAGATAACTAATTTCTATTACTCTAATAATAAAAACTAGATTATGAACCTAATAATAAATATGGTAGCCTAAGTAGAACAGATAATTACATTTCATATCCTATGATTAAACTGAGTTAACCGGCTACTTTTTCATTAAATGCCATAAAAAAAGATAAAAATTAGGAGAAATGCTAATGAAGCCCAGAGATTTACACTACTGTGAAAGTGGAACAAGTACAAAGAACGTCAGGACCCAATATGTGTAAATTTTAGAAAAAGAGTCTGGAATATCTCTCCTTGAAAAGACACTGAAAAATAAAATAAAATCTAACAAAGACTCACAGTTTTGCAAAGTTCAGCAAAACTCTCCCTAGGCACTTGGAATAATTCCATGGATTTTGCTGAACATGGCAACATACAGACCAGTTACAACTGCCTGGGTACATTCAGTGAGCTGTTAAGAACTGGGATGCTGAATCACTTTGGGGACAAATTTAATGGGAAATCTATGACCAGATCTGATGGATTAAATTTCTCTTTATGTCCATTAATATTAAAATTGGAGGAATACTCAGAACAGGACTGAAGGCACCGTTTGCAATTTACTAATTAAAACAACATGTAAAAATAATTTTTTTAAAAAAGAAATAACATCAATATTATTATTTTTGACCAATCTCTTTGTCAGTAATTCCCACCAAACTAGTTAATTCAAATTACCTGAGACACAGATGCATTAGCCATAGTAGTAAGTTAGGCAGAAGGTGTCTATTTGCAGGACAAATTACCTAGAACCAATTTGTATAACGTGAACCTTACATGTTCCTTCCTAGGAAACTAGGAAGAATAAAATGCTATTAGAAACAGTAATATATCCAGAGAAATAAATAACACAAAGTAACGTAAGCAAAAGGAGAAACTGTCTGAGGAACCACTACATCCTACCAGGCAGTCTCTACATTTCCAATTCTTCCTCTTTCACAGTTCTTCCCACACCAGCAAGAGAAAGGGTGATTTTGAACCAGGCCATGTATCTGGATCCCGTGAACAGGACAGGGACTGACAAGACCTTTTCTTCTTTTCCAAGTCCTTTGAATAGATCAAGTCAGGGGAAAGCGGTTCAAACCAGAGATAATCCATTCAAAGTAATAAGAGAAGGTTCAAAATATTTCAATGGAAGGCTGGAAAGTGCCTTACACAAAGTCAAACCTACCAAACAAAAAGGTAAAAATTTGTTGAGGTAAAAGTAACCCTCCTTACTCAACAGTACTACAGACTTAGAATGCTTTTTGAATTTTTTTTTTTAAGTCTTTAAAATAATTTTACTTAAAAATGTTCATCTAAAAATTAAGTCAAAAATATTAAACAAAATATACTGATTATATCTAAACTAACATTTTTATTTATCCCAAGTAATTTTATTTGATAACTTTATTCAGTAGAAAATTCTAACCCCTCATACATAGTGATTTCGCTGTTTGATAGCAAAGACCACGCAAGAAAACAGAAGCAAATTTGATTCTGAGATTAGAAAACTACTCAGGTTACTCCCATGGAAATGCTTTGGGCTATTCTCTTGGATAAAGCATTTCTATACTATAGTTCACAGCATCTATCCACTAGGACTGCAGTATTTAGGCAAGTTACAGCTAGATTATAAGGTGTTAAACTTCTCCTGTAAAGCTTCAATCATGCCAGCTGGACAAGATGCTTTCACTAGGTGAATGAGGATCCCTAACTGGGACACAAGTATCTGTTAATACGCAAATTTTCAAGAGCTCTTCAGACCCTCAGGCATCTGGTTCCCATTGACTTGCTATTGTGGCAAGGCGCCTGCCTTAGGTGTTTTTGAACAGTCAATCATAGGCAAGTTTTGTCTGGAAGACTTGATCCATATTGTCCCTTTTGTAAGAACTATTAGATCCAACTCTTCCTACAAAAAGCAAGGGAACCAATTCCAGCCCTCAAGGGTCATAAGTTACCAGTTAACAGAACTCTGCACTCTTTCTAAACACTTGATGAGCATCAGCATTTCACAGAAAGAAAAACAGACACAAACAATAATTTTTCATTGTTTGACGAGTGTTATTTTCTCCATGCAGACTATAAAACTCCAATACATTCATTAGAGAGTAATTATTCCTTGATGCAGTTACAAATGTACTTCTCTCAAATTAAGGGAAGTTATTGTAATAAAAAGAAATATGAGGATGCTTGCAGCAGTGGTTTCAACTGAGAAGAGTGTTTTTGTTGTTTTCATTAGAACAAATTCAATTAATATGAATTTGGTTATTTCCAGGTTTAATACTGAATGATTGTTCCCTTTTTCTTACTAAAAAAAAAATGGGACCTTTAATAAAGCAGACCCATCTTAGATTTTTTCCTTAATTCTAGGAATTCATCTTCTCTCATCACCTTCTTCCCATCCACAAGTATGAACCATACAGCAATTTTCTTCTGCTGGCTTTTAGGTTTGTGCAAATAATCCTACATGCTAAAACCTCATCTCTGCTGCTTTTTCTTTTAAAACTCATTGGTATTCTTTTCTGCAAGTTTAATTCATTGCTTTAGCACTGCTAACTTCCTGTCTTATTGAGAAAGCTAATGGCAATACCTCAGGTTCAGCTATGAATTAGCATATTCTAATACAAATATTACCTGATTGTGATGATTTTGGATATACACAAAGGCTCTAACCTTTGCCATTATACAAATCCTTAGGTGTGGGTTAGCACTGGACCAGAAACCAAGTCAAATAACTAAAATAATATGAAATACACAAATCCTAACTGCTGTGCAAAACCGTAACACTAGATCAAAATATTTTGGTTTCTGGGCATTTTTACTAATGAAATACTAGTATTTTCTGTAAAATCTGGGAAAAACTTCTTAAAGAACACCTTTAAGTTAAAAACTCTGGAGCTAAGGAAAAAAGTTTAAGCCTGTGTTTATTTGGACTGCCTTTTGTCCAAAAAATATCAGTATCAGGACAATATGACAGTCATGGTAGTGGTTTCTGTGATATGAGAAGCTTACCATCAGGAAAGTACTGTCAAAACCTGCCAGAGGCATTTCCTAGAGACAAGCACACAACTGATTATTAACAAGCAGCCCTCAATAGAAACCAAAATTGGTTTGCTGTACTATTGATCCTATAAGCAGCTGCATAGTTTTAATAATTTGCTTTCAGAGGATGCTATGAGTGTAGATAACAGAAACCAGTATTCCTTTTTATGTGTTTACATAAACAAACAATCAAACCAACCCTTAAACTTTTCTTAAACAGGAAGAAAAGTCCCTTCAAAGTTCTGCACTAACCTTTGCTTGATTCGGGCTTTTATACATTTTTTTCATGGGATGTTCTTCTTGATATACTAGGATGGAGAAAAATAAAATCTTTTAATCATTAATGAGATTAACATATCACCCCCCATTCACTTAAGTAATGATTCTTACCATCCCACTCTCCCACATTTGTTTCACAGTGAAAAGGATGTTAATATGGAAAATTGAATTCCTTTGTAAATATTAACCAATGAGCTTCTTAGCAAAGACTGAAAAAAAATTTATGTATATATTCTGTGGTTTCCATTTCCTTGGCTTTATTGTTTTTATGTAAATTCTCCCAGGACATTTCAGGTTATATGTCTGGAAACCCCAGCCATCCAGCAGAGGAAAGGTTGAGAGAATAATGAGAAATGTGCTGGAAGAATTCACATAAAAGCTTTGGAGACATGAAAATGGAAACAACAGATAGTTAAAAGACTTATTGCTCAAAAAAAGAAACGTCTATCCAGTGTGTGCATGTGTGTGTGTTAATGTAGCTATCTCTGTATACACAGACATGTATTATTTGTGAAGACACTGTACAGAACTATGAAGGAGCAATATTAGTGTATCTGATAATTTAAGATGTTTTCAGGACATTAGGGCAATGAAAGTGAAAAAATCCAAGTGACTTATGTTATTAGAACCCAGACATACATATAAATACCTCTATACATAGTTGTCTTGCACTGAATTTTATATATCTTTTTATGTAAGTGAAAAATATAACCCATTCCAACATGAAAGCGTGTTTATAAGATCTCCCTGTACTCTCGTGAATGACAGCAATTTAACTGTCATGGAAACGCACAGAATCTATGAGTAGGAAAGAATTTTTAGATGATATTCTTAAATGTACAGGGTTTTTTCCCCCCAATACTCTTAAAGACACTTCATTGTTAAATACTAAACCCATGATGCTAGACTAAGCTTAGTCCTAGTACGCTTGACTTCATACAAGTACTACAACATTATATATCAAAATTACAAACCATTAGCCATAGCCAGTGTTTTATGACTCAAGCTTTGTGGAATATTATTTTCAGAGGATTCTGATAAGATGGTCGCTGAAACAGACATCTCTAAGATACTTCTTAACAGGTACCCTAAAAAGGGGGGGGGCGGGGGGTTGTGGGATTCAGAAGGGTGAGTTTGTGCACCTGATCCTATAATAAAAGTACTGAATATAAGTAACCAGTAATTTTCTTGGCTTAAAGGAAAAGAAGGCATGTAGACAAATACTCTAATCAGTACATGTGGTGATCTATCAAACCCATTGCCACCACAGACAGCAAAACAAACCCCTCAAAAAGGTATTACAAACAATGGCAAGTGATCAAAGCACACAGCTTAATACCTTACCATTCATCAGCAGAGCAACATTGACTGACTGTATGCATGCTCTTACCCCACAGCACATGTAAGCTCAAATGCATTAGCTCAAACAACCTTAAGGCAACACCAGTTGTAGCTAATACACACTTAACAACTGCAACTGTTTTTGGAGTGCACACGTGATCATTTAATGTGGCTCATCTGGTGACAGGGAGCTTTGTAAGTGCATAGTAACTTCACCACTTCTAATTGACTATTCACAGTCAGAACAACGTGGCACAGTTTGCCACTCAATTTTACTAATATTCATGTCTGTAACGCTGAAGGGCTATACCCTATCTTAGTAGCTTTGCTAGTATAGTCTTGACTCATGGTATCAAAGTTAGAAACGGGGCTAGGCAGCAAATTCTGTCTGTTTATATGTTTAGTTTCCTAAAAATTCAGTTGTGGTATAGCCAGATACAAGCAAAACATGTAATCAGAGTGGGTTTTTTTGACTATCTCAGTAATATTGCACTCTTTCAAGCACATGGATTTTCAATCAATTTTCACTCTAGTGCATTACACAACTGCTGCTTGGTCATTTACATCAATTACTCAAATCGTAGGTCTAACTCATCACAAATGGGCATTGCTATTACTACATTGATACACTACAGTCAGCATAAGCAGACTTACCATGCTGTCCTAACTGAAGCATGGCATAAAGAGGTTTCAGGGGAAATCGCCCTGCTGACCGATAAGCCTTTTGTACAGCCTGAGGCTCATGCTGATGTACAAACTAGTAGGTTCAATACCTTTATTATGCAATTTGATCACGCACTTGTTCTGTTCTCACTCCAAAAGCCCACCACAGCCTTGCTAGTTTTTGAGATATGAGAGATTACACTGACATAAAAATTCTAAAGGACTTCACTAGAAGTTATGGAAGGGGGGGCATAGTCTTCCAGATAGTGGCTTGATTAATAACCTCAGTTTTCCACAAAGTTTCTTGCAGAAATAGGAAGAAATTCTACAAGAATGCTCCATGACTTGATAATCGTCAATATACACAAGCTGCTACATAGCGAGTGTGGCAACCTTATGCCTAGCATGAAATCTGAGGCAGCTAAACAACCCTCTTTACAGTTTAAAAAGTGCATCTTCGTGCCAGAAATTTAGAAGATAATCATTCATCTCCCTCAATGTATTCCTTTTTGTAATTTGAAATAATTCCTCCTACCTAAGGAAAGATCATTTTTGAGTTTTATAATGCCAGGTATACTGAATAAACAGAGTCCTAAATTTCTCTTGAGGAGAAATAGCATAACTGTGTTACAGCCAGTATGACTTCTGAGAGGAAGGCAAATACAACAATGGAATCCAGACTTCTGGCTAGTTTGATGAATTTTTCTTCAAAACTGATATTCCTTGCCAGGGTGAATTTTACTGGCTCCATAACCAGAGTGAAGAAACTCACCAGTTCCATAAAACTTCATATGAATCTTTTACTTGACTTCTTTCTCAGCTTAGATTAAAAAAGTACAGTAATTCATACAAAATGCTGGGCTTGTGAAACTGCTTTGCAGTCTTTCATTGAAAAGTGGGCTTGTTTTCAGGGAGTCGTGGAAATGACTTCCCAGTTTCTGTATCTAACAGACACTTTTCTTTGCCATGTAACTTATCAATCAAAAGTTGCAATGGAGAAACATTTACTACAGCTTAACACAACAGCGGCTGAATACTCTGAAGGACCCTTATTTTAATACTGATTTTGGACATTAAAATAAAAGATAGATTTTATTGGGGAAAAAACCCCACAACACAAGAAGCACTGGCTACCCTTTTTCACAGTATCACTTGCAAGAAGCATATAGCAGAGAGCTTAAACAATCTGATGTGTTGCAATTGTAAATCTGTACTGTAGCCTATCATACAAATACGCCCTGTTCTTCTGTCTATTTTCTTCTTCGCTTTTAAATCAAAGAGGCTACTTTTCAGGCTGTGGAACGAAGCGATAATTCTTCAGAATAGTTGCAAAAGGCTACTTTAACAGATTTCCCCAGCCTCCATAGAAGGAAGCCTCATGTACTCACACATGTAGTCTACGTGATTTCTTTAAGATATCTTTGTGGGTTCCATTTCTTGTTA
This sequence comes from Balearica regulorum gibbericeps, assembly GCF_011004875.1. Lineage (NCBI taxonomy): Eukaryota > Metazoa > Chordata > Aves > Gruiformes > Gruidae > Balearica > Balearica regulorum. The sequence continues at coordinate 65,694,981 of NC_046188.1, forward strand.
GGAAAAAATAAAGAGATTGCATAGTTTACGTGGCATGAAATACACATTCAAACACAGCCTAAAACAGTGAGAAACTACTACAAGAGTCATTATCAAGGGAAACAGACTGATATCAAACAGCCAAAGACCTAGATGAGGCCCAGAAATGAACTTTTAATTTTTTTCTTAAAAAATAGTCAAGCTAAGCAGGAAAGCACACACAGAGCTATCTAAAAATCCACTTACTGTTCTATCCCCCCCATCTCTGTGCTCTTACCATACCTCCTGACACCTTAACCCAACCTTCCTCATCCCCTTCCCCAGCATTAACTCTCTCCCTCACCTCCTCAGTCTTGCAGCACTTACCTCCCAAGCATCTCCCCACTATCCCATAGATGTTCCTCAGGTAGAAAACTGACTCAGCAGACTTTTTTAAACAATGTCTACGCAGCTCAGCAATACTATCTGGTAGCAACAGAGTTAGTATAAGTTGATAGACAGTAACTGCAAAAAACTTCCATGCTTAGTAATCTTGCTATTAGTAAGAAGAACCCTAGGGCTACACAAGCTAGTACTAAAATTGATCCTAAAAGAAAGAGCACTGGCACTTAAAAACTACAGGAAAATAATTCACCTATGAGAAAGAAACCACATTTGTTCAATTTACTTTGATTACTATGTGGCGCCAGCATCAGCAGATCAATCAACAGATAAATAGATTCCAGTCTTACAGTAGAAGATCCTAAAGCATGTTCTGAGAGTGGGGAGGCTCTCAAATAATAATACAAAGTTTGGAATAGTAAGGGAGCTTCTTCACTACTGAGCATAGAAAAGGAACTACTATTTTTAAGGGCTATTGCAGTGTAACAATTTATTCCATGAATCATAACTGCCTCAGTTACCTTGTTTCTTTTGATTGTTTCTTAAATTCATCTCCCAATGCACTGTTATACAGAACTCTGCTAGTTCTTCAGATCAGGTTCTGTTTTGCCTTATATGCATCAACTGTGTCTCATCATGACTGGAGACTCCAAATGCAGTGGCAATACCTGGAAATACATAAATATATTTTTTGCATGGATCATTTTATTACAGACATGTCAAACTGTATTCCCTTAATGAAAAAAGCCGATATTTAGACTTTTCATCCTAATTTGAGACAAAACCAAGTGCTGAAATATTCAGAGTTTTTTGTAAAATGGAAATCCCACTTTTCAGTCAGCTCTACAGAGACCCATTAGAACTCACAGGCCATCTCCCTTCACATGCAAGAGTATTCCAGATAGCATATTACTCAGTGGTTTTTTAATCTTGGTTAGATTTTCACGACCTGTTTTTGTTAGTTTCCTGGTGCTGCAAATGTGATTATTTGATTTCTTTCAACTGAAACATTCACATGGATATAAACCCATATACTTTATCCAATAAAGAAAAAGAACAGACATGTGAAAGATTTCTTGGGAAAAGTTTTGTGACATAAAGGGAAATTTCTCTTCTTTATGACATGGAGTGTACGCACCTCCAAAAATATCCCTCACTAAAACAGAACGTGGGTCTGGAATTCACCAAAACTGTTTTCTTCCTCTATGCCACAGCATTTAATTCAAGCGATGTTGTATTAAACCTAACCGAGAGGCCAAAGCACATAATATGTAATCACATTCCAACCACTTGGTGTTTCTGTCACTTTTCCATTTAAGTAGTGTTAAGTAAAATGTCTCAGAGTGTTGCCCTCATTTCTTATTGTATGTAACTGAAAAATTTGCATGTTCCATCTTCTCTTTAATATATGTTAGTTTATAATATGTTTTGGAATATATAGGCATGGCAGATGATAGGTAAGTATGAATTTATGAATAACAAAAGCAATTCCATTGTTAAAAATGCAACAAATCTCTAGCCACCTGTAGCCAATTTTACGTTTATTACTCCAGAAATGGTTAACAAAAAGCTTAAAAGAGATTTTTCAGGAGAAAAACATGTCTTTTAAGGCATCATTATATTCACAGACATTGAGGGATTGCTACAAGCTCCTTCCACCAGAGGGGCCATAGAATTTCACTCTCATTCCTGGAATAATCCCCTTAACCTACAGGTGATCTAGACTATCAAGTCTGTAACCCCGTGGTTTTTTAAACAGATGACTAAAATAAGAAAATGGGATAAGAGCTCAGAAGCGAGCTCTGTTTTCTTGAGAGTACTTGAGAAAGACTTTTCACCTACATTAGTTTGAAGTCTGGTGTAACTCAGAGGCTACAAGAGTTGTGTCCCCTACTATCTGAGCTAAGGAATATTCGCTGCTGAGAGTTTATTGCACACTCACTCCATCACCCCAAAATGCAGGTCATTTAGATAACAAACTCAGGGGAAACCATTTCCAGCACTAAGATGTATGGAAGAAAACATGTGTTCTGCATAAAAGGAAGAGTATTGTGGTTTGCCCTACAGTATTCTAGCTCACAGCATTATAGTTTAGTTTCTGTTGCTGGTTCCTGCCATAAATTCCAGTCAAACCTCATTTACTCTGCCAGGTGTTGATCTTGCCTTTCAGAAAGCCCTTCCCGATGGCGCTGGGGGCTCACCAGGCCTCTCTGCTGCCTCCATACCCGCTCCGTGGCCAGGATTATGCCACGGGGCTTGTGAGCTCCCTGAAGAGCACTCAGCAGCTCCCAACACTACCAGCGCCCTGACTGCTTTCCCGCCACTGCCTCACGCCCTCAGGAGCAGGGCATCAGGGGGCACCTGCAGAAGCTGCTGGAAGCTGGGCCAGCCTGCTCCCTTCCACACTGTCAGGGGACGCTGAGCATGGCATGTCTGTTGTGGGGACAAGGATGGAGGGAAAGGAGATGAGGATGGAGGGAAAGGACCCATCTCCCAGCTTAACAGAAGCCTTTGAGGCAGCGGACATGAGGAAAATGCCAGGGAATGGTTGGTCCAATGAGTAGGCTGCACCCTGCAAGCTACAGGTAATACCTCTAGCCTGCCATGTAAAATTGTCCTTCAGCTGGCAGAGGCGGGAGAGGGAGAAGGGGTCGCCTCTCTTTGCTACAGAGGGGAGAGGTTACAGCAGGTTTCCACCATGCTGTCTGGGGGCATCTGTGTGAGAAACCCTGGCTGCGACAGCGCCCAGAAGGGCAGGGAAGGTGTTAGCCATTACCTCAGCAGGCAGCCAGAGGCCTGCTGTGGGTACCCGGGGGTGGGGGGGGAACCGCTAGTGAGCTACAAAGCCATTATTTGGTAGGTCAGTGGGGCGAGCCCAGCCGTGTGGGCTGAGCAGGGTTCGGCCCGGGCAGGGTGCTGAGCTGCAGGCAGTGCTGAGGAGCCAACCTGGCTCCACGCTAAGCGCGGCCACGGCCACCTTCCAGGGACAGGGCATACCACAGAAATGGGGAAACACCCCAGAGTGCGGGACATGGGATGTTTGCTCTTGAAGAGTTTTATTTTTTTTACGGAGCATTTAGGAATAGTATTCTAAGTCTTATTCTAAGCCTCTTAGCTGTTGTTTGCTGTGGTTTTTTTAACTACTTAATCCTGCTCGGTTTTTAATGCTTTAATTCGGCTCAACTTCCCCCTCCCAACCTTCGCTGAAGGATTAGAGACAAATGACTGCCTCAGGAGAATGGTTAAAGGCTCCTTTAACGGAAGATCAGTCCGTATCGGATTGACGTCAGATTCAGCCAATAGAGTTACAAATCCCCGCCCTCTCCGGTTCGGACTGGCTGAGGTTCCCAGAGGGAGGCGGGACTTCTGCTCAAATCGGTGGCGCCAAGGCCGCAGCTGGCTGCTATGGAGGCCGTGCTGGAGCAGGTGGAGCAGCTGCCCGCGCTCCTGGCCGTTTCCCGCTCCACGATGGTGCGGGATTGGGACTCCCTAACCCTGGACAGGGCTCTAGAGTGGGCCCGGTACTTCCAGCATCTCCACGGCCGCTTTCGTACTCGGCCTCGGCTCCGGGAGGCCCTGGGGCGGCGGCTGCGGCGGGGTCAGCCGAGTCATCTGCTCGGCTTCCCCCACTTGGGCCGCTGCCCGCAGCTGCTGGGCCTAGCGCTGCTGGAGAACCGCGCTTTGCCGCCCGTTGCCTGCCGCCGCCTGATTCACAGCCTGCTGCAGCCTTCCGGCGCGGAGGCCGGCCCCGAGCCCCACAGCCTGGCGCTCCTCGCCCGCCGGAAGGCCGCCTCCCGCCTCCTGGCGCTGCCCCGCGGCCTGCCGCGGCCTCCGAAGGAGCTGGAGCCGCAGGTGCAAGCGGAGGCGCAGCTGCTGCTGAGCCGGCTGCAGGAAGAGGGGCAGGAGACTGAGCCGGCCGCGGGGCGGCTGCGCTGGCTGTCGGGTGTCCTGGAGCAGCTCCCCCAGTCCCGGGCCTTCGAGGTGGTGGCGGGGGCTCTGCTGCTGCTGAGGCAGGAGAGTGGCGCTGAGCAGGCCGGAGGCACGGGTCGGGATGGGAACAGCCTGGATGGAAACCAGGCGAGTGGAGCAGGAGACGAATGTGTTGCTGGGCCCCTGCTTTCCTGGCTGCTGGGCGACGTGGGGCGGTTTTCTGCCTTCTGCCTTTTCCTCCCAGGCTCCCTTCTTGCCTCCCTGGCTGGCCACTATTCCCAGTTCAGCAGATCTTATTTGGAACTCTTAACTGGCTGGGGAAGCCACTTATTCTATGACCCCTTGCAGGGACGGTGGGTTAAAAGTTGTCTTGACAAAGCTGAATTGTCTTGGGAGGAGCTGAGGGAGCGCTTCAGCTGCCTCTGTCAGGGATCTGCACCACTCAGGGGACAGACCCAAGCTGCTCTGAAACTCTTGAAGGCACAAGATGGAGACTTCAAAGCCTGTGGCTTAAGTGTGTGGACTGACTTACTGATGGAAATAGAGGAGTATCTGAGGAAAGAAGCAGAACGCTAATGTGTGAATGCAAAAGCAATGTGGAACCTCTTGAAATGCAGCAAATTTGCTTCACTATGTTTGATATGAAATCTCACTTTGGGTTGAAAACCAAGCATTGATGTGACTGCTGAGGACAGTGTTTCTGATTGCATGTGATGTCTTGGGGGGGCCTGGTGCTTTCTTGTAATTACACTGTTAATTCAGGTCATGGCAGGAAATGTTGTCCTTTTTGGTACTTGTTGCTCACCTAATAAAATGAAGAAAATACTTTGTTTCAAATGTAAAATAAAGTTTTCTGTTTAGAAAATATTACGGTTCAGATATGGTCATGGTAGTTGTATCTCTAATAGTTGGAGGCTGACTAAAAGCTCAAAGGGAAGGTGGAGTTTCAAATGTGAAAACTCCAAATTCAAGGTTAATTTAGTAGCGGTTGTCTTCATTGGGCTTTCTGCTCTGGTGGCCACTTTAATGCTTCTATAGCTCTTGCACATGACTTAGCCCCTGGGTCTAAGTGATGGTGAGAGGAAGCCAACTGGAAAGCTTATTGAAAAGTTCTAAAACTGGAAGGCTTTATTAGTTGCTCTATGATATGATAATATGTGAGTATTTCCTAAGAAAACTACAGTAAAATGTAGGGTGTTCTGTGTGGTTTTCTTTGCTTTTCCATAATAATTACATAATTTTTGTTCTGTGGAACAGAATAGTGAGTGGACAGCAAACTGTTTTATTAGATGACGAATTTTTTTCTTCATTCTTTTGTGTTCAATCTATTTCTGTGGGGGGAAAAAATTGTTCAGGGTTGTTTCTATCTTATCACTGTCATTTAAAATGAGTATTATAATGCAGAGGTAACATGTTCATGTATATTTAGCTCTGTAAGCTAGTATTACCAAAGCAAACAGTGTGATAAGAGAATAGTTGAGGAAGGTGGGGGGAGATGTATGTGAATGCTGTAAAAGACATCTTCATTGATCTTTTGTGTGGACTACCTGTCAAAGAGTTCCTGTAGCCCATATTCTTATAGATTCAAGATCAGTTGAGCCAACTCTCTCTTCTAAGTCTCCTAAGTCCCTTTAGGAAGGGTTAGAAAGTGCTTTGCTTCTGCTTATAAGCTTAAAAAAGCAAACAGGATATTAAACAGTGTAAACGGGATTGGAGCTATTCAGAATAATAGTCTGTATTAAAAAATAAAGTAGTGTATACAACTATGGCAGACGTTTCTATACCACAAAACCAGAGGGGGAGGCATCTCATGATTTTGAAATGGAAACAATTAGTACAAGGGGATGAATGTTCTTTATCTGGGAAGAGAAATAATGCCTATTTTAGCTTGTATGGAAATAATTAAGGACATAGCTAAGTTCTTATTCTTCCCCCTCTTCTAAAATGAGAGAGATAGTCAAGGGTAGCACACTTTAAATAGTTAGAAGGCCACACTGCTAATCTCCTATCAAAAATATGACTGTTTTCTTTGGATTCCTTGCTACGCTGTGTCAGTGAGGCCATAAAGTTATGGAGATCTGCAGATGACTATATTCCAAAAGCTACAGCTGTGGCAGTTGTCTTATTCTTTCTTAAGCAGGGTTGTCCCATCTTCTGGAACTTGTGGTGGCGGTCAGTCTTAAGAGAGCACAGTGTCTGTGGACCTCAGGACTGAGTCAGTATTTCTGTGGTATCGAAAGGAATATGAACACTGTAAGTGTTTAAAACTGCTTAGAAGTTTGAACTTAATGTTGTCTAGCCACAGCACAGTTCCTTGCATTGTGTAGTTTTGGCATTTGGTATGGAAACTCTGCACTTGAGCTTGCTCTTAACGCTTTTAACAGTCATAAGGGGTTTTTTTTGTCTGTTAGAATACTTTTTGCTATCAGAGGTTCCTGATGAACGATATACCCAAAGATACTAGGCAAAGTCATTCCATTCTCCCCAGCTGTATGATAAGGGTGAATATCAAATGTTGCAGTAATGTTGCAAATGTTAGAGTAACAAAACAAATGTCAGTGCTCCTTTTTTTGCATGGAGATCTAATGGGAAAATTGGTAGGGTAGAAGCTGCTGGCATTCCCTCTCCTAGTGAGGGATAATTGATCTCAACTATTAAAAAACTTACTGTTCCCAGGTACCTGAGTCTCTGTGACAAATTTCAACGCGAGTTAAGTCTTGGTTTTGCTTGTCAGGGTAGATATGGTTCCTCATGTAGTCAGCATGTTGACCATGTCAGTCAAGTGTCAGTTCCTGAAGATGGTTGTCGTCTTTCCACGTAATATATCATTACACCTTTTACTAGCTAAGTGCAACTACAGAATCTTCTAGTGGAGTAGCTGGAAGTGAGAGTCCTTTCAGTGTGACTTAAGAAAGTAAAGAAGTAATTGGTGAGGGGCAGGCAAGAGATGGGCTGGTATAGACCATACATACTTGATTTCCAGTTCTGTTCTTGTTATAGGAAACTTGAATAGTAAAAGGTAGGTTAGCCTCAGTGAGGCAGAAGCACCTGGTTATACCAATTTTGCAAAAAATGTTCCAATCTGTCCCAAATATATTATAAAGAGGTGCCAGATCTATGATTACCAAATTCCAAAATCCATATGGCATTTATTGAAATAAATGCGTTAGTCCACATCCCCTGTTGTTTCAGCATGCTTGTTGAGTTTGCCAGGTAGCTGTGCAAATAACACTTAATTAACTTTTTTTAGAACTTAATTTTTAATAAAAGTGTTAACAGGAAAGTAAAAAGTTTGATGCCTGTAACCTCCTTCCTTCCTCTGTGTATTTGCAGCTCATATTTGCATGCTGAGGTTTGCAGCCCAATTTTGCAAACTCTTGATCTAAACAATCTCAACTGTCGTGGCAAGTAAGATATTCGAAATGACAGACTACAGCCTCTCCCCCTGACACACACCTTCCCCTTTTTACTAATAAACAGATCTCTATTTTCTCTGTTAAAACGATGAGTGAAGAAACTGTTATATTTCTGTTTCAGAAGATTGGTAAGTATATTGAGGCATCTTATTTTATGTAGTGAATCAGGAGGTTTTTACTTGCCTAATAAATAGCTAAGATGAATACCTTTCTCTACCACTGATTTTTTTAAAGTAGTAAAGGGAAAACATTTTACCTTTTGTCAAACAGAACTGTAATTCCTCTCTACAAGTGACGTGTAAGGAGATGTCTGGGTACTAAGTTCCTTTTTTTCTTATTGCTCTTGTGAATTGTCTGGTACCTTGTAATAACCCTACTAAACAAAATCTAGAGGAAAACAAATTACATGATCTAGTAATTTGCTGTATATATCTAGATAGTAGAATAAGGATAAATGGTGTAGAATAAATTGTTCATTTAGGAAAAAATATAAGCAGATTGGTACTATTCAGATGACTATGAGCCTGATTGTGACTGAAAGAACACATGTTCAATTCAGAATGTCCAGTTGAAATGTCAAGTCCAACAATGCATCCAAATGAATTCTTGTTTTGCATGCAAGGTTTCTTTCCCCGCCTCCCAATTAGGTGAATAAGGATCTAATGTTCTTGTTCTTCAGAGGCAATAACAAGTGACTTTTAGTTTTTTTTCCTTGTGTGTAAGAATATTTTTTTCGGTCATGGAGACAAACTAATATTTTGATCATGTGGCAGTAGTATTTCAGGTACTGTTTAACTGTAAACCAAAGTTAAAGTTGTATGGCTAATTTCAGTTCTGCTGTTTCTGAAAAATTGAAGGTTTAAAGCTAAATTCTATTCCTCGTGAAGAGTTTGGATGGATGACCTGTTGTAGCGTGCAGGGGAAGGGGTCACTTCATCCCCATGTAGAATACAGCAAAGAGGCACCACTAGCAGGGAACCGTCTGCTTGAGAAGCTTATGTAGTTTGATGGGCAGAGTTACTGAAGAATAAATCACTCAAATGCAAGTGAAGATGGTGAGGAGAAAAAGCAGAAAACTGCTCCCTTCTGAAGGCCCTGGAGAAAGGGTAGATTTCCCCTTCACCAAAACTGAGTGGCTTTGCTACTGCTGGAGACAGCGTTGGGTCTGTGAATGTTGTGATTAAAAAAAAAAAAAAATCAAAATACTTTTGATTCTATGTTGGCTGCTCTGCTAAAGCACTCGGCCTCTGTGTTCCCTAATGACCACTTGGATCAATGGTTTAACAGGCAAGAATATTAAGGTAGTGAATGAGAAAGTAGCTGTGTGCGCAGAGTAGGAAACTGGGCTTATTTAAATAAGGGTTACTCTCGCAAAGAGGAGCTCAAAAGAACAATATCCTATCTGCCCTGGTATAAAATAGACTTGAGTAATCATGAATGTGGTCGGGAAAAATAGCTTTTTATCAGTTAATAATTAATATAAATCCTTCTCACAAGCTGTTTGCTCTCAGTATCGTATCTGTCTCGTGAGGGATTAAGTGTTATTTTGACCAAACACATTGTTGTCTGTTAATCAGTAATGTGCCTGTACTGAATTTCACGTTAAGAAATCATAGACAACCTGGAAACAGTTACATGTTTGTTCTACCTTACCTATATACTCGTTTAAACATCTTGGGGCGGGGGGATATCTGTAGCAATGAACTAGACCAGAGATAAACACGTAGTTGAGATGTATTCTCTTTTATCATTTTTTTTCAAATGTAGCCTCAGATGTTAAACTGGTTAATGTAGCTACTACAATAATGAAGTCATACATGTACAAACACCACTTTAATTCCTTGTGTGCCAATACCTTAGAGTTACTGATAGTACTTTCCATATTTAATTATATCCTAATAGCTTTTCATTGTGCCAGTTCTTTCACAGCTAGAGATCTTTGTCCCTAAATCTTTAATTAGAGCGGTTGGCATTTTACTTAGTGTTTTGAATCACCTCAGACACCACAGAGGGTGGCAGCAGAGTCTCTCTGCACAGATGGGCTTGGACTTCTGGTCCAAAGGGAAAAGCTGAGCTCCTGGGCTGTTTCTAGAAGCGGAAGAGGTGCAGGGAGTAAATACCCACTGTTGTGCTCCCACTCAGGAGTTTCCAATTGGAAAATCCCATTGAGACTCTGTTTTGTCCTTGCAATTCTGATTTTACCAGCTCTTTAATTTAATGTAGGATCGGGTAATAATATAAACTGTATCCCCTAACTGTCTCTATCCACAGACCTGTTTTATTAATAATATTAGGTATTCAGCTCTTAAATTCCTTTTCTATTACATGATAAATTCCTGTAGTATTATGTGATCAATTTACTGTAACCCTTAACTAGGACATTTTACCAGAAATGATAGCAGTATGCACTGAACAGAGAATATAGCAATCAAATTCTGATTTTTGTCTTGAAATGCACCTTCCTATTATATTTCTCCCTCTGGGAAGAAAGTCTAGGATGAATGCTCAGACATGGGCTATTCATAGTGTGTAGCTCACAAAGAGGCTAATCCCAGCATCTGATAAAGCGTTATTTAAGGTTTTGGCAGTCGTCAGGAGTTTTAAATCCCACCACAAAGATTCAGTTTGAATGTTTTCCTAAGGATCGTTTCCAGGAATGAAATGACTTGAACTGCTTTTACCTGCACATTTGTATCCCTGTTCCTCTTATGGTGTGTTAGAGTTTATGACTATCTGAACAGGAAATCGTAATTGTGGTCTTGAGTTTCTGTACATAGTGCTTCTCTCAACATAAGTTAGCAACAGAAGAAAATGATTATGTGCTTTCTATTGTGTATGATTAAAAATTACACCCATAAAATAAGCCAGCAATACAAGACTACTTGTTATATGATCCAATTGTCAGTTAAATGCGTAGCAAAATACTTTAATGCTGAATAACTGGGAAAAATTGTGTGGGTATATTTGTTTTGCTCTCATAGGAGGAGATAGTGAATTCTCTTGAAATACCAGCAGGCTGAAATGTAAATGCAGCCTCTCTTTCCAATACTTATAGGCAGTTAAGTCATTAATATTTTCTTATTAATGTAGATGAGCTAGGTAAGAACAATTGATTTCTTCTAGGAATTAATTGGGCATGATCAATCCTTAAAACAAGTCTGACAACAAGGTCATTCATCAGCTGTTTAATGTTGCAATAGCCTAAGCTTGCCCTTTCAGCTAGGAAAAGATGCCATACCCTGGGGAAGAGGCTTTTAAATCGTTATGCTATTGACAAAACTTGTGTGTGTTGTCCCTCACAGCCTCATCATTCTTAATGTTGAGGTGAAAGTTGCCGAGTTCAGGTGTTTTATAATTTGCCTTGTAAATGGTATCTTAGTTCAAGCTTAAATTTCTTTTACGTAGTGAAAATATAAGGTGAAAGGAAGTTTAATATATTAAGAGTGACAATCAGCTGCTTGGTCTGGCCCAAACTTTTGAGAAAACACGTGGAGTTATCTTCCCACCTACAGAATACGGCACGAGTGGTTGTGTCCTACCAAAGAAGTTCTGTTTGTGTCCTAGAAGAGTCAATGGTGCTCGTGAGGATGTGCTTAGCGTTCTGCTGAGTTGCAAATATTTGTCGAGTTGGAGGAACACTTTCTACCTGAAACTAAGGATCTCGACAGCTATGCAGCTATCTTTAGGCACTGGAAGTGATAGGCAAGAGAATGTCATTGTTTAATTTGTTTAGATCTTTTTTTACTCACTCTGGAGTGAGATGATACTTTTTTCTGGATTCTACCAATGAAATTATCTGACCCATCATTTGTTTGTTTGCTTCAAGTTAGTTTGAGCACTGAATTCACCTCTAATTTGCCTACGTCTTTTTTTGTTTACAGGCTTGCTTTTCCCCAAATGCAACAGGCACCTTCCCTTTTATTCCTCATAAATGTGCACAAAAACTTGTTCGGGTTGAAAGGTAATATAGGTTAAGGGAACGCCGGGATGATCGTAGTGCAGAATAATTTCTATAATGTGAAACTAGAATTTCTTACTACTACTGGAGTAGTCAAGTAAGTACTTTCCCCCATTTTAAAATTAATTTTATAACAAGTTAGTTACTGCATGAGCCAAAAGTCAACCAGGTGACAAAAAACTCCACACCTTCAAATGGTGTGCCAAACTATCATTTAACCTAAGAAGCACGGATAAGATCCATCAGCAGGAAGTGAAAGAGTGAAACAGTTAAAAGAAAGATTCAGTCTTCTGTAATTGTAAGATTATCAACTTAATGGAATAATTTATTGACACTTTTTGTGACTTTCATTGCTTGCAATCCTTTGCAGATACTCAGTGTCTTCCTAAAATAGGCTTTTTTTTTATTTTAAGCAAAAGTTTCTTGGCTAAAATTAGGACCACACAAGTGCAATCCTATGGCCTGTTAGTGGAACAAGTGAGGATTAAAAAAAAAAGATGCAAAAGCAACAACAATTTATTACATTGATTATTGGTATGAATCTGGGCGCTCTGGATCTTCCTGATGTAAGGTTTGCGAAGATGTGTGGCTGTTTTCAAGGCCTCGTGTTCCTGGGTGATGCATTTCACGCCCTGGGTGCAGCGCGAGACTGTGGTGCGGTGCAGACCTGTGAGGTGAGCAGGAGAACAATCCCGCTGTTAGTACCGACAGCATTGTAGCAGGTTTGTTTGGGGTTTTTTTAAGTACAAGTTCTTGCTGTGTGGCGCAAAGAGCCTGGTTCTGTTACTGGTGGCAGGCCTGTGAGCTCCAGAGAAAAGGTTTAAACTGGGCATGTGTCATCATTCATTTTGCAAATCATATTTACAGTAAATGCATGGCTATAGTTCAAGGCCTAAGGAGACAGATACAGCTAGAGAAATGGTTTGTACTGCCAGAAGACTTTTGCTGCTATTACTAGAGCCAACATATTTTTCTTTGTTTTAACATCAACGGAAAGGTTGAAGTGTGTGGTCGCACAGCACGGGTCAGGAAGGGATACTGGCTTGCGAAGCATGAAGTCACTGTGTGAGTTTTGCGCTGAGTTCATAGTGCTGGGACAGCACCGTTGAGTGCGAGCTGCTATCATCTTGCCTCCTCTTGCTGTTGTCCCACTTTTGCCCTTTCTGATTTGACAAAAAACGTAGTTTATCTGCACAGCAGAACATCTCACCTGAATAGTGATTGAGCACTGTGCTGGTGCATGCCCTTTCCCACTGTGAAATTCTGCATCTTGCTGTTTGTCACACCTTGTGAGCCTCATCTTCTGCATGTGGTGAGCATGGTGTAGAGCATGTGGTAGTGTTTTTGAATGGATCGTTGTTTAAGACTATTGGAGTCCATTCAGTAAAAGTGAGAAAATAAGTTTTACCTGGATCAGGCTTAATACTGCTTCCTTTTGAATGTAATTGGATTTTTTTCACTGACTGCAATTGAGCAAGAGAGAGCACAAATTTTGGTGTGAAATGTAACAGGCAATATCGCCACCAAAGCAGGAAGAAATGCTGCACTTAGTTTTGAAAGACTGTACAAAAGTGTAGGGCAAGACTTCCTATGTAAGGAATTTATAATGTGAAAAAAGAATTGTTTCTTTTAAGTAACTGAGGAATGATTCCGAAGGTGTTAACTCTGGTAAAGTAAAACTCTCATCTTCACACCTTCCATCTAAGTCAAGTTTTCTAAAACTTTCTCTTTGTCCTATGACTTTGTACATATGACAGTTTTTATACCTGTTCAATCTGAGAAGGGGAAAAATGTCATAAATCATTCTTGTCTGTTCTCAGTAATGTCGAAAACATGTGTCGCTGACACTGCCAGTTCAAGACTGCTGGAAACATGAATTAAATTGCAGAGGATTAACAGGAACAATTTACAGAAGGCGTGTTATCCAAATAGACACATGCCCACTCCACTAGTCAGTGGGCATATGGTTGAATCTGGAGTTACTACAGTAACTTCAGGTAATAGTGAGCGTGCACTAGCCACTAATTACAACAGGAAAACACTGGACCCTGTGCACTGCGCTGACAAATTGCTCCCAGTGGTATCTAAGCTATTTCACTGTTGTCATTATGTCCTCTAGCAAAGTCAGGATATTTGAAAAGAATACGGTGTCTGCAACCTATTAAAGATATTATATCCCTATTTATAGTCCAGTTCCACGAATAGAAAATTCCAACAGAACGTTTACTATAGAAATTTTGGAATATGGAGCTTTTAAAGGTAGTTGTTTTTAGTTTATGGGCCAGGTATTTAGAAAAAAAGCAATTAAAGCCACCTTGCTCATTAACCTTTCAGTTCCTCCTAGGGCACTTTAAACACAAAAAAGTGATTGCATTTTGATTTGTAATGCTCCAGTGATCTGGACCTCTTCTCTGTGCATGTGTGCATTGTATTAGAGCGCAGTCTCTAAATACTAGCACGTGGTTTTGTTCTACCATGATTTAACGGATACGATGATCTTCTAAACGCTTTGAGTTCATGGAATCCAGTCGCCTTTTGCCATGTGCTTTGTTCAGTCCTTTTTATGTTTGCTTTGCAAAGGTATAATACCAGGAATACACAACATAACTGCATTACCATGGGTTTTGCTAGTTTGCAGTGATTGAGACGACTCGACAATTTATAAGTAATGGTGAATCAAGACAATGATTTATAGAATGCATATTTTGACTTCTGCTTTACAAATTGGAAGAAATGGCAGCATGAGTATTATCTCTCTATCACTGTTTGAGTATGATGAGCACAAGTCAACCAGTCATTACTCCCTTTAGAAGATAGCTGAAGTGGGGCAAAAAATTGTATCCCACGCAGTCAGCCCAAGACATGGGTTAGCTGAACCAGAAATCATTGTTTTAAAACAATGTACGGGTTAGCAAAAGAGGCAGCTTTAAAAGTATTCTGATTCTCAGTAGCTAATTAGAATTAGCGTGTGTTGGTGGGCATGGTGGTCCTTATGTTAATATTTTCATTTTCTTCCAACAGCAATTAAAAATAATAGATAGCAAACATAAAAGGTAAAAGAAAGATTTTTGCTGTCTTCTAGTGACAGGAAAATAACCCAGATGTTGGATTAAGTTTTTCTTCCTTCAGTCTTCATGAAGATGTATCCAAATAAACCTAAAATACAGAGCCTCTTAAAATGCAAAGGTTTTTCATCATCTTGGCAGCTGTGACACACAATAGTAACACACCTGATGAATCCTTGTCACTACAAAAGCTTCAGGCACAGTGGCATTTTGCTCTTTATGCTGAAGATCATGACTTCAGTGTTTGGTGAACGTTGCACGTGTACCAGAGGTAAAAAGTTCAGCTACTGATTAAGGTTTGAAGGGAACTTTTTTCCGACAAGATTAGAAGAGACCTTTGGTTTTCTCTTTGAATTTAGCTTCATATTTTGTAGTGTGAATTGTCACTGCAAAGGTTGGAAGCATTGGTTCTAGTCTTCCCTTCTGAGCCCGTTATATGCGGTACCACAGCGTAACTAAAATGGTTTGGTCCAACTAAAGCAACTGGACTCAAGAAGAGAGTTCTTGAAATGTAATGGTAAAACTAGGATTTTCATATTCTTATATGAACTGCCATGCTGTTTGATGTACTTATTTTTTAATACATTTTTACAAAATCTCAGTGTATACAAAATCTACTTGTACTTCTGGATGTACCAATTTTTTTAAGGAAAAATAACAGTGTAACAGTATTTTCACTGCTAAATCATGTTTCTGGATTGTGAAATTCTTGATTTAACTGTAAAATACACTCACTTAAAAGTTAGCAGCCAAAAGTTATATCTTTTAATTGAATGAAGTTCTAAAGAAAGTAAATAATGGTGTTGTCAGTCTGTCAAGTGAACTTCAAGTATAGAGAAATCAAATGACTTGTGCAGAGGGATGCAGGGAGTTTGTGGCAGTTGGCCACTTGTTGTGGCTATTTATATTCCTCGGTCTCATCACAAATCTGTCCTTGTTTAATTATGAGACTAAGATGTTTTGACTGTTTCACGGCAGTTCAGAGGCAACTTTTAAGAAAAAGTGAATAGCCATTTGATAGTACCAAGAAAGTTATTCATCACCTGCACGGTCATAGACTTCATCTAGGTGACTTTCTTATTCCTTTGGCACTCCTATGGTAAAAAGTAATTAAGTTCATGTAAAGAAAATGGTAGCTTTTCCACCACAATGAAATGCTGAAATCTGAATGAATGATGAAGCCTTTAGAATTAGTGGCACATTACTGTAGCGAACTGAGAGAGTGACCTGCCCTGAAGGAACAGGGAAAAGCAATAATGTTCATGTCCCATCTGTCAGAAAGGTGTAGGAGACATTTCTTGTTACATAATGGCTGTCCCATTCCTTGAAATATTGTGGGGATTAGAAAATACCTTGCATAATTTATGTACACCATCTCTATTCCAGAACCATACATTACCGTTCCCACAGACAGATTACGTTGATGTTCTGAACCATATGTATGGCTTATGCAGGTAACATAATACTTTCAAATTATATGCTCTATGAGCCAATAAAATTAGTATGGGGTACTTATGCAATAGCCTCATAACAGCTAAACTAACAAAGGTTTATAAAATACTTCTCTCCTAATTTTTCATGGGGCAGTCATTGGTTTTTATTTTTTTTTTTCCCCCTTAGCTTTACTAATGAAATGCAGCATTAGAAACCGGCTCTAGCCAAAATGCCAGTGTTCTCAGACATATATGGAATTCCGTTCTCCTATCTCTTGTTATCACAGAATGAATCATTGAATGGTTTGTTCTCAGATGTGAATCTCTAGGATTCAAGGACCAAATTTTCAGCTTGTATAGAATAGCCGCAGAGCTATGATAAGTTAGACTCGCTTAAATTGGGCTTCTTTAGAGGGAAAATAGATGATCGTTTTCGATATACTTTGAGATGACATTTTACTGTTGCATCAGCTTTTATTTCTGCATGGGCAGCCCGTATTATTTTTCCAAATACCTTCACTGGTTCACTTCCAAAACAGCTATTGGACCATTTAATTCCATTAGGGCTTTATTTCTTTGGTTTTGGGGGAGAGGTGCTTTCTTTTTTGAGAGTATCCTGCTGGTACACAACCACTGGCACTATGTGACTTCTTGGAAGTCATTTTCCAAGACCAATAAATCTATCCAAGGGTCTATGAACGGACAAGAGGATTGATTGTTTCTGTCGTACCGGGATTGTCTGCTTCTGAGCCTAGAGAGCCCGAGCCAAGATGCGGCAGTGGGGAGGCCAGCAATGCACAGCCTGTTCGTCCGCCTGGAGTTGATGCTGGGCACTGAGCTGTGCTGGCTCAGTGGAAGCTTTGGTATCTTTTCTGTGCAACTTGTTGCGTCCTCGTGAGGAGCAGCCCGGGCTCCTCTCCTGCTCCTGAGGACGGTGCTTTACAAGGGCATGGAGTGACAGGGTAAGGGGTAATGGTTTTAAGCTGAAGGACGGTAGATTTAGATTAGATATAAGGAAGAAATTCTTCACGATGAGGGTGGTGAGGCCCTGGCACAGGTTGCCCAGAGAAGCTGTGGCTGCCCCTGGATCCCTGGAAGAACACTTCCAAGGCCAATCTGGATGGGGCTTTGAGCAACCTGGTCTAGCGGAGGGTGTCCCTGCCCATGGCAGGGTGGTTGGAATAGGATGAACCTCAATGTCCCTTCCAACCCAAACCATTCTAGGATTCCAACGCAGTAATGCTGTGCTTCCGCAGACCTATGAGCTTTGCTGCTGCTGAAGGAGGTGGCCTGGCCCGCCTGCCTGCTCTTAGGGGGAGGCCAACTGCTTGTGCGGTCACCTTATTATGTGCGTGAGAGGTTAGCTAGCCTGGCACTCGTTAGGTTTCACTTGATTCATTTCCAGTTCTGGTTCACCTTGTAGCTCGATAGTGTGTGCGCTGCTAGAGCAAAGGTGGAAGATATGTGTGTGGGAACATATGGCTGGGGTAGGAGATACGTGCAGCAATTTCTTCTGGCAGCATTAATGCTTTATGCTTTCTTCAAGTACAAGCTTTGATGTGCATTTTCTTTATTCCTAACCAACAGTTTAGAAAATGGGTAGACATTGTGATTAGGTGAAAAGCATTGGAAAGGAACAGAGTTTCGTCTTTCATGTTACTCCATTGCAAAGGTGCACAAGCTGGACTGTCTTAAAGAATTATTTCTGTAGTCATTTCAGATGTCATAGGCTGAAAGACAGTAACTTTTAGTATAGTTTGCTGAATCAGCTTAGATTTATTCTAAAAAAGTGCATTAGTGCACTCACTTCGGTTGAGTCCTTTTCCTTTTTTAAGATCCTATTTCACAATTTG
Source organism: Balearica regulorum gibbericeps (assembly GCF_011004875.1). NCBI lineage: Eukaryota > Metazoa > Chordata > Aves > Gruiformes > Gruidae > Balearica > Balearica regulorum. The sequence continues at coordinate 65,712,996 of NC_046188.1, forward strand.
AAAACAAAGTTGTTTAAGTTCCCTTTAGAAGAAATACTGCTTACCGTACAAGATGACTTGAGAAGGATATCCATCTAAAATAAAAGACTAGGTCTATTTCTATTTTGCACCTTCTGAGCAGTGGAACCGCTTGGGACACAAGGCATTGATCTAATATCTGTTCAAGATTTTCAGGACTGACACTTGTTAAAATTCATGTTTCACGGTTATATTTTAAAATTTGATTTCTGGCCATTATTGTACTATAATAACTGTATAGTTATTCTAGGTGTAACCTAATGAAAGTGAAGTCTCCCTGCCTTTACTACTACTGTTTTGTAGTAGAATTTAATAGCACTAAGTGTGTTTGCTGATAAACTTTCAGCTGATTAATTAAGCTTTCTCTCACACCTAAACAAACACACCCACACGCGGAGTTCTTAAGTAACTGTAATCTGAAACTGTTCCATGCTGTAAAATCAGTAGGTGGTTTCTGTCAGCATTAGCATATTTGTTTTATATTTTTCTGCCATAACTATTGGTCTAGAAAAAAAAAATTTTTGAGAAAACCATTCATTTCTACACAAATGAAAAGGGGAAAAAGGCAGGTTGGATTTTTTTTTTAATATTAAATATCTAGGACACGCTAAAAAGATGTTGACTTCCATAAGCCATGCTACCTGATGATCTGAAATATTTTAATATTAATTTATGGACTTGTTAGATTATTTATTTTGCTAGCATTGTATGTAACTATACAGACACGTGTTTTGTGGTTTTATCGTCAGTATTCTTAACACAAAGGATTTTTGTTGATAGAGCTGTAAGGAGAATAAAGCTGTAGGAGTTCACTGCCATTTCACTGATGTACGTGAAAATCCCCATGGAAACTTAGTGGTCTTTTCATTGATTTCTGTGGCTTGATTTCTTGAGTGTTCCTTCACAAAAATGGCCTCAGGTTTTTCATTATGTTTGAATGCTGCCTGCTTGTGTGCTACCCTGAATGCTTTGTAAATCAGCGGGTAGGGTCATTGGTTCCTCTTGTGTTGTAGATCTTTCTAGGAAATATCTAATAATATCTGTTCTGAAATTGTCATTTGTAAAATAACTGATGCTTCAAAGAAAAGAAATATTAAGCATGAACCCTGGGTTTTTTTCTGCTGTCGCTGGTATAGACCACTATGGAAAGGACTTAATAGTTCAGTCTTGTCCCTCACATGAATAACAGCAAGCAACTGCTTTCATTAGGTTTCCTGTATTTTCTTATTGTACATCAAAAGACAATAATATGTAGACCTAAATTTCAAGTGAAATCCTGACTCTGAGTCACAGTAATGTATCTATTGACTTAGGGTCAAAATTTTCTCATCTATGTTGTTTTGACATGAAGGGAGGTACAGACTTCACAAAGTGCTACAGAATAGGACTGCCCAGGTGGTCATCTAAATATGTGAATTATTTTGCAGAGTTGTTTGATTGTTTTAGTTTGTTTTTTTTTCTGGCTCTGTTTTTTGAGACAGTACCATGCTCTTTCTGCCACATCAAATAAGAAAGGTTAGAATATCTTGGTGAAACCAGATTATTTGGAGCCAAGTTGCATTTCTGTGTCAAATTCTATTCTAAAATATCTCAATTGAACTTGCAATGTTCTCTCTGACTGCACAGGCACAAGTACAAAAGGATTCCAGAAGAGAGTAAATCAAATATTTCTTTTGGTACAATCCAAGAAGGTTTTTATGATCTGGAAAATTAGAGTACTAATTCTGCAATCCCCCTGATGAAAGTAATTGGTTACAGTTCTGGCACATCTAATGAGTTGATGAGAACACTTGTTTTTAGATACAGAGAATTAGACTTCATTGCATTTCAGATGGGTGCTATTTGTATGTGGCAGAAACTTTATATGATGAGTAGACTCTCCTTTCTCAGGTCGGTTTTTACCCTGCCACTGGGAAAAAGGTTAGCCAAGGGAGTTGAGTCTGCTGGGGAACTGGGAAGCCCAGGGGGTAAGAAAGGCTGAGCCAGGTGAGAGCAGGTGACCTGCCACACCACGGGCTGGAGAAAGAGAGATCTCCAAGACAGTCCAACTCAGCGTTTATTTGGAAGAATGCAGTGGGTGCCTTGATTGGAACGGATGAGGGGAAAGTGGGGTGCAAGTGTAAGGCATCCTGGTAGCAGGCAAAAGGCTGTGTTGGTAGGAGCAGAGGGAATGGGGGCTGGGGGCTGACTGGCAGGCGGGCGCTGCCCAACGCGGTGTGGGGGCACTGGGCACAGCCACTGCAGCTAACATGTTTAATGTACTTTTTTATTTTTTATTTTTTTATTTTTGCTTTCTTTAATTCCATAATTATTCTACTGATTTACGCTTTCTCTTTCTTCCCATAAAAACCCTACAAAGACATGGATGTTGGTTTTTTTGTTTTGTTTTGTTTTTTTTTTAAACAGAAGCTAGTGGCTGGCTCTAACCGGATGAGCAGGATGACATTTTAAAGAATGCCAGTTTCTCTCTATGTGTTGCTGTAAGGCTGAAATTAATCTTGTGCAAAAGGCAACAAAAGGTCTATTCGCACCTTATTGTCACTTAAAACATTTAAGTTAGAATTAAAATAAACTCTTACCTGGCAGCTTAGTATTGAACTGGCCTTTTAAGAATAGCTTAATTTAACAAATGCACAGACTTTTTTGTATATATTCTTAGCGTTTCACACTTAGATGACTTAGGTTATTATATTTCAATCTATCTTGCTATAACATTGTAGCTGAGCTTTCTTCTATTTTATTATGTTGACTTTTTGTCACTCCTTAAATGACTGTAGTCAATACCATCTCTATTTCCTTTCTTTGCCTTTTTGTTTCTCCCCAGGGTGTATTTCTGTCTATTTAAATGAAGAGTAAATCAACATATAAATCCATCTTCAACTTCTTTCACTTTCTTGCTACTCTTCTCCTTAAGTAGAAAGCAGTAATTGGCACAGTATTTGGTGAGAATATACACAAATATACTTAATATGCAGAAAGTATGTATAGCATTAAATAAAGCATCTTCATTGTTTTTCATAAAGCTTTTCTATGCAAAGTCTGTATGCCACTTGTATCACAACAGTGCTGTTGGCACTCAGCTAGCCTCAAGATCCCAGTTGTCTCGTGGAGCAAGAGACAAAAGGAGCACCCTGTGTCAGAGCACTTACGCAGCTATGGATATTGGTCATGGTCTTTTACAAGCTTGGTCTTTGCGTGCTCCTAAAGGCAAAAAAAACCCAACCCCAAACCGAACAAAGTCCTTATTAGGACAGGCTGAGCTTTAGCCAGCTGTTGGTAGGGCTTATTAGCTCGGTCTGAGTACCAGTCTAATTGCAGAGGCCTGACCTGCAGAGTGGAGTAAAGCTGTGCAGCTTAAGGTAATGTCAAAGGATATTGTGGTAGCAGAGCTGCAGCAGGTCCTCAAGTCAGATCTGCTGGCCCACTAGGCAGACCCCTAGGCAGCTGTGTATGGTGGATATACAAGCAAGAAAATAATCGAGGGTTTGTACCGTAGTTATTTCAGGCCACTAAACCAACATACCTACAGCTGAGGAATCTTAAAGCAAAAATTTACTAGGTGGTTCATGATATGCTTATTACCAGCTACTACAGAAATCTGTAGGTCATTTAATTATTATTTTAGTATTCATTATTTCAGTGACAAATGAAAATTGAGCTCTGTTAAATGTTGTTTGTTTTATTTCCGTGGGGCCTTTACAAGAACAGTAATTCGTCTTTTTTTTTCTCTCCTTTCCGTAAGCCCCATGATGAATTCCAACATTCAAGTTAATTAATTCAAATGTTTCCTTCTCTGGTTATTTTAACATGACACACAGTTGATTACCTTTTGCCTGGGTACATTTTGGAAGATTGATGGTTCAGCTTTACTAAGTTACAGTTTTTATAAGGACGTTCTCTGAAATGATGTCAGTGTCAAGGTCCAGTTCCTAAGGTATCATACTATTTGAATCATAATAAGACATAGATTTAAAAATGAAGACTGTGTGCTAGATTGCCGCTCTCTGTAATGTAGCAAGAGGGGGAGGCAGAAAAAAAGTTTCTGTTTCCAAGCTTTTCTGTCACGCATAACGGATGAAGAAGGATGAAGCTCTGGGCAATAGAGGGGTGCTCTCTGGAAGAGATGTAGCGGTTGGGAGCACTGGTCACTACTGCTTTGCTGGGATGCCCACATGAATGCAGGAGCTCTTTGCAAGTCTGTCCCAGTGTTGATGCATGAAAATGTTATTTGTCTTTAAAATACGTATTTGAAAAATTTGCATATTTCTTTTTAAAGTAGAAGCATGAAAATTCTTATGGTTCTTTGAGCTTGTGAAGATGTGTCCCCTAATTTAGAGAGTTTAGTTTCTCTAAAAACTAGTTTCTCTTCCCCTGGCTCTGGAAAGCAAAGAGGTATTCAGCAGTGGTTAAGAGGCAGGAGGGCCAAGGCTTTTGGAATGCTGTTCGTAACATGAGAATCCCTCGAGCGGAATGGAGGAATCATGCAGTCAGTGCCTGGTATTCCCACTTGCCTACAGGGATATAATTATGCAATTTTAAATGCATTTTTTATTAAACTCATCATATTTTCTTATTTATTCTATAACATTTCAGAGAATATTTTTGCACATATTTACATAGAGATAGTGAAGTATATATAATCTTTATATTAAATCTTTATTAAGCATTCAATACTTGAAAAAAGATATTTTTCAAATCCAAACCCAAAAAATATTTAACTATTACAAGTGCAAATATAATGAAATCACAACTTGAAATAAAGCTGACAAATTTAGGAGCAAACACAGTTTCTTAATGTACAAGTTGAAATTCGTTAAGCCTTTTGTAGTTGCTGGGTGGCTGTCACCAGTAACCTCTGGGCTGGAATGCCGCTTTAGTTTTGATGCTGGAAAGATTGGTGCCAGAGTGAGTGAACTTACTGCCGGGAGCTGAGGTTTGCTGTGGAGGGGGAGGAAAACAGCAGCAGTGTGTGCTGAGCAGAGTTTTAGTGCCCTCGATGCTGTGGTCCAGGCGCTGTTTCAGGGAAGCTGTGTTGCTGTGCTGGAGCAGCATAGCTTTGCTGTGTTTTTGAGGAAGCCAGCGTGCCTGTTGGTGATCTTCAGAAATTGCCTCTGTACTTTTTCTCTGTACATACAATTTTATGGTATTGTTCTTTGAGCCAATTCCTGAGCAAAGTGAGAACCAGTTCAGAGTGGCTAATTCCTCTTAGTCAGACCGGAGGAATCCTCTGCATTTTTGAGCCATCTGTGTTTGCTTTTCATGTTCTAAGGGATCTCTAAATGCACATTTTGTTGGGCTTTTTCTGGAATTCCTCACAGGTTTGTTAAGTGCTGGATCATTATGGATTCTGTTCTTGTGGATTTGTGTCCATTGAGTTGTGAAACTTGTGGGTAGTACTCATGGTAGTTTATTTCAAGTCTACAATATTGAAATAAACTATCTCCTCAATTCCGAGTGCAGCTTTCAGCTTCCTCCTGATATTGGCAGATTGCAAACTTTTTTCTTTTGATTCTTTCCACATTACTTCCTTTGTATCCGGGTGCCATAATGTAATAAGCCTTTTGGGTACTCCTGGAGTGTTTTCTCTGTTCAGTTTATGGGCAGCCTTGATGAGAAGGCTCTGGCAGTTTGCAGCTGTTTTAAATAGGATTGAGATCAGAATTTTGGAGGGCTTCAGAAGGGTCTGTCCTGCTGGGACACAAACCAGTGTGAGATGACTGGAGAACTTCCAAGCTAATATGGAGTAGAGATGTGTCCATAAGAATGTTATAAACAAAGACCTAATGAGCATTGAACTTTATATGCTTTCAATATTGATAATGGAATGCACATTGTGACAAAGAGCTGTGCTGTGCAGATGTAGCTTACTTCAGTGCAGATGAATTAAGCTTAGCAGGAACTCAAGTCGGCTCCACAAACCTGGTATGGACAAGTCATATTACAGATGTAGGAAGAGGTCTTCACCTGTTGAAAAACAACCCCTGCTAGAACAAACATGGCTAGGCTACAGCTGTATTAGCTAATGATCTGGCCTAGTGAGGGTTTAAGGTAGTATTTTTCTTTTCTGTTGAATGGTAAAAAAAATAGTGTTTTTCATTTTGTCTGTATTGGTTTTAGTGAGTGGTGAACTAATTCTGTGACATTTTCTACTCACTGAATTAAGGAATACAACTTAAGTTCATTGCACTGTGGCCAGATACTGCAATGCAAAAGACATCATGGGCACTTTTTATGTGCCTTTTTGTTTGCATAAGTAGCACTGGTCACAAGAACAAATCTTACTTTATGTAAAAGACAATAATTAAATATATTAAATTAAGATCTTCAGCTGACACTATGGACTGGGACAGATTGGAAGGACCTTGTTTGTAGAGTATATACTACAGCATAAACACACTCCCACAGAGAACAAAGAAGGGATCATCTTCATCACAAAGGCTATTCAGTATTAGCTATCGTAATCGTACGTTCAAGCATCATGCCACTTGTCCAGTCAGCATCTAAGGGCTCATCAATAGACAGATGTTGGGATATGGGCGCTTGAGCAAGTTACTGTGACTCTAGAGCATGGCAAGTATCCTGTGGCAACTGCTTGTTAGCTAGCCAAACAATTATTGTTTTAAATAATATAAAGCTACTCTTACTCTGTAATCAAAATATTAACCTGGGGTAGTTACCCAGGTATTAACCTGGGTCTTACCAGTTTAGCTATGCTTCCAGACAAGTACAGCTCTAAAAATCTCCTCTACAGACAAGCATTTAGATAGATTACTTCTAACAGTATGATTTCTCTTTCGATTGTTCTGCTCTAATGAAATTTAACAGGATTGAAATGGGTGGTTACGAGGTCAACGGGCACTCTTAAACTGTTTTAGCGTGCCACATTTAGCCAAACAGTATGGTTCAATGGTGCTAGCCTGCCTTTTAATAAGATGTTGAAATTGTGTTATGGTAACCTGATAGAGCTAACGCTATCTGTGAAAAAACATCATTTTTACGTATCAAGATATGCTAATAGATTGTTGTGCCTTTAATATTTGAAGCTGCTTTGGTATACATTTTGTTTACTGCTAGTTGGCTGAGGTACCTCTTACCTTTATAGGACACTTTCAAATATAGCCCAGCGTATTGGCTTTTATGTTGTTTAGACATTGCTCCAAAGTCTGTCTCCTATTTTCCCTTCCAAAACATCTTTTTGGGGAGAGAGGCTCTACTAGACCACTTGCATCAGGTGTAGAGCCAACAGGGGTGTCCTATAGCTGGCAAGCATGCAGATTTTACTGAACATCAGAAAAGGGTGGTCTCTTTGTACTGTCAAGAGTGATTTAATAAATGGAAAAAAAGCTCAATTCCTATTGAAAATAAAAATTAAAGAATAATCTTCTAGAAATTCTGAGAGAAGAGTGACAAGCCACCTATGCTACCTATACAAAAATAGCATGAATGGGGGCGGGGGGGAACGAGACGGGCTGCAAGCATCTGTGTACTTATCCTGCCAGAGATTCTACTCCACAGAAAGTTGACAGCAGCTTTCAGCAGAAAAAAATTGTCATCTCTGAATGCACCTTGTATCGGCCCAGCCAGACACGTTATTAGCCTCTTTGATAAAGTCGTCATTACGTATCAATAGTTGATAATTGCAAGCACCCATAATAAAAGAAAATGCTGGGCACTTATCTCTCTATCTTGCTAATCTCAGGTACAACTGTGCAGATAAACTCATAGTCCCAAACATTTCAACAGCAGGAAATAAATTTTTAGGACTGGGATATGTTACTGTCTATGTGGTTTTTGTTTTTTTTTTTTACTGTAACCTATGAATTCTGTCACTAGGTTATGATAGGTGTTACAATTCGTGAACAACTGTGGGAAAAGCCTTTGAGAGTAACTTGATGTGTTTTGGGTGCCTCAGTTTTTAAAAGGGGTGTAAACTGAAATCCATGAGTCTGATTTTATGGCAATGGGTGCTCAGTGATTTTACTTTGATGTTCTGGCCTTTATGCGCTTCGTGGTAAGCCCTTCCTCATTTTACAAAAATTACCAAATTGAAAATCTGTGTAGTAGTTATTCTGTAGTAGTTTGACATTTGGAAGTGAAAAATGAAGGGTCTTGCTGAGCTAAATCACCGTTTGTGGGTTACTGGAGCACATCAGATTGTGGAGCAGTCCCTGTCAAGCCCGATCGTCTTGCATTTTTACCTGCTGTGAATTTCTCTGTTTCCAGGAAACCATTAAATATCTTTCTAACTCAGGCTTTTCGGCCATTTGTTAAAGAAAGGAATAAAAAGCTTATATTAATTTATGTAAGAAATTAGGTATCACGCAAGTAGGCTGTTAGAAATAAGTATTGAGCTGTGTTGTGGAGAGTATTCAGTGTAATCCAGGTTTAATGCTCTTTTTTAATAACTTGTAACATTACATTTTTTTACTGAAGTATCAGACATTCAGTATCTGGTTGGTACCTGTCTGTCATAAATGTGTCCCATTCACAATTCAATTTCTATGCTATTATATTAGAAACCAGCATTGCAATGCATGTCAGGAAGTTCTTTGCGTGGATTAATGTTATGTTTGTTTTAGTACCCCCCACCCCCACAAAGTTTGAGGACTAAAATCAGGCCTGATAGGAGTCAAGGAAGTTATAACAAAAGGAAAATTTCAGCCTACTTCTTGAGGTTTCTATTTGAATAAAATAATGTATAACCATTAATTTCAAGGACAAAATTGTCTTAAATGTTAAGCTTTTAGGTATCACTGTACAACATTTTTCAAGTTTGAGTCATTTTGAAAGAGAAATTATCTCTTTTATCTTCCAGAAATCCAACATTGCACTTGCTCCTTTTGCTGCTAGGCTAGGACACAGCCACCAAGGGATGTTTGGCTGGCATCTCTCCGGATAGGCTGCAGCTTTACAAATAACTGTTCAAAACTCCTAGTCACTCAGCTGCGTTATAAATACTTTAAGATTCCCAGCTGTACTGTGCTTGTACAAACATCTTAAAATTATGAGCTCACTGGCACGCAGCTGGGTGAATGCACAGTTATGAATGGTTTATACCCAAGGAAAATATGTGAATAGCATCAGAACTTTTTATTTGTTGGAGTAATCTAACATTAGGGAAGCAGGGCCTGTGGATACTCCTTCCCTCCCACCCCCCCGCCGTTGCTAGCATATTTGTCCTTTCACAGATCTTGGATCACTAGCTATGAAACTACCTTGTGTCATCCTCTACTCTGCTTTGTACCAAGCAAGTATATAAAATGCATGCTCTTGGTGCTGGTTTATAGCAAGAGGTGTTGGAGGAACAAGGAAGTGCTAGCTGTAGCCTAGATTATAGCACAGAGTACTTTCCAGTTTTTGTTCACTGAAATTTTTAGGATAGCTGCCTGTTATGAAGTATGCGGTAATAAATGATGTTTCTGTTCTTACTAGGTAGTCTAGCGGACTTTTCCATGGCGACACCCTAACTGGGGAATTGGGAATCTTGTTTCTAGAAGGTCTGTGCGCACTAAGATCATGACTTCTTGCATGATATTTATACACTTGGAAAACCAAAACTATGTTAAGGATGGATACCTTGAATGTAGCTGTGAGTTGTATTTGTATAGCTGAAATCAATAGCAAATGCATATTATCACTCCCTTGGAGTTGCCTGCTGGCATGTTTCTACATCAGAGAATATTTAGCATCTTCATCTTTCGCGGATTTCTTCATGTTTTGCAGATTTAAGGTCCCTTATAACTTATTGCTTAGTTTGAATATCAAATTACTATTTTTTTTACTGCATCTATATGGTAAAATATGGTGTGTTATTTTTGAACTGCGTTGTCTACATGACTTGCTTTTTGTTAATTTTAATGATCAACTCCTTGGGGCAGAAGAGCTGTTCTAAAGTTTCACAGTATTGAGCGCAATGATAGAGATTAAGTATGTGGAACTGTGATGAACTGCATCCTCTCTGGCATGAAGTCAAGAGCATTCAGTTTCTGGTTTAGCAGTTCATGAACCGGCTTTTGTTTTGACTGATGATGTATTCTTTCTTTTCAGACATCTGGGAGACTCAAGATATCTGCTAGCAAACTACCCTTCCCTGTCTCCCTCAAATGGCATTCTTTCACAAAATGTTGATCTCTAGGTTTAACGCTACTTCATAACTCTTGATATTGATAATATGGTGATCCATAGAATGACAGAAATGAATTGTAGGCAATATAGATATGAAAAACCTTCTATCAGCCGGTCATTCTTCTGACGCAGGCAGAATTTGATTTGGTTTGTACTGTATTGGTCTTGATTTCCTATGGAAATCGAAGGATAGACTAATATCACTTTTGACTAATAGACATCTAGCCTTTTTGTCATTCTCTTCTGCCTTCATCACCAGGCACGTGTCTCCTCTTCTTCATATGGTACCTGTTGACTAAAGACAATGCAATAAGCAGTTCTCGTCAGTTGGGTTTATTTTCATTTGGGAAACAAAATTAAGGAAATCCAAATTTGAAAATTTATTCATAGTTAGCTTTTATTTTTAGTTTTCAAGTTAAAAAATGTTTAATGTTTATATAGAAACTAATTTTATTTAGTATATATTCATATATTTATATGTAACTGTAGCAATTTATTGATGCATTCCTTAATTTCATTAATTTATAGGATCATGAATAGATGAATTGATTTGTCAGTAAGTTTAATTGATTCTAGTTATTGATAAGGTGATCTATTTATTAGATTGAAGTAAACAGGAAAGAATAATGGTTCATGCTTGCAGCGTAATAATCCTTAAAAGTAATATGACCACATTAGGCCTACCATAGGTCTTGTACATATGACAAGCATTTATGCAGTAAATAATCAAAATTTTTACTACTCTTGGCACAGATACTTGGAAAATACATTCGGTATTCTGAATTTTTCTCACTTTCTGTGGTGTTTTCTCTATAAACATTCTGCCAAATGTAGAGAAAATTCCACTCACCACTTGTTTGATTCTCCCCCTGTGCTAGAATCTGTTCCACACCTGTAAATTTTTTGTTCATGCTGTGCCCTTATGGTTTCGGGGCAATTTATTAACTGTGATTGTTCAGGGACCTTTCGTACAAACAGCTCTTTCTTGATGTGGGACCTTGGCCTTCCATAGCTGTGTAAGGTTTCATGGCAAAAAAATACCTTTGTGTGGCAAGCAGAGCTGCTGAGCGAAGGTTTATGTAAGCGTGTACAGTAGCCACTAGCCTGTTTCTGAGAGTCTTGCAATTATATTCTTGTGACCGAGTCTTGGAGAGGAAGTGTGTTTGATTTCTCTGCTGTTGCAGGATTTCTGTGAGATCACGTGCCGCTTAATGTCTGTTCGTTTGTTAGTTTTTTAACCTATATGTGTTAATAAGATGTTCCTTGTTCCCTAGAGGTCTGTGAAACCAAATTAATTTTTTTCAAGATGTTTCATTAATTAATGAAACGATACTTTTGGCTGAAATATTGGGGAAAAGAGTATTTTTGGGTCTATCTTGTCAGGTTCAGTATGCATTCATGGTAATTCATGCAAACACGCTGAAAACATCCTAACACTTTTATTTATATTTTTCTAACTTTTATTTATATTTTTCTAACTTAGATTTATATTTTTCTAACTTAGATTTTTTTATGCCAAAGAGACTTTTATCTTAATTCTTACATTGTGATTTATTTTGTGCTGGTCAAAAGAAAGGCATAATTGATTCTTTCCCAATAGAAAAATGCACAGGTGACTAAAAATTCAATAATTCAACTTCAGGGGAAAGAATAGCAAATTTATATTAAAAATGGAACTGGGGGTCAGAACTTGAGGGAAGAAACAGCTCAGTCCCAGAAAAGGTTAGGTATGTCTGAACTAATTCATGTACTTTTTTGGTAACTGAATTTAAAATTTTGGTTCAAGATTCTTAACTTTTAAACTTCTTGAGTACAATATATAATCAGATATGATGAATAAATATGATGTCCAGACTTGGTTTGAATCTAGCGCTGTGTTTTATCACTCTAAGATTCATAAATAGCTACATGGCTAAATAGGCAATTTTGAGGGAATATAAGATATCTGATACAATTACCAGATAGATTGCTGAATACTTTGTCATATACCTTATACTTTAAGTGAATAGACTAAATGATCTTTTAATGCAGATTTATATTGCAGGAGGTAGAAGAACAGAACTCATGTCATTGCAATGCATTTTCCATTGAGAATTATCTGAAGCAGCATATACTCGTGCTGTCTCTGTTTTTGAAAGAAAATAAATAATGCAGAAATCCAGGATGTAGAAAGCAATACAATTATCTTGAATTCCTATTCCAGAAGACACTTCAATATTGTTAAATTCTTCAGTGGGAATTTTTTGAGCCTCCAAAATAATAGCGTAGGTGAAGCACCTTCTTAAAAATCTTTATTTGCCAGCCTTCTCCATTGTTGTAGCATTATCCGTGCAATACAGCACCAACAGATTTTTATGTTTGGAAAAAAAATACCCCAAAGGAGTAAAAGAATTTGTCAAACCTTTACATTTTTAAGAGGAAATGGGAAAAAATAAAATTTACTGCAAAGGCTTTATTTGTAACTTCAGAAGCTCAGTATTTCAGAGTGGAGACATTTAACAGGAAAAAATAAATCGGCTGTAATATTACACAGGAAAAAATAGATAATATTGCAATACTGTTAATAAATAAATTAAGGTTGTTCTCTGAATGCCTGAGATGTAGAAAATTAGATAAAATACTAGGCTAATCGCTTTGTTGTAATTTTGATGTCATTAGAGGCAGGATTGTGTCCCTGTTACCCTCTCCCCTGTAAAGGGTCCCCCGTAAAGGAAAGATGAAAGGGTCACACAGAAATGGGTGTCCCTGTGAACTAAAATTCTTCATGTATGCAAACGTTAAAGTGTTTGCAGAGTTTGCTTACTCTAACTTGCCAAGTCATTTCATCAGCTTATGGGGTGGATGCAAGCCTGGCCCATCTTTCATCCCATTCCTTCTTGCTCTTTCTCTAAAAGCTGCTGTTCATGATGTCACTGGCAACAGTTATGTTCTCCTTTATGTTCTTGTCAGTTCTACCAGGTACGAGAATTTTTAGTTTGTTTTATTATTTTCAAGGCTTTCAAGTACATGATTTTTTTTAAGTTTTCCTAATAGGATGGCATATATGCTGCAACTGCATTTGGGGGGGTGGAGGGGGGGGAATAAATTGATCGATAACTTTTCTGCAGGATTTTCCCTTATTTGGGGGTGGGCGGAGGGGGGTGTTTGAGTCTCCTATTAACTTACACAGTAAGGGTTAAATGAAACACTCGCTGAGAACGGTAAGCTCTGAATGAAAGTAGCCTCAATGCCCTCATGTCCTTATGAAAAGGAACAGAAGGAACCGGGAGCTCATCGTTATTATAGCAGGGGCACTGAGAGCTGCTGAACAGAAAATGAAACAGCTGAGACAAGATGAAACCCTTAATGCAAGGGGGAAATGCCCAAAGTCTATATAAAGGTTCTCACCAGAACCTTTGAAAAACAAATACAATCTATTGGCAAAGTATGTGACAATAACTGGAGCTCAAAGGAGCAAAGAGATTGCTAAAATACTAATTTAGTTCTGGGTGACAGTAGACCCTGTAGTGGGAAAAAACGATTTCAACATATTATTTTTGAGAATTCCCTATTCCACGTATGTAGAATGATTAATAATTCATAAACTGCACAGCATCAACAAAATCTTGTTCCATTATATATTTATTACAATGCTCAATAGTTGCAGCTTTTGTATTTACAAGTTATAATCTGGACCCCAAATCATAAGTTTGGCTTAAACACCTAGGTATTTTAAACTGATACATTTTCTTTTTTCAACTTCCCTTCTGTGCTAGAGCCTTAAGGCTTCTGTTCTTTAGATTTATTTTGTTTCCCTAAACCCAGAGGATTGAGAATCCTTTAATAAAAGAAAAAAAAAAATCTCGCTCAATCTAATGACTACAAGAGCTTGGATTTTTTTAAAAAAAATAAACAATAAATCACCAGTTATTTCAAGATTTGGGATTAAAATCACAAGATTTGGCAACACTGATTTCCAATGAAATTAGCGGGTATTAAATTAGTGCAGAATTCAGTGCCACTTCTTTAAATGACATTAGAAAAAAACTTAACAGGCTAATCAAAATTTAATTCTGACTTTTGGTTTATGAAATTCCCTTCTTTTGTCTGTGGTATTCTTTGCCTTTTATCCCACAAATACAGTTGATTAGCTTCTGTATTTTACTACATACTTTTTTAGGAGCCTGGGTTTTGTTTTTTTTTTTTTTATAGGACTGTGAAGTGCTGAGCTCTTTTAGCTCTACCAAAATATCACGGTGTAATTGTCTTTTTGGCCTAAATGTCTAATTTGTTCCCTGTATCTGCTAGACTGATCTTGTAAGAGCAGAAACTGACAAAAAGGGGATTTCTCAGGTTCTGGATCAAATTGTATCCTGGTCTGAGCACTGGCATAAATCATTGCAATCTTGATGTTGTTCTCATCCAGCCTTCCTCCTTCCAGCCTGGAATGGGCCATGCGCCAGCTAGGAAATTGCTGCTCCAGTGTCCTTACAGCTCTTGGGGTCCTGCTCCAGGTGAGTGTTAAGTAGGTGCCACTGAGGCCAGCTGGAGCCTTCTCAGTGCCAGGTGAATCCTGAGATGGAAAGACGGAGCTGCTTTTTGGCCTCTTCTTGCTGTCAAAGGAGCAAAAAATGGGCCAGAATGAATTCCAGAGGCTGACCTGCTATTTAATTAATTTACCCATCTGTCATATACATATTTCTCAAAGGTATTGTGAAGCCTTCGTGTCTGGAGTGCTTTCATGTGGAGGGCCTTTGTGTTTGTAATTACTTTAAGGTATTCCGATGAAAATTGCTGTATTGGCAAAACCACTGCAAGTAGTAGTAGTTGTTTGTAGAAGCCGTTGAGTACATGGCATTTGATTACTTTTAGGCATCTTTGCTTTTTCATTCAACTCCGTTGCCTTTACAAATGTTGTTCTGTGAAACAGAAACGAGATTTTCAGTTTTTAAACCAGACAAGTGCTATTCATAGAAACAACTTTTCAGCCAATAAATACTAGAGAAGCCTGGATTGAAAGGTCACTACTGCGATAGCCGGTAAGGGTCTGGGTTTTTTAATGGAAAGTAAGTATTATGTGGCTTTGCTGCATAATGTGTTTTGCTGGGAGGTGAAGCTGTGCAGCAGTGAGCTTTCTCTAGAGGCCTATTCTCTTGGCTTTATGTCGAGGACAGGCTTCAGCATTAAATGGCTTTAAGCTTGTCAAAGAAAGGTTATTAAAAATGTTCCTGCCTTTCAGTCTCCATGCTCAATAGGCACAAAAATGCAATACTATAGGGATTTTTTTCTATTTAGTCATGTCATTTGGCATTTTGCCTATAGCTAAAAATGAGATACCATCTGTTTTAGGCTCACTAATGATTCTGCATTGTGACTTGAGCCAGTTCACTAGTTTATTGTTACCACTTAAGAAATAAATTTGTCTTCTTTCACTTTTACTGCTACGTTTTGGTAGGATTTTAAATCTCAATGATTCCTTGAGGTGGGGATGTGAAATCACAGTTGTAAGACTTCTGTGCTTGGGCTCTAGGTAATGTGTTTGTGCAGTCTTGGCACACTTCTTTAATCATAATATGTCCTTATAACGTAGTGGGACCACGTCTGCCTTAGGGCCTTTTGAAATTCACTGATTCTATTTTCTGGTGTGCGGTGACAGGTATGAAGGTAAAGTGCAACTTCTGAGCACAGCAGTAATGCTTTGCTAAGCACAGGCATGGGGGAAATAACAGGCAAGGGAATAGCTGTGGGCTCCCTACTCTGGTAGTCATTGGCATAGGAGGTGCTGTGAGTGCTATTGCTGTCTATCAAGGCATGCGTGCTTTGGTTATGGGTGAAGAGAGGCTTTCTCAGACCTGTGCATAATGCCCCCTTAGAGGAGCAGTCCAGAATAACGACAGTCTCCATGGTGGTCTGTACTGGCAGCATATCTGGAAGCTATTCCTCCACTAGCTGCTGTTTTCTGATGACTTCTGTGACCACTTGTTGACTGAAAAAAAATGATGCTATCATTGTGGAAATCTCTTGGATGTGAATGAATGGGCAGCAGAGCTTTGCTCTGCTTTGCAATGGATGCTTCCTAGCAGGGAGAAGCGTGCGTCTGTCTGTGACACTGAGCAGCCTCCATGCTCGGAGTCGAGGTGGGCTCGTTCCCAGCTCCCCACCCACCATTGAGCAACTCCTCAAGGCTGGGGGGGATCATAACATTTCCTGACAGTTTTACAGTTTCCTGATCATTCAGAATAGTGGAAGCACAGTATAACAGTACTAGTGTAAGCTAGTGAACCTTTCTTTTCCAGATGATAGCCTTCTGCTGTGATCCAGACACATAGTTCATCTTGTCCTGCAGGAGTGTGGAAAAAGTTTTTCCCCAACCTGCAAGCTTACTGCAGTAGCAGATCTCTGAATCTAAGGAGATTTCAAAAAGAGATATTAGAAAGCATTAAAAGACCATTGTATGTGACCGACAGATCTAGGAGCAGTGTTTTTACTGAAAATATTGAGCAAGGGCTTTTGTTTAGTATTATCAGAGCTGGGATGTGTGTCTCTGTGCACAGACGAGTTCAAGTCTTTCAAAGACTGTCTAGGACTTTCAGAAAAGTCACTTATGTGATCAGACAACTGACACCTTGAAAAACAATTGTTTCTCTAGAAATGCCGCTCATAATGGGAACTGAGATGCTTACCTCATTATGAAACTTGATTTTGTGAGGTTCTTGTCCCAGCTGCTTCAGATTGTATGAGGTTAAAACTTTACTAGTCAGCTTTTCAGCATGAAGGCATTTTTTACAGCCCCGAATGGTTTTAATATCTTAAGTTATGTTCTAGTTACTGAGCAGTGCAGAAAGGTAATTTAAAGACAGTGCTGTGCGACTTTTTTGCCAAACTCTACTTGCCTATTAAAGAAACCTGAGATTTTTGCAAGCAGCACCCCTCACAGAAGACAGTCTTTAAAGCCTTGAAGCTGCTAGATGTTTCAGCATGAAAATTGGCTGTAGCATATGTATATATGTTACTTCCAGAATATTTTATCGTCTTGGTGCTGTAATATCGATGGTAATTGCTTCATGATGTTGTGATAAAACGTGAATAGACCACTTCAATGCAAAATAGGAACTGTTGTAAATTATTTGAGTTTAGAGCTTTTAAGTTATACCTTTCAAATCTTTTAGTTGTACTGTTTTTCAATTTAGTTTGCAGAAGCGAATTATATGTGTACTAATTGGTTGGTATAATGGTATAATTTACAAGGATAATACCTGTTTGTAGGGAAAATCTTCACCACTGTTTGCAAACGTGTGCATGTAAAACTATTTAGAATGGTATGAAAACATGGTCTGCATTTAGTTGTGACCATTGTCAAGTAGCTACACAGCACAAAACCAAGATGAGTTTATCCTCTAAGGTTTTGATTAAAATATATTACCTTTGGAATTTGGAAGACCATTTAGACTTTATTACAACTTGCCCTTCTTACAGTTAGTTAATAGTTGTATTTTAGCCTATGATCAAGGCCTTGCTTTTAGACACTTAATTTTTAGAATAATGGTAATATAGTCTGTTCCAAAGAGGACTTTTGGTAACGTCTTGATCTCTCACTTTTTTCAGAAGTTCAAGCCACACTTGCCATGCGATGTCATGTATAAATAAGTTACTATGCCATATTTCTAATGCACAGTGGTTTTTTTTTAAGTTTGCTAAGGACACTACCATTATTCATAGCTTAGGGCAGAAATGCTTTTACTTAGCCAAATGCAAGCAACAGAAACCATGAGTATATGTTATTTTAGCTATCAAAATCAAATCATCTTATTAGACTTACCTTCTGCTCTCATTTTCTGTGATTATTGTAGGAAACTAATGACATGACTATTCACTAACACACTTAAGACAATATTGCAGGATATGGGATTTGGATTTTGAATATGAAATTGCAGGCAACTTGTTTTGGGAACATGATCATCATCATGTCATTGAAAATAAATGTCACTTTTGTGATTGACTGACTTAGATTTCAGCACGTAGGTTTTTGCGGAATATATGAAACAAGTCTCAACAGGAATCCTTAATGATGAATTCATTGTCTAAAATACATATTAGAAGATTCAGCTAATAGTTTCCCACAAGACGTATTTGTTAAAATGGAGAATTTAATGAATAATTCACAAAAGGAAAGAAAAATTTAGCAAACAAGCTGTATTTCAGTTGGTGAAAAGGTCTAATAACTTTTGAATAAAGTAATTGAAAATACTTTCGGAGGCTGATAATGGTGGACATACTGTATTGTTGAACAGGATTCAAAAGGGAGAGACAAAGATCTGAGAAACAGGACTATGGAAAACCAAAGTAGACAAGCTTAACAAACTATAAACAATAATAAACAAATGAGATCTATCACATGAAAAGCCAATGATAAGCACAACATAAATGAATTCATGGAATTCATAACAAGCATAAATCAGAGAGAAAGCAGAGATAAAAATACTAGCATGGAAGTTGAGAAATTGAGATTGGAGGAAGAGGGCAGTAGACTAAAAGGGCAGAGAAGATAAATTTGTTCAGAGTATTCACTGTAGGTTTTATATCTGTGAGTCTCAGATATCCATCAGAACAAAATGTTCTGGTGAAGGGCTTGTATGCTTACAGGACAAGGGGTTACCCAACTTGCTATCCTGTCTGCTTACCCATGGGAACCTTCCTTGCGGCTCCACTTGCTGAAGCTGAGCAGGGCTGCCTGACGGATATGTTAAAGCCAGCGGAGAACACCGGCCCATGCGGGTGAAGGTGCCAGAATCTATAATTAAACTAGGAAAGCAACAAAATGAAAGTCTGCTGTAATAGCTATCTCGGTTGAAGATGTAAAATCTGAGTACGGCTATGGGGAAGATTTTGCAAGGTCTTATGGGATTTTTATTATTATACCTTTCACTGTGGTTCTCAAAGCCTTTCATAAATTGGGTTCCCAGTGTAAAAGTCCAGATCTAAATCCAGATTTCCTAATAAAAAAAGGCTGTCTGGGTCTGAAGTTCTGGACTGGCCGTTATGAATGGTCTTGAATCGTGAAGTTTGGACCTGGATGAAGTTTTTTGATACCTGAAAAGTGAATAATCCAATGAAATTGTCCACAATATTTGATCTTGATAAAACATTGTGTCATTTGGCAGAGCGAGAATAAAAGCCCTTCACCCCCTTCCTTTCTCAGTCTAGTCTAGACCATGCTCCCTTATTTTGAAATTACTTGGAATATTTTGTGAAAGCAATACCAGTCTGAATAATGTGCACTGTTTCTGTCAGAGTGAGAATTGCACTCTTTTATCCAGGGAATGTGAGCTCATAATAAGTCCCTGTATTGCACTTTATAACTAACACTTGTCTTACACTTCCCATTTAAAAAATGATCTAAAATGTTTTGAACTGTAAGAAATTTTAACTGTTCCTGCTGGGTGTCTTCCCCAGGATGAACATTTTTTAAGAGTTCTAGCCAAAAAAAAACCCAAACTTATCCTGAGTGGAGTGAGAGAAGGGAGGGGGAAAGAAAGAAGCAGCAATAATACTATGGTTACCATTAAGCTCTGGTTACTCCAAACTTTTGAGGGCTTGGTTTTGCGCTTTACTATTCCTTTTAGGTTTTTTACTTCTAGTTACTGTCTCTCTTTGCCTGGATATTTCTAGATTCTACATCTCTTAGCATATTGGTAGAGGGATACAAATACGTTGCTAAGTGTCTTTGTAATGAAATGAATTAGGCTGAATCCTAACTTTATGCCTTTTTCATCTAATATATTTCTGTTCTATATTCTTTCTGGTATTTTATTCCCCGTTCTGGGTGATGGTGACATAAACACAGGTAGGAAACCTCAAAAAAGCTCAGTTATCTGCCCCTTCGTCTGCCTGGTGCTGCCAGCAGGGAACAGCAGCTCCCTCCTGCTTGCTCCATGGGTCAGCTTCCCCAGGCAGATTGAGTCCTTATCCTGCAGCTCCCCAGGAATGCAGTTGCTCTCTTCTCCAGAGGGATAGAAGGCTCTCCTGGGTTATCTAACAGGATTAAATTATGCTGTATGGAGTCTGTAGTTTTCCATTGCAAGCACCTGCAAAAGCAAATGAGCCAGGTCATCAGTTTGTGACTTAGAACCCAAAAAGTAAAACATTTTGGGAATAAAAGAGTGACCAGTTAAAAGGCAGTATTGCAGCACTATGAAATGGAAAATAATGCAATCTGAAAAGTTTCCAGGAGTGAAATGAAGCAATGGTCATTAAACCAGAAATCATGCTCGGCTATATTACCTTAGCTGAACACAGTTCACACCTCTGCTGAACGCGCGTCTAAAAAGGGAAGAAAAACCTTCCCCAACATCATCATGTAGTAGGCATGTTCCAACTTGTGCAATAAAATGGCAAGTAATGTAGTGAATGTTCATAGAATAGGCATTCATTTAGTTTGATTTTTTTGTTGTTGTTGGGGATGGTGGTAGTGTCTTTAAAAGTTTATTTTAGTTCTTGTTACAAAAAAGGAACAATTTTTTTTTCTGTTTCAGTATTCCAAGACAAGCGTAACCATCTGGCACCTTTTCTTTAGGGATGTGATTGCTCATTAGGAGTTTGCATCTCTATTTTTCCTAAATTGTATTTTCACATTAGGTAGTGGGTTTAATCAATATGTATCCATCTGATGTACTGAATCTTTGTCACCAAGGCCTGACCCTCATATTCAAAGCGTATTTTAATGAAAATGTTTCTGTGCTTTAGTGGAGGGGGGGGGGAACCTAACTTGGTTTATTCATCAGTGTATATATATACTAACTTTTCACATCTATTTCCTTTCAAAAGTCACTTAAGAGAGTAAAAATTGGAATCAATGGTCTTCAGACTTTCCCTCCCATACCTCAAAGTCTTACAGGAGCCAAGCAAAGGGAATCCTATTTTAGTTTTTACTTGCATCTACTGTCATGTCTGGATGGTGAGACGTTTTCCATATGGGAGAAACTCAAGGCAATCATTGAGATTTTGGGTAGGGCAAACATCCAAAGCCTGTCCATGCAGTTTACAATTTCCATCCAGCGTTGTTCAATCATCAAGCAATGAAAAATTTCCCTTGCATAGCAGAAGTACTAGCCCACTCTGGCATCTCTTGCAGGTTAATGTCCTGTGGGCATTCCCCAGCCTGAAATTCTGTTAAAACCAATTATAGTAACAGACCTTGGGCTGACTGCTTTAACTCCTTTCTTTTACTTAATCTCAAAACAGGGCTGAATGTGCTTAAATATAGTTTGAAACAGCTATTGCCATGAACACCAGTACTCTGAAGAATAAGACAAGTAAAATTCTTCATTTCCTCAGGCACAGCTGCAAAGCCTCTTTGTTCTCTGCTGTTACAAACTTTCCTGGTGTGTTCTGTGAACCCGTTGCTTTTCAGTACCCTAGGATGAAGATGTACATCCCTTGTGAGCAGGACATGCTCCTGTGTCCTTAGGGCTGGCAGCCTATGAGTGTTCTCAGAGCCTGCAATGCAGCTTGGGAAACCCATGCTCTAGAACCAGCAGATTTCAGGCATAATGGATATATTCATTCTCTGTGCATAAAGCTCTTAGTGCTTGTCTCATACCACCACCAGTACAGCACCAGCAATTGACTTCCTCCCACCAGTCTGGATAGCTACCAACCTGTAGGCAACATCCAGATGGCATGTAAATATTTTTTCAGAATTGGTATGTGAAACAAGTTCCTCAAACAGCTCCTTCTGCTCCCCAGTTAAAAACTATATGGAAAATAGGAGACAACATGTTAGTGTAGGACAAAGTGAGAGTCCTAAATGAAGACTGCTTCTTTTTGCTTTCTTTTTACAGCAAAAAGCACAATAGGTTTCATGGCCAGGAATTGTGTGAATAGCAATTTGTATTTAGAAAGTTTTAAATTACTGAATACAGATTTATTTTAAATATTCAACAATCATTTCAAGTAAACTCTCTTGAAACTCTCTTTGTATATTCTGAGAACTTGGGACAGGCAAGCAATAGCAAACAACCACAGTTTAGTAGAGTAACACAAGTGAGCTTTCATCTGACTGACAAACAATAAACAACTTCACTAAGGAAGACTTTTCTCTTTTCAAACTTATATCTTAACATCAGTGTCAGGTGATGGTGCTGTGAAGGAACACTGTGACAACAAAGTTACTTTGTGTCTTTGTTTATCTGAGGGAAGAAATGAAATTCCTTTGGTTGGCCTAGAATTAAATGTGGTATATCTTCCTGTATCTTGTTCTTCAGGATTCCCTTTGATTTCAGTGGATTCATTTGTGGTGCAAAATAGCATGCATGATGTTTAGGGGTACTAGAAATTAACCTCTGCTGGATAAATGCAAATTATTATTTTTAAATCTGAAAGGATCTGAAACTGGGCAAAGATAATACATTCCTTTTAGTCCATAGGAGAAAGCATAACAGCGTGGCTGCACTTTGTGTAGAGACCTTTACAGTGTAATCTGGTTACTGGTAACATGCAGATGCTGTGGCATGGGCTTTCATCACAGAATACAGACCTCAGGTCCCAGGCAGGAACAACTGATATTATTCTTATTATCCATGTAAATTAGCTAATTTAAAGCTAGTCTACGTACATCAACAGCAGTTCTGCTATAAGAATTTAGAAGTGGCAATGCTTATATTTACTCCTGGAAAAGTAATTACTAACATATTATGGATTCTGCATATGCAAGTATTATTTATTTTTTTTCTGCTGTCCTTCAGGCAGAGAATCTTTGCTTAGTTCTTATCCTGTGTTCTGGCTTATTTGTAATGTCTAGCGATATAAATTTCTGTCATTTCTCAGAATTTTCACAGACTTAATGAAGTTTAGTAGTCTTGATTTAAAGCCTCTGTTCTAGGACATGTAAAGAGATCTGGAGTCTTGATTATTTTTTTTCCTTTTTAAAGTAAGCTTCAGAGACAAACCTGTATGCTTGGAAATGAACAGTACCTAGAAGTTCAGAGGCTAGAGAGCAAGTGAAAAGAACATCAAGTCTATGTGTTTGAGAGAGAGACAAGTTGTATAATGACTCTTGAATGCTCAGGATGGGCAACACAGTTTATTTTGTCCTAATGCAACTACTCTCCTGCGAAAATACATTAATACACATTCATATAATGTTCTCAATCACCAGCATCTATCTTCTGCCGTATAGCAGTTCCTAAACAAGAGTTCATCTCAGAACCATTTGGAAAAATCACCTGGACCGGAGTGATTATGGTAAATATAGTTTCCACAAAAGCAAGCATCTTTCCATTATGTTTTCAAGATAAGATATGTGCTTTCACTAAGGAGGACTCTTTATTGGATAAGCACTGGAGAGGAACTCAAGAGACCTGACATCTAATTCAACTTTACCATTAGGCAGTGAAACTAATTTGGGTGAGACACTTCCTCGTCCTGCATCTCTGTTTCTGCGTGTATGAGCTAGTGGTCTACTGCTGTCTACATGAGGCACTTTTGGCTAAGAAATTTTGTTTAGTTTTATTTGTAGGGGTAGAATATCCCCTCTCCCTCTCCCCAGAATATTTGAGATTTCGTCGTAATAACACCATATTTAGCCATTAAAGGTAAATAAATACCTTTATAGTAAAAAAACATTTTATTCTGTTAACAATGGCAGTCTTGCACATACAGTATTTTAGTGCTATTTTGGCACTCCTTTTTAATTTTAAAGCTTCAGAATATCATACTGGCACGTGGTTTTGTTGCTTTTTTGAGCAGATAGAAAATGAGTGTACCTTAAGTTCTCTTTTTTGACTTCCTTTCTTTATTTATTTCCCAAGTTTTTGTTTTGTTTAATTTCTGAATGTTTGGGCAGTTGTTGGTCAGTGTGCATGCTTTGTTTCTTTTCTCTTCCCATGTTAAAGTCCTTTGACCAGTATAATATTTTTACATCCATGTGCGTGTTTATTCGTAAATGAAGGTGTACATACAATTGTGCACGTGTGCCTGTATATGCCTGTTACATCAACTGTGTAGTAGTAGTCATCGGTCATAAAACCTGGAAAGCGAAAGGCCACAAACTCCAAGTGAGGGGAGAGAGCTTTGGAATCCAAATCAGTGTGATTTGAATGCAAGGGTTCCTTACTTGTGTTGGGATGAAGCCTTAAATCTGAAGTCTGTTGGCTCTACAGGAGACTAGTTACCAAAGTGTCTTTGTCTCTTAATGACACTTAGGAAAGCTTCGCTTCTCCCCCATATGAGAACATTAGTTAAATACAGTGCAGGAACATTTACTTATCTGTACATCCAGAACAAAAAAGAAATAAATCTGTCTTTTCCAGGATTATAGAAAGTAAATAAATAGCAAAGCTATAGTACATCTCAATGTTCTGCCACTAGAGTGCACTAGAATGTTTGGTTGTAATGGACTGATTGCAGTAGCTTCCTTTGCCTTAAAATAGTGTTACTTTATGCTATATGAATCTTTACTAAAATGTCTGCATGATTTTAACCCAATTTTAATATAAATGTCTAATGCAAAAATATCTGTTTCTAGGTATATCATATCTGAAGGTATAACTTAGTTTAGGCTTTCAGTAGTGAAAACCCTGTTCTTTCACAATTTCTCCCACAAAAGCTAGATGAACTTGCTAATTCTGCCAACAGACATTTTGAGCTTTTGAGTTTGTGGCGCTGGATTTTGTTGAACAAGTAAAAAGCGGAAAACACAAAGTATGATTAGAGACACAATTCTGACAGTTTTTCCTGGTCAGAATTGCAATTAATGTGATTGCATCAGTGTTCGAGTTGAGAGATGAAAATCTGATCATAACGATCGCTGAGAAACACTCATGAAAAAGACACGAATGCTGGGGCAGACTTTCAGGTAGGGACTTGTCTGCTTGTTTGCCTCTTTGTTTTGCAGTAGTAATACTGCAAGCTAAATTTGAATGAAAGTGCTGACTTAGCTGTGCTTGGAAACAAGAGAGCATATGACAGAATGAAATTGTGTCCCCACTTAGAACAATAGCAAAACTTACATTGATTTTAGTGAAGCCAGAATGTTATCCTCAGTGTCGGGGAGAAGAAATACCCTTAATGCAAAGGTAATGCTGTAAGGAAGGAGCTTATGTTTCAAAAGGAACCATATCTTTTCTTTAGTATTGAGAAAGGTTCTCCAGATCCTCATTGCGTGGGTATCTGATACTCTCTTCCCTGGTTTGCAAGGCTGACCTTGGTGGCTGCAGTATTGCAACCTCCATTCTGTCACCTCGTGACATACGAGAACTAGAGCAAGCTGTGCTCCTGAGGGTGCCTGAAAGTCCTCTTTAGTAAGTAACCTGAGTCAAAGGATCTTAGAGAATGCCTTTGTGTAGTAGAGGATGTGTAAGCCAGTAGACTGAAAAATTCAATAAGAAATGTGGGAGAATAATATGAAATGTGGTTGTTGTCCTGACTTGTGGAACTTCAGGGATACTGATTCCCTGAAGAAAAATCCATATGAAATATTCTGGACTTTGAGTGCTGAAAGAGAGATTTATGGGTTCTGCTGTAATAACTAATAGTCTGTATTTGTAATTTGAAACGTTAGAGTTTGATTATTGTAGGAATAAAGATCCAGGCTATAACTCTATCAAGAATACTGATTTCTGGAATTTCATTTTACCTTGGTACTTTTATCCCTACATTCACAAATAAAGATGCAATAATATTTCAATGCATTAATATCACAGCAGCAAGCAACAGAGAACTCTGCTTCTAGACAACATCCCATTCGATTCCAAGTGTCTCTTTAACAGTACTATTTTGATCCTTCTTACTCATACATTTGCAATTAGAAAGGTAGGCAGAACACTATTTATTCTTTCTGAGGACTTAGTAAACACTGATCAGTGTTTACTTATTTAGTTTTATAGCTCATTTAGTTTTCTAGGACTTAATTCATCCTTTAAAGGCACACAGAGACTTTAGTAAGATCCAGGTATATAATTGCCTAAATGTCCAATATAATCAGTGGTGGTTGAACAAATAACCAATTGATGATCCCATTGGATTTTAGACCTACCTACCCTTGCTATAATAATAAAAAAATATCTTAGGGACTTATAAAAAGAGGAATAAAATTACAAACATAATCATCAGCTTGCTGTATGGATCATGAGGATCTGCAAGATTTGGCATTAATTTCAATAGGTTTGATTCAACACCAAGTCCTCAGTCCAGAAAATAAATGAAAAAAAAAAAAAATTAAAAAAAACCCCACAACAAACAAAAAACCCCAAACACTTGAGCATGTGAAATGTTTTAGCAATTTGCTTTAGCAAATTCCTGAAATATAATTTTTATGTAAGCATCTCCTTTGGTCTCATTCAATAGCAGGCGACTTCTGTGCTTAACATTTAAGCACTTGATAAAATACTGTGATGAATAGACATGATCTGATAAATGTGGGCCAATTGCCTCATCCAGAGTCCAGAGAAAGCTCAAATTCTCACATGCCAATTATTTATTAGCAGGGAAAAAAAAAAAGTTTTGATTTTTTTTTTCCTGGTGAAATCACAACAGCAAAATGAAGTCACTCAAAGTTTTCCAAGGTGATTAAATAATTTTTTTATAGAATTGTATTGTAAGAGTACTGTTAAAAGTGAAAGAGGAATTCTGATGTGATCAGAAGATTTTTTTTTCCAAAATCTCTTCAAAATTTTTCCAAAATTTCTTCAGAGTATTCTCTAGATATACTTTTTGGTTCTTTTTTTATACCATTGATTTACTTGAATGTGTTTACATTGGAATAGAGAAGATTTAAAAGATAATTTTCATTTACTTTTTAAAACACATTATCCAACTATTTCTCCCCAAATTGTGTTCCTCTCTTGACTGTGCTTAACTCACAGTTTGCATCTGTGGCAATCAATATCAAATGAAAGAAAAAAAAAAGTGAAGGAAACTCCATTGTAGTAATTTGATTACTCTGGAAATAAAGCGGTGGATTACTAAAATCTAATTTGGAAGTGATGAAGTGCATGTGATTGCCAAGTAATTATTTCTGCACAGTCCTTGTCCATGGGGAGAACAGAATTATTGGACACTACACAATGTTAATGATGCCGTAGTTTGACACTCACATGAACATGCAGAAATGCTGGTCTTTTGACAGTACATTTTGTGACAATAATTTCTGTCCATCCAAAAGTCTGTATTAATATGTGCAGCGAACTCAGTCTGCATTAGCAGCTTTTGTTGTTGTTTTATTTTTGCAGAATAAAACGAAAACATGACCTCATGATCAGAATTTAACTTTATATCTTAACTCACTTGCTGAAGATGAAGAGGTATGGGAGGAGTTGTAGAAAGAAAAGTGATGCAAGTGTGAAGTAAGGAACATTTCAAATAAATACAATTTTGCTTGTAATATTATCTGAAATTCTTGCTAGGCAATGACAAATGTAAAAATTGCTACCATGTTTCTATGATTATTAAATATGATAATATTGTAATGCTGAGAATGTTTTAGTTCTGTTTCAGACATATTTCAGATGCAATTTTTGCTAATCTAAAAGAATGACTTTTCCTCAGCAAGAATCACAAAATCACATTGTTAACCACCAGTAGAAAGGCCAAAGTAAAGGGAGTAGATCAAAGCATAGGGTAGGGTCTTGATTCCTATACGTAGGGTCTTGATTCCCAAAAGCATGTGAAAATATCAGTATTTCAATTTTTATTTTAATAAAAAAAAGGTAATGTTTTATGCTCAGTTTGTTTGCAAACTTTGTTAATAAATAATGCAGAAAATCTGCTGAGCATTGAAAGAGCTTCCAACAAGCTACTGCCACCAGCTGAAGAGGAGTTAATCATTAAGGTAAAGTAGAATCCCTTTTTAAAGTGAGGGACCAAGCCTGGTCTCTATTCTGAGAGCATTGCATTATTGATGCCTGAGAAGGAATTAATTTTTATGACACTTCTGCGTGATGGGATTTTTACTTCGAGGCAATAGTGCTGTAACTATCCCTGGTACCCCAGCTGCAATGAGACCATAACATGAGCAATAGTGAGGAGGTGTCCTTCTAGGATTTGCTCATCTTCTGATAACTGATATCACAGAAAGGTTGAGGTTGGAAGGGACCTCTGGAAGCCATGTAGTCCAACCCCCTTTCTTAAGAAGGCTCACCTAGAGCAAGCAGCCCAGGACTGTGTCCAGATGACATTTAAATATCTCCAAGGAGGGAGATTCCATGACCTCTCCAGCCAACCTCTTCCAGTGTTCAGTCTTACCGCCCTTAGTGGTAGATACAATGGTGCTCACTTTTAGTATTCATAGGGATCTATTGCCAATTTACTCAATATCTACTTAAATAAATACAAAATAATATCTAGAAACTTTAAAACCAAACAAAACCACTTCCACTAACAAAGTTGAGAGAGCCCACATTTTCTCATTTTGTTTTATCAATCTTAGATCAAAAATAGTACCAAGTTAAGGTGACCTTTACTTTTGCAAATAGTAGTTACTACTGTAATTTAGAAACTTTCCAAAAGGAAAAAAATTGAAGAGCTATATTCTTCTAATAGTTCTTGGTTCTAAGTTGTTATAAGCTAATGGATGGTCCTCTTTTATTTTGGAAGAGTTAGAAATGATGGTGGTGGGGTGGTTATGAACTCCTTTGGAATAGCTTTTGTATGCTCTAGCTGGCTTTGAGGCTCTGCTGTGTAACACTTAGCTTACCGATGAGATTAGAAACAACTTTGTGGAACTGCTTCATGCCTGTACCTGCTTCTTCATCAGTGATTTAAAATACTCAGCAGGTAGACTATCTAAGTAATAAAAGGTTGTCTTGAACAACTCTCCGATCCATTCACAGAGAACTCCCAAACTTTATTTCCAATAGAAAATGCCCACTGAGTCTAAAAATAGCATACTATGACTTGCACCAAATTCACTGGAAGAGTTCAAGGCCAGCTTGGATGAGGCTTTGAGCAGCCTGGTCAAGTGGAAGATCAAGGAATTCAGATAAAGTCACTTTGTCTTTCTACTGGGCACCCTGTGTGTCGTGATTCCAATCTGTGCCTGGAAGCAAAGTACTCCCGGCAGTTCCTGCCCTCAAGAAAAATCTGATGTAGTATTCCTGTAGTATTTAGGAAGCTGTATTCAGTGTCTCAGTTAGAACCTCGCTTTCCCTGACCCTTGATATTACCAGAGAGGAAATGAGAACTTCTGAGTTGATTTGGTTCCAAAATGAGTTCGTGTACTCATATATAGGAGTAGGGGTAGTCAATTCTCCGAAATTAGGTGGTATGAATGCTACCTAAATGACACGTCTCATCTAATTTCTCCTGTGGCTAGAAAAAAACCCGAACTACCTTGTAATTAAAACATTTGGACTTCAATTTATGAGTGGCTGGGATCAGATCCTTGTCATGCATTTCTACCGTCACTCAGAAAATAAGTTGGAAAGATAGTGTGCTTTCCTGCTTGGAGAAGTACTTTGAGGATTAAGTCAGTGAATAAGGAATGTGCAAGAAGCAGAGAAATGTAACCTGAACATGTACCTAAGATTTGTTACCTAGGTGCTAGCATAGTGAGAAAATGAAACCTTAGCCCTGGAAATGAGTGTTTCAGATGAATTTCTGCAAGAAGTAATTCCTATGAAGTAGGTTTTCTGCTGTTCGCTTGTGAGACATATTGAGGGGGTTAAGAATATTTTTAGCTACTACTGTCTCATTTGTTTACAAAAGAAATATCTAACAAATTAGCCTGCGAAGCTATTGTCCAAAATGCGGTATAGCAACACATACTAACTGTCCCTTTCAGCTGAGGAAGGTAATAGGAACTGTATTTTAATTTGAAAAAACTTTTTAAAATAATTGGTTATATATTTCATTCCCTCTCTACAATTTATTCATTATGAGCCTCATCCAAAATCAAGATTTTAACTGGTTTCAGTATGCTTTTTATAAAGACTGGGATTGTTTCAGTCTCTTACTACCTGAGCTGCTCTCTCATCAGAGATGCTATGTCCTCTCTTCCACTTGCTTGCCCTCTATCCTGTAACCCTTCCAGGGAGAATGGTTCTTTCCCTGAGTCTTGTAGAGCCTGGTGTATTTGCAGAAACTAGTACCAAGTAATCATTATCTTAATATGACTTTGTCATGTGACATTACTTATGAATAAGTAAAATAACAGAAGGACAGGATTTTTAAAGCATGCAGTGTTAGCTAATTCTCTTTCCACTCAGTATATGGAAAGAAACAAAGGCCAGGACTGCATATTTTGGAAAATCTTAGCCTTGGTATGACAGACCAGATCCAGCACAGTATTAAGCCTGCCTTGCTCAACATAAGCTCACAAGTGACGAGTCCTCCTTTGGGATGACGACAGCCATGCAAAAGGAAATAGTTGTACTGTTTAATTCAGTCTTCTTTGAACCTGACTTAGATGTTCTGCATTACCCTCCCCTTTCCCAGCCCCGGTACTTAGATCTCTCCATTGATTAAATGGAGCCCAAAATGGTTTACGTGTAGAAAAGACAGGTTCAAGAATCATTAAATATTTCAGAATCCTTTGTGGTAAAGTACGTTCTTTGTCTCAAAATTATTAGAATAGGGACAGCTTTTGTACCATCATTTCCCCTGCTCTGAAAAAATGGTTTTAACAGTGCTGGGGAGGAATCAACACTTTCCTTTGCTGTCTCTGGAGAGTCTAGCTGCTCCAGAGTATGTAAATGTTATAGTGGAGGCACAAGAAAAGCTACTATTGGGAACGTCTGCAAATACTCGTCAAATATATCATTGTGAGAAAAGCAACATTTACCAAAAGATCAATAAAAATACTTTGGAAGTCCATTTTCCACCACCACCATGTCAAAGCTGGAAAGGATCTCCAGTGTTTGAGAGATGATTTAAATGGATTTCTTCTTTGTTTCTGGCCTGAGACTTTTGTGATTTGTATAAAATAAGAAGTATTTTGAGCAGAAAACCTAGACTGAGTGTCCTAACACTGAAAATGTATTTGTGTTTTATAGAATTATATTTACAAGCCTGGTATACTTATGAAATGTACTTTCTCAAGCCAGTTATGAGACTCTAATGGGTTAAATTAACCAGGCTGTATACATGTGAGCTGAACATATGGTCAGGCCCTCTGAGAGTTTTAAAAAGCAAATGTCTGCTAAAACAAGTAAAGTCCAGCTTTTTGTGAGTATGTTGTCAGCATGAAAAGAGTCCTCCTATTTACCACAATGAAAAAAGGGGAACATCCACAATTATTTCACCTCTCTGGTTGCACACAATGAAATGGGAGGAAAATTAATGTTTAAGTAGGGATAAAAAGGTAAAGAAGTGGAAAATCCATTAGGAAAACTGGTGTGAAGAGTTGGGGGAGAGAGAGGAAATATTTGATGGCTGGTCTTGTAATAGGGAAGAGAGGAAGTCTAAAATGCAGTCCCTGAAACCGTAGCAAAAGTTTTTATTTCTAAGAAATTTTTTGTTTGTTTTTATTCCTCATTGTAGCACTTCAGACCTAATGAGGTGAATGTGTGAAAAAATCTATCTTTTAAAATGTCTAGTTTAAGATTCTTACCAGTTGTTGGACTGCAAGGTATAGAACTGATCAAAGATATAAGAGGTTTTCATGCTATTTGAAAGATGATAAAATCAATGCCTGAACTGTGACAGCCATATGATCTCTGAGAAAGAGATGTTTTGTTTCTTCTTTCATTCATTGTAAAGGAATACTTCCAAGCCAAAAAAAAAAAAAAAAAAAAAAATTAAAAAAAAATTGCTAGTGTGGATACTTCTTTTATTTGAAATCAGTTTCTATCTAAAAGTTTTTACTTCAGTTTTAACAGCAACCTCCATTGTTCTGAAAATCTATTTGACAAAGAGCAAATATTTTTTCTGTTGTCCCTGTGACACTGCTCTCACCTGACTTATGAACTGAAAATTAGTTTCAGTTGATAGTGATTGAAGACTCAAGAAGTCATAGGTCTTCTAAACAATAGACAAGTAAGTCTATTTTTCCCCTGTTAGATTTTCATCTACAAGAGAAAATTACTACCATTTTGTCTCTAAGTTGGCAATTCGAATGGAAGGTAGAACAAAACAGTCAAGGACACAATAGTCTGTTGAGCATGAAGCATCCCTTTAGTGTCCTTTTCTACACGCTCCCTATTCTCTCTAGGTGATAACTGAGATATGAGGAGAGGAAAGCGTGCTTATAAAAGCACCATTTTTAAATTATGCCTGATAAAGAAAGATTTCACTGACCGTCAGAATCAAATTATTGTCTGCGTAGGGTGAATCAAAGCTAAGTAATGTAAACAAAGGGATTTTGCTGATTATAGCTGATGCTTAATAATTATTTTTTTTCTCCTTCCAGGGGAAGTTTACTGAGGATACTTTCGCTGATTTTATCTGCTGACATGTAAGTAACATCCACTTTATTGTATAAAGACCTAAAATAACAAAAGCATTTTTGCTAAAAAAAAAAAAAGAAAACAAGAAACAACTCTTCAAACAGCAAACAACCCCTAAACCCCTTCCTTATTAATCTTTTACTTATTACAGAATCTAGTATTATTTGACTGAGCTTTACTTTTTCCTATGAAAAATAATGAACATAAAAGTAATGCCAGCCTCTCAATAATATACTTTTTGCTGTTTGGCTCTAGTAATTTCATTATCAAGAACAGATCAAATTATTGTGATAATTTTAGCTCACTGAGACCACTACTTTGAATGCAAAATATTGCTCTAAATGTTAGAGTCTTGTCAGGGTCTTTAAATCACGTTTAAAGTATTTTGTAATAACAAATGTGTGTTTCCCTATATGACAAAATGGGCTGATGGCAAATTGGTGTGGGGATGGCCATGGAAGGAATTCTTTGCTGTCCAGTTTAACATAGTTCTGTTTAATATCTGTGAAGTTGTTCTGAATTTGCCAGTCAGCTTCGATGGGCCAACGTGAAGTTTAGCAAATTCTCCATGATCCATTGAGAATTTTCCTCCTGTTTTTACTTCAGTAGGCAAAATTAATCGAATTCAATTTTGTCAGTGTCTCATACGTTGGAAAAAGAGGAGCAAACTGGGCTGACTGTTAAGTAAGCTAACGTCTAGAAAACAGCAGATAAATTCTGGCCCAATCCCTAATTTCTCTGACAAGTCTTAGAGCTTCAGGACACAGAATGTAGGTCCATCAATGCCAAGGAGGGACATGGAGCAGTATCTTTACCTTTTATCAAATTATCTTTCAGGGCTTGTAGCTCTGCAGTCGTCTTAGTAAACACTGTAGTTGCACAGCTGTTGTTCAGCTGTAGATTGTTTTTCTGGAGACAGTTACCCTACATAAGAATTTAATAGTTTGAAGGTGGGATTATTTGGAATGTGTATACCAAATACCTGATAATTGGAGCTCTTGGCAAATACCGTTTTCCATATTCACCCTGCCAAAGCTGTAACTGTACTTTTTCCAATTTGAGCATACAAATACTCATTTGTATTTGACATATGGGTAATTACAAAGGTCGCATGATTTCTGACAGCTATTTCATTCACTAGCCTGATACAAAAAATCAGGTGCGTACAACTCTGTGCAGATTAATGCAGTTTATCAGGCACACTCAATGAAAATTTACAAACCCTAGGGTAGCCAGTTTTCTTCCTATGAAAATAATAATTTACCTTCTAGATAAGGCTTTTCAGACTATTTATTAGCTCTGGGCCAAATTTCATTTTCAGTTAAATGAGTATAAATCCCCTTATGTATGAACAAGTAGTTTAGGGCCTTTAATACATGAGTTTTCAAGAAGTTTTCTTCAAATTCACAGCTTGTGAACAGCATTTTAAAAAATTATTTTCATTTGTATTTTTTTAATCAAATCTATTCCTCTTATTCCTGAAGTACTTGGAAATCTCAAGCTTTTGGCTGGCATTGGCTATTAATAAACCAGACCTTTTTCTAGTTTTGCAAAACCAGATGACTTGCTTAACTTCTGCATTGGCGCTCAGGTCCTGGAATTGTTTGAATTCCTGCTGGCTCACTAGTCATTGTTTTTATGTGCTTTCTTTTCATCTGGAGACATCTGCATTCAGGCTTGTGATGGAGTGTGAAGTGAAATCGTTGGAGAAGTTGCAATAAGCATGTGAGCTTGACTGTGGATAAGGAGAGGGGGATGGTATTTTTCGTGCTTCAGAAAAGTTTGCTCTGGCCCTTTCTCCAGTCGTCTTTACCTATTGCCAGCCTTCAAAGTCGGCTTCCAATGTTTATAGGAAAACGATTCATCAAGGAGTTCACAAATATGACTCACCACATTCAAAAGATTGTAATGGAGAGCGTTATATCTATTCTTAATACCAAAATAATAATTCGAAATGCAGTAGCGTTCAGAGATGCCAGTCTGCATCACTCTAACAGGGTAGTATTAGTGGCCAGAATGGTTTAGTTTCCATTCTGAGTAACTTTGGGGTTTAGACAGTATAAGGATTAGATCTTGCA
Organism: Balearica regulorum gibbericeps; assembly: GCF_011004875.1. Taxonomy (NCBI): domain Eukaryota; kingdom Metazoa; phylum Chordata; class Aves; order Gruiformes; family Gruidae; genus Balearica; species Balearica regulorum. The sequence continues at coordinate 65,747,575 of NC_046188.1, forward strand.
AGTGTTATCTCCCAAAAGCACTGCCGGGTCTGAATTACATAGGCTATGTTTGCCTTACTCAGGGAGAAAGTGTTAGAATTTATTTTTGTGAAAAATTTTCCCGAGTCCCTTTCGCAGGGTCCTTCTTCAATGTCTTGCCTCTCCTCTTCTCCTTTTTCCCTGTCATACACACCTCCAGTAATCAGCCAGCCTGGCCACTTTTTCAATGGCCTTTGCTTTTGTTTGGTACAGACCTTGGAAGAAATGTTGACTTTAAGTCAGTAGCAGTACTCGTGTGGATCTAAATGTGGCTAGGATTTATTTGTCTTTTTCAAGATTACTGAAAAACTTAATTGATCTCTGAAGTCTTTAATGTCCATGTTTAATACTTCCACTATGCAAAAAGGGTTTCTCTTGGGAACCAGTGAAGCAAATTTATATTTTCCTATTGAAAGTCCAAAAGCCATTTTCCTGCAAGGTCAGTGTATATTATATATATATATAATATTTGGGTTTAGGTCAGTTTTTATATGGAGTAAATAGCTTGTGGTATGCATAGTAGTTTTCAAATTCCATATATATCACTACAACCAATTCTTGAGTTATCTTATGTTAAAGTCAGTTATTTTGTGTAGTGTACATAAGACTTTTCATTACCTGTGTTAAAATTTTGAGTAGTACGTTAAGGCAGTAGGGATCTCAAAGGCAGAAGTGGCATATTACTAGTAGCACAATAGAATGTGTATTTTTATAGAAATTAGCAACGAGTCAGTGTTTTCAAATGACCATTGATCCTTTCTGGTTACTTGGGTGATACAGCAGGAAGGATGAAATACCTTGAAAAATCTCTTATCTGTCATGACAGAGAAGGGCAAGCCTCCTAGGCAACCTGTATTAAACACCTAGAAACAATCCAAAACCATCCTGTTACGCAGGAAGGTACAGAGGGGTCACACAACTCACTGACTTGCAAATATGACACTGACAAATTTGCACTCATTTTTACTTGTATGCCAAGACAACGCTAATTGAAAATCTTCAAGGACAAGCATATAATTCTTCTTTTTGTACTAAATCTTCCTGACATCAGGATTTGGTTCTGCATATCATCCTCCTAACTCTGCCACTATTTAGCCTTTCAGATATAAAGAAAAGTGTATTTCTTATAACATGAGTAATTAACTGTATAAGGAAACGTTAAAGCTAGTAGTGATAGAGGAGTAAAAATTATTCCCACCCGCCCCCTGAAAACATTCAGAGTTTAAAATGACATATTCAGATTGCCTTCTCAAATCAGCTTTCTGAAACAGGCCCAATGGCTTATAATTTCTGGCTGCAAGCCACTGCATAGAGTTAATACATATGTTAAAATGCGCACAATGCATCTCACTTTCCACTAATGAGATTTCAAAATCCGTCCTGATTTGCTGCTGTTTACACAGGGAAATTAAAAAATTGATTGGTTACTTCCTCCCCTGGATTTCTCCACCTTGCCTGGCCGCTCGCCGTGGCTAGGCAACCGCGCAGCCCCTTTGGAGCAAGTAGCAGACTTCGTAGCAGCAGGGGCTGTGAGGAAAGAGGCTCTGGGATCAATTAAAATGCCAGGCTTTTCCAGGCTGGTTTCCAGAGCATCTGTGCATGATTCCACATAAATTTAGGGAATTAAAGATCAGACAAAGGTAAACATTTCCATGCTTTGCTTGGTATTGAATTAAAATGAGGGGATGAAATATGACAAGACGATTCAGACTGAAGCTGTGTTTACAGTCCCCATTTTATTTATTTACATCCAGTTGCTTGATTATTGCAGGTATGTCATAACTATGGGCTACTTGAGTCACTGTTTGAGTGTGGAGTATATCTGAAAGTTTAAATCAAAATGCTCTAGCTGTTGTGAAATGGTGTATGAAAAAATACATTACCTTAGCACAGAGCTGGTTTTCTTTTTGTACGCACAAAAAAATCTTTCTCAAAAAGCCCCAACAAAACAAAAGAAAATGTTTTTCTATTAGTCGCAAACTCAACCAATTCTGGTATTCTATATCCTGGCAGACAATTTCGATATTCAACATCCTGGCCAGCATGCTCTAACCACAGTTGCTTAGAAAAGCCCTTCTGTGTTTTGAAGTAAGCAACAATACCTTTGCAGCAAATGAAAGGTACTGGCATATCTTTACCTCTTCATCTCAACAATAGTCTGTTTCTGGAAGAAAACAGGCTTTGTTTCTTTGCTGCACAAACAGAGCTCGAGCCCCTCCAGCACTGCCGCACTCTGTACAAGAGATCAAGGTGAAGAAATAGGCACCACCTTTTGTTGAGGGGTATGGGTGGGGAACAGAAGCAGATGTCACAGGGAAGTGATGGGATACTGCCAGTCAGCTCAGAGGAAGCACTGCCTACATGAATAAGCAATTCAGAAGGAGAGAAAACACAGAGATAGACCTTGAATTAACAAATCATGCAATGCTGTGTAGAAATGATTAGGACAGCACTCCAGTTAAATCCGAACGGATAAAACAAACCAAGAGGCATACAAAAATACCTATAAAAAAGAACAGTTCAGGGGCATATAAAAAAAATATCTTGAAAAAAAGCCTAGTAACATGACGATCATGTCTGTGGATCCCCTATGTTGCCAGATTCTGATATATGTCTCAGAATAATGTAATTCTTTCAATAGACTGGGATTTTCAAAATTCCTTGAAGGCATTCAACTCTATCAAGTCACCTTTCCAGCCTCCTTCAAAGCTTCAGCTGAAATGGTTTTATCACAACCCATCACTCTATCTCCAGAGACTGTAAATGAACCATAAGAAGGTTCCTAATTGAATATAACCTGCTGAAGTAAGTTTGGTGAGAAGGTAGAGGTTTAAGTTGCTCAGAAACATGTACGACATGGTGCAAGTTTTATTGTTCTATATAATGAACTGCATGTTTAGGAAAGGAGAGAGATGTATAAAGCCCAGGTACTGATCACAGCAGCTGACAGTTTTCTGCTGTTAGGAGCACAGGACAGAGATGTCAATAGGGGAGGAGGAAGAACGGTTTCTTCCAGATTGTGGCAGTTTATTTTGTGCTGCTGCTGCCTTCTCAAGACTAGATCATAGATCGCATCTAGTGCCTGCAAACTTCTGCTGCTTGAGAAAGGGGGTGTCTTTTTTTTCCCTGAATACAGATCTGTGGTCTTTTGGAATCTGTGATATTTCTTTCTAGCAATGCCGTTTTGTAACAGGATTATTTCCATTTACTTTTTCCAGTAGTCCGGCTATATGGAATTGCTGGCTGTTGATATTTTCAGCACTATGATCTGGTTTTTGCAGCAGCAAATCTGCTTTAGAACATTATAGAATTTGCATTTTCAAGCTATAGAAAAGTTGCTACCTTTAGTTTGAGACTCTGAACTGGATAATAGGAGAAGGTTTGTCAAATCCGCTATCTCAGCATCATGATAAGCTGAGAAAGTTCATTTTACCTTATTTTTAGTTCTTAATGGTTAAGTGCTAATTTAAAATATGCCAAGAGCATAAAAACAAATACCTAATCCTTCAGATGAGTACATACGGATACTTTGTATCATATGGTTGAACAGTTATATTGATGCTGTTTTCACAGGCTGAGTGGAAATATTCAAAATGTTAGCATCATATGATTATATTGCAAATGCAGATTTCAACTGGCTCTTCTGTGTGCCCTGCTTTGAGCTCAATTATGTGTATCTAAACGAGGAATCGCTACTTCAACAGAAAAAAAAAAATTCTTTGAAATGGCTCATGGATCAGTATGTTCAACAACTTTCATCTTTCAGTATTGAACTAGTGGCCTTTGCAGGTGGCTGCTCCAGTAGCTTTCAGTTTTCCCTTTCTTTTTGGAGAAGAAAAAAGACTTTATTCTGCCTTCCTTGAAAGTTTTCAGAATCTCCACAAGTTGGCTTATTTTCTGAGCTGAATGACAATATCATTAATTTCTTCCCTCTTTCCATTAATCCGAACGCTTGCTGATAGAAAAGTCTTTGCTGCACCCTCTCCTTACCTGGAAAAAAATCTTGATTCATATCAAAGGGCAAGGCTGGGAATAAGGATACTGACTTCTCTGCAGCTTCTTTAGAGCCAGTTCACCATCTGCTGCTATATTAGGTTTTGGTAAGACAAGTAATTTTCTAAGCCTAGTAGATTCTTACACATGTCCTAATCTATTTTTAAAAACAGCACCGGCATGTGTACCGAGTGAAGTGCACAGTTGCTGTAGAGCAGTGTTACATAATGCCTCATTTCATTATAGTTAAACCTGAACTTTTCCTCCAAATGCTGGGTGAAAATTGCCCAGACCAGCATCTGTATCCACGTTAAACGGTAATTAACGCATTGAGTTAGCACCTCGGATGGTGTATAGTGACTGCCTCCATTTTTCTGCAAATACAACTGTTGTCTTAATGTATCATGTAATGAGCACTTTCTTTCAAAAAGTATAAAACATATTTTAAACATCTTCTAGCCACCACTTTTTATATCTTAAGTAGACTTTTATGTCTCAAAGAGGCCAATTTGAATCCCAAATTGCAAAATGTGCATTTAATTATAGACTGAAATAATAACATTCATTACACTTTTATGGCTTTTATAATTGTTATAAATTAAAACATTTTCTAATCACTTATAGGAACAGTCACAAGATCTGATATTTGTTTTACACAAAACGCACCCATAATCAGAGAAATCTGTGGATGTTGGGCAGCACGATAAGGATTCTGAACTTGTGGTGGCTGCTGTTTTGCCATATGTGGTTCAAGAGGACACAGTCCCTGCTCCAGTCCTTCTCCTCCCCTGGCTGGCTCTCCCTTTGTGAACTGACAGGATATTGGAGTTGACAGGGTTTCTGCAGGACTGAAGCCAACGGGAGCACCAAAGGGCCTGCCTGAAATATATACTCTTGTTTTGTTGATGGTGGGCCATCCAGCTAGGAGAAGGACATTTTAATATCAGCTTAGACCTCTTCTCAAGCATACAAATTAGAAAGGAAAATGCTCCAAAACAAAAATATGACTGTTTTGGAGGCAGACAGTGTACGGAGAGGGAGAAGGGGATAAGGTATCATGTTAGTCTTGAACACTTCTCGTTGACTGTGACAACTGGACACCTGGCTCTTTGACCCTTCCGACTGCTTTGCACTGCTTCAGCGATGCCAAGCGCCCTCTGAACTGCACCACAGGAGGATTCCCCAGGCTGGAGAGGATCCTCAGGTGGCACAGAGCCTTTCTCAGTTGTACCAGAGAATCAAAGTTCTCCCAGTACATCTTTCAAATTGTCAGTCATACTAACTGCCTTAACAATTTAGAGGGGAAAAAAAATGGGACATTCCTGAATGTTCAAAGGAAGAAAGCGTATATATGTTTTTCAAAGCACATTGCTCAATTTAACACATGCAGTTCCCAATAAAAGCAGTGGCTTACCTGGCCAAAAACCTTAGCAGCTCTTTGAAAATTTGCCCCTAATGTGAATAACCATAAAGTGTATTTAAGTGCAGACGAATATGCTTCTACTGCACCAGCAATTGTAAAAATAAAATGTCTCCCACTGCTGCCAATGCATTACCCTGAAAGATTACTGCAACACATGTGCTCACAAACGCAGCACAGATATAGTCTAAACTTGGCTTGCTACAGCAAACCACAGTAACGCTTTCCAAGAAATGGTTTAATAGTGTTGGCCTTAAAGGTTATTCATACTCTTGGCAGACAACCCAAGTAACAGAATGCCGTGAACGCACAGGCTCACTGCGCGCAGAGCGGCCGTGGCTGCTCTGCTCTGTTGCTGTCTCTGTGCACCACCCAACATGGCATCTAATCCTTCTGTGGGCAACTGCTCTGGGCAATGGCTGGGCAGCTCTTTCTCTGAGTCTTGTGTTTTGTGAGACACGACGTAGTGTTGCTATTCTGCTTATGTTCTCTTCTACGGGGCGTTGAAAGGGAGTTGGTAGGAACATTTGCCAGTAGCATTGACTTTCAAAATCCTCTTCTCAGCCTGCAAAAAATTGTTCATTCAAACATGGTATCTCCTGTTGGTCCAATAGCATGAACGCTGGTGGCAAGAACAAAAGAGTATACGTTCTCTCCCTTTGCTTTAAATTTCATAAAGTACCTGAGAGCACCGCAGATGTGACATTTTAAGTTAGCAACTTCTCTGTTGAGGTATGCTTAAATGGAGAAGAAAAAATATTTTTCCCATTCTTTGTCAAAGCACGACAAGAACTTTCAAAACTTTATGAGCTCCTTGTACTTTGGGGAAACAAGTTTTAGTTTGATTTTGTTTGTTTTTAAATTGGGAAAACTTGATGCAATTTGGTGGAGAAATATGAACAGCAGAACACTGCTGCATTTCTCCACTTTTGACAGCTGATTGCTTCAGGCTGGACTAGGTCCTAAACTGATATAAATAAGAATGTATCATCACAGCAGTTCTGCAGAGTGTTCCTCTGTATTCCTTGAAAAGTTCCTGAATGGATTTTATCTGTACATTCTGTTCTTATATTGCTCCTGAAATTTCTTCAACTGACCATCGCTGGCAGCAGGTTTTGCCCTTAGATAGAGCATTTAAGGCGATCAGTGCAGCACTTGGTATGTTTTTTTGTTCTGAGTGTTAGTTTCAAGTACATCTGTTTGAATTATTAATTGGCAATAATAGCTCCTGTCATCTTATCTTGCTTGTTTTTTAAATATATCTTTTGTGAATTGATTTCAACTCCTGTGGACTCTCACCTGCAAGTAGTCACCAGATACAGATAGTACCTACAAGTGGTGTTTAGTTTATTGTTTGTAAATTATTCTCATTGTGCACATTCTGACAACGATTATATACATGGAATAAATTTGATTTACAGCATGTAAGAATCTGACCACCTGTTAGTAGCACAGAAGTGGTAATTTAAGACTTTTAGTTTTCTTCCCTCAAATGACTGTCGTCTTCAAAATGGAAAAATGAGGTGATTACAAATAATGAATGTCTATCCTTTTTTTATTTTTAAATTTTTTTGGTGAGTGAATGAGTGAACAAAAATTAGAATACTGAAAATACATTTCCCTTTCATGATTCATATACTGGCTCCTGATTAGCCAGCCCATCAGTTCCAAGCAATTATGAATAATGAATCAGGATCTGCCAGAAAAAAAAAGTACCTGGTGAGATTTAGAATGGGGATTTATGAATCAGGTTTTCATTGTTTTTGCAGCCTTTGTTAGATTTTTTTGAGCAGCATAGCAGTCATTTTACGTAAGTCAAAATTCATGTAGCTATGTCATGAATGATTTCCCTTTTCTATCTCTGCTTGTTTGAGTGAAAATATATCTCCTTTCTAGAGTTCGTCAAACAGTTCCATGTACTCTATAAGTAGAGACTCTATACTTACAGTACAGGTATCTCTCATCTTGTCTAACCACTGAGAACTTAACAATTTTGTAGTTTCCATGATATAGGTCCATGAGCCAAACAAATGAAAGCACCAGTTTGGCAAGCGTTGCCTATACTCTTGGCCATAATGCTTGTTTTCAGAATGGCAACACAGAGAGCAGTCAGGGTGGAGCCAGGATTTCTCTTAGAGGTATATCTAATTTCAGTCTTCAGTATTGTTTCTGGGGTCTTAAAGGAATGAAACTACTCATATATTCAAAGTTTTACGCATAAACAAGAGTTTGTAAGATTGGGGCTTTTTCATAACTCTGCTATGCAAGGTTTGTAGTTAGCTTAAACACTGTAATTTCTTTCAGGACTTACCTGATTTCATATCCCATTTTCTTTGCTCTTTTTTTCCTGCATTGTTTTATCCCATTGGAATATATTGGTCCAGAATTATTGAATTTTAATTCAAGAGGATTAAAAATATATTTTCTTCCCAACACAGTGTCATTATAGTCATGCTAAAATCTCGTAGAAAAGAACAGTGATATCTACCTCAAGACTTCAAAACACAGCTAATTAAAAATAAGATGCTCTTTTACTGATAGACAAATAGAATATTAAATTTGCTATTATGCCTTTAATTATTATTTAATAAAGTAGACAAAGCTCCCAGTTGAGATCATGGCTCTATTTAGCCTGCTGTTACACGGAAAAAACATGGTTTTCAAGCTCAAAAAAATTATCAGTTAGTTAATGATTGGTTAATTTCATTATCCTGAAAATTAGGAATAATAGAAGTTTTTTCTGTGCACCTGACAGATGCAGGAAAAACCTCTTTCTTTACAATGGAAAGAAAAAATAAAATCCATTTAAGAACTTATATCAGCTAATAATGTTTAAATAATTAAACATTGATATTAATTCACATTTTAAAATGTCCTCTGAAATAGCTTAGAAGAAACGCTAAGTATGATTTAAATTCATTTAAATGAGAACTTGGATTTTAGAAAACATTCTTCATGTATAGATTTTGAAATATTTTACAAAAAGAAGCAAAATAATTGTCCTATTGTGCAGACAGAAAACTGAGGCCTAGAGGAAGTAAATTATCTAAAGTCAGAAGACAGGCCACTGACAAGGCCAGAAAGAATAGATATTTGAGTCCTATGTCAATGTCCTATTCACAAAATCATGTAACTCCATATGTTCTCCCACTTTTATTTTTCTTTCTTTAAACCTGGATCACATCGCTGATCTAGTTTGCAATTTGGGGAGCAGAAATGAGCAGCGAGGACTGAAGAAAAGTAGATGCTTTTCTAATATAACTTTGCTTCCAGAGGTATCGGAGCATTGAGATACATTCTCAGTGTTTGTAGGTATTTTTCTGCTCTAAGTCTGGAGAATTATTTTTCTTGTTGAATTATGACTGTGCAGTCATGTGGATCTTCCTGTTTTTATTTAGATAGTAATCGAGAACATACACGGAAATTATAGAGTAGATTGACATGTTTATTATGTCTACATGAAAATGGAAGACTGATATACCAGGGTAGAAAGGTGCTTACTGCCAATTCTGCCAGAGACCTAGGCACTCTCCTCATGTAAATGGTAATGTGTTTTTTTCAAATGGGGAAAATGCCATAACCTCCACCCTGTTGTCTCCACGTGGCTGCAAGTCTAAGCTGAGCTAGTCACTGCAGTTCATAGTAGGATGGGGCGAACTAGCCCTAGTCTTTTCCCTCTTGACTCTTTTTCCTAGTGATATTGGAAAGTTCTGGGAAATCCAGGGAGGAGCGACATTCGATAGGCGCCATGGTTGCCTTCTTAGAAGGCAAGAGGCTTCTAGCACCCTGTAGATACTGTGTGTAACCAGTGACAGGCATCCTCTGATTTACCGCATTTCTCAGTATGTAGCTGCTTCTTCACTAGAACCAAGTGTGACCTAAAGAATTGTGTTATTTTTCATATCTGTAGTGCCTCAAAAAGGCCTAAGATCTTGTATGAGAGTAAGTATCTGGTGACAAAATGCATGCATCGCTTCTGAATTTTCATATTTCTTGACTCCTGTCAAGAACATTATCTGGTGATGTGAGTCCCAAAACATTTAGTCATCTTATTTTCAGTATCACTGTATCATCTTTTTAAGACACCTTACAGAGAATCTGTACCATCTGTTACACTTAAAAAGGATACATGTTAGTCATCTTCACACCTTCAAAATGAACTTCATAACCAAAGCAAAAAAAAAGATGGTATAGAATATTAACAAGCAGAGGATGATTTTCTGTGTTATTCCAAGAGCCATTCCCCTCTTCCAGTCATCTCCACATCAGCCCCTCTACACATGTTTGGACACAGAAGTAGAGAAGTAGCGCTAAGACCCTCTTTCCTCTATCTTTATGATATTAATTTCTCTTCTGGTGCATGAGTACTGACATAACTGATTTTCAAACTGACGTGACCTTGCTTAGTGAACATGGATAACATGAGGCCACTCTTTAATAGCCTATAAACTTATTTAGACTGCAACCACTGCATATCATTCTTGTTTGTAGAAAAGATAATGCAGATGAATGTGGGTTTGGCAAACTAAAATGTAAAGCTTGTACATTCACTGATGCTTAAGTTCAAGCAGGTAATACCTTCTGAATCCAAAATCTGGTTTGAAAGCTTCTGTTGCAGTTACCAGATAGAGATTTTAGACTTTATGCACATACACAGCTAAAGATAACATTTTGGGCCAAAGATCTCCTATGATATAGTTTTCTAATTATTTTTTGGAGCCTTTTGTAAGGATAATGATATTGATGGACATTAATTGCACTAATGGCCTTTTCCTGCTACATTAGTCATGCAAAAGAACTTTAAATAATTCCTCTTCTCATTGCAGCCTAGAGAATGAGTCAATGCCAGCTCCCACAGATACCGTCTTGGGCAGTAAAGCCAGGGGGAACCACAGCAATCAGATAAAATTGCTTTCTTCCAGTCTAAATTGTATTTTACCATCCCCCAAAAATACCTCATTAGGGAGTGTGAAAAGTTACTCACGCTCTCTACCCTCTTTATTCTCACAAAGCTGCTGCATTCCTCTGACTAATTCTAAGAACATGCTCACACAACAGTCAACAGTTTCAGATGTTCCACACTGACTACTGGTAGCGAGATCCTACCACACACAACCAAACTTGGGCTAATCACGTATTTATGTAGAGCTGCAATGTATTTTGTGTTCAGCAATTCCTCAGCCACATTGCCACATGTGTTCAGAGCAGCTAGTTCAAAGCTAGTACAAGTCTGTCTACAAAATCCTTAAGTACCCATTTGACATCACCATGTAACTAGGTAAAGCTTCACAGGTTTTTAAAGTCCTGTCTGGATTCTGAGGTTATACACATCTACTTGAGGGACAGGAATGATTTCTTTTGATGAATAGATATAATTACCCCTGACAGTCTCAGAATTTTTTTTTCCAATGTTGTACTTTTAGGTGATCACAGAAAAGTGCATCAAACAATCTCTACTTTCAAATAATGAGCACACTTACAGGTCTGTGAACAAATTTGCTGCAAAAAGATATATTTATGCCCCAGTTCTTCTGTTTGCTCCCAAAAGACAGACTTTTGTGCCACTGAGTAGGTTCTATCTGTATCACCTAAAGTGGTCAAGTAAATTATTCACCATGAATTATTTTCCAATTGCAAAATGTTACCAAAAGGCAACTGCAAAAGAAAAAGAGGCTATACCAGGGTAGAATATATCTAATCAAAGAGAATTGCCATATACCAACAGCTTGCCACACAGCTTTCATAAAATCAGTTTAAATTGATTGAAACATAATACAAGCAGGTGATGTCCTGTGGAATCTGTACTGCAAAAATCTAGAGCAGTATACTTTAGTTGTAATTTTCTTGTATTGCTGAAGGTTAAGAGATATTTCACTTGAGACATCTTACAAGTGATTATCTGAGATAATGTGTGGGTTGGATGTGACTTCGGTAAAGCTGCATATCTGACAATAACAAATTTATGTCTCTAGTTAAATTAAGTTGTTGGCTTGTCATTCATCATATCGTCTCTACTCGTTTCCAGCGAAAAGTTGTGTCAGTCCTTTGGGAGAGAATTAAAGTAAGAAAAAATGCCTTTCATGTCAGATTTCTCCTAACAACATTTATTTGGCTATACTGAAACCCTGAGAATAAGATATTCATCTTAGGTGGTGGTGGGTTTTTTGATGTTCCTGTTATAATTGCCCACTGAATATGTGTGACATACAGTGTTACTTATAAGTAAATTGTGGGAGAAGGAAGACACCACTCAGCAATTGATAAAGTTATTATGGCAAACTGAGTTGAGTCGAATATAATGCAGGCTGTATTGATCATCAATTAACAGAATTACATCCTTTCTTACTTTATTATATAGCAGTGAATGTCAAAATGTAGTCAGGCAACTTAAGTGTTTCAGCAACTGAAGTGGAAAAAAATGTTTATAGCATGTGAGCTACCTAATGGTTGCACTTGTTTTTTTAGCTGCATTAATTTATTTATTTATAGCAATGGGCTTCTTTGGAAGCAGTTGCTATTTTGCACCCATCTGAGAGTCAGCATGTTACGAACAAAGCCAGTGATTATGCCAATAAATATTAAGTGAATCTTTCCTCCCTTCTTTTCCTCCTACCTTTCCTCCTCTTAAAGTAAAGATGATTTGGAAAGTAAATAGCAGCTTTTTGCATATGGGAAAAATATAAAAAATGCTATTTGAGTGTTTTAGCTATTTATTTTTCTACACAGGGCCTTGATGATGGTGAAATACACTTATGTACTGCTACCAAGTGTCTGTACTAGTTTCTCTGTGTACAGCATTCTCCTCTTCATATATGGCAGGAAGACTTGGACATTTAGCTGTAAAGCACACTCTCATCTGGCCGGTTGACAGTTGTTGTTAAAGACACAGTTTTATAGAGGGCGCTCATTTTTTCATCAACAGTTCTTAATACCGTTTGCAATTCAGATCTCTATTGTCCTCCAAGTTCCAAGTAAGGAAGCTGAGGCAAGAGAAGGTAGGCAACGTGCCTTCTGCCCTCAAGCATCTGCTGCAAGGTGGCAGCATTTGCTAAACCCACATTTTCTTGCTGACCATCATTTTCTGAAGGATTAACACTAGCTGTGTTATTACAGTCCTCTAATCAGAAGGGAGTGAAGGGAGGGGGGAGGAACGTGTCTTGCCAGCGGGACTAATGGCTTAGGGCAGACAGTTAAATGAGAAATAGCTTGTGGTTTTGTTTGGTAAGCCAAGATGTAACAGATAATGGTCCATAACCTCCCTGAAACTATTTCTGTGAGACTTTTTTTTTTTTTTAAAAATAGTGCCAGCACTAGAACCTGCTAGCATTCCTGCATGGATAGGCAAGAGTACGACTGCACTAGAGCAAACTTGATCTCTTTTAATGACAAATGGACATTTGGAAATGCTTTGTGTCTTTGCATGTAGTTTTGTTTAGCTCTTTTAGCCAAAGAGGGAGAGAAAAGGTAAGGGGAGAAAGAACCTGACTTTTCCAAAGACTTACCACCGTGTCTTGTGGTTAAAATTAGTTAATTGACTTCAAATCTAAACCTCAGTTTCACTGTGTGAGGACTTTTTTCTCTTTCAAGAATCTAATCTTTGTTATTTTTATTAAAACTTGTTTCTTTCTAGTAAACCAGCAACTCAATTAATTGTGCAGGTCTAGGTTTACTGCACAGGGGAATCATACATGAATCTGCACAAAAATTTTGTCTGTGATTGTCTAAAGTGCTTTCAGTCTGAGCAGACTGTGTTTTCTAGCAGTTTGGTTGTCAGCCTTGCTATATTCTGACGAAATGAGGATTTCCAAATACATTAAAAGAGCTTAATCTATTCATAAATCTTATTTATTTATTTTGGAGAAACAAAGAAACACAAAGGCTTTTACTTGTTTGCGTACGGGCTATGCTGTGTGTTGCCTACGTTGATACAGAAAAGACGTGTGGTGTGGGTTGAGGGTCTGTTTTGCTTTGAAGAGAGAAGGAGTCTTAAAGATTATTTGTTGTTGCTTGGCTACAGCCCTTGCTCTTCACCTCTCCAAGGCATAACTTGTGATGGTAGGAAAGGCAAAAAGTGGCATTTTTTTTTGAGAAAATGATTTACGTTCAGAGCTCAAGATGGGGTTCATAAGAGCTCCTTCTCTTAAGTATGGATGTCCTAAGATACATCGCATTGTCTTGTTTTTCTCTGATATAAGGATGGCAGATGTCTGTTCTGAGTACTCTCTTTGACATATGTACAGCCGCCATTTCCCCTTTCAGTTTCCTGCCAGCATTCAATGAATCCACACATTATGGGCCAGAAAATTGTCCTATGTGACTGCTGAAACTGATACACACCTGTGCTCTCTGCACTTAACAAGCAGCTGTGACATTTAAAACCTTATTTTGATATGAAGCAGCCAAGAGGGGAAGCCAGCCTTTAGAAAGATATATGAAAGAATAAATAACTGAACAATTATAACCTGATACACTGTAAAAAGGAATCAGTGGCAGTTCTTTTAAGTATTAAAATGAATTTAAATTAATTTAATGTGCTTCCTAGGTCTTCTAGGCTTGTGGTTACTTTCAGAAATGTGTCAATGATATTCATGTACCTTAACCTCTACCCATAACCCCTTCCCATTTTACCTAATCCAAGTTTCTTTTGGGCTCCTTTAACAACCTCTGCACAGCAGAAGTTTCTATGTTTCCATCTAGGTAAAGATCAGATACATTCTTCCATGGATGGGAGTTTCTGAACCCAGGATCATCTAAAGTCAGGACATGGACTGAGCATGGTGCAGCCTGTGTCTACCCTGGGCCTCCTTCCTGCAATAGCAGTTATACAGAAAGGTGGTTCAAAACACCCTACAAAATCACAGTCACAGAATGGCTGTGTGGGGAAGGGACCGCTGGAAATCACTTAACCCAACCCTCTCTACAGCAGGATTGTCCAGTTGGATTTTGAATATCTCCAGTGATGGACGCTCCACAACCTTGCTGGGCAACCTGTTCCAGTATTTGACCATCCTCACAGTAAAAAGGTTTCTTCTTAAGTTTCAATGGTATTTCCTGTGATTTTTTTTTTCCCTTGCCTCTTCTCTTGTCACTGGGAGCTACCAAGAAGTATCTGGCTCCATCTTCTTTGTCCTCTGCCCCACATTGATGAGATCCCCCAATGAACCTTCCTCAGCCTAAACAATCATAGCTCGCTCAGCCTCCCTCTTGTGACAGACACTTCAATCCTTCAGTCATGTTTATGGCCCTTCACTGGACTCGCACCAGTTACATCCATGTCTCTCTTGTACTGGGGAGCCCAGAATTGGACCCAGCACTCCACTTGTCTCACCAGTGCTGAGCAGAGGGCAAGAATCACCTGCTTTGACCTGCTGGCAACACTCTTCATAATGCAGCCAATCCTAATATGAATGCATCAGTTTAGACAAGATCAAAAGGAAAATATGCAGAATGACTGACTATTCATGTACATGAATTTTACACTGATAATTCTCTTATTCTACAAATTCCTTTCTCGTAGTCTTCCCTATGCCTGCTTTTTAAGAAGGTGATATGATTCCATCTTGTTTCTAGCTGATTCGTTGGTGCTGATAGATTTAGAGGATTTTATTACCAGGCAGAGGTATCCAAGTATCTGTCATCTCTTTAAAAATTCCTGCTTTTTGATTGACACATGTCACAGAATAGCAAGCTTTTTTGCTCCCTTGTCATAACGCTTGTCATAACCCATTTCATAACGCTTTGCGCTTCATCATTCATTTTCGTGATGAAATCCCAAGGTGTAAGTTTTTACCTATTGGCTAAGCGATTTGAAGCTCTCAGTTTAATTCAATGGTTTCTGATCACAGGCTGTTGCTGCTCTGATGCCTGGCAAGGGATGCAGCTGAGGCCACAACAAGAGAAAATGGCAGACCACATGGATGAGATTCTGTTTCTGCCTAAGTCAGTAACAAAATATGATGGAGTTCATGAGGCCAAGATCTTGCCCCAAGTCTGTTAGGTTTTTATGTATTTACCTTCCTAAATCTTAAATTCACTTAGAAGAGTTCCTGACGAATTGGAAATTTAGCATGAGACATATAAAGCTGGAGATTGTTGGATGTGGATTACACTTCAACGATGAAAGCTAACTCTAAAATGCAGACATGAGCTGTGCCCACCTCCATATGTTCACACAGTAAGTCCCAAATCAGAGAGATTAAGGGTTTGGTGGTTTTTTTCTTTATTTTTTTTTTTTTTTCCTGTCTGACTTTTCTTTGAATGCAATGGGCAGTATTGATAGCTCCCCAGCAGACAGATAGTGGGGGCGTATTGCTGAAAAACTCAAAGACAAATATAAATTGAGGAAAACAGCCTCAAGTATGTCTTCCAGGGTCTGGCAAGCAGAGAGATAATTAAACTGGGATTTAGGAGGTATAAGAACTTTTAACAGCAAAAATGATCCTTAAGGAATGATCCTTAGAGAGTTCTGACAAATGATAGAATAATTATCTTCATTTCTTAAATAAAGCTTTACTTGCTTTTCTTCATTAACTGTTGTTAGGGGTGAATTCAAGATGCTGCCAAAGCTTTGACTGATTAATTTGACTAATTGATTGATTGATTAAATTGATGAATTTGTTTTATTATAGAAATTTGTATTTAAACAAATTATGTGATGGAAACACAGACTATATTACTCAAACACAGGTGGGTTAAACCTTCCCAAACCTTAGTTTTCCTTCACTGAATTTTGTGAGATTTCAAATGTTTACCTGGTTTGGCATACATTGCAGAACTGCAATATTTTAGCGGTTTTGTTCCAATATCTAAAGAAATTGGAATAAACATAGACCTCTTACAGGCCTATCTCTGCTCTTCCTAGTTAAGTACAGAGACCACTAAGTGACTGTGATCTGTATCTTTCTGTCTCATCCTCCTCACTACCGAACAAAAATACCTGCACTCCAAATCCTATAATTCTTAAGTGGCAGTATCTCCTAATCAAAGGATGTTCAGCTGCGGCCAAAATATTTCCATTTTCAAGCATCTAAGGTTTTTAGTAGTTAAAATTCTGAGCTGTCTGTAGAAAGCAGACTCTTTTGGTAGAATAATAACAAAAATAACTGAAAATAAAATTTCCCGTGGAACAATTTGGATGGTTTTCTGTTGAATAATTTGATGAAACACTTCCTTCAAACCTACGTACAGGAGAATTTAATATGTGGGCCTAACATTTTACGTTATTAGATCTTCTCATAAGCTGATTATTCTGTTAAACTTTCATTTTGGTTGATTTTTTAGTGTTGGATTACTAATTTAATCTACAATTTTTAGAAGCAAAAATGAGAGCTACTGAGAGCAATGTCAGGTGGAGGTACACTAATATTAAGATTTCTCATATGAATTTCTAAGCCTGTCTGTAGTTAACAGTATGTTTTTTGAAATGTGGCAGGGAATTAATCTTGCAATCTGCTGAATTTAGATTTCCCAGTGGAAATCAACCAGGAATGGTCAAGGCTGTGAACTATGTAAAATTGTCCTTTGCACAAGGGAGTGCTCAGGGCTAGTTCTACATGAAGGCAAAGTAGACATTTGGCTGTGGAGGCAGATAGCTGAGGAGAGAAAAATGCTGAGAGCTCTTGAAAGCCAGGCTGGCCATGGTACCCCTTTTGGAAGAAAAAGATTCCCCCACAAACATTGGTTGCCATCTTCACCCTTCTGTTCCTATAGGAAAGGTGAACCTGGCTCTGCAGTTCTGTCTTTATTCTTCTTCCTCTCTCTTTTGCATAGCAGAAGTATCTGGGCCATATCCCCACATCCTTATGGCAGCAGAATTCAGTTCTGCTGACACCGCACAGCCTGCGCCGCGATTGTGCGAAGATCATGGGCATGGGCTCCTTTAACATTGCAAGGTCCTACCAGCCCAGCTGGAATCTCATCTGCTACATTGCCACTTCCACAGCACGCTGCTTTCCGTTTGAAAAATAATTTTGGGAAACAGAAAACTGTTAATCCTATGCCAACTACCGGTAAAAATATTTTTCATAAAATATAGACTCTGTAATACTGAGTAAGTATGAAATTCCTATCCAAAATTTTCTATCCATTACTTAGGAGTCAGATAAAGAACAATCCTTTCCTAGGTACAAGTAGATTAACTGAGAAGCTAAGTAAAGTTTATTTTCTCATAGCTGAGTATCAAGCGCTATCAAGTAAGACAAATTGCAGCCATATCTGGTTAAAAGGAGTTTTTCCTGAGTAATTGTGTTTGACTCTGCTGTCTATTACCACTAGACATCATTCTCACAGGAATGGAGAAGGGAAGAGAGTCTGGTAATCTGACTATCAGAATTTTACCACTGCATGGCAAGGAGTTCTGCATATATGTGGCAAAGAGCTGGTGCAGACTGAAGCTGACTTTTAGCCACTCTCGGTTACTCCATTCTGGCAATACACAGGGGAGCTAAAAATTGTGCTCCAAACCTTGATTAGGGCTCGCGCATTGGGGGTCAGCTTTTTTGCATATCCTGTACAGTTACCATCGACACACAGCAGCAAATAGAAATTCTTCGCATTTACGAGGTTAGTACCTATTGTAGTTTAACCAAACAGGGGCTTGACAGAGTAACTCTACTACTCACATAACATACAGATGTTATCTTGAGGTTATGTCAATTTAAAGACAATCTGTTTACTAAGTGGTGTAGCATGCTGTATCTTTAAAATCAGACAACGCCTATGTACATAAAGTGTGCCTTCAGTTATTATCTGCAAATAAACCTTTAGTAATGAGGTTTCAGATCTATTGGTTGAGTGTTGATAATAAATTCTCTGTGGAACTGACTTCAGCCCATTAAGCAAGCCTGCTTCTGCTGTCGTGGTTGTTAATTTGACGGGACTGTGTCACATTAAGTAGAACAAACATGTTTTCACCCACTCAGCCATCCAGAACGGACATGGCTGTTACTCTAACAACTGGATATTGATTGGAAGCATTCACCCTTCCTGACCTGGGGCTGGTACATGAAAACAGAGCCAGGACTGATTAAGAAATTGCATGTGTTTGTGCACATGTGTGCAGTGTTAACGGTCCGCATAAATTTCAAGGCTTTTGAATTCATGTCATGTTAATGCTCTGAGCATGAGATCTGTCACTCATTTCCTGCAGGGGCCGTGAAGCCTCATTTATCTTGAATTATTTATTTGTCTGTATGCTTGTACCCATCTGGTCAGACCATGCTTTCAGGGTCCACTGCCCCATATTGAAAAATTTGTTTATTAGCTGCAGCTCTAATAAAAATGTCTCAGGAAATGTCGAAGTTGAAGAAATGTTGGGATTTGTTTCTGGTTTTAATCTCACTTATGGCATAATTCAGTAGATAGTAGTGTGTTACTTTTGTGTGTTCTTGGTACGGAGAATATCTTTAAGTGGTTGTTTCTGTAGACAACCAAGCAAAAAGGAGCTAAAGGGAAGGAAAAAAAGGAGAAAGGGGGATTTTCATCTGAGAGCAGGCTACCTTGCAATATAAATGTTCTGTATACTGCATTTTCTTCCTACAAAATTTGCTCTATTGCTTACATTATGTACACATTTTGATGTATACATGATCTAGTTTGCAGCACGTAGAGGAGGAACTGGGGTCAGCTGCTCCCGTATCCCACGCTGGTCAACTGCAATGAGCCCGTGTGGAAGGAATACACTACCTGCCACCAGGAGATGGGTAGCAGGTGGCTTCCCTGTGCGGTAAAGGGGAATCGTGAGCTTGGGGATAATTCTCCTGGGTTCAGTGAAGTTGTGTACTGTCTCTCACCTCCTGCAGACCTGTCTGAATGAAGTTATAGGTTTGTCAATGCTTTGTTTTTCCTCCGATATTCTTCTCTTGATTTGTTTTTCCTGCCAACTGTATTGTATCACTCAGTAAAGAGTTAAGCTGCATTTTCTCAGCTTTACCATTTCCAAAAATAGTACCAAGAGCTGATAATAAATTTTTACATGTGAAGGCAACCGCCACATATTATCATATAATCAAAGGTCAAGTTGCAGAAGTCGAAGTGAGAAATGAGAGGTTTAGCCAGACTTAACATGGCGAGTGAGGAATAATCATCAGGGCTAGTTATCTCTCTATATTTTCTCTATAAAATAAAATATACAGCATATACAGTATCTATTTAACATATTTTAATATGGTTTATTTTCTAGCACTAGTATAGCTATACATGATAAAATTTAGACATTATAATACATTTTAAAATATTTAAAATCATTGAAAAAAATGTGGATTTTAAAAATTTAAATACTTTCATTTCCAGTATAAGAGACTTAAGAAACCAATATAGCATTATGAAAATGAAAATTTTCATTTAAAAAATAATTAGTTTCAAAGATACAGCAAATGGAAAAAAAATTGCATTGCTCTTGCACTTCTCTCCATTATGAAGAAGGAACAAGCAATGCAACAGTGAAGAAAACAACAATAAAGCTTATCTGAAAACAAAAGAAAATTTATGGACATGATGTATTAACATAAAATATAACTATAATACAGTGCTAAAAATTCAACAAAAAATGGGGGACAAAAAGCTGCATAACTGAATAATAAATGAAAGGTTATGACCAGCAAAAAGATAATGCGTGTCAAAGAGGAAGAAAAAAAATCATGTTATATATAGAAAGCTTCCTCTTTACAATTTTAGTGAAATATTTCTACAATGAAAGAACTTCTTAAAAATTGTCAGTTTAATGGAAAGAACTTTTCCAGAGGATCTGTTTTGATATTGAAAGGGCTTTTAATTTGCCACCTTGTTATGCTCCCAAGCATTTGAAACAATCAGAGGAAATATTGTTTGAAAATCCTTTCAGAAGAGTGAATGAAACTTAATGTTCTTTTATTATAGCTCATAACTTGTGAAGCAGTCAATCTCAGAAATATATTTTGATACTCTGTTTTGTGGAGATTGTTGGAATTCAGCTGAGTGGATATGATGATGAAAAGTGATTCTGGCATCACTGAGTTATAAGGGAATTAAAGATTCATGGGAGCTCTGCAGAAGGATGTAAGACTGGAAGAACATCAGAATACAAAATTAGTCACAGGGGAGAATTGTGCTGTGATTTTAAAATAATCAATACATTGCTTTTTCATACTGTTAAGCTATAAATGTATTACCTCAGAAAATCAGACTCTTCATTACAGAACAGTAGTACTACAGCATATTATATACATATAATTATGTATATAACGAAAACCATCCATCACAATGTGACAAGCAATTAGCGTTCAATTGTGACTAGTCAATATTACTGTTCAAATTTTGCTATAATGTTGAAATCTGATGAATATTTCATTTGGAAATTTTAGAGAAATGCTAATTTATAACTCACTTGTAAAATTAGCATTTTACTTCATTAGAAAAGGCACATGAAATTGTTATTTTCTAATATACTGAAATTACTGTGTTTGAGCATTATTTAGCAGATGAGAAGATCTCAGGAAAATAAAGACATTGCCTTTGGAGAGTTCATAAAAAAAGGAAGCCCTCCTCCCTTTGGCTTTGTCAAGGCAAGCAAAATAGACAAAGACCCTTTCTCTGGTACAGCAGGATTCACATCTATAGGGTTATATTTTGTTCCTCCCTTTAGAGGTGGCCTTGGGTCATACTGCCTGATGAGAATTATCCCTGCCCAGTGCTGTGCCTCATATCATGCCCAAGCATTTTGAGAATGCTGGCTGGCACTGAACAAAGCTGTGTCAGAGAGAGTCCTAGCAATTAAACACTACAAACAATTTTATGCCAGTGGCTGATCCCATGTCCTGACACACTTTAGAGTACTGGTCCATAAAGAGCCTGTCAGCAATAAAGCAAAGTGGGATCCAACTGACTGCTGCAAGGAGGGGACCCGTGGTGACCTGGATCTGAGGGGATGTAATCCAACACAATCATAGAAACAGAATAATGCAAACTGGAAGGGAGTTTTGGAGATCATTGGGTGCAACCCCACTGCCCTCAAAGCAGAGTCAGTTTAGACCTGGCTTGGTTGCTGAGAAGATTGTCCAGTCAAGTTATGAATATGTTCAAGGACAGAGATTTCACAGCCTCTCTAAGCTTTTTGATTACTAAGAGTATTTAACTACTTCTATGGTGAAAACAAATTTCGTAATATGTGATGACAATTTCCATCCTTACAACTTTTCCCATTGTGTCTAGTTGCACCGGTGTAGACCCCTAAGACTTTGACTCTATGCTCCCAATAGGCAGTTGAAGACAGCAATAAGATCCACTCTTAGCCTTCTCCCGAACCCATTTGGCTGAATACATCCACCTTCTCCTAGTACATAACAGGTTTCAGTCCACTGCACATATAAATGATTCTCCACTAGGCTTGCTCAAGTATGTCAATGTCTTTCTCATACCAGGAAATCCAAAATTGGACACTACTCCAGATGCCATCTCATAAATGCTGAAAAGAGGGGGGAAATCCCTTCCCTCAGTTTTGTCATTGGCCTGTTTTGCTGGATGGGCACCTGGCTGACTCATGTTCTGCTTGTCCACCAGGGCCCCCATCTCTCATTGTGCAAAGAGATCTCTCACAGCCAGCGGTACCCAGCCTGGGTTGCATGGCGTTATTCCATCCCAGCTGCATAACTTTGCATTGGCATCAGATTCCTGTGTCCCACTCGGAAGTGGCCCAGCCTCCCCAGGTATCTGTAACAGACAAAAAGGCTGATCCTTCCTTTTATTCATACGTTCATTACAACTGTACCAAGCCATTGATGTTTTCATTATCAGAAGTGTCAAAGTCTGGGAAACTAATATGTCCAGCTTCAAGGAAAATAAATTATAGTTGAGGAAGCTACTTGAACCAGGCCCCGATTTCAAGTGCTCTGTATCAGTTTGATTAAATTAACACTGGATGGGGCTACCAATAACGTTAGGTGGGTTTGATTAAATTGGAATGCTTCAGACAATTATGAAATACCTTTAGAGCAATAAAATGTTCCACTTTTTGTCCTTTGCTTCACTTGGTTTCATCTGTGTAAAGAGAAAATATTCTTTCTGTATCAATGAACAAAACCAGTCTACAATTTCACTAGATCTGTTTGAGTGACAAGGAAAATCAATCAGAAACTGTTATTAGATGGGGATTTTGAAGTTTGGATATGTGGCTAGTCTGGGTCTCTGCCTACTTTTACAGTACAGCAAGACCTGCAAACTAAATAATTATTTGCTCACTGTTTTTTGGTAAAGAAAAATGTATAAATCTGATCTCTAGCAGAAAAGGATCAGAACCTGCTCTTTATGTTTCAAATGTGGTCTTTAATTCTGTTGTGTTTTCTTTATAATTAAGAAGTACACAGCATTGTATCATTCTCCCTGTCATTCTTAGACTAAATGCACAGGGTATTTTTTTTTTTTTTTTTTTATGTATGTCATGAGCAGCAATAGTTATGTGACTAGAATGAGAACAAATCTACCATACTAACATCATTTTCATCATGCTCAAAAATCTCAGTAGTCATTTTGGTCTTCTATACCCTTTACTTGGAATGAATGGGAATAAAGATGTCTATCTCGTCAATCTAAATATAGTTCCAATGTGATTTATCCTGCAAAGGAGATTAGAGCATCTTAATGGTATGATGCTGCTTTTCCTTCAGTGGAGAGAAGTAGTTGATAAAATAGATATTTAAATCCTCATCACTCAGTAGCTAAAAACAGTCAGCAATTTAAATAAGAGTGTTCAAATGTGTTAGAGTCAGTGCTTGTGCCCCCTGTCAACTCTCACTGCACTTGGTTTAGGGTTTCAGCATTTTATTTAAAATCCCAGTAGCTAGATAAAATGCAGGATTTAATTTTGAAGCTTACAGTATAATCCAGTGTATTAATTGAAGCCGAATTTGTTTCAATCAATGCACATTGGTTTTGGGTGCCCTTTGAAATCAATGGATTTTCTGCCCTAACTACAGACAGATTCAGGCACATCACTAAAATTAACTTTTTCATAACTTGAAACTTAAATCTATGCCGTTACAAGTATATCTATTTTCCCCCTTTCTATGTAGCAACATCATGATTGTTAGTGGTTTCTTATAACAGTTGGGTCACTGAAGTCACCATCACTTCTAAGAATTTCTCCCTGAATAGTAAAAGACTGTTTTTAAAAATAAAAACACGAATCTAAGTTTGCCAAGTACTTTCACATTTAGGGCACAAACTAGGATACACCCAGAGGAAGCTACTAGGATCTGTGCCATACTAGCACGTAGCATACTGAATTGCTATGGGCTGAGACGCATTGTATGAGATTCCACAAGACTCAGTGCTGGATCCTGCACTGGTATCACAACAACCCCATACAATGCTATAGGCTTGGTGGAGAGTGGCTGGAACGCTGCTGGTGGAAAAGAATCTGGGGATGTTGGTCGACGGCGAGCTGAATATGAGCCAGCAGTGTGCCCAGGTGGCCAAGAAGGCCAACAGCATCCTGGCTTGTATGAGGAACAGTGTGGCCAGCAGGACTAGGGCAGTGATCATCCCCCTGTACTTGGCACTGGTGAGGCCGCACCTTGAGTACTGTGTTCAGTTTTGGGCCCCTGACTACAAGAAAGACATGGAGGTGCTGGTGCGTGTCCAGAGAAGGGCAACAAAGCTGGTGAGGGGTCTAGAGCACAAGTCTGATAAGGAGCAGCTGAGGGAGCTGGGGTCATTTAGTCTGGAGAAAGGAGGCTGAGGGGAGCCCTTACTGCAATCAACCACCTGACAGGAGGTTGTAGCAAGGTAGGTGTTGGTCTCTTTTCCCAAGTAAGAAGCAATAGGACAAGAGGAAATGGCCTCAGGTTGCACCAAGGGAGGTTTAGATTGGATACTAGGAAAAATTTCTTCACCGAAAGGGTTGTCAAGCACTGGAACAGGCTGCCCGGGGAAGTGGGTGAGTCACCATCCCTGGAGGTATTTAAAAGACGTGCAGATGTGGCACTTAGGGACATGGTATAGTGGTGGACTTGGCAGTGTTAAGTTAATGGTTGGACTCGATGATCTTAAAGGTTTTTTCCAACCTTGATGATTCTGTGATTCTATGTTTCTGTGATTCTATGATTCTATTCTAACTAGCTATGGATACTAGTTATGGATTCTGTTCCTTTACCTTTCAAAACACTTTACATTAGAGTCCCACAAAAACATAAATAAAAAAATAGAGTTTTAACAAGATAGAAGTCATGAAACAAGGATGAACTAATAACTCTTTTGGCCCTATTCCTTTAAGGCAGTCTTATACACTGAGTAAATGCACAAATTGTTTAGTTCTTAGTGGACTCGTTAGAGAGACAACGAGTCTCCCTCAAAGAAAGTAGGCTTTGAGAGAAGAAAATTTGCAGGTGGAAGCAGACCAATGTGTCAACAATCTTCTATCTTTAATGAGAATTCGTATAAGCTGCTTTTCAGTATTCTTTATTCTGGCATTGAAAACTTAGAGTTCTACTTGCAAAATTGGGTGACAAATTAGCTCCCACAAAATGTGTCGAGTTCTTTTCCTAGTGCAAGGTCTAATTTTCAGTCAGTGATTAAACACAATTCACCTAAGGAACATTAAAAACCCCTTATATCTTCCATGGATGTGTTGCACAAATTAACTGATTTTTTTTTTTTTTTCAAGGCACAACATTATTTTTAATGTAAACATTAAACATATACCTATTTTGCTTTTTTTTTTTATATTCACAGAAATCAGGATTCTGCAGCTCATATTCCATTAACAGTTCTGTTGACAAAAAAAAGATTTAGTATGCACCACAAAGTAACTAACTGGTTTTTTCCATCATAATCCATGTCTTTTTAAAGTTATAATCAGCAGAGAGTTCTGCCTTTTTAACTAGTTAGTTAGATATTTGTTGTTGTTGCTGTGTGAGAAATGATGTGTGATCTTGTGTCTTGTAAAAAACTACTAAATACTTTTTAAAGTCTCTGTCTCTTTAAGATATATAAGTCATGTATCCTAATGGGTGTCCCTCTGTCCGAACATTATCCTTACCTTTAGATATAGATTAATTGCTTGTGAATGAGGCCTGCTGCTTGGTCAGTCTTTTGGGCTGTTAGAAGTTTTCAATGTGATGGTACACATAATGCTATCCGTGTTGAACTGTATGTGGAGTTAATTAAAATTATTAGCAAGTCTCCCCTCTAAAGACCATTAGCTAAGCAATAAATCAAGAGATACCACGGTATGATGAAACTGATGTAGCCCAGGGTTATTACAACACATGGGGCACCATCAGAGGACTCTAATCCCTCTCAGAAAAGATAATTTATTACAGCAACATCCTCTTAACTTCCCTTATTGGTACAAAAATTATTGGGATAAAACATTTGGCAAAGCAATATTAGCATTGCTAAACAAATTACATATACTCAGTTTCTCTTTATGAATTCACATCAATACTTTCAGTAATGAATACAACTATCTGATTTTAAACCAGAGATACGGTGAAAGCAAAAGTATCATGTTTGATGCAATACGACAATAAAAACCTTTCCTTTTAATTTTAATGATAAAAGATCAGAAGAGTATACCTAACTATGAAATTCTTTATTCAGCCTTAAAGAGTGCCCCAGTAATCCACCTGTGTGTTTGAAATCATGCAAAATATTCTTCTGCAGGCACGATACTTCCAAACTTGAGCAGAAGATATGAAAGTAGGATTCGGATTGCATCTTGGTACACATATATTTCTCTGGAAACAAGCAGAAACTATTAAGCTGCCTTTGAAAGACTTCATTGTCACCCAGTGCTGAGAATTTGCACTGTATCAAGCTGCCATCAGTGACTGTATACTGGTTTCTTGACAGACACCGATAGAGGAATGATATGCCTTGGCTGGACGTATGGGGAGAGATCGATCTGTGAGGCCGAAGAGTATGTGGGTCACTATGTTTATTCCGTCTGGGCTGAAAACAACTGACTGCTTTAACAAGAACATAGTAGCTGAGAGCGGTTGTGTCAAGAAATACTTTTATTGCCTGAACAGTCAGGTTTCAAGGAGCATAAAAGTGGCTTGGAGTGAGATCTGCCCCGTATTATTTCCATATGTTGCCTCTCCTGAAGGGAAAAAGCAGAATGTCTGCTAGGCCTTTGGAGAAAGCTGGGGAAGAAAATCGGCTCAGAAATCTTTTCCACCTTTTTTCAGTGCTAGATGAAAAAATTTAACCACATTTCCTGAGCCTAGGCTTGCCAAAGCTCAGATGTGATAAGGTATTTAAGTAAATCAAGATAAGTGTGGGCAACTGAGAAATGACTTCTGTGATCTAAATATGCAGTCATTGAACGTACTGGGCTTTGGGGTTTACTTTGTGTAGCACCTTTACTCCAAAAGGTGTACAGAAAATTAGATGGAAAACTTTTTATCTCCTATATAACTTATGATCACAACTGAGTGGATTCACTTCAAGATTTTTGCCTTTTTTCCCAACTGTTCCAGTTCTACCCAATCATTTGAGTAAAGGCAAATACCAATAGTCTGAAAATAATGCAGAGCTGCATATTCTCCTTCCCCCAGTTACATGACTACAAGAGTATTTGTTACGTGACCCAACGTGGACAGGCACCAGCATGCAATGCACGTACACGGGGGTGTGCAATAGCAAACACAGCATTGTTTTCACAAATACGAGTATAAAAATGTTCTCATCCAACGATGCTATAAGCACCTTTTCTGGGCAAGGATGTGGCACTTCAGGACCCTGAAGGCCAGGTAGATTGTGTGATAGGTTGTGCCTGAAGGGCATCCTGGGAAGAGGGAGTTGGAGAGCGGGTATTGAATTACATTGGTGAGTCAGATTCAGCCCACAGCCAGAGGTTGAACATCCGTATATTGACAAATTTAATCATAAATTTGCACTACTCATTTAAGTAAAGTTATGCAAAAATATATCCGAGCAGTCATATTATTTTTGTTCTTGTTTTCTACAGTAGTCAACATCTAACAGTTTTATTTTCTTAAGTAAACATTTTAATAACCAATGTCTCCTATAACTCCTAATTCTGTCTACAAAATCATGTATATTTCAAATTCACAAGGAATTCATCTTTGGAGCTTCTGGATGCATAGACCATTGGAATTTTTGGCCCCTGCTCTGTTAAATAGGCCCAGTTGGGCAAAAGCAGAGAAGCAATCATGCATGGATACACAATCAGATTTTTAAAGTATTGGCCAGGATATGCTTAACAGAAATACCATAAACCTGTAAAAGAGTTACAGCTATTCCTGGTAGCAACAGTAAAACTTCAAAAGGCTTTAGTCTACCCTTGTCCTATAATTTCATCTTCTGTTTTTCCTTTGTGTATATTTCTCAGACAAAATGCTAACAGCAAAATCATTCCAGACATGTGTCTTCTATTAACTTGTTGAACTCAAGAAACTTATAACACTCCATTAGAATGATTTCCCCTCTCCCTAAGATGCCCTGCCACAAATCATAGAGCAACTTTAAGCATTACTTGCTTGTACCTGAAAATACTGTAGTCCTGAAAAAAAAAAAAAAATCACTCTCCCTTTCAAAAAAGAGAAGTTTAATTCTGAACTGTGGCCCGGAGGCATTGCAGGCTTCTGCTCCGAATTATCGTAGATGAATTTGATAGCCTGAGGTTGTGTTAGTTGAGATTGATTGAAACATCAGTTGGGTTTAATCCTGCTGCTTGGGAGAAAGGAATATAAATTGCAAGCAGAATGGTAGCCCCGAATGAGATGATCAATAAATAAACTCTCCCAGAAATCTGAGGTATTACATTTCACATGAACTATGAACTTATTTAATAGAAGCTGTGCTAAAATGACTATGATCCATAGCAGGAGGGAATGATTAATATTTTTATGACATTTTATTAGAGTAAGTTTAAGTTCATTTCTCAAAACCATGATCACACTTGCTATTTTTATATGGCTCCTTGAAAGTATTTCCTCAGAATGAATCCCATGAATTTTCTTTTGTGTGAATGGAATTGAGCCTTCTAGTTAAAAAATGATGAACAGTAATTAGGACATAAATTATTTAAAGGTCTTGTAGTTTAAGCAGACATAAAAACTGGCAGGCAATTAAATTCATGGTAAACTCTAGGGGATACTGGTGGAAACAGGTGGAAGCAAGTATTTTATGAGACCTGAGGACAAGCTCGAGGGCTCAGGAGATGGTGGCGTGTGGACGAAAACTGGCATTTTTCAATCTAATGCTGGCTTAACAAGATGTATAGGAAACCTCACTGCACTGGTGTGCATGTCCCCTGTGGGGCAGAGTGAGGCTAAAGCTCCTCATTTAGAGCTCCAGATGGGAACAGCCAGGCCCCTCTTTGAAAGCTTTCTCTTGCTTCCATCCCTTTATGTGCATAAATATCTGTGGTGTGCATCAGCTTTGGAGACCAGTTTCACAGCTACTGTGAAACCAAGCAGAGCAAAGAGCATTCTGACAAATGAGCAAAGCTTGCCAGCATCTATGAATTCAGTTAGAAGCGCAAATGCTCTAATACATTGTACCTACCCTGCCCCCACAGAAGGAGGAAACGTAGGATAAGTAAATATTGCCAAAACCTCTCTGCCTAATGGAAAAATCCTACCTTTTTAATCTTCAACAAAAAAGAGCTGTTTAAGATTCATTTGCCTTTTTATGCTAGCATTATTCCAGTTAGTAAAGAGCTTACCTAGAAAGGGATATATGGTGGAAAACCTACGATTATTTATAAATGCGTAGAATATGTTTGTAGAATAATCTACATTTATTTTTTTAAAAAACATATGGCAATTATGTTGAACCACAAATCTTTTTTTATTAGCTGTATGACCATGCGATGTGTACAAATCTACATGTCTTTATTCTCCTTACATATGGTTTTCATTTGTAATAAGTAGCATGAACTCATAGGTGTGGTCAAACCAGCTGGTTTAAGAAATGTATATATAATCAGTATTTTCTTTGCACATTGAGGAAAAAGATTTCCTTTTTTGACCTTCTGCTACCTGCCTTTAATTATGCGAGCAAGCTGAAGACACACAAGAACTAACTACAAGACTACCATGAGGCTACACAATGATTTCTTCCGGTTGCTGACGCTCTTGTTATTTTAGTATAGCTCAAGACATTATTGGTTTGTTTATTTGCTTGTTTGGTTTTGCTCTTTGAGATTAGGACTGCTGAACAACTAACCAGTCATCTAATATAACGTAGTACAGATCTTAGGGTTAGCATTTTTGAAAGTGTTATCAAGACTCTTCTGGAAATTTAAAGACATGCCATGGATGTGTTACTGCCTTCATGTGACACTCTGTTTTTTTCATTCTCCCAGGAGAGTGGCAGTTGCAGCTCAGTAATACAGTTTTTAATTGCTTCTTAGCACACCAGTCCAATGAGGATGTAGACTGAAGATGGTCATTCTTTTTTGAGGTGGTGGAACACTTTGAATGCTACACAGAAGACGTAAAATCCAGCCTGTGGAAAAATTAAGATTTCAGTAGTCATTTGTATTCCACTTAGGGGAAAACCATCTAAATTTTGGAATTTCTAAAATGAAAATTCTGGAAAAAAATTAAGATGTCTTGAAACATTCTATTTTGCTTTCACTCTGTGTGTAAGAAAAACTACAGACTTTCAGTTCAGAAGTGCCAAAACAGGATGCTTTATTCCTGACACCTCTTTTAATTTTTCAGCTAAATGATATTTCAGTGAAATCAGAGTGTTTCAGCTTTTGGCAAAGAAGTGCATTGTTATGCAAAATATTTCAATTAAATATTTTCTAAACAACAGTGTCCTTTTGATTTAGTTTAGTTCTCCTCGCCAAAAATTCCCTTCTCTTTAATGTCAGGACTCTGCCATTGGAAGCAAACTGAAAAACCTTTGGCTCCGACTCCATAGAAAGGTTCCATGGAAGGTGTCTTCAGTGGAGAGCATTAATTTCTCTGTGTTTCTGCTTCTCTGCATACACAAAGCTATAGTCCTGCAGCACCTGTGTATAGCTCTTTGCAAATACTGAACTTTTCCTTTGTAAAAATATTTTACAAGTCCTAGCATTTCTACAGATTACAGTACATGTCACACTGGTGGCAAAGACTTGATAATACATCACAGGCTTTAGAATCAGCTCTATGAACAACTAAGCTGGATGGGGTTCCATTCTGTTCTCAGGGTAACTAAGAGGTGGAACCCTAATGTATGTAGCCAATATGGCCTGAGCACATCCTCTTTGAGAAATTGTTAAAGACATCACTGAGAGAACTATCTTTAATTGAACTGTCAGCAGTTTAGCAAAGATATAACCATGCTTAACAGTTTTGCTCAAGAGCTAGCCTCTTAATTCAGATAGGTAAGTGAGAATCACAAACTTCCATAGAATCATAGAATCATAGAATCGTAGAATTGTGGAATCATAGAATGGTTTGAGTTGGAAGGGACCTTAAAAATCATCTAGTTCCAACCCGCCTGGCATGGGCAGGGACACCCTTCACTAGACCAAGTTGCCCAAAGCCCCATCCAACCTGGCCTGGAACACTTCCAGGGATGGGGCATCCACAACTTCTCTGGGCAACCTGTGCCAGTGCCTCACCACCCTCATGGAGAAGAATTTCTTTCTAATATCTCGTCTAAATCTACCCTCCTTCAGCTGAAGGCCATTCACCCTTGTCCTATCACTACACTCCCTGATAAACAGTCCCTCTCCAGCTTTCTTGTAGGCTCCTTCAGGTACTGGAAGGCTGCTATAAGGTCATCCTGGAGCCTTCTCTTCTCCAGGCTGAACAACCCCAAGTCTCTCAGCCTGTCTTCATAGGAGAGGTGCTCCAACCTTTCATTTAAAAAAAAACAAACCAGCCAATTTCAAGTCTTCATACATGTGGAAGAAAGCTGGACAGCATAGTGTAATGACATTGTTATGATCCAGAAAACTAAAAGCAAAAAACCACAGCACAGGCAAACAGCTGATTAAACTAAATTTTAACTCATGAAAATGATGATTTTTTCCCCCTAAACCCTTAGGTTTTAAGGCCTGACTAATACTTCATGAATGTTGAAGATTAGATATTAAATTCTGGATCCTCAAATTCCATATGCTCAAATGTTGCACTAAAATATAGTCATCCTTAATTTGGTGGGGGTACTCAAATGTAGTAATCCTTCATTTAGTAGAATTGCCCTGGTTCGTTGCCAGGAGGCCTCTACACCTTTGGAGCCAGAGGTAGACTTGGCCTATGTGAAAAGTCTGCTGTGTTGCACGGAATATGCTTACACTATACATGTCATTACAGTAAAGTATGTTACAGCCTAAAAATTTTATAATAGCTTTCTTTCTGTTTTCAACAATTTAAATAATGTTGAAATCAATGGGGACACATAGAAGGGCAGAGTTTGGCCCGATCTTATGGAGTGTACACATTGAATTACACAATTTTGTGAGGTAAAATAATACTGTAAGCTATTAGGGCACTGTTTTCTTTTTATAATCCACATCAGATTTCTTTATTGCAGAAACATACTTAAAATCTCCAGAACCCCCTAAAGAATTGATAATTTTTAGGTCTTTGGAGGGTTTGTGCCCTTTAAATCCAGCCATATTTATTTAACTAAACTTGGCTGTGTGTAACTGTTAGTAATAATAAACTATTTTGCATACCCAAGAAAAGCTTTTAGCTTGCATTACAGCTTAGCACAGAATGCACAGTGCATAGCTGAGCAAAAGTAGTTTTGCCACTAATGAAAACAATCCTATATTTGCCAGGAATACTAAAAAATATAATCAGTAGGCTTACCAATATTTTCTTCTTTGCTGAAGACTGAAAATACAGCTAAATACAGAGATCAATAATATATATATTTTTGCTGGGGAAAGAATTTCCTTTTTAGCTTTTTAGACATTGTCATAGATCTTAAGATACAGTTTTCAAAGTTGCACAGGGTATTTGACTATTTCCTTTTTATTTCAATGGGAAATGGACATATAAATCCCATAGGCCTGCGTTTTCAAAGCATCTTAAGGGACTGCTGATTTTATTCAGGTTTCTTCTTCACGTTTAGAGAAGCAAATATTTTAAGTGATTACGCCAGCGGTGGTGTCCACAAATACCACCATTTTGAAAGTGTTTTTCTCTCCATGAGAGAGAAAGACATCATAAAAGTAGATAACAGTGACTAAAAAGGCTCAGACATAAATGAAGCAGGTGGCCACTATATTGCCAAAGTTACTATAGCCCACAACTGTGATTAGGACCCCACTACACTACTCCACTGTACTGTACATACAGTATCAAACCATCTATATCCCAAAAAAGTATAAAATCCAGATAGAAATGAAACATCAGTGAAAACATTGCCATACTAACCTTACATGTGGGAAACTGACTGAGCTGATGTGAGGGCTCTTAACATGCTTCAATATGTAGTTCTTCTGGGAATTTAAATGTCATTTAAAAAAAATATTTACTCCAAGATCTTAAAAAATAATTAGCCATTTTATTTCTATTTAATAGGAGTCTAATAACTTTGAAGATCAGACTTCAGACTGTTGAACCTAAATCCATTCGATTTTCAGTTAGAGACTCTAGCGGCACAGGGATCTTGGGTCTCATAATGCCACACCTGGCAGGTCCTAACTCGTTTGCTTTGCTGCTGAATGGAAACCGCAGCCAAAGTCCCTCAGGCCTGGCAGAACGCAAGAAGAGTCAGGCGTGGTCATAATATGCCGTGCAAAAGCTAGAGTACTGACCAAGGAACTGTAAAATGCCAAGAGGAAATCACGATGAGAAAGACATAGCTTGAACTCATCTTCTATCCAGGAATTAAAAGGCTGTCAGGCATACTGATCAGTTACTTTTGTCAGGTCAGTTCTGAAGTCTCCCTGGGATTCGAGCATTTCAGCTTTTTTCTGAGGTGAGGTCAATCTTACTTCAAAAAATAGCAGGAGCAAATGCTCCAACATTTATCTAATACAAGGACTAATGTGGGCTATAGACTTGAATTCAGTTCCCTCTTTTGTCTAACAAATGTTAACTTCTTCCCTCCCTCCTTCTCCCTCTCCCTTCTCTTCCTTTTCCCTCTCACCCTCCTTCCCCCATTCCTGCTCCTTCTTTTCCCCCTTCCTTCTTTTTCTCTCTCTCTCCCTTCCTTCTACTTGTAGTCATCAGCCAGTAAAATACTGTGGAATAATACATTGTCAGTCCCTCCTGCCTGAAGCTGTCCCACAGTGGCTTGAACAATTAAATATTTATGGAGGTCTGCAAGAGAGAGAAGGCATGTTTGAGACAAGGGAGAGAGCCTACAGCCTAGTGAAAGCATTAAATTAGGAAGGGTGAGATATATTTCTTATTTCCAATCAATAAGTAATATAAAAAATTAATTATTCAGTGGAGTGTGTATTAGGAATCTGATTTCTCTTTTCTATGTGACACTGGTTGTGTTACTATTTCTGGTTCTCAGTTCTGGACTAAACTATTTCTATATAAACTATGTATGAGAATTTGGGTGTGTTATATGTAACATATTGCACATGAGAAAGATTGTCCTACCTTCATATATAATATGATGGGCATATATAATATGATGACCATTACCATTTAGGAACAAGGCATTGGAATCATAGTACAGAGAGCCATGCTGCACTCAGTGCTCAGCAAATGTTAGAAAGAAAATCAAAGATTAGGAATTGGTAGAACAGGACAAGAGAATGAAAGGGAAAACTACATTAAACTATTGAATTTATCCATGGTTTGCTGACGTCATAAATATAATGGACATATAGTTATGGTCCTCTGATGTCCAACACAAGAAATCAGGACCATCAAATTAGGCCAGGGAAAAAAAAAAAAACAAAGCACCCCCAAAACCAAGAAGGAAGTTGTGTTAGACTTGTGAAAGTTTTTGCTTTAGGACATTTTGCATGACAAAACATATTGTGTCAAGAGGACACTACTAAGTATTTGGAAGAGAGAATCATTAAGGATTACTTAGTAGACAAATACTAAAAAGCTGAAAATTGTTGGAGGCTAGCAGAATATTAACTGGGGAAATATCACATATGCCTGCCTTGTTTGTACTCTTCCATAGGTGCTCGCTTTTGTTTATTCTTGGAGTCAAAGCAGTAAGCTGTGGTCTGAACAAGTATGGCAATTGTGTTCTGTAATCCTTCCTTGCACGTGGAACTGCTACAGCAGCGAAGACGGGTTAAAAGGTTGCGCCCAAACCAAACCTTATTCCCTGATGACTAGACAACTGCTCTGGGAGAACTGGAAACTAAGCCTGTTATGCAGAGGAGAAAGGACAGATTTTCTGCATCACGTTTGAATGACCTTAGTAACATGCACGAGATCACACAGGAAGCCTATATCCTAACACAGGACTCAATTTAAATCCTCCAAATCTCAGAATAATTCTTTAGTCACCAGCTGGCAGATTTTGTTAGTGAAGATTCTGTGGAATCAATGACATAATTTTGATACCTGATAATTTTGTAGCCTGACAGTTAACAGCAGTAAGGGTAAAACATTCTGGCGTCCACCCACATGTTCACTGAAATATGTGTGTGTCAAATGATTCATCTTCATCCTCCTAGACTTTTGGATGTTTTTGAAAGCTGGAAGATGTGTTTGGTTATTTAGAGAATAAAAACTTTTTTTCATGAACAGAAAACATATGGGGTAAAAAGACAACAGATAATGTTGTACCTGTCAGTTTGAAACAGCAGTTACAGAAAACTGCCTGGTATTGCCATACTTGGTCTAGACCTGAAGGCCAAATAGAGACATATATGTTAGCTCCAAAGCAATAGCAGGCCCACTGAACAGCGTTATAATGATCAGTTGGTCAGTAACATGTGGAACAACCCTTATTCAGCCCATGGTTAATTCTTAGCAGTTCTGCCTCAGGAATTGACTGTAAAAGAAAACCAAAGACTACTATCGCTGTAACAGAATCCAGCTTACTGAAACAAACAAACAAACCCCCAAAAACCCAACAAGCAACACATCATGCTGCAGCTGTGAAGTGATGTTGAGAGGCCTGTATTAAGAATATTTCCCATGGCTACTTTTTGATCCTTTAAAAATAATCATGCATATTGCAAGGACTAGAGATAAATTTGTGAATCCTCATATGTACTCTGCTGCTATTCAGACAACCCTGTTGCATACACACATAAAATGATCGAGTTTCATCTTAAAAGTACTTGTTTTCTTCTCCTCAAAATCCATGCAGAAAGATGTTCCAGGATCTCATCAGTCAGATGGCTAGACAATTGATATTCTAACTTTTATGAATTATACATGAGTTTGTACTTTAGTCCTTATCTTACACTGTCCCAGGCTTCAACCACTCCCCAGATTCCTGTTACCACTGAAGGATACTGAGGTAAGGCAGATTTGCAGATTTCTACAACTGTAGAATATGTTCATAATGATCAGTACGTGATGGATGGAAGGTCCCATTTACCCTCATTTTTAACAGAAATACTTCAGCACTTTCTTCCCACATTCATTAGTACCTTACTGTTCACTGTGACTCATTTTAAAGTCTCACTATGATATTTATAAACTAAAGTGTCTTTGGAATCTCTGTGGAGGTTCTCAGATATAACTGTGTAGGGGTCTGGCTGATAGGTGTTTTTTTCCATTCTTTTAAGAATTAATTTTGCTCTAGGTGTAAACCAATTGCTGTCAACATACAGAATCAACAGGCAATTTAACGAAAAATATTTTAAACTTTCTGACATGCCTTCTGTTATTTTTTATCACTTGCCCACTAGCTCCTAGTTCAATCATAACCTTAACTTTTAATCTGGTGAATTGTGGCTCACTGTCTTTCCAAGAGCTAGAACAAAGTCCATTGTACTGATTATATCTAACTTACAAATCAGTGGCGTTTCCTCTTTCTTCAGGGTTCTCCGTGTTGGAGTTCATTTTAGAGGACCTCAAAACTGTCTTTTCTCGACTCTACTCAGGTTTTGGATCCATGGTATATTGTAATGTTCTCAAGATTATCCTTGAACGTCACATTACGATAATAAATAGTTTATTCTTTCTTCACCAGCATCATTATACTCCATTTCTTTCACAATCTGCTTCATGGTAAAGAAGGAAAAGGTTTCCTTTTGGTATTTTGCAAGAGTAAAGCTGTTTTTCCACCTTGTCAACCAGCATTGATATTATGCACTGCTTTAGGAGGTGTTCTTTTTATGGACAATACCCTGGTGACACAAACCGGAGCAGCAATGGCAGCAGCAGAAGCAGCTGAGGTGGTAGCATGTTTTTTAGTGGGAGAAACAGAAGAACTTGCAGAACCTGTAAGAATGTGACCCATAGGAGAACTTGTTGCCAACTTTCTCTCTTTTATAACTTTTTCTCTTTCTTTTTCATTAGATTTGACATTTTCCTGAGACTAAGTTTTGTTAAGTGTAAGTAGCTTATAGCAATGAACAGGGGAAATGCGGTCTGCTCTGATATGGAAATTAGACAAAGAAATTATGCAGAACCCCAAACCTTTCAAAAGTTGGAAAAAGCATCTGTGAAGTGCTTATGACCCCTCCTTGTCTTCAGATGCTTCAGAAGCTGAAGTTCCCCATTCCTTGCAGGGTTGCCTATACACAGAATCAGATGCCGCTAATATGTGTCCCTACTTAGAGCTATGCTCTATTTTCCTCTCTCTACCTTCACTTGACAAAGAGTACCAGTCTTGGCTTTCAAGTTACAATTACCTACACTCAGCTGGACTCCACTACTATCTCTACAATCCATTTTGTATATTTTTTTCCTTAAAATTAACTAAAAATTAAGGAAAAGTGAAAAAATGAGTTACTCAGCAGTGCTTTCACACTAAATCTATTACACCTGTGTTCATCACATCTGCTGGCTTCAATCCAACTTTCACTTATGTGTCCTTGAAGAATCAAAAGCAGGGTGTCTAGCAGATTACTTATGCAATATTGGTTCCACTTGGAAACTCAGAGTTTTTGTAAGCTTTTATGGTTATGGGATCTCATCACCATTGTTCTTATCAGGTGATGTGGCATGAGTACCAAGAATAGCAGTAGATTCATGTGGAATGCACAAATACGGTGTATAGTGTTGTAACTGACTGTGCAAGATTTTAGAAGCTTTCAAAATAATTTTAAGAGTTTTGCTTTTAAAAATACATTCAAAATTGCTATGGAGATGCTACTAGACCTTGAGAGGTCTAGGATGCAGATTTCAGAGATGGATTCAAACATCAGATGTAGAGATATGAGGTAAATTTAGTTAATTTGGCTGAGGAGCCAATGTCTTTGGGATTAAAAGGCAGCCCCTGGATCATGAGGAGAAATCCACCAGATTACTTGCATTTTCAGTACTTTGAAATTTATGATAAATCCTGATGGTAGACAGTAGCAGTAATATCACTTTAACTTTTTTGTATTGAATTGTTTCTGTATGGTTGGTGAGGGAGAAGAGGCCAGGCTTTTGTACCAAGCCCATCTTTCTACTCTTTATCGTACATCTGGCCCAACATGCAGAAAGCTTTGGTGAAAAATCACTGTTGCAGGTTGTAAGCGATGTGAATAAAAAAAAAAGAATCCCTCTTTGCCTCTATTGTGCAGAGAACAGAAACAAGGCTGCCTAATGGGCTTTGCTGCTCTACATGTTGTGAGCCACACAAAAACTCAGTAGTTGCATTAGCAAAACAGGAAAAGTGATGAGATAGATAGACAGACAGACAGACAGATAGATGATAGATACACACACACACTACCTCCTCCGTCTCCTCTCCTTCCTACTTCCACATATGTAAGCAAACATCTTTTAATGAAGCATTTTTAGATTTTTTCCATCCTTTCATGTCCTTCCCTAGTCACACACCAGGCATTGCTTTAGATCAACCAGAATGAGAACATTAGAGAGAGAGTCTTCTGATGAGAGAGATTGCTTCACATTTAAAGACAAGCTGCTTCAAAAGCAGAAAGAGCTCTGTTCTCAGGTGTAGAAGCTAAGGCAAGGGCATGCTCCTAAGCTTGAAATGTTTTTTTCTCTTTGAGTGACTGGGATATTTTCTTCAGGCATTGGTGTCTAAGTTGTGACCAAAGACTAAAACACATGCTTTACTAATGGAAATTGTTACTTCTATATTTGAAAAAGCCTCAGAATTTCAAAATCAGATGAATTCTGCTGTTTCTGTGTGACTGTATGAGTTTAAGGCATACAGGTGCGTTCTTAGCATATCTATCAAGTGCTGTCAGGACTATTAAGCAAAGGAAATAATCGGTTCTTTTTGTTATGATTATTTACAAAGTATATGCAATACTGTTTGCACTGTACAAGAAAGTAATGCAACTTCTGTCCTAAAGTTTTAAAATCTAATCAATCATTTGTGCCCACTGAGCTAGTTACAAGCAAGTGTGTTTCACTGTTACAGTTGTCAAGCTTGGGAAGTCTTGACACAATCTTTTCTGTGCTAATGTTTTCATATCTGACCTAATTCAAGATGTACTGAACAAGGAAGTTTATCTAAAATGTATTATCTGTTATCTATGCGCATCTATGCATGCTTCTTTAAGAAGATAGTCTAGATCTCTGCAACAGCTTATGATTATCATGTGATGGGAATTACCATGGTAACTACCTGTATGCATTTTTTATTGAACAGCACAATGAGAAGGTAAGAAAAGCTGCTTAAGTTCTTGGCAACACAAGTTACAGCTGCCCTTGGTTTGTGTAGTTCAGTCACTCACTGTGATAAAAGCATTGTCATTGTCTTAGGACAGAATGCTTATATTTTATACGTTAAATCCAAAGGAGGCATATTTTATTGGAAAATTGTTTGGACTTCTTGTATATTTGTGATTTATGGCACAGAGGAATATACTTGCTTACACTTAGGAATGAGAAAGAAAAGAGCTCTTCTGCTCATTTATCTCAATG
The DNA here is from genome assembly GCF_011004875.1 of Balearica regulorum gibbericeps. NCBI lineage: Eukaryota > Metazoa > Chordata > Aves > Gruiformes > Gruidae > Balearica > Balearica regulorum. The sequence continues at coordinate 65,786,893 of NC_046188.1, forward strand.
ATAAACTATTAGGTATTGTGTATTCTTCCATAACATTTGTGCAGAAACCAACATATTTCTCAAAGAAAGGAATTCAGAAACTGATATTCCTTGAGGAAAATGTATAAGCAATGTTTAAAGCTTTTTCAGAAATATGAATGCAGAAAATTCAGTAAAATTGAATTTCCGCATATAGAATTACAATGCATGCTCATGCATTGTTCTTGGAAATGCCACATTTTGAGAGGTGTAGAACCTGAAATGCAAATGTTGGTTTTCAGGAAATAATAGTAGTATTTAGAAACGTGTAGACCCCTAGTAATATAATTCTAATATCTTCCTCTAGAGTTCCTATGTGTGAGTGCTGCCAAGATAGACAGTAGCGGGATGTGGCAGGTAATCCCATTCACTGGCAATTGCTCTGATCCTACAAGGAGCATTTATTACTCATTCATTGCATGTCTGCAAAGCCAAGAGGCTCGAAGTGGTTTATTGGAGTGCCCAGTAAAACTTTGGTTCTCGCAATTCACTACTTAAAGGAGAACAATAGAATTTTTATAAGTGGAAAACCAAGTCTGTGCCCTTGAAGGGAGCCTCAAAAAGGAGATAGACAAATAGTTTTCCCCATCAAATTACTTAGAGCTCAACATGATGGCTTAGTTTTAAATCCTGTGAGTTGCTGAACATCTTCAGTGCTCACAGCCTGGTGTTACAGAAGTCCCATTTACGGAAATGACAGTAAAGAATTGTTAAGTGTCATTCCCAGCAGTTCAGCCACAATTTCCAGACTCTGATTAGTCAGTGTTCTGTCAGAATCAAGAATTAAAATGTGCTGAAATTAATCGAAGTCCAATCCAATTAATTCAAGTATATGTGTATGTGTCTGGGTTTTTTTTCCTCTTCACCAAAAAAGGTAGCATAGTTCAATAGTACATTAGAGCTGGAAACTGGGTTCTGTAGCCTACTGGGTGAACGTGTCCTGGTCCTTTCCTTTTGCCGTACATGGATTTTCCTACCTGCTTGCTTTTCTCTGTGAAGATCTCTTTGAGATCTCTCAGGTGACATATAAACAATCAATAGCTTTGTTGTCATCATCATGAAACAGAATATTAGATCAGTTGTATTGTAGCCACATCTTTCTTTGCTATCTGCCCTTCTTCCCATCATCATGGGCCCAGACACATGAATCAGCCATTCTGTATGGTCACAGAAGTGAGATCGCTGGACCAGTACGTTTACTGGTCTCTCAATTCCACATCCTATCTCCAAAATGCACACCAAGTGACTGGCCACTTCACATAACAGAACAACTTGCAAAATGGAAAAGATCCCCAAGGAACATTTTCCAAAAGCAGTATAAAGAAATAAGGACTACTGACATTTTTCTTGAATATTCCTTTGAGGAAAAACATTATGATAAATGTTGCATTCACAGTGATTTGTGTTTGTATTAGTGTTTTGTATCATGATTATCACAATTTCATATCTGCAACTTGAAAGAAATTATAATAATAAAATTTAAATTGCCCGGGTTCCAGAGTTGCCACACCTGAACCCAGAACAATTGCCTCTGTGTAAATTCCAAACTAGTAGAGGGAAAAGAAAGGAAAAGAAAAAATATTAGGTCTATCCCAACTTTGAACAGAGAATTCTAACTTTAAAAATAAAATAGCTCTTGCTTTTAGTCTTTCTCCTTGTCAACATCACAGGCTGCCAGCTGCCAGATTTAAAAGCCCCACAAGGCTGCATTATTTTCCAGTACCGAGACATGGACTGACGTCACTCCTTATATAAGACCACAATTAACTGAATTTTTTCTTGAGTTAGTCCCAGTGATTAAATTAGTTACATTGATAGTGCCTGCTGTACACAGTAACTGACTCTACTCAAATGTCTCTAATACTTACCAACGTATATTTCTTTTTTTTCAAACTTGCACTGAATTTTATTTAGAGAAAAAGATATTACTATTAATCTACTAATATTTATCTCCTCCACTCAAGTAGCCTTTCATACAGCTTTTGAAAGATGCCAGATATGACATTGAATTGTCAGGGGTCATGACATTATGTGAAGTTTTTGAGCATCAAGTTACATACGCTACGTGCTAATGCTTTAAGGAGAAAAAGGAAGTTGGATGTGTCTGATGTTTTCTACAGTAGCGATCATTCTCTGAGTGCTGCAGGGACCTCTTGGCAGGTTCAGGGTGATAAAAGAGTGTTCTTCTGGATGTAGAAGCTTTTACTGAATATCAGTATAAAATACTGCAAAAACTCATGCAAAAAAGTTTTAAAAATGAAGTTTAAGTAGCAAATAAGTTAGGACTTCAAATATTTGAAAAAAAACAAAATTGAAAATAGCTTTAGAGCTCTTAGCGATGTAGTCTTTGTGTACATTGTGTGTGCAAAATGACTGCAAAATGTGTCAAATGAACCTTGGAAAATATTATCGTACATGTACAGAAAGATACACAAATTGAAATTTCAGAAGCATCTATAATTCATGTATTTCCCAAATGTCAAGTGCTTAATTAAAATATTCTTTTAAGAATAATTTTGTATATATTTAGTCAGTATCAGGTATCTTTAGAAGGAAAAAGTAAAACTAAATTATATTGTGTGAGATTTTAGCAGACCTCTCCTTGTATGGTGTCAGTGGTGTGTAAATCCTTAGACAGTACGTAGCTTCCACTTAAAAATTATAGAGTAGCATATACTGTACATTGTCATCCTAAAAGGGGCTCAGCCTGAACAAAGAGGTGCTAAGCTTTCTTTTTCTCTTGGTAGAGGAACTGTGTGCTGCTAGGTTGGGTAAGAAATAAGCTGCTTTGCATATGTGCTACCTCAGACGATGAAACAATAGAAATGTTTCTTGATGGTCTCATAGCATATCCTATCTCCTAGCCTTGATAGCTGCTCCCAGCAGTTTCCATAGGTTCTGTGTACGATATCTGATGCTGCTAGGACAATAGTGCGTATCTATTCCTAGACTGTCCATGTAGTAAATTAGTTGGCTAATTATTACTGGTAGTTGTCAGTATTTGTTCCTGAATAGCTAATATTACAGCAGAAAAATTAAGATTTGGTAACGGTGCATGCTTTAGGTAAATATGAAAATAATTTATGAACGAAAGAAAAAAAATTGCCCTAAAGATTTTCCTCTTCATGTAATTAATGCGCTGCCTAATTATAATACATAGTATTCATATTTTTCTTTATGATTATGATTCATAATCTTTCCTAAAGATTGCTAATGCTATTTCACGTATATCATGTGTATAAAGACTATGTAATCTATATTTTTATATATACTCTATTTTAAAGAGCACCCAACCAAAACTAAAAAAGCGATGTAAATATAACAGCAGAGCTATGTGGTGAAGATCTGTAAGATACATTTTGGAGACACGTCTCAAGCTAATAACCTTTCACCTCTCCCCATTTCATCTGCACTTTAGCCTCTAATCTGCCTCCACTGGGACTGTATTCATATTTCAAACCACGGAGCAGCTGTCAGAGAGGTCCCATTATCATGGTTTTATTTTTAAAAAAGCAACTTGCCATAAAACATGCCAAGTATTTTTGAATCCTCACGTGAAGGGAGTGATGAGTAGCAGACACGCGGTTGGAAGGCACTTCTTCTGTAAGGAATCCTTAGTTCTCCCTTGCTGCTCCAGTGACTAATCCCTTCCCCTCCAAATGCTGAATTTGTCAGCAGAGCATATGACCGAGGGGAGGGGGAGGAAGCCACGCGTGCGCACTTATTTCTGGTGGTGCAGATTAAAAATTAGGTTGCTATGGATTTGCAAGATCTTTTTATGCCAGAGTCTTGACAGTAAGATTTTGAAATGGAGAAAAGGGAGAAAGATTTTGTTTAATAAGCTTTTAGCGTATAGGGAAAATGTGTGCTTCTGAGAGAATACAAGTGAAACTCAATACATTTGCTATATTTGATGTTGAATTGTGTTTAAAACTTTAGGTCAGGCAATTATTTCTCTTCACGCAAATGTAGTCTATCTGAAAATCTTGAAAGGAATTCAGCTTGCTGAAAGGAAAATCGTGAACAGTTGTCCTGTGAAGCTCCTGTCCTTAGTGTATATGATTCTATATCTAATCGACTTGACATAGAGTGGGTAGACTGGCAGCTTCCAGGAATCAGAAATGAGGAATGTCAGACACATGTCAGAACTATGCAAAAGTAGGAGTAACTAGAAGTATGCAGCTACACTTTGAGAGTTTGACCTTTGGCACATCATGTTGCCAGCTCTTTTTCGCTGTTATCTAATAGAATAGCCACACTGGTGGGTTTTGCATACTCAAAAAGTGTAGCTAATGGCAAATTTTTCTCTTTAAAAATAGCTGGTTGGAGAAACAGATATTACTAACTAAAAGATGGGGAGGTAACTCAGAAATACAAGACAGACAGATGACATAATTCATGCCTCTAGCATTTCATTCTTTATGTAAATAAAGGACAACATCTTCAAACTATATACTTCACCACTAGATTGGCAGCTTTGAGATAGGAAAATGTTTTCATATTGTCAGTTGCTATTTATTTTATATTCAGTATTTTTCTCAGTATTTGGAAGCCAAAGAACATTTTGAATGTTCTTTGTCAGTTGTACAGGATGTACAATTTTCCCCCTTCGCTCAGAACCATTCATAATTCATTGTCTGGATTTGACTAACTGTATTTCTCATGAATTCACAAATAAGTGAAATTTCTTATACTCTAGTGGCTCCTTGTGGAGTTGCCTTTTTTAGACTGAACTCCTGCACATGATTCACCGTTGAAGGGTTTTTTCCCACATTTGCTTTAATGTACATACAGGTTTTTATTCTTGAGTAAATAGCTATGAAAAATAGCCAGATATTTGAAGACTAAATTCCTTCATAAAGTAGTTCAGCAGCTTCATTATATTCACTTTCAAACTGATTTGTTTCTTGGAATTTTGCCTGACTTTTTTTTCCATGTGTGTTAACTCATAAGAAATGCACATGATTAAGTCCTCCAAAATTTAAATGGCAGATGTATAGAGGGATGCTCTTACTCTTATCAAACTGGCCTGAATCATCTGAAGACAGTGGAACTACTCTACCAAAGTTGAAGGACTGTCTCTTCGCAAGCCTGTTGCTTTGTTACTATCAACATATCCCATCCACTTCTGTCCATTTCTGCAATATACGTGACAAAATGAAAACATTCTTTCACACAGTAAGAAACCAACCTTCCAGAAATTGCTAGTTACTTACTTAGACAATTAAATCAAAATGCAATACGTTAAAATTTGACATTTTTGAAAGCGTGCTTTCAAATATTTGAGGTCTAGAGTAGCACGTACAATCATTGTATTTGTCCACTGAAATTTAGCAAAAAATGCACCACTTCATCGTACTCAAATGCACAAATATTTCTCTGCATGCACTGAAGCAAATTTCATATGAGGTTTCAGCTCATGCAGAATCCCTGTGAAAAAGATTCTGTGGGTGATGTAGGCTGTTATGGCTGCTCTTATCAACCACATGAAAGGGCTGGCAAATGGGTAGATTAGGTACAGCAATTTTGCTATCCAAATGGTCCTCTGGACTAAGGAATCAAATGAAATTGCGATTATAGATTGGCACTGGTAGTTGCAGTTTGCAGATTTGGGCTGATGGAGAGTGAGGCAAAGAACGCAGGCTGGGGATTGGGCACTACTGTTCTCATAAGATCCTTGACTAGTTAATGACACAGAAAACAGTTTCTATACCTGAATAAAAGTGACTTGTCACATTAGTTGAAAAATGTGTGGTGACTGAGGCAGAGGATTGCTAGCAAATTACTAGCAAAAGGAGACGATGTTTTATTTGAGACTGCTGAATCCCGTCCCAATGAACTGATTTCCTTTGCTCTTATTCTAAAAGTTCTAGACTGAAATTAAACAAGTTATTAAACACAACATCTCATGCATATTAAATAACTGTATTTCTTATTTCTGGGAGGATAGTGTGAGATGACACAGTCTGATTATGGTCAGATAACACATCAGAGTCATGTCATTAGAGCATTTGTAAGTGCAGCTGATATGGGAGGCTATATTATAAACTTAGGTAGTTTTATTTATCACCAATTTTTCTGAAAAAAATAAGATTAATGCCCTATAAATTAGTTATAATTTTCTTTTTTTGATCTAGTTCTCTACCTAAGCAGGTAAGCAAGGCCCTTGTATATTAGATAGGTGCTGAGGAAATGTAGATCAATGTCTGAAGCACCAGGACTCTGTAGTGATGAGTATTATTGAAGAGTAAATAAGGAAATTAATCATTCTGACTCCAAATCAGGATTTAATTGGGGTGATAACACTGAACAAGGAGGAGAAAACAACATATTCAATAGCTGCTCATTAGTTTACATTATTCATTTGTGTACTGAGTGACACGGAGGTCTCATGGAACAATGCGTTAGTTCATCGTGCATTGTTTCAGAATATATGTGGAAAAGAGGCCGATTAGGATTGTATATGCAAATTTTAGTTCTGACGTCTCCTAACTGTTAATACTTGTCTTTGCATTCTTTAATCTTTACACACACAAACATATGTATATACGTATAAACATACAGCATAGCGACCAGAATTTTTAGCAAGTGCATGTTGCACATGCTCAGTTTGATGTCTGAGCATCATCTGGAGGCTGTAGAAGGCAAGAGGAATTACAAGGAGGGTTTATTCTTCTGTCTGTGGACTTAAACCTGCTTTTAAGCCTCAAGAGAAAAAGAAGAGATGGTTTTCTGTTCTTTAAGGTATAATAAATCTAACAATACTAAGTAGTGAGGTCATTGTGAATGTAAATGCAAAAACCATAATGTGAATTTAATTAGCATTAATAGAGTTTTAAAAGTAGCAAAGATAAACAAATTAAAACTGTTATTTCAGGTAGACATCTTAATTTCTCCCTTTTAATATATAATTATGTCACTTTTTTTTGTGTCATATCGGAGTGGAGGATCATCTAAAACAACATAAAAATGAATTAGTAAGAGAAGCTCCTGCTGAAGGACGATGCTTTGTACAGTCTGTGTTGCGTTCCTGGAAGTGTGGCACCGTTATGAGTTATTCAAAACCTGAGATCAAATCCTAACGGTAAAGCGTGACACGAAATTTGTGCTGGCGGCACAGGCAATCAGGCTCCTTATTTCAAACTCTCTATGGCCAAAGCTGTTCTTTGAAACTGTTGTTTCTCATGCCAAAGGGAAGAAAGAAGCACTACTGCAGCAACGCTGCCCACACAGCTAACAACGGCACGGCCTCAGAAGCAGCCTTCTATGGAGCTCCAGCTTTGCTGCCATATGATAGTAAATGTCATATCCCGGGCTCAGAGAGGTGAGGGAGGAGAAAGGAAAAGGAGAAAGGCATTGTCAGTATATAATTATATGCTAAATTACTATTTTACTACTATAAAATGTCAAATTTTTTCATTTTTACTATATTTTCTTAGTAAAGCATTTTACCTGCTGCAAATCAAATATTAGCATGTAACTAAATTTACCCTAAGCCCTGCCTTCTGTCAAAGTTGTTACTGACAATCTCTGTTCTTTCTACAGATATAGAATAAGGAGAATGATATCTGCAAACCAAAATGTTCATTTGCAAATGCCTTATTAGAAATAGAATGCTGATTTGTTTTCATACATTCAATTAATCACAAGAACAACAGAGGACAAATTAAATTTTTCTTTTTATTGCATACAAGATAAGCAGTGCTTTAGAGATCGACTGTAAACCTGTTCTAATTAGTGCCCAAAAGCAGATCAATAATTCATCTGTATATATCTTCCTGTATTTTGCTAGTAATCCCAAATTAAATTAATGGCCACACACAACAAATGAAATGACGGACTCCAGCATTTTTCCGTTGGAGATCAACACCATTTCACTACAGATGACACAGAGTCTCAGGGGGTCCTGCACTGTTTATTCAGGCAACAGAAGCAAAATCACACTTAACGGGATGGTAGGTTTTCAAGCTACTCTATAAACACTTTTTGTCCATATAAACTCTAACATATGCACATCAAAAAAGTTTTTTAAAGAAATTTTAGCTCCTAATAAAAATTACATAGACCTTTTATTTTGGAAGGGATTAAGGTTTCCCAAAATTGTTCAAATACGTAATGTGTCTATACCCTGTTATTAAGACAGTTAACTTTCAAACATCAACAATGCAATTTTGTTAACTGATTTTATTGTCTTTTCTGATGCTTGGTTTTGCAACCTGTTTTGATGGTGACCTTTAAATCTCCTCCCTTAGTCAGCTGGAGGATTCTTTTCTGCCTCATTTTTTCTCACACTTTCCATTTTCTGTATGCCTTTTTAATTATTTTTTAATTATTCCAGGAGGAATCGCATGACTTGTGATTTCCTTGCAGAAAAAGAAAGCAAAGTTGCTTGAAATGAAAGAAAAAAGAAAGGAAATAGTAATCCCACAGGGAATTATTAAGTCATGCTACCAACATGTTGCTGTTAATCAACTTACATATGATCCACTATTTCATTTTGATAACATAATCGAAAGTGATAGATTCACAAGATTAAATGAATCAATAACAAAAAAGAAAATAAGCATTTCCAAGCAATGCTTCCAGGTTCACTTATTAGTCAAATACAGGGTTTTTTTGGATGACACAATGCCTCTAGTTTGTTCCATTTGTTATTTTATGGGATTGTCTTTCTTGCGTGACCATTGTCACTGCTGACAGAAATTTAGGTGTGCGTTAAGATGTATTGCCTGATACTGGAATCAGAACATCTGGAACATCTGCCATCTGGGCACTGTGCCAGACAGACACAGATATGGCTTCTGGTCACTTAGTGATGTACCTTCTCCAGTTCTACTCTGTGCCATGAAGACATCATTTCTCTTTGCTTCAACTACTCTTACCAACTCATGCTAAGTAAGCAGAAGAGATAGGAGATTACAGAAGATCAATTCAGTGACAGAAGGATTTGAACATTTGCCTGGAATATGAGCGGTTTACATTTGAGGCTCTGATTCACTGCAGCTGTAGCCATAGCCAAGGACTACTCTGGAACGGATTCGCTTTTCTTGTGAAGTCCCGTGAAGGTAAAGCTTCCCTTCTGATGGAGAGCTATCAAACCCCAAAAGTTCTGAAGTTGAGGAAAATACAGTTAGGGCTTTCTCTCTGTTTCAGTTCTTCCATTCTGTTAAACGGGAATACAGACTGAAATCTAGTGAGAGGGAGCACTGCAGACAATCTCCTACCTGGTGATGGCTTTTCCAAAAGAGAATTTCAGTGCTTGCAGTGTGGTTGTCACACTGCACAGTGTTCATGGGCGTGACAGTGGCAATTTTGAGAAATTTGGTTTATCTTCCTTGTATCAAAGTCAATATCTTCAAACCACATTGGCTCCATATTTTGATAGAGGATAGGGCCCAATTCTCCAAAGTTTCACAGTCTGTGCATTGAAGTATCAGTCAGGGAATAGAATTGTAGAATCATAGAATCATAGAATGGTTTGGGTTGGAAGGGACCTCAAAGATCATCTAGTTCCAACCCCTCTGCCATGGGCAGGGACACCCTCCACTAGACCACATTGCCCAAAGCCCCATCCAACCTGGTCTTAAACACTTCCAGGGATGGGGCCTCCACAACCTCTCTGGGCAACCTGTGCCAGTGCCTCACCACCCTCACAGTAAAGAATTTCTTTCTAACATCTAGTTTAAATCGACCCTCCTTCAGCTTGAACCCGTTACCCCTTGTCCTGTCACTACACTCCCTGATAAACAGTGCCTCACCATCTTTCCTGTAGGCCCCTTCAGGTACTGGTAAGCCGCAATTAGATCTCCCTGGAGCCGCCTTTTCTCCAGGCTGAACAATCCCAACTCTCTCAGCCTGTCCTCAGAGGAGAGGTGCTCCAGCCCTCCGATCAGCTTCGTGGCCCTCCTCTGGACTTGCTCCAACAGCTCCATGTCTCTCCTGTACTGGGGCCCCCAGAGCTGGACGCAGTACTCCAGGTGGGGTCTCACAAGAGCAGAGTAGAGGGGCAGGATCACCTCCCTTGACCTGCTGGTCACGCCTGTTTTGATGCAGCCCAGGACATGGTTGGTTTTCTGGGCTGCAAGCACACACTGCCAGCTCACGTTGAGTTTCTCATCAATCAATACTCCCAAGTCCTTCTCTTCGGGGCTGCTTTTAATCCATTCCTTGCCCAGCCTATAGTCGTGCTTCGGATTGCGCCAACCCACATGCAGGACCTTGCACTTGTTGAACTTCATGTGGTTCGCACGGGCCCACCTCTCCAGCCTGTCAAGGTCCCTTTAATAGATCTTAAATGAGTGCCAGTAGTTAAATGTTAAATAGTTCTGGTATTCCAACTCTATAGCAATTATTACAGCTTGTATGTTTTCCGCTAAGCACTTTTTGCATCCTCTCACATCAAATTAATGCACAAGAACAAATAAACCACTCTTGGCCCTAAGGATTTTATTCTAAATAAAACATGGAGTATTTACATTTAGCAATATAAACAATAAATGACGGTTGCACTTAGGCTTGCATTGAATGAACAAGTTTCTGGGCTAATAAAGATATTCTAAGACAAGAAAATAAGTTAACTATAAAATGCTTTTTAAACTTATACGCTTTCTTTTTACTCAATGAAACACAGACACACACACACACAAATTGTTCTTTGAAATAATTGGCCTAAAGAGGTAATTCTGGTTTCTTAGCTTTTCATGACTGTCTCATTCATTGCTGAATGTGTTGATGTATTGATTTATGAAAAAGTCAAATTTTAAACTCCTCAACGTCACCCAGACCATATCTGAGAAAGAAAGAGGGATCTGGTTTTAAATGGGTAGGTATGATGAAGATATAAGAGAAATAAGGGGGGCGGGGAAAACCCAAAACAACCCAGAACAAAACAAAATTATGTTTCCTGGAACACATTCTTTTAAAAAATATTTTATGTATTTAATTCAATCTTTAACATATTTAATTTAGTGCTGCCTTGTGATTTTCTGTGTAAGCCTTGTACATGCTGACAAGCATCTTTTCATACATCAGATTTAATTTGATGCTTCATCTATCCAGGGTGAACAGTTTGTGCTTTATTGATCCTATGATCAGACATAACTGCACAGTAAAAAACAGCTGAGAAAAAAGTTGATTTTTGGTTGACCTTGTCTTTATTTGATTCAATTTTAATTCCACAAAGCAATATTTACAAAAAAGAAACTAACATTGTAACTTCCCAGATTAAAACTGAAAGCAGTTCTGTTGCTTGTTCTGATGTTTACCTTGAAGCAAATTATCATCACCTCCTCACAAACTTATGTAGTTCATGGCCATCTATGGCAATTATCCAGTGTTGACACATTTAATTGATTATACAAGACAAACTCTAATTAAATGGCAATCTTCCAATTTTAACAATGCTATTCTTTATTTTTGAAATGCTTCTTATCTAGTTCATTTTCTCCTTCCAAGCATAATTTTTTCTTTCTTTTTTTTTTTTTAATTGGTTTTTGACATAATAGCAGCCTTTCTCTTTGATTTGCTGACCTTCCCAGATACTACAGAGCGATGGAGAGAAGTAAATAAGTGAGTAGGGTTGTCATACATGTATCTGGATTCTTCTGGATATGGTTCCTTGTATCACATAGAAATATTTTTCAAAGTGTGAGGAATTTTTACCTCTCTCTGGGTCCTTCAACATCCAGCCATACAGTCACATTTCTCTGAACACTGATTTAAACCAGACAATGTTTGTATGGACCTTGACACATTTTTACAGTGCATGTGCTATTCATCTGCATGGCATGGAAATAGTAAGTCCAACATTTCCAGATAAGTAACATCTTCACTGTGCATGTCCTGCTTAATCAGTTCAGATTTTTCAGTAAGTGTGATGCACAGGAAGCTTGAAAACCTTGGCAGGAGGACTGCAACTGTTTGAATTAGTGAAAGAAATTCCATTCTTCAAGGAAAGCTCTTTTTCATATTTCTGTTTCAACAGAGAACAGAGATGATCTGAAAAAGTACATTCTGAATTCAAGAAGATCCCTTAAATTGGGAAATACTATTAGGCTATTTGTATGTCTAGGAACATTATGAACCTTAATTATATCTATTTAAGTACTAAATACTAAATTCGTGCTATGGGGTAAATAAGTAATAGAATATTCTACGTTTGTGACCTGGAGAATGTAATGGTGGAAGCGTCAAGATAAGCAATACAACACCGAGTGTTTCCTGCCAATACCCCCATCCAGTTTTACAGACCTTTTTTAGGTTGCTGTTCTGAAGTTCCCTCAAGCTATCAAACTTCAAGGTCTTCTCAGAGAGAACAAAACTGACCAGACTTCTTATGTATGATTTGAAATTTTTGTTACTTGTTGCTGATGTCCATGTTTATTGTAGATTATGGTGATTTTCAGAGGACAGTTATGTAAGTGCTATTTGAACTTGCTGAGGATACGTTAGGGTTTTGATCAGGTGAAAAGAGAACTAAAAACTGTGTACACTAAGATTTCTCTCCTACTACTGCTCCGATTATCTATATATTATGTACATATATATATGTGCATATTCTATGTACATGTATGTGTATGTGTATACAAACCTAGAAGAATACTCTAATGTGGTTCATGTTAAATTTAAAGTGAAGTTTTACAATTGGATTAATTGTAATCATCTTTTTTTGTGGATGGCTGCTGTCTTTTTCATATAATATATGTTTACAATTTGAAATAAAATTCTTCCTGTTGCTGATTAAATTAACCAGTTTATTTTATTAGGTTGCTAATGATGTGTAATCTCAGTATTTTCTGAAAGAAAAGCAGTAGAAGAAGTAAATTTGCACATGTATGAATTATATATTGACTGTTCAAGGTGTCACAGTCAGAGTAGATGTGAATGAATTCATCCTACTTAGTATGAATTGGGATCTTGCTAAACCAAATATAGCTTTACTGTTTGTTCATGTCAAGAGCTCATCTCATTCACTGTTCTTTGTGAATGCTCAGGATACAAGCGACACCTCGGGGTACAAGCAACACCTCATCATCAACTCCTTGTCAGTCGTACAAGGTTGTGTTACGCTTTATAATGCCTTGATCACCAGTTTTGCAAATGATCAGTTTTAACTGCTGACCCTGGTTAGTGCAAAGATCAAGAACATCATTTGCTTGCATACTTTTGTGACCAGACAGTATGCCATTGTGCAACAGTGCCCAGCCAGAATTAGTTTAAAGATATATCAGTTTTGAAAAGCTAGTTAAAGTGCAAGCAAGTGCTGATCATCTCCAGCAGAAGGACTGAGGATACTAATAGCAGCTTCCTCTACACAGTTAAGAAAGCCTGTGGTGAGTGCAAGGGTGAAAACTTGATATAGTTCCAACATAGCTCCTCCTGGAAAAGGAAAACTGGCACCATGAATGTATACATGATGGCTGAATACATCTGTGAGAGAGAAAGACTTTAAGTAGGAATCCAAAACCTCCTACTAATGAAGCAGTATGCTCTAACCTGCCTGACCCGCCAGTATGTTTCATTGTGTTTTAAGAAAATAATGATGGCATCATTAGGCAGAGTTCTGCTTCTTCAGGAACTGACAAACGTGCTTAATTTCAGTATTGTGAATTGACAATACGGACTTTCATAGGGTGAAATTTAACAAGTCTCCTTGGACTATCACTGGCACAATGTGGGAAGGGTTGAGCAGGGAGCAGAAAGAGTAGGAAGGACAGATCAAAAGGGCAGTGAGCCATGAGCCCAGGGTGACCCAGCTGCTGGCTCTGCCATTACTGACCAGGGTGCTGTCCCACAGGGTCTGAGCAGTGTGGGCAGAGCAGGGTGCTAGCTCTGCTGATGGTCACAGAGACAACTGAAGGAGGATAGATTTAGATTAGATATTAGGAAGAAATTCTTTAGTGTGAGGGTGGTGAGGCACTGGAACAGATTGCCCAGAGAAGTTGTGGATGCCCCATCCCTGGAAGTGTTCAAGGCCAGGTTGGATGGGGGTTTGAGCAACCTGATATAGTAGCAGGTGTCCCTGCCCATGGCAGGGGGGGCTGGAACTAGATGATCTTTAAGGTCCCTTCCAACCCAACCCATTCTATGATTCTGTGATAACAAGGAATGAGTCAGGTCCAGGGTCCATCCAGAGAGCCTTCTCAGGAGCAATAGGACGTGGGACAACGGCAGGACTGGAGACAAGGACACAGCATAGATCCAATCCCTATTCAGGAGACAGACTAGAGACATGGAAGCCCAGGCCTGAGCTGAAAAGGGGGTCCTGGATGAGGGCGCAGGTGGGGGCCCCAGGGCATAATGCTCAGGGAAATTAAAGCCTCTAAGTGCCCTCAAGGCCCTAACAGAGAAATGTTCGGACAAGGTAGGGTGCAGCCAGAAGATGGTAATCAGGTTCTGAGCCAACTTTTGACCATACCTTAGACTTAGGATAGTGTTGAACAGATATTTATTCATACTCAGTTTTTTCTTCTCACTAGTGCTGTAAGCAAAACCAAGGAAATTTGGCAGCTCTTCTATAAGCTTTTTCTTAAATGTGCTGCAGCACTTTATTTCCCGTAATGTCTAATTTATTCTTATATTTAATGTTTGACATCACATCTGCCTTTCATACTGTTTCTCTAATTGAGAAAGGGGAATGTAATGTTTCTCTTCCATACTTATTCTCTACTTACTTTCTTACAGATAAGAGCCTGCCAGAGGTTGGAATGTCACTCAAAATCTTATTTTGTATTGTTTTCTAATGCCCCACCCATGGCATTTGAGAGAACGTGGCCTCACCTAAAGCAAAAATTGCAAGGATTATATATTTTTAATGTTAAAAGCCTTACCAAGCAGGCATTTGCCAACAATCATTTTGTAACATTAATTCTCGAACGTGGAAGATAATGTCTAAGAGCTTGACCTCAGTGCAACTAAGTACATAGGCTTCAGTAGTTGTACATATGTGAACATATAACACATCTCATTCTTTGCTGTGCTTTGGATTACAACAGAGTGAAAAAGTGTTAAGCAAAGCTAGAATAGCAACATCAGACACATTAGCTGGATCAGAGAGGATATATATAGATATCTAATTAAAATATCCAACTGTAGTTCTGAGTCCTTTGATTATTTAGTCTTAAATCTCTCAGTGCAATAAAAATTATTCAAGAAAAAAAACACAAACAAATTCAAAATAAGTACAAAAGCAGCTGCTATTAAGTAGTTAATCTAGAATTAGACTAGCCTTCAAACTCCTTCACAGCTTATCCTAAAGGGAACAAAACATTTCATCTTTCAGAGGCAGCAACTAAGACTGTGATGTTATCTTTCTAACAGTATGGCTTTGAACTGTGACATTTATTCTTACTTCCACACACATTCCTATTCCTAGCTTCGTGCTGAAAGAGGACTTCATTCATATTTGCAGATATTCTTTTGTCACTGTTATTCAACCTTTACCTTGAAGCTTTCTTTTCCCCCATAGAAAAGTGTTTTTATGAAATTTGGTCCATTGAATTTCATGATCACTTCTGAAAGCAAAGGGCACTTTATGATAGCTTTATCTCTGCAACAAAGAGTATGTTAGCAGAAGGGATCTGACCAATGCAGATTCAAATATTTAAAAAAATGTCACAGATTGAATGATATCATCTATATGAAATCACTTGAGGACATAAAGGTGAAACATTTGAGGTGATATTTTAGCCCATCTAAACTCAAAGCTTTTCTAATGATTTTCTAGTCTGGATTCTGCCTCTTCCTTTTACTTATTGTTCTTCACTTAAAAGATAACTTAATTGATAAATAAAAATATGAGTAACAATTCCTTTCCTTTTTTTCAATGTAGCAAGTGAGCAGAGAGTACCAGGTAGGGGAACCGAACAGAAATAGGTGACAGAACAAAGCCATCAAGTGGCTGTGAACACAGTCTGATTGATAAACTGGGATGATTCAAGCTTCCAAAAGAGGAACACTACACCATACAAGTGCAACACGTCTGCGGAGCTAGTCTTTGAATCTGAGTGCAGAAGAGAAACCTCTGGGCAGAGAAGGCACAGTTCAAAAGAGGCTTAAGAGGTATATTTTAGCGATGCTTCTTAATAAAAAGGAAGTAGCAAGGTATTTGCTGAGAAGAAATATAGAATTTCAGATGAAGGGTCATATCCCCTCAACTCTCCTTTTCCCTAAAAGAGATCCAGCTGTTGCTGCTTGTCTTCACTTAATCATCCTTTGCAAGAACCCATTTTTTTTCTTCGTTTCCCATTCTTCTTTTTCAGTCATCTTCCTGATGATTGTTTCCTGTATTTTTCCATGAACAGGAGTCTGTGAAGAAGTAGAAATCTTAAAACCTGTCATGTTCCTCTTCCTTCCCAGAAGAACAGATTCCTCCACAGTGCCATTTAAAGAGGAAGCAGAGAAGCAGAGAGCTAGAAAGTGAATGGGGACGATCTTAGAGCAGTGTAGCATTTAAAGGCAATTGTTGAGTTCTCACTGAGTTGTGCATGGCTGAACAGTGCGGTGTCCAATGCCTGGATTAAAGTCTCTCCTTTGTTCAAAGCAATTAAAAGGTGTCAAGCTAATAAGAAAAAAAAATAAATTAGCTATAGTTAATGAAATTAAATTATTGGAAAAATTCCAAAAGATAGAGAACCTGTAAGATTAGACTGAAAACTAAGAAGAATTGATTTTGATTTTGTTAATTAGTTTTCATTTTCTGAGCTGTCCACTTACCACAATAAATACAACAGTACTTTTACAGCCCCTATTTATCCCACTTTTGAATCTTTCAAGATGTTTCCATGGCAACACCACACCAGCTCATCAAAACAATTACCAGTAACTTTGTGTGTTAGCTGACTCAGCATCTCATGACAACTAGCCTGTTGGTGAGGAACACTGGGCCCGTTACGGCTCTGTCTAGTGTTTTGCACCCTTTTGTTCAGTTTGGTGTTTCTACCTTCTTCTACCTGGTGCAAGAAAATTATTGAAAAGTAAAAATTTTGCTAGAAAAAGACCTACTTTTAATATAGGATTTGTTGAATTTACTGATTCCTGTCGGGTCTGTCCAAAGAGGGATGGAAAGGAACATTATGTTTTGGTTAAAAAAGTCTTGTTCCAGAAACAAGGAAGGAAACAAATTCCAAGAACAGCAGTCTGTGATGCTTTTCATTTGCTTTAGAGAATGCTGATCCACACCAGCTCTTTGGCTAGCACAGATTAGTCTGTCTTTCCCAGTTTCGCTGCATTGGCTGGCACATTGATCCTTCTGTTCCTTTCTCTTCCACGCCTACTCCAGCCATCCTTATGAGAGGAGGAACTGCAAGCTAGAGTTAGGTGCCTCTCCCACCACACATCTGTGCATGGTCGGAGGAGAGAGTAGACAATGCGGGATGTTGGGTATTCAGCGTAGCTCCCAGCTGGGACTTCAGATAGATAATATATCCATGTCAACAGCAGAATTTGTTCTGCAGTGACTATAATTTTAGTCATCTATATTAAAGTGCATCTAAAAGAATGACAAGAAACTACAATGGTCCTTTTTTATATAAAAGGATAAATAGAGCATTTTATTAACACTTTTTTGCAGCAACAAAAGTGACACAGTCCACATCTTTTTCATTAAACACAGCAAAAGCTATGGTCACATTTTACATCACTTTGAGGCACAAAGCAAAATATTTTTTTCTTAAGGTCAAGGTATGATTTGCATTAAAAAAAAGGAGAAGAAACAATCCTCAAGTTGTATATTGCGGTAGCAGGGTTTCCAATCACTAGCACAATACAATGAACAGACCAAGAATCCAGAATGGATTATTACATACAATAATAATCATTTGATTGAATTAAGAAATGGATCATTGTTGTCATTTTAGAGTATTAAGAAGTGGTCTGGTGTTGCTAACTTCAGTTTGGTTCAGTTTGGTTTAATCCCAACAACCTCAAATACATACAACAAGCTAAATGAAGGTTAATATATAGTCTAGAAGATTATGCACTTCATAATGCATTGCACTTATTGCTTGGTACACTAATGTTGCAGTCTCTGTTGAGTTACGCTAAAAAGACAAGCGTGATGCTTGTTGGCTTCTTTCAACCCAACACTAGTTATTTGCCACTTTGGTTTATTGTGAGTTTATATGTTACTCATATTCAGTGTCCATTATTATTAGTTTTAATTGAAAGACAAATACATTTTTTATTATTTCAGGGATTTCTAAAATAGCAACATTTTCTATAATTACAGTATCTTCAATAAACTTATATCTATGTATACAACTGTGGCACGATGTGTAAAAATATGAAAGCTATTAAGGGAAGAATAAGGGTTAAATTATTCTCTGTTTCTTCTATTGGCTTCAAAATATTCTGCAAAACAAATACATCCTTTTTCATAGGGCTACTTACTCATAGTAAATTTCTCTTTGGAATTTTGTAAAAGACTATATCTTTTTCTAGGTTATTTTGGTTTTTTCTCTCTCTCTGTAAAGACACCAGTACAAAGTTGGAATATACTGCAAAGAAAAGAATAATAAAGCTTGTTTTTTGATAAAGGGATTTGACAGTCTGCATGAAAAGTCAGACTTAACATTTTATATTATTTTTATATTAGTTGATAAATGCAGGGAAGAACAAGACAATGCCTATAATTTCATAAGGTTCTGTAAAGAATAGAAATAAGAATTTGTGCCCAAACATTCAGTATAAAACTCCTAAATAATTCTTTTATTCATCACAGAGTAGCCTGCAGCATGTAATCACGATAAACATACAATATGCCCTATTTGTTCTTTAGGCTTGATACAATTACCATTAAGGGAACTGGATCAATCCTCTGTAAATGCCTAGGACGCAACCTTTCTCGTTTAAGAAAGCTCTTGTCTTAGACTAAACACACAATTCCTACATTGCACTGAGTAAACGTGTGTATTTAACACAATCTCTTTCAATACAGTGTAACAAATATATAAGTGCATTTTAATTATCAAGTAATTTTGGCTTTCTAAAAAGAGCAGTAGATGTGCCAACTTGGTTGCTTAGTTGTGCTTTAATCCTTAGTTATGAGTTTTAGCTCTTGTATACTGTAAGTATCTAATTGCCTCTATAGTTTTGACCAGTAAACCCTTAAAACTCTAATGTTAATAGAACAAATATAACCTAATGAAAGTGATGAAATGTCACAACTCATACAGATTGCACTTTAATGAATTTTTTTTACAGTAAGACCTTCCTGTTTGATATGTGTTTACATGTTTATACCACATTTTATTCCTGTGTGCAAACAATCACAATGAATTTAATCACAAACACTACAAAATATACCCAATATTTAGGTTTGTTATGAATAATCTCCTTCCTTGTAGTTGTATGAGTCTTGTACTTCCTCTTGTACAAATTCCTCTTTTTTCTCCCAACCATTAGGCCAGCCACCGTTGACCTGGGTTGTAGCACCATAAGACTTGGTGGTACCATAATTTACATAATTCTGAGTAATGTCCCCTGTCTCTTCAGCAAGTTCATCTTCGTGAATAAAGCCACACTTCTCTTCACTTGTCTGTTCAGGGTCTGCCCAAGGTTGTTTCTCTCCTGAAGCAAATATGCCATAGAAGATAACACCTCCGTAATGAACTAAAGCAGCAATGAGGAAGACATACTGCCACTCTTCACGTGTCTGTAAAGAAGAAATTTGCTAAATCAGACCAGTGCATAGACTTAGCTAACTTTCCTGAGCTGAAAGATTTAAATTAGGGATTGAGGCTGTGATAGTCAGCACAACTAAAACATTTAAGTGTCGAGTTTCCAATTATTTGTATCCATCTTCCTTTGAAAAATCACTATTCATTAGCCTACAAAAGCATTGACCTAGTGAGCATATTGTGAAGCACGCTTCAAATTTGCAAGTTCCTGGATGCTATCCCCTTGAGGTCCCAGACTCTAATACAGATATGCTGGCAAGTTGTACTATGGAAAGGTCTTTTTCTTGAAACTCATAGCGTTAAACTGGAAGATTTGAAAACTGTATTGCCATTTACCTTGTTCTTTGTCATTGCTCCAACAATTATAGGGCAAACCATTCCAGACAAGGTCCCGACTCCATTAGAAATCCCCATTAAGATGCTGGCATACCTCGGGGCAATGTCTAAGTGGTTGACATTGAATCCTGCAATACAAATGTCAGCGAACATTCATACCAAAAGCAGAGCATTATTTCAGTTCTGAAAAGTAATGCTATCACTTGACAATTTTACTATGACATATTTGGGCTGTTTAATTGCATTTGTTTTTCTCAAAAAGGCTTACAATGGTGAAATATTCTTAGAGAGACTCTGGGTTTTCATTTTCTTTTAAAAATATATTATAAAAGCATACCAAATATATTTTCTTCCCAAAATTGCAGTTTTAAAAAATATCCCAGTAGTGACTGTGTGGAGTAGAGAACTCAGAAGATATTTAGGCAAGGAGAAAGTTCATAGTTTTGCAGTATCATTTACGACCTTTTCATGCCGTAAATAACATGTCATTTCTTCTTCCAGCTTGTACCACTTTCCTTCCCTATATTCCATATTATTCTTTTTGTCACACAGACCAGCAGAAGTGAGTTCCCTTCTGTTATGAGTGATAATATGGAGTAAAAAGAGACTATCTGCAAATGATATATTAATTATTTCTATAAATATTTGTTTATTCTGTTGCATTGCCAACAGCTTCATTTTGTTCGAATTTGTGCAGTAACTAAATAATCTTAGAAAAAACACATGCTTCCCTGAAGTGACAGAACTCATTGTCCCCAAAATAAGCACTTAAGTAAGTGAAAGCAGAAACCAAACCTTTGGATATAGCAAGATAATAGAAGGGAAAAGGTAGGCAATATGATACGTATAACTGTTAGCGAAAGTACAGTACACTTTTCATGTTGTACAAAACAAGCATGATACCTTGCAGAATACGTGGGATTAAGGACAGGTTTGATTAAGGAGAGTTTAGATGTCTGGCACAAAAGAAAAGAGAGCCTGTTTTAGACATAAGGAACCAGCATGGGAGAGGATACTAAAATCACAGTGGGAAAACAAGGGAAGGCCAGGTGACTTGTGTTTGGGAAAGGCAAAGGGGTGATATATCAGCAGGAAAGGGGAAGAGCTGAATTTTAAATCAGAAAAAAATTGCTAGTGATTAGGGCCCATAGTAATAAAAAATGCAACACTAACAAAGCTTTAACTAATATATAGCGGAAAAAAATAGTAAAAGACCTGTATTTAAACAAAGATGTGTAAATTTAGATATCATTGTATAATATAAGTCCACTTCTGTTATATGTTTTATTTCAAGAAAAATCTATGATGTACATTAGTATCTCACTGAAAGAAAGTCTAATTTGCTGCAATGAATATGGAAAAGATTGAAGTATTTGAACAAAAATAATCTAATATACAAGATGTCTTACTGATTGTATTGTGTATTTATGATCATTACATTCCTGTGTAAAGATCATAAAAAATGTCATTTGAAATTTTGAGTTTGTTTAAATTATTGTCAGTGAATAAAAAACAAATGAGATATTCTACCTCTTAAGATAAAATAATTTACTAAAACCTGTAATATAATCTTACCAGATATGGCGAATCCACTAAAGCCTACTGCAAGCACTAAGAATGAAATAGCCACTCCTTTGCTGTGAGAATATCCCACCACGAGAAGAAGAGTCGCTTCCATACCAAAACCTGGGGAAATCATAAAGAAAATCAGGCATCAGATTTCATTCTCCCAAATAGTGCCGGTCTTAGGATATGGTAATATTTCATAGGAAGACAGAGGCAAAACACTACCTCAGAGTGGAATATAATCAGGTATTTCTTTCATCCCTAAACAACATATGTTCTTGCTATCTCAAATAATATTTATTTTTATTCTTTGTATGCTAATTTATTGTTACTTCCTGTCAGTTTTATGATGAAAAGAAGTACTTGTGATTTGGTTAGGTCGTTTCAGCCAATCCTAATGGGAATATACACTCAACCTGCTTATGAATTTTGCAGCCCTTATCACAGCCGGGATCCAGCTCGTGTGACTTTACCCTCTCAGAGGTCAGAACATAATCTCAGATAGTTGTCAGGGCTCTCTAAGTGCAGAGGGTGTTTAGATGAGGAGCTAGGGTTCAGTAAGTAGTTTAGGGCAGGCAAATCACCCCCAGAAGATCATCTGGTTTTTAACAGTCTAAATGCTCTTTTAAATCTATATTGAAACTCGGAATAAGTACGACTGTGTCTACTTTTATTTAGTAACCACATTTGTAATACACAGAAAATGCACAAAGTATTGCTTCATAAGTACATAAACCCATGCAGTTTTTTTACTGTATACAGCATACTATATGGACATTGAACCTGTACAAGAAGCTTTTTAATACAATAGGAAGACTTACCGCCACAGTTCATTATCTTTCTCACAGTAGTGGTTGAAAGAATCTGCCTGCTTCTTAAAAAGTCAGCAATTTGTCCCCCAATAGGAACAATAATTGTCATCACTAAATGCGGCACAGCAGATAAGATACCCACCTAAAATAATCATTAGAATTAGCAGAGTGTAAACCATAAGAAAATATTAATTCTTCATTTTCTGAAGCATTCAGCAACCATTTGTTTCTCTTCAATTTCAGGCTATGTGCTGAAACTAAAAATCTTAACCTGATTTATTAAAAGAACAAAACTGGTGATCTTAAGTTGTCGTATTATATGAAGGACAGGTAGAGTTTTTAAGAACCTCTGATGTGGTGACGCTTTTTGTTTAAAGATTGTTTTCACAGTTTATATTTAAGCTAATGGCTTTTTCCCCCTGACTTACAGCCCCTCTGCCCTTTCTTTTCAGAAAATTTATCATCAAATATGTTGAACTGAATCGCTACATTTCTATTGGTGATGTGTTAGGTGTAGCATTGCCCAGCAAACTAACATGTCTAGAGAGATTCCCTATGGATCATCCTCACATGCACAATGGCCATTTGCCTTTGATTTCTGACCATCCCTCAAGCTTCAAATTTCATGTGGGCAAAAGATATGTCTGAGAAACTCTGTACGTAGTGCAAGATAACATGCTAAATATCCGTTGACAATATTCCAAATGCTATACATACTAGCAAAGTAAGCCATAATAATTTTGTGATGGCTGTTCCAAGATATAATAATATATTTGAAGACCATTCCTTCAAAGCAGGATAGGGTATCTGTGAGCGTGGCACGAACTGCCACCTGCTATCTCCTGTCAGCATAACTACCTCGCAGATAGTTTGGTTTAGTACGCGTGGCATTTTGTTCTAATAGGGAATTCTGATCATTGTGTATATCTGAAAAAGTGCTTAAGCACAGGGGTTTTTGCGTAATTCCTGTCTGAGCAGTGTGTCAGCTGGCCTCATGTCGGACGTGACTTACCTCAGTGTGCAGAGCAGACTCCATGAGAACAAAAAGAAAACAAGGTTTCTCTACTCTTCAATTCAAGTGAAATTGTGTATTTCACTGCAGTTTATACATGTGACAACTATGTTGTGACAGCTAGCGTCGTGCTAATAGATGTTTCTCCCAGTAAGCCAGATATTAGCTATGAGGTAACTATGGTACCACAGTTACTGCTTTGAGGTGTTCCTGACTAAATAATAACTATTGATTTATGAGCATCCATATCCACAGCAGGTGACAAGTGACTTTGCTGTCACTGTTTACAAAGCTCCGTGTTTCTTTGAATACACTCTCAGAAAAATCTCCTAGAACAAAATGATCAGATTAATTCTATAGGATGCAACCATTCTTACTGCATGAGTAACAGATGATATTTCAAGCATAGCAAAGCTTCTTAAAATAACTCCAGCTAAAGATGGAAGCCCATCTTTAAATCCAGGATGGCATTACATAATTTTGACAGTACTCCATAATATGGCAACACTTTGGAAGCTACTCATCTAATTGTCATTTACACCACAATTTCGGGTGACAATACCTGGTGGGACAATTATCAAAAGAATACAGGTCTCTCAAAAGCACAAGCCCCCAGGGACAGAAGTGTAATGGGTCTCTCAATACCTTTCTAATACTATGCATGACCTGGTTTCAAGCACTTAACTGAAGGTCTTTTTGCAACATGGCCCCAAGTAGATCATCACTAAATCTCATCCTGCCTTCACCTTCCCCTATCCAACCCTTTGTCATTCTTGTTACTTCACTTACATGTGCTGGTCAAGGGAACAGTAACTGAGAGGGATAAGATTTAAGACTTGTAAACCCATGATAAAGATACAGAACACTTTTCTCCTCCTAATAAATACCACAAATGTAGCTCTGATATTTACTTAGCTAAGATAAAAAGCTTTACATTTTTTTACATACCTTGCTTATTTCAAATCCAAAGACTTCCTCAAAGTAAGCAGGCTGACTAATAAGCAGCAAGTAAAAAGTCCAGCTTCTACAGAAGTTTGCAACAATTATTGCATAGACTGGCATAGATGTAAAAAATTTTCTCCATGGAGTTTTATATTTCTGAAACATAGAAAGGGGGATCCAGTCACCATTTTGACCATTATCATTTTTACCTATACTCCAACAAGCTCATATATGTACAGTTTTACATATCTGAATTTCAATGACTTCAGTTATCATAAAGTACATGCATCCACATTTGGATGATCAAAATTTAATTTAAAAACGTAAGCAAGTAAAAATTACTACAAAATGCACATGTGGACAAACTCAGTGATACTTAGCTCTATCACAACACTCATGTACAAGTGCCATTATCTCAATCATGTAAACATGAATATACTAAATCCAAAATAATAATGTGTTTTTAAAAGACAATGTTGCTATATCAAAGGCAACAGTCAGATGTTACACTGTAAGTGCACTATTTCATCCAGATTTATTTTAAGCATGTATTTTAGCATTTAAGTCCTAATCCCAGCATTCTGAATAATTTTTTTATCAAGCCTCAGCTGAAACTGCTTAGCCAATATATATTTTGTTTGTTTTATTGTATTTTTAAAATGAATTGCATAATGGAGGGAAAAAAAACCCACAAAAAACCAAACCACAGATGGATAGAACTACAATCCTGCTGAGTCCCAGCACCTCTCCACGAGCCCAGGGTTCTGCCCATCTGTGTTGATCCAAATACAGGATCCAGACCCAGATGAGTGTTTGAAAATCACTTCAGCAAGGTTTCAGGCTGAATTTGGTCTCCTGCTGATTTGAATACTGGCTCTTCTTCAAAGAAAGCCAGCCCAGAGATAGATATATGCAATACCTTGTATACCTATTAAATTACACTTAAGTGAGAGCTAAGGATTGTGTGACTTAATTAATGAGAAGCCAGATAGAAAAGATACCTTGATACTATGGGAGGAAACTAATCACTTCCAAAAAATGTTTAATTGAAAAGCAACAATAAAAAATAGACACAAAATATCTAGCCCAAGTTAGAATTCTATGGCCATCCTTTGAAATATCTCATTTCACCTAAGGTTTTCAACAGCAGTTACAGGTATAAGAAACCATGAACGCTGCTGAATGCTGTTAAGTATCAACCAAGACACTCGTCAAGAACACCTAACAATGTCAGCTATCAAAGAAATGACTCTGTGATATGTTCAATTCCCTATTTAATCTGGATCAAAGTTTCTTTACTAAGAGAGAAATGGTTTATTCCTCACTTCAATCAAGAACCAATGTTCTGACCAATTAGAAAACATAATGAAGAGTGGTAGTGAGAGTCTACGGGGAATGGATGGTGTACAAATTTGAGCAGAAGGGAGGCTTAAGAAGCAAAATTGTTTTACCTTCTTGAGTTAGTAAGCATAGTGATAGTTTCTTTAAAGCTTTTCAATAGTTAGAGAAATAAGAAAAATATTATTTAGCATGATAGGATTATTAAATGGCTAGAAAATTCTCTGCTGTTTTTTAGGAGTTCTTGAGAACTAATCCAGTACAGAACTAAGTCAGGAGAGGCTTGATAGCACGTTTCCAGCAAAGTTACCACAATAATGGGGAACATGCCTATGGGTCTCCTAGCATGCTCTATTGCAACTTGCAGTCTTTCTTGCAAAAATGAAACATAGAGTAGTCAGGATTTGCTTTTTTTCCTGATGTTCTGAGGACCTCAAGAGACACTGAGTAGAGCTGTTCCTCCAGTGTTCTTTCAGGAAGAGGAAAACCTTCCAGAAGGGCTTATATAGGAAGGAAATGAACCACTTGAACTCAAGGTACTATGAAAGTCTCAATAAAACTGCAATTTCAAATGAATCAGTAGGGGATTTTTATATACTTTAGAGTAGAAAAAAAGGCATAAATTCCATGAGTGATCTGCTAGAAGAACTGGAACCTCTATTCTCTTATTGCAGAAGCAATATGCACCCAGAAATTCATCAGTAGATTTCAGATATCCCCACCCCCAAAAAAAATTCAAATGTTTGAAGTATGCTTTTCTATCTTAAAGAAGAAGGGAATTTGAAGGGTATTTTGTTGTTTCTATTTGGTTTTGTGGGGGGTTTATTACTATCTCATAGGAAACAAGTTGGTGAGTAATATTCTTACTTCCATTGCACCTAGGAGGTTGGCACTCTCTCCGATGCTCTCTTCTATGTATCTCCTTTCTTCATCTGTGATCGTAGGATGCTTTGCAGGGCTCTCATATGAAACCAAAAGCCAAAACATATACCAGACTATACCAAAGCTCCCTTTGGAATGGAAAGAGAGACTTTAAAGAGAAGTGCACAGTAAAGCAGCAAACAAGGAAAAAATCTGTGAATAATCATTACAAATTTAAATGTCAATTGTTGCTACTGCTTCCCTATTGAGTCATTCTAAGAGAGAGTTGGATCCTGTAAATAACATTTTTTGCAAAATACATGCCGAACTGGAGCTCAGTGAAGTCTTCTTTGTTTCATTTACAGAATTATTTAACTGTAAGCGAATATTCACTGATATTTTAACATCAATTTGTACAACGAAATGCAATGAAATAGCTTCCATTTCATTTCACCAGACTATAAATGAAGTTCCATTCTGCTTTAAGCCACTGTTGTTTGATTACTGCACTAAATTTTTCACTTGCAAAATATAAGATTGTGGCATTGTTTTCAAGATAACAATGCACTTCCTGAGTAGTTTACTAAATTTCTATAAGGTTTCCCTCTAAGTCACATCAAGTTTACACTGTAGAATGAACTCCTTTGGGACATTTTTTTCCATCAGTGTAAATTAAGGTAGCACAACTAGAGTGAATGAAATTGTGTAGGCCTTCAGATAAAAATCAGGACATCTTGGTCAGGGCATGTACTCTAAACTTACAGTTATATAAATGAAAGAGCGATGTTACATGATCTGAGATTCTATAGATCTGCATAGCAGTTTGCACTACTTGTGCTAGAAGCGATGAAGGTTTCACAATGAACTAGCTTCTCTTCTTATTCAATAATGTTGCTTTCCTACGCTCTCCTTTAGATTCTATTCTTTCATTGTCCTTTTCTCTAGACAGTATTTTTAGCTTTACAGACACACTTTTTTTTTTTTTTTTTTTTTTTTTGGCCTCTGAACAGTAGCTTTTACATTTATAGAAAGAGTAGAATAAGGCCAGACAATATTGGAGATGAGCAAAAATGCATACCATACACATAGAACACAGAAGACCACCCAGTATATTGCACTAGAATTCCAGCTAAAGGCATTGCAATAACAGCTCCTGCATAGGAACCTACAAAACAAGACATGTGTGGATGAAAAGGGAGAAAAATTCAGTCTCAAAATACTTTTACATTACAGATGAAAGAAAGACAAAAATAGAAAGTTACTTACCACAAAAGGAAGTGGTTGCTAACCTACTTCTTTCTAATGGGGGGGCCCACTTGCTCCAAATACCGTGGCAGGCAGGGTAGGTGACCCCCTGGAGAATGGGTGTGCCACAAGTTAGCTAATGCTGCTCAATATCAATCACTCAGTTCATTGTCTTTGCATCTTTTTTTTTTTTTTTTTTTAAAGTGCTACAAACAAGAAGTTGAGAATGCTTTGCATTTTACGGTGAAGTCTGAGCACAGCCATAGAAAAACTTCAATTTCTATTAAAGTTGAAATGGGTTTTGTGTATTACTCCAAATCATTAAGGAGGCCTTATGAAACAGATATAAACCATAATTATTTCCTTTTGCTCCCCCTCTCCCTTCCAGGAAAAAATTGTGAAGAATTAAAAAGAAAGAATCTTAATGTACAAGTACCAGAGTCAATGGAAGGACGAAAACACAGACCCTGTGGAGTCTTTCTAATGCTGGGCTCATTTCTCCAACCCTCAGTTTGGTGGCCTTCTAACATTTTTTGATCTAACATTTAAAGTATAATTTAGGAAATACAGATTACTGTTCCGCTGCTCTAAAACTAGAAAAGAAGATCAATGAGAGCTTAAAAATATAATGTTAAGAGAGAAGTTTTTCAGTACCTTTGTCTTTCATGAACCCTCTTGAGCACTTAAAGCAAATAATTGGCTGATATCAGTTGATTTGATTTCAAAGCAGTTATTTTTAGGTGTCTCTTCAAAACCAGCCTTTAACTTAATCATAGGAAGACTACACAGAAATGACGGCATCTTGCAGTGTTGACATTTTAGAAAATTTAATATGAAATATACATTCATTTTTTTCACAAAATTCATGCTTTAAATTTATTATGATGTATGCATAGTTATACAGAGTCTCTTTTAACTTAATGTTTTCTTTCCTATGCAAGAAGTAGAAAAAATTAGTAACTTTTGGCAAATGTTGAGATTATCATAAATGTTGAGATTATCAGTCTCACTGTACAAAAAAGGTTGTAAAATACATTCTTCTATTTTGAAAGAAGATCCTATAACCATTTTAATGTTCATTTCAATCTTTCATTAATTTTTTTTTAAAAAAATCAAGATGTAATCTAAAGATTGTCATGATTTATTGTAAACTTTCTTCAGACTGTCCTGTTTGAGAAGTTTTGCATTCACAATTGCTTTGAACAGTATCACAGAAATGAGTGGGTCTAAAATAGCTATTTTATTTTGTAATTACCCACTTGCTTCTGTTCCTCTCCTCTTTGCAGTCAAGCGCACCTCTGTACATGCAGATCACTTTTCAGGAATGGATCCATATTTATACATATATACTTTAAGAACTTGATTGACTAACTTTCAAGCACATTCTGCACCTTCTTTTGTAGTCTTTTTATACAACAAAGCACATGAATTAAAATCAGCTCACACAACAGAAGTGTGTAGCCCTGAGAAACAAAGAACCAGCAATCACAGGCTTAAAAATCTGTCTTTCAGTAAAGAAACAAATAAATAAATTTAGAATGCAGGCTCTTTTTTTTTCCTCTCTTAAATCACAGTAAATCTCTCATTCATATCAATAAGAGCATGTTTAGGGTCTATGATAGAAGCTTGATTCTTTATTATAGATGTAATCTGTGAGGCTGGACAGCACATAACTGTTGAGAATAGCACCAGTAGAAGTCCTGTATAGTACAGGATTTCAGTGCAACTTCCGTGTTAAATACATATCTCACTGGCTTCTCAGCAAGGGAAAACTTTGCTGTGCAATTTTATAGATGAAGGAAAATCAAATAGCTGTAATTCATACATTGAAATCCATTACACTGAAAATCAGTCATAAACTGAAAGCAGTTTTTATTTTCCCCTGAAAAGTTACAATTGCTAATTAAAAGCTAACAAGCAGCTATCACATTTACTGCTTATTTTAGAATTTTTCCATACCTCTACAAGGCCCTGCAAGATCCTAACAAAGATGACACACCCATAGTGCACCCTGGCTGCAGACGGTATTAACATGTTGAGGGAGGATGTCAGCAGGATAGCAGCACCAAATACTCTGCAAAGGTGGGGAAAAAAAAAGGAAAGGAAGTAACTTCAGAGTTGTTCCAATTGACTTATTCCACACACTCTCACATATCAATATAGATGTGTTTAAACATATGTTCTTTATGTAGGAAATATACTAACTGCTGGAGTGGATTAGTGTCTACTTCCATCTAATGTAATAACCTGTCTGATAAGACCCAGACCAAACATAGATGTATATATCTATTCAGCATAATTTCCTAAGGAAATACATCTTATGCAGTCACTCTCCCTATAAAGCCCCACTCTTTAATTTAATTTTCATATCTATTTCAACCAAATCTGACTGAATTCGCTACCCGCTAGAGAAATTAGAAATTAGGTCTCCAAATGGTTTGCTAAAACAAGTGGCCAAGTAAAAGAGAGATTCTTGTTAGTGCCTTAATTGTAAGAAAGTGGCACCATGCATTCACTACTTCTAAAGCAGAAGAGAATCCACTTTTATAAATGCCAGAGCAGCAGGAAGAATTTCAAACAGAGCTGGGATTTTCGTAGACACAAGAGTTAATCAATCTGGAAACACATTTCCATAGAAAACAGATCACTCTTTCTGTTGGTTTTTCAGAGGCTATTCATTGAATATTGCTGATTTTGATTCCAACAGCATCCGAAGAATTGGTTCAAATAAAGTGCATTACAAGGTCTAAATACATGTGTGAATTGATGATTCATTTTCAAAATTCCACTGCTTTGACTGAATTTTAATTTGATTCAATTAATATCTGCCCCTTGTAGGAGGAAGCCTTTTCTCCAGCATTATTATATCATTTTTTTTTTCATATTCGTGCATTCCTTTACTGTGGAAATAATCCTTCCTCCCCCCCAATTCCTTTCAGTGGAACTATGCAAAGGGATGAAGCCAGTAGCAATGACTGGCCGCTTTCTTTATACAAAACTATGTAACGTTAAGATAAATCCTGGAGATGTCTTTAACATATGACATCACGGTATCTGATGTGGAACTGATTTGACAGAAACCTTTAACCTTAGCATGTGTTCTTCAGAAATTGATACAGTGCCATAAGTTAGTGTGAAACAGACCTTGGGCTAAAGAAGCAGGAAGCAGCGATAAGTTTCAAGACAAAAATTCTTCCCAAAGACATCTATGTTTCACATTCTCTATTTATAATTACAGCCTGAGATCAATCTTTAAATAGCAAACCGAATATACTCCACTTTTATTTGATAAATATTAAAGGGCAACAGAAAAAAATCTTCTTGGCATAGTAAGGAAGCGTTGTTACATAGCTCTAAATCTGGTCTCCTCATTGTGTTCCCTGTGATCCCCACCTCGTGTTAAACAAGGTCTGGCCGGCTGTGCAGCACATTTCTGGCTTTGTTTGGCAGCATGTTCAATACATTTACTGGGACGGACTGGTGCGTGTGTTTGTGTTGCGCTGTGTGAACTCTTTTGGCCTGAATTCTGTCTTTACTCTTAACTTCTTTATGTGGAAGTATCTACTCCAAAAGTATGTGCAGTTCACTTCCTTACATTTTAATACCCCCCATATGTTAACATAAACCACAATGGTGTTTTGGTTTTCATTTGCTTTTTTTCTTTCTTTATTAATGAGAAGAGTTTGGGACTCATAGGAGCTTTATTTGTGATTTTTACAAATTCTTTAAAAAAGTTAGATGTTCTTTAAAGAGCAATAGACTGTTCTAAAAGTTCATCAAGAAAATGTTTATTTGCTTGTAAGCAGGAAGAAAGGATTGTTTGGTTTCTAGCCTTTCCTGTTTATTTTCTGAATAGATATTTGGCTAAATGTCTCATGCCACGATACAGTTTTAAATTGGTGATTGTGCATAGACTTGCTGGAGCAGATTCTTAGCTAGTGTGAATCAGTGCAACTCTTTCTAAATCACTATTTCTGTTTAATCATGCTCAGATAGACTATTTAAAAATGCCATCTCTTTCTAAGGATGACATTTGCAAAATTGTTATGGTATGTAACTGTTTCTTCGAGGAAAATTGCTCTAGTTTCTCAATTCTGTATCTGAAATCAGCTTCTGTTTGCTATAACTGAAAGCTGTGTTTCCTAGAATTGCCTTTGTTCTCATGTTCACTAAAGAGAAGCTCTTTCCTTGAGTCTGTTCCTTCTAGAACAGAAAGGAAAATGTAATTTAAGAAATGATCAGACATGCATCTTCCAAATGAAAATCTTGCCTGTATTTAGACACGCAAGTACCAGTGAGCAGATAATGAAATAATTCCACAATGTCTCTTATAAGTCAATTCTCTCTCGGAACTATGTTTTATTGGAACAGCCTTCTCAAAAACAGATCAATTAAAAAAAAAAATCTATGGATTTAAGGGTAGAATAAATTAGAGTTAAATTATGATTCTTGTCAGAAATGGCTTTTTTATCCTTTTCCTTCAATGCATATTAAAAGTGGTACTATGAATTTAGTGCGTGCCTATTTTAGTGGGTCGATTTACTCTATAACTCTTAGTAAAGAACAAATTCATCTTCCTACATTTGCTTTGCACCTCTCAACACACATCCATAAATATAATCTGTATTTCTCCTTTGTGCTCTTTTGTCTGTTACATTTATTTCACCTCCATAAATACTAGATTCTTCTTCCTAACAGAGTATTGTAATATAGTTCTGGGTTTTGTACAAACTTACTGGCTTATTGTTTTAAATATCTTAGCTAACTACATTTATTATGATTTGGATCAAATAAGAATGATTTTCAGCTACAATAAATCTACATATATTTGAATGCTGCTCACATTCTAATATATTTAATTGATAAATGAAGCATTCTGATTGTTCCTAAGGCATTTCTAAGGCATTTTACTGACCCACACATCAAACTTCAAAATTGTGTTGTTGGTTTTTTTGTGCTTACCTTCTTGTTATGTTTATTAAGCTAATGATTTTATGATGTTATGCACTTTAGTTTCATTTCTGCTTCACAAACAATTCTCATTTGCTCAATTTTGCTGCAATGTCAACACCAAACATGGATTAGAAACCATGTTTTTCTTTAAGATCCTTATGTTCCCACAGCAAATTGACAATACGCGGGGTTCCATGGTTGTATCTATTGCAATCAAAGATGGATTATGTTCATTCTCAAACAGATGTGGTTCCCTGTTTAAAATAAGACTTTCAGCCTGTTTAGGAGTGTTCATTCCTATCCCACACCCCACTGCATTTTTTATACATGTATCTGTTTGTCCTCTTGATATTCCGATATCATCCTGAATGGACAGGTTTGGCCCTTATGAGATGCAGAGTCTTAAAGTTGCCGTGCCCTGTTGTGCATTCCCTTGGTCATGCCCTCTATAGTAGCATGGACTTGTGGAGAAGGCTTTAGACCTCAAGCACAAACAGCACTAGAGTTCACGTCAGCCAAGTCTTGCTGCATGGTGCATTCCAGCCTAGGAATTCCATGTGGCTGTGCTATTGAATTTTTGTCCAGAGGTATCCCTGCATATTCATTTCATACTGGGCATGCTCCAAACCCCACAAAACATATTTTAATGCCATGGCACAAATGAAGAGCTTGAGCAGATTGAAGGTAAACTCTGGGAAAACTACAGTATGCCACAGAGACAGAGCAGCAGAGGCCAATGACATCGCCATCATTCTCAGCTCTGGCATTAGGAGGGAATTAAAATGCCCTGACATGCCTTCAGCAGCCCCTAGGCTTCAGGGAAAATTCCTTTCTGACCCAAAATCAGCAACAGTGTAACTATATATAGAAGAAAATATTCATATACAGAAGACGACAAATGAATAAATGCAATAGTAGTATGTCAAGGAGAGGTAAAGAAGGTAAATCCTGGTCCTCATAAGTGACCAGAAGAAGCTCTGAAGCAAAGAATTATGCTTTGCTTATCTATTTCTATACTTGGTAGACTCAGTCCCAAAAGACAGAATCTAACATTGATCCTCAGTGTTTTACTGACATTGGCATTATATGAAGGTCATGAGCTGTGACTTAGTCCTCCTGTAATACAAGTAGTAATAATAGCAAAATCATATTTGACTAAGAGACATTTGGGATGGGACCAGAGGAAGGAAATGACTCTGACAATTCAGGAAAAATGCTTAGAATGGAATGAGGTTGCAGGGGGAATTAATCTTTTTGGGTTTCAAGCCAATTGGCTCATTTTTCCCTTTGGGGACAAACTAAAGAGAAAGAAATGTATTTATTTTCATCTCTGGATTTCTAATCTCTGCATCTGTGCAGGCCCACTATTCTCATTTTCCAGGCAATTCATATTGCATGAGCATTCTGCATGGACGTGCATTATAGATATTGTTACTTGGCTGGAAGAAGTGCCAGCTCAAAAAGTGAGCTGAGAACAGTGGGAGCACAGACGCGTGCCAAGTGCTGAATGCCAGATGGGTGACATATTGGGTTACACATATGATATCTGAAAGTAAGGGGTCCTGGTTGGAAGCATCCTATTACCCCAGTCACGGGGACTGAAAATTGCTGCATTGACTCCATACAACTAAAATCCCTTTCATATGTGATGGGGAGGAGTCCATTCCTCAGCTGGCTGAATCCCACCTATTTCTATTTATGTCATTTTGAAATATAATTAACAAATTCCACACTTATCTATGTCTCTGTTCTCTGAATAACTGGTCCAAATTTGTGAAAACTAAATTGTTTTGAAAACTAAATTGTTTTGAAAACTAAATAATATGTCTGTTCTAAAGCATATGGAGTACCTTAACTAAAGTTTATCCTTTAAAAAAATAAAAATCCAAGAGTAATTCTGTATATTCAAAACAGCATTTTTTAATATTTAATTGAAAAATACTATAGGATTAAGATGCTTAAATATATGCTGTATCAATGAATTATGAATGCTATTTCATTAAAATTCAAAATAATTAAAGAATAGTAAGTGTTGGTCACTGACAACTACAAAACAAGATTGCAGAAGTTGGTGAGCTGGTTATTGCCATTCCTTTTCCTTACAGAAAACACATAAAATATGTTGAACAAAGACCTATTTTAATAAACATACGTAAAAAATAAACTGGGTCTTGACTATCCTTTGGTGTTTTTCTTTGAACAGTGCCTGTTTGGGAGAGTCCCAGAGCAGCAGCAGCAGCTCTGAGCAGCTGAACGTGTATCACGCAAAATGACTATTTGGACTCTGCTGTCAGCTCAAGATTTCTAAAATTTATCTTTTACTCTGGCTCTACCTACTATCATTCATCTCTGACACACCTCCTTCTGCAAAAGGCCAACAATACAACATAAAACTTATTATGTTATATTTTTATACAACCCCAAAGATTTCATGTCTGAGAGGAACTGCAAGGCTGAACACTGGATTAAATGCTTAATTTTTTGAAAGAAACATAATGTCTAGGGACAAACAGGGCAGGAGCTGGCTGGAATGTCTGTAGGCATGCAGCAGTTTTTCAGAATCCTTCCTTCTGCAAATGTTGCTAGCAATGACAATTGGTGATCATCCTTTTTAATGTATTTTTTTCTTTGAATTGTGCAGTGACTGAATATATAGAAATTTCAGGGGTTTAGCTGCCAGTTAACACTTCCCTTCTTAGAAAGTGTATCTCTACCTATATCAGGTGTGATGAGGGCCTTCTAAGACTTTGATACAGAACATGAACGTTTTGATGACCTGAATTTGCTGTGGTTGGATCTGCCAGCTTTGAAGATAAATAAATCCCAAAATATTCACAAGTCTTTTAGCAAAACAGACCATACCAGGACTGGATCAAGTACCGGGGCAAAATGCCATGCAGAGACTAAGTCAATGTGTAGCAGTAACACAAAGTCCCTTTAGCCTTCTGCCTTCTCCAAGCCCCACTAATGCCACTGACGCATACAGGTCAAACCAAGACCCTAACCAGTTTTCAGGTTGCGCCTTCCAATTCCTGCTCACAGACCTATTTCTGATATGGCAGTTTGTATTTTATGAAGACTGTGGGCACTGTCAGATGACAGCACCATGGCAATTGAATGTAAAAGACTCCTGGGTCATTAAATTCTGATCGTTGTTCTTACCAGCAAGTACATTACATCATCTTTTCATAAGCGTATCAGGTTCCATCTCAGAAGTAATTAGCATTTGCCCTACTTATTTTGGAGGCCTTTCCAGCTTGTTACTTCCTACATCCAGTAGATATCTTGTACCCATGCTGTTTTAGTTTAGTGGTTTTAATCTCTGCGGTTTACCCCAATAGCAATCCTGTCTTCTTTCTTTTGCACCGTTAAGCAAGCCAGGCCGTCCTCACTTCATCTTCTTTATTCTTCATTCATTTGGTCACCCTACCAACCATCTCTCACTCCTGTCTGCATTCAGCTGGGGAATGTCTCAAACCTGTGGTTTCATCTGACAACTTATTATATCCCTATATGTCTGGATAAAACTCTGACTCACTCCTTCTAGCTCATTAGCTTTGGGATGGCTTGCTCTTTAAATACGTAATCTGCTAGATCGTGGTTCAAACCAAGACCATCTCATTCAAATTACCTTACCGAGTTCCAGCATTTAGACTGTGATTCAACTGTCTCTGTTGATTTAGAGATACATAATACAGTCATCAAAGAAATCATCTGTGGTTTTAACTTTGAAATATTTTGTGGAGCTGATTGGGAGGATAACTGCTGTCTGTTGGACTCAAAAGCTTCATCTGTACTGCTTTGTGGAGTGTTTTCTGACATGCAGGCCACGTGTTACAGCTGATTGTATCTGGACTGCTCAGGGTAAATGTAGATTCCTTCAGAGGAAAGAGACAGTGACATTAGTGTTTTTATGCAACTAACCTAAACAGCATTTTGCTGTATGAAATCCAGTGTACATATTGTATTGGGGTGAACTATCAAAGCAGGTAGAGGTGATTAAGGATACCTGTTGGAATTAACTGGAATTAACTATGTCAGAAGCATACGAGGGTTTTGTTTCAGAGGATTATTTTTTTCCCATCTGAAAGGGACCCTGGTTATGAGGTATCATACATGCAATAGGGATTCATGGAGTCTCGGGACCTGGGAGAGAACTGGGAGCAAAGTTATTTGACAATATTGACATATCTGGATGATATAATCCCAATAAATAATATGTCTCCTTATAAGCTTGGTCTGAAACTGTCTGGTGTAATTTTATGTAAACTATGTGGCAATTTTTCTACAGATACCGGTTTCAAAGGATTTGGATCAATGGAGGATGGAATGCAAAAATAAATCCAAATTTCAGACATAATCCTACTGTTGTTAGTTACATCTGATCAAGCAGGGTCAATTCTGAATTTTTTTATATTTAGTCCTGAAAAAACTCATGAAGAGTAAATGTAGTTCTCTGCATTTAGTATCTTGAGGGTCACTGCCATTCTATACCCAGGTAGTTCCAAAAGTCCACATTTGTGGACTTGTACTAGTCAATTGAGAGTAACACAGGTGCTTCTCAGGGACACGGAAAATAACATTTTAGCCTATAATGCACTTGCTGGAGATTTGCTTGGAAGCTATAAATTTAACACCACTAATAATGGTTTACTTGCTTTCAATTTATGTAAATGTAAACAGTGATGTTACTGACTTCTGAAAAATTATTTTTCCTTGGTAATATATAGTGACAACTGTTTGCATTTTTTTTTCAGCTGTTTCCCTGTGTATAAATGTTTGCCTCCTTGACTGTCAACTGTGAGTAGCCACTCATTTGGCATAGTTACATTAGCTTTGTAACCTAAATAATCCTGATAATATTTCTCTTACTTTAGTTATCTTTTCAGTTTGTAATCATGCTGATTAACCTTCTTGGGACAATTTATATTTCTGTTTATGTATTTGAAATGGACTAAGTGAAAATGAATCCAGTGTGGGGAGATACTGTTTAGCTGGTCTGGACATGTATCATCATTCTGACTTTTCTCTAGTATAGGCTAATTTCCTGATGACTCTGTTGACCCCTCCACTGTAGACAAATTCCTGTGAAATGTCCATCCTGACAGCATACGGCTTCATAAATGATAGACAGAATATAGTGGGTTTTTCTGAATCAGGCCTTTAATTTGCATAAAATGGCATAGGGCTAACAAAGCTCGGATTATGCCATGAATATTAGAGTGGTTGATGAACTCAGCTGCCCAGCACAACAGATAGAATAAGCTACCTTTGACATTAGAGAGGAACACTTGTTCCCAAGTGCCAGTCTTAGGTTGCACATGCTTCGTGAAAGAATCGCTTAAAACAGATCCTCTTTACTAATAGTCTGTGGCCAGAAGCTGTAGTATAGCAGCTTTATTTGGCTTTTTTTTAAAATGTGATAAAACAGGTTATTTTCATTCATATGTGTAGAAGGGAGGAGGGGCATGTGTCTGTGTGCCCTTCATACTAAATCCTATTATAAGCCCTTCATGAAGCATTAATATGTAAAAGCCGACCTCCCGCCATCTAATCTAGTATAATAAGGGCTTGGATACATTATTAATTTTTGTCACACATCTGAGGCCCCCTTTTATCAACCAAAACCTCCATCCAAATCCCTTGTTGCATCATTAAATTGTGAAAACAGCTTCATCATTCGTGACAGAAAAGTGGAAGGACCCTGAGCCATATGGCAGAGTGAGCAGTGGTACCAGCCACCCGTCGATGTTTCCCCAGTCCCCATCTTGCAGTGACTGGTGCTGAAAAGACCCTGCAACACAGTAGGGTCACCAAATCATCTCGGGGTTTTTGTGCAAGATTGGCTTCTTTGCCTGGAAGCAGACGAACCCAACACCAGTGCCTGGGATCTGAGCCCAGTTTAATCTGCAGGGTTTCAAACTGAACGTGAAAGGTGGAGATGGCAAGTACAGCTTTGGGGGTTCGCTCTTACAGTGCAAGGTCAGTTTACGTCTTCAGAAGTTGAGAAGTTGGTTCTTGTCAAACCATCCACAAATCCCCTGGTCATGCTGTGAATTATACATTGTTTGCAAATCAGAAAAACACACAATATGTCTACCTGCTAAAGGAGAGTGAATAATTTCTCTCTCTAAACCAAGAAAATGTAAAGACGTAAAGTTCTAGGACATCTTTGGACTTGCATTTCTAAACCAATGCTTTGCCTTACATTTTTTATGCTTGTTGTCATTAAGGCCGAGTTAGGAAGAAATATTCTGATTTCACTGACACAGTTTCACTGAAAATCTTTGAGACTCTGAGATGAGATGCACTGACATGCAGTTGTCTGAAATATTCGGTTTATTCATGCAAATAATCCTATTGGATTACTTGCTGGGAAGAGGATTTAGCCCTTAATAACAAGATGAATGGCACTTTAAAAACAAAGATGAATTTGAAGTAAAAGGTTGATTTATGTATTTTTGTTCGGGTTCCAATGAAACAATGATGAAATGTTCAACATAGATGAGAGATAATTGCATTGTAGAGAAATTTAGTTGTTATGTAGTGATAATTCTTAATATGAATAGTGCCAGGATTTGCTGTTTAACAGGTAATGAGAAATATATGTCATTATCGTAGAATTATAAGGTGACTTTAATTTTTTTTTAAATTCTTATTCTATTCTGCTGTTTGTATTTCTTTACGTAAGAGAGTTCTGATGTTTGAGTATGCACAAATGAGCTAAAATGGTCACCTAGCTTTGTTTTACAAAAAAAGTCTGTGATTATTGCAGATCTATTTTTGAAATAGTACTGGGCATGTACAGTCAAAACCTGCTTTTCTATTTTAAATATATAGCTGCAAACTTGGGAATTAATTCTCTATCCTGTGTAATCTAAGAATGACCTATTAATTTCAGAGAATCCTTCCCAATTTACAGTAAGTGCTTAAACCGTTCACTTAGGAAATCAGTGAGGAAATACTGCCACAGCATTTTGGTAATTTATATTTTAAGGGGTTTATTATACATTTCCAGCATGTTTTTTAAAGAATTTTTAAAGACAGTATCAGAAGTTAAAATATAACGATATTTAAATTATTCTGAGATGAGGTGGTAAAAATCAGTAGAATTTCACACCTTTCCATATACGTGTGACAGCACAGCAGGTAGTTTATTCACAGACAGCTGCAGCTTTGCAATAGCATGAATGTGGAATAGGAAATATTAATTTAAATAAAATTATTATATTTCTAGGTTAAAGATAAAACAAGTGCTTAGTTTTAAGGCCATCTAGCCTGACATTCACTATGGCATTAACCCTTGTGTTTCACTTGATTATCCCTTATATTTTGCTTAATTATCCCTGTGCTGAAATCATTTGTTTATAATAGCTAAAATATAATGTCCGCTATAGGAATTTAACACACAAAAAAGAATCTAGCATATAATTTCTCTGGTTGGACCAGTGGTGACTAGTCGTTATTGTTAGTATTTATGCTTTTTTAATTTATCTGGCTTTCATTTACTGATTCTTATTGTATCTTTCTGTGGGACTAAACCACACATTTATACCCAGCATTTTTTTTCGGTGGAGTTACATGCATACTTTGCAATCAAATTACATCCTAGTAATTTTTTTTATGTGCTAATACACTGAATACATAGTTCTTGCTATTTCTTTCACAATGTGACAT
The DNA here is from genome assembly GCF_011004875.1 of Balearica regulorum gibbericeps. Taxonomy (NCBI): domain Eukaryota; kingdom Metazoa; phylum Chordata; class Aves; order Gruiformes; family Gruidae; genus Balearica; species Balearica regulorum. The sequence continues at coordinate 65,827,329 of NC_046188.1, forward strand.
TATATACTATCATCTTTTACGTAATTAAAGATCTCTAAAAAATCTCTACTTTTTCAACACTCAGTATGCAGGTACCCAAATTACCCTCAACAATCCAAGGTCAGTGTCACTGACCTAAATACACTCACTGCACTAAAACCAGAGAAATAAATATCTCAGGATTACATCGACTTCCTTATTAGAGCATCATGTGGGAAGTTCATGATGGGTTTCTAATTCAGCATGGCTTAAGATCCCACTCAGTATGACTGCTTTCCAGGATGGTTCCCCACTCCCTGATGTTACTTTGCACTTGAGTGTCATATATATTGACCAGAATTCAGTTTATCAAATGGTGTTGAATATATCATCTGATTATCTGGTCCTTTTTGTACCCACAAGTTTATCAGCATTTATACATGCTCCTGAAATGGCTGATGAAATGTGAAGATCACAGTAGATCTTGTTTAAGGACTATTCAGCAGTATCGTAATGGTATCTAAATCTTTGAAAGGTTCATAAACACTAGCCAGTTAATCATCAGTCTCCTGGTGTGATAGCTATCACTAGTCCGGTTACAGGCACTCGCTTGGTTGTGCTAAACGCAAAAAGAAGATTTCATCACACCACGTGATGACCCAGGAAAATATCCCAAGTAACCTGGGGTGCCTATACAGTATGCTGGCAGATACACGTGTATTCTGGGAGTGACACAATACACCTGAGGTTTAAAGTACTTGTTAACTCACTTGCTCAGTTAAACAGTATAAATCTTCCTGGAAGAGCTCATAGTCAAGAAAAACCAGTTTCCAGTTTGCTATTTTCAAAGCATCAGAGCAGCAAAATCTGTTTATAATATAGTTGTTAAGATACTACAAAAGAATGTAATTATAAAATGGCATTTCTGAATTTCTTACCAGAATATTGCATTCATTGCATTGTTTCAGAACATTTAAATATCTTGGCCATTGATGTTTAAATGCATTCAATTTAAATCAAATTTTGAATGACAGAGTTGAAGAGCCACCGAACCACGGATTTCTTTTTCTTTCTTTTAATAAGATTTCAGTCATTGAGAATGATGATTGGTTTTTAAAATTTGTAAAGATTAGATGAATTCTGATCAGCCTTAGCAAAAGTTCTTTTCATCGACTAAGTAGACTAGGTGGGGTTGGAGGACTGTCAGCATTTCATACTGTCTGTTCACATCCCATTGTAATGATATAATGACAACCCCTCCGGTGAGAGCCTCTGTAACACTGATGTTAAAATCTGTAGTTTAAAAGCATTGAAATGAGATTTATGTGCTTTTAAATGGCATTAACTGCTGTTACGAGTAATAGTTCAGCTGATTAAATAGTGTGGATACATGGTATTAGGGCTTCACACTTTAATTTTCATGTTTTCTTGTGTTTTTCAAGGAAAAAATAGTTTTAAACAATGCAAAAGCAACTCAGCACCTTCCTCCTGAAAAACCTTGCTCACACTAGTCAAAATCCACTGTCACTTAGTGAAAAACAGCATTGAATCACCAACAATTTAAAAAAAAGTCTCATTCTTTATTCACTATTTGGGGAGAAAGCTTTGCTATTACTAATCAGAAAGGCTTGTAACCAATGAAAATTTCTATTATTTTGGATTTGTCTCTGGAACCTGCTTTTCTATTCTTGCCCCTACAGGCTCAATCTGAATCATAGCCGATGTTCTCTTGATAAAGACGGTTACGTAAATGTCTCTGCAGGGACCACAAATTCTACTCCCAGTGTACTGCAGCCTGGGGAGAAGGGCACTTTTTTTAGTGTAAGGCTGGACGTGTGTTCAAACAGGAGAAGTAACCTAGATTAGCTGCAAACCTGGATGTCCATGTGCCAAGATGCCTTCTCTAAACTACTAGAGCCTGCTCAATACTCTCTGCTATCATCATGTTGTGCTTAATCGATGGCAAAGTTAATTGTTCGTTGTTCATTGAGAACTTAACCCTGAGAAAAGGTAGAGCTGTAATAAACCCTTCCCATGGGACTCTGCATTGCACTTCCTTTGTTCCCCCAGTCTGCTGTGGTCGGTTGCATAGTACTTTCATACCAGCATCTTCCAGAGGCCGATCCTCCTCTGGGAAGAGAGGTCTCTAGCCTCTTGTGGCAAAAGGGAATTCTGTTCTGTTTTCACATACTACTCAAGGGATGAAAGTTTAAAGCTTCACTGGTTGCAAATGAGGGGGCACCTGAGGCCAAATCTGAGTCTTTTGAAAAATTATGTTGTCTTGCAACATACTGAAGGTTCTCTATTCCTGCGGAAATCAATAGAAGTTGATAGTGCTCAGGAGCACTGACCTTTGTAACATACTAGCCCAACTTCTATTGACCACCTGAGGAGTAAGTGCTCAGGAGATGTGTTGTTTCTGACTCTTCTCTGGAATTTTTGAATACAATTTTGTTTGACCTTGTTGGTACTACAGCTGTGTAAATACACCTTTTTTAAATAAAGCATTTTTCTTAGTGGTGGGCTGAAAATATTCTATAACAGAAAATTCTCAGTGATGCAATATGAGATAAATTGAAATCCATGCTATCAAGTGCAAATTCCTGACAAACTCCATTTACTACTTGTAAATCTGTAAATCACTAAATCTGTGCTGTCAGAAGTAACGGTGAGCTGTGTATGACAAGAGCAGTGGGTCAAGACAGAACAGAATAGCCATACAGCAGCAGCCTTGAGTTCTACAATTAGCAAAGGATCTCAGTGAAACGCTACCCATTGACAGACTCAGTTGAAGAAATTATATTAGAGAGTTCAGAGCTCAGGGCTGCTAATTCTTGATTGGCAGTAAGCATTTTAAAACAGGGTCAGAATTAAAATAAAGGGTTTCAGCCCAGCTTGAAATTAATGCATTGTGTGTAGAAAGGTTTTCTTGATGCCACAGGAGGGTCATTTCTTCCACGTGTTATCCCTTAGAGAAACTTTCAGATTATGTCAACCCGATCTCTATAATCGGTCGCTAGACTGAATGTTAATGTCAAGCAAACTCAGTGCTGGACACTCAGCAGCTCCCTGTCAATAACAAATTAAACTTGCAAAGCACACCTTAACCTTCCTCCCAGTTTCCTTCCATGACACTCTTAGCAGTTGGGAGTCAGTTTTTCATTCATACTGTCTTTTCCACGTAATCGTTATCTCCTTCCCTTCTAGGGAATGAATCTCTTGAAAATTTCCCATTTTCTTGAGCTCAAGACTGAGTTTCTCACAGACCATCTTGAATCTGATGATGTTATTCTAGAGTACATTATTTTTTATGTAGAGCACATCTGAACTTTGTTTTTCTGTATAAATTCAGACTTGCTCTGAATGCAAAGGAAACCATTGATACTACAAAGATATTCAGTGAGGTTTGTAAAAAAAAAAAAAAAAGTTACTTGACTGTCATCCACCACAGTGTGAAGGGACCAGTTGTGGCTGTAGCACAAGACATGTAAATCAGCAGAGACTTTTATAGTAGCTCGTACGCCATTGGTGCTGTAGGCCTCTAGGCCTGTGTACTCATTTGATTTTTTTTCATGCAGTTTTTTGGAAAAGGTATGGACATCAAGGCTTGCACCCTAGTTTGGATGCCACTCTACCCTACATTTCAAGTTGAACATGTAGATGTCAAAATCTTGTTGTAGCATTCAGCAACTAACTTGTACTTTCACCTCCTCAATACCCTGTTATTCCAACCACTACATCTAACCACTCAGCACTCTGTTCTCTGCCATTTTAATCTGCAAACTAAATATAAATCACAGCCACTATTCATATTTTACTATTTACAATTACTGGCATGTATGTCGTAGCTAGATCCTTAATTAAACCTGTGATTTACATAGTCGTCTTCCTTGTGTTGGAGTTGTCTCAGAGCCTTCCACAACAGTAGTAACTAACCACTAATCTGTGAAAATTGCTGTGTTAAAATACACAGGGTTAATAACTGGAACTGGTCTTCATTTACTGTTGTAAAAGTAAATGTTTGTGAAGAGGAGGAAAATTTGATTCACATATGCCAGGTTTTATGTGTTTCTACTACTGAGTTTTCCTGGGAATGTCTCTGCCACTGTCTTGCAAATCTTTGTAGTTGCATCACTTTAAATCTGGATTGATTTAAATGACTTTACTGATGTCGCTCAGGTGAATGAAGACAGATTTTTGATTCTCTGAGCCAAATTCTGCAGTCTTTACTCAAGCAAAACTCCAATTAATCCTGAGGCATTGCAGACTGTGTAAAGATGCAAAAATGCTCTAAGGAGCAAGAAAAGGAAAAGAACCTTTTAACTGGCAGATAACTGTTGTTTGAAATAGCCTTTTATATTTCTGAACCATTATCAGAAAGATGGCACGTGTAAACAGACAGCCAATGGATACCCCAATTTACTAAATGTTGTATTTTGTTTTATTTGCTTTAAGAGGAGTGATGTTAGGGATATCTCAGTTACACAGCATCTCTCCATTAGTAAATACTCATTATTTTTAATGTAGCTCTCTGTCTAACAGGTATTTACCTTGGAGAGAGCATTTTTGCCGCAGCTCCCCTCTCTCCTCCCCTCTTTCTCAAACAAACACGAGTAAGCTTGCTCACCAGGCAAAGCATCTCTGCCTATCCAGGCCTACCTTTGATGTTGCACGCTCCTGAGAAGAGTTAAAGGTATATATTGCTGATTTATTTCAGTATCCATTTGTTCTTAGTTTGTTATTGTTTTGAAGAGCGGCACTAGGACCTTCGCCACTTCTGCGAAGGCTGAGCCTATGGCATTAAGCACGGATGTGAAAGCCTCATGTGTCTTGAATACTCAGTGGATCTAATTAACAGGTAGAATCTCACCCTGGGTGCTTGAAAAATTGCCAGACACCATAGAAACGAGTCCTTAAGTCCCCGCACCATCTGCACTTTCTTTTCATTGTGGAAGTCTCATTGAAACATGTTTTTCGACCATTCTAAATTCATTTGTGCGTTAATGGAAAATTCCCGCTGATGCTTTTCCTTTTCATGAAAGCAGAAATCATAAAATTCTTTCGTTCAGTCATGGAAAAAAAAATATCTCTCAAGCTTTGATGAAATAATGAATCTTTGCATTTGCCTCTGAATACGGGTTGTTTGAATATCATTGACACAACCTCCTTAAATGACTTGTTAAAGGAAAAAGAAACCAACGCGAGATATCCCCCGCAAAACCAGAGGGTAGTTTGAAGACAGGTGATGAATGCATCATCACAACCGCGTTCCCAGATTTCATGCAAGCCTTGTTTCCTTATTTAACGCGACTGCCTTGGAACCAGGGGCGGGTTGGTGCAGGAGTGCGGGGGAGCCCCGGCCGTCCCGCCGTGCCCCGGCTCCCGGGGGGGAACACTGCCTGCGGCCGGGACAGGCTCCCCCCCCCGCTCCCCGCTCCCCGGCCGCCTCCCGCTCGGACTCGTACGGGACCTTGGGGCTATTCAGGCCGTCGTTACCTGTTAGCTGCCAGCCGGGACGAGATATACCCGCCGGGGATCTGGGTGATTATGTATCCCCAGAAAAAAGAGCCGTGGATCATGCCAACTGTTTCAGGATCCCAATTAAACTTCGCTTTCTTCCAATGCAAGGGACAGGGAGAGAAGGAGAGAAAGAGAAGAGGAAGGCTGTAATCGTGCCAGATTAAAGTATTCATCCGCAGTAACTTCATATGGGGCAGTCGGGGGAGGAGGTTCTAACGCCTGCGGTGGCACTCGGCGGCCGGGGCACAGGGACGAGGACGCGGGGCGCCCGGCGCCAAAGATGCTCGCTCCGCGTTAGCCCACCGCAGCAAATCCTCCAGCTGCCCGCCAGATAAATAAGCAGCAAAACAAATTCAGTAATTGCAATGAACCCAGCACCGTCCGTGCCTCCGTGGGACACGAGACAGGCGGAGTGGCTCAGGAGTGACCAGAGCCCCGTGTGTCCTCAGCCGCTCGGCCGGGGCAGGGTCCACGGCGCCGGGCCGGGGCAGCGCAGACCCGCAGAGCCGCTGGGACCCCCGGGACCGCCCGGCTGCTGCCGCACCGCCTCGGGGCCGCGTATCCGGGCTTGCAAATACAGCCCTGTGCGGTCGGGGAGGCGGAGGCGTCCCCTGCCCTCCTGCCCGCACGGCCGTGGCTGTAAGCACCTACCTCTCGCCTGTGCAAGGGGTAAGCTGTGGCGGTTTGTTTCTCTCCAGACTTGTATATTTAACCCTCATTTGTATTTAGCATTCACCTCTTTCTTGCTAGACTATAACCCTCTTTAAAACGGGTCTCATCATTGAACGTCTTTTATCAAAGCAAATTCTTTCACCCTGTTTTTTTTTCAAACATTCCTGCACAACCTCCCCGTCTCCTTTACAGCGCGGCGCATCCCCTGCCAGTCGTTTATCCGCCGCCCTCCTTCCTCCATCCCCTACATTTCTTTTACGAGCTATCTGCGTTTCTCCAGGTTGTGTTCAAAAGGGAAAAACAAACCCAAAACCCAACCAAAAAATGCGCCCGCAAATTAGTACCTTAAAATGGGACTGGGAACCGAAAAGAAAAATGGGAATAATCGGTAGAAATTGTTTCTCCTTCAGGGCTGGGATTTCCGCCTTACGAAGGGCGGCGGCGGGGCCGGGCAGTGCGAGGGGAGCCGCCCGCCCCGGGGCCGCGGAGCATCGCGGGCTGAAGCGGGGGGGAAATGCCGCGAAACCAGCAGAGCCCGTCTCGCCTGCGCTAAGGTGCTTGACCTGGGAGTTGTACTGGGAGGACATGGGATTTACGAGGGAAGAGTTCCCACCTCTTTAATAATTTTTCCTCCTCGGTGTATGGTGCTGTTATTGACCATATCCACGATGGCCACTCCCAAGTTACATCGGATTCCGAAGGAAATGCAGAATCCCAGTCCGCTCATGATGGCAATGATGTACCTCCGGGGCAGCCCGAAGCAGGTACAGTCGCACAGAGGAGCTTTCTTCTCGGGCATTTCCATGGGCTTTCCATCTTCCGTCAGCTCGATGGTGTCCCCGGGCTTCTGCCTCTTCTCAAGGACTCTGTCCGACACAAGGAGGGAAAGTCAAGCCCTGAACGCACAGCTACTTCGGGTAGCTGAAGGCTTAAGTTCACCACTCCCCCCGCCCCTTTGGCTCGCTTTGGATTGATTTGAGGATTTATTCCTTGTTTTCCATTCACCTTCAGCTGTTCTTTAGCAGTGACCTGTGGGAGTCACTATTAGTCATCCCCAACTCCCCCCGCCACCCCGCCGCAGAAGCCCAGGGAGGAGCTCTAGCTGAGAATTGCTCATCTATCATTAAAGACTTCTGCTTAAATATGTAGGACGCACTAAGAAGACATCATCTGTAACCACTGCAGAGGCGCCATGTTGGGTAACCCAAGAGGCATAGTATGGAAACCGAAACAGTCTTTTGGAGAAGGTTTTATTGCCTCCTTGCTCTATTAGAAACACCAAGGGGGGGTCATCTTGATGTGCATCTCGCCTCAGGTCTGGGAACAAAAGACATGGTAACAGAAAGGGGGGGGGGGGGAGCGATATTGCTACTTTAGATTTGCAAAATGGCTGTCACATGCAGTGGAAGAAAACATGACTGTCTTTCGAGAACTGGGAACTCCGGAGAAGTCTTTCCAAAAGATCCCATCTGCTCAGCTACGCGGTGCGAAAGTGAGATCGCTTCGCAGGTTTAGCCTCCCCAGATCGGCTTTAAGCTCGATCTCATTGCCCCCAGTCCCTTGTTTTACATGAGAATCCTATCTCCTAGGAAACAATGTGCAGGAATCTGAAGGGGAATTGTTATTTGCAGTTATTTCGAATCAACAGAAAAATACCGGGGAAAAAAAAATCCCCCGCTATCCACGAAAAGTGATTCAGAACATTTCGGTTTATTTCTTCTTTGCTGGAAAAGCTTTAAAAATATCATTCGGTAGTAAGAAATATCAGGTTTACCGAATAAGTGTCCCATGCTGAATCTCTTAATCTTCTTTTGTAGTCACTGAGATATTTAAAAGACAGAAAAACTAACCGCTTCCATCGTCTTGAGGATGACCATTTCCCGACACCCTGGACTTTCCTACCGCTGCCCTCACCCCTGCTCTGGGAGTGTTTTCTCACGTCAGAAATTCTCCTCAGAGGAGCATCTCTTTGAAGTTAACTCATCCGGCTAATGAGGCAGTAACAATTAGCAGAATCGGGCTCAAAAGGTTCTCCGTGTTTTGGAGAAAATACAGGGATTTTCTCTAATGATTACTCAGGTGAAATCCTCCCGATTTTTCTTTGCTGGGAGAATGATTTCCATGCTTAAAGACCGCAGCATTAAGAAATGTCTTAAAGTTTTGAATAAAATAAAACCCCGTGGGTTTGTGTTCAAAATTCGTTCATGCGGATAAAGGGTTATGTAGAAGTGTCTTCTGGATGGGCTCCTTGTCTTCGGGAAGACGCTAGCAATCAGTGTGTAAGGGACAGGAAAACTATTTTAATTCTAAGAATCGGAAACAAAATAGCTCAGTCCCGTGCGTTAGAGAAGATGAGTAAATCGCGCATTTGTTAACCAAGGGGGGAGTTCAAACGGAGTTTCACTGGCAAATACAAACACCGTTTCTCCATTATTTATTGTGTGACTATATAAAAAGCAGGAGACATGATCGGTTTATTTATATGTTGTAGAGCCTTTTAGGGCGAAAAGGAGGTTTATTTCCTTAATTATATTTTAAGCAGTTATTCTGGATTATGAATATTTCTATTTCTTTTTCTGACCATTGAAAATGACTTAAATACGACCAAAACCTGTACGATATTCACCGCGTTGTTGTTGTCTTTGGTTTCGCTTATGGCTTTTCAAAATTGTACCCTTCCTACTAAAATGGAAATCTTAATTTTGTCTTTATCACTTCACTGATATGGCCCCTTTCCTGAAAATGGCAGCAGAAGTTGTGACTCATGCTGTGGAACAGCCTTGTGCCTGTGCCCAACACTGCCGCATAGGTATGGAAAAAAAGACTTTTACGTGACCTGCCCTAGGCAGATAAATCCGCAGTTACCTTTCGTCTGTAATTCGGAAAAAAAAACCCTTCGGGGTAATTTCTGGCAGAGGATAAAATATCGAAAATACATTGGAATTTCACAGGCTATTCTCAAACGTCCTGGAGGTCACTAAACTCGCCAGACTGGATGGAGCACGATGTGTCTGTCAACTTTAGCGCATACACTTTTTAGGTATGCGAGAATTTTGCCTTGTTTATCTGTGTGTACAGGGCTTGAAGATGATAGAAATCTTATGTACACACAGAAACATACTGTTAAGTGATGCTTTTGAGTTTAGCAATTGCAGTTGTGTATTACTTATAAGACAAGTAGATGGTTCTCAAGGCAGACGGATAAATAATTAAACACATCCCTCTATATGTTTCAGCTTCAGGAGAAAAAAAAAAAATCGTTCGGATATCAATTATTTATACATCTCCATGTTTATCTTCCTCTGACGACGAATTACACAAGGGACAAGACTAATCGAAACCAGGAAAGATTATTATTATTATTTTTTAATGACTGGTAAGGTCAGGGGGAAAGATCCTGTGGCTGCATTGCAAAATTAACACAGAACAAAAATACAGGGAGCTGCTCTCTCCTGATTATCATTTCAAGATGGGATCCTGGGTTTTGTGGGAGAAAGACGGGGTGATCTTTCGCTACATATTTACTGACACCATCTACGAATCCGATAGAGAAGTTACGAGGGTGCCATATTGAGAAGCTTCAGCACTAGTTTCCAGTATCCAGATTATATCAGCAGTATCTCAACATCTTCCAGCCCCTCCACCACTAGCCTCCCCAAAGCATTCGACCTCCTTCAGCAGCTGGCGGTTAAGAAAAGCTTCCAAATATTTCTAGGTAGTAGAGTCCTATAAGAGATGTCAGTCTTACCTGTAGAGTTGACCAAGAGATTTTCCAGCAAAATTCTTCAATCCCTCCTTGCCAGGGGTCAAAATCCTTTGTTTTACCGACTCCATTCCTGCAGGGGTGCTCGCCGGATTCTGCTCTGCTCTGGATAGGGCACCGCTACGAGCAACGATGGTTCATATTGGTTTAATCTCTTAACTTCCCCCCCCTCATTAAACGGCTATCATCAGTGCACCTCCGGGTAAAGGGAGAGCGAGAGAAAGCGTGCGCGCCTGTGTGTGTGCGAGAGGGAGAGACGGCGTGCGGAGCCGGGGGGGGCGAGGGCGAGGGCGAGGGAGCGCGCCTGTGTGCGGCAGCGAGCGGGGAGTCTGAGCGCGCTGCAGGCAGCCCCCGGGTTTCCCGGCAGCGCGGAGTTGCCAGGCACGGTCAGAAAGTCTTCTCGGCCTTGCAGGGTTCGGTGGTGGCGGGTGGAGGCAGTGCCATGCCCGGCTGGGAGGGGACGGAGATCCCTTTGCGGGAGCGTTTCAAAGCAATCTCGGTTTGGCGCTGGCGGCGTCCCCGGCTGTAGAGCTGGAGGGGGAGGGGTGCGATTCGCCGCCGTAGGCAGACAGCTGCGAAGTACCCCGCGCCCCGGAGCCGCTGGCTAAATCCCTCGGACGGCGAGGAGCCCTGGCGTGTCCGTGCTGCCCCCGCCCGCCCACCCGCGCAGCGCCGCTCCCAACGCGGCCGCGCAGGTCGCGCCCCGAGGCGGCGGCGGAAGCGAGCGGCACCCTCAGGGCGCCTCGCCCCCTTCAACACCGCGGCCAGAGCCTCGCCCCTTCAGCACCGCGGACGGCGCCGCGCCCCTTCAGCACCGCGGACAGCACCGCGCCCACTCCGCGCCCCGCAGCCCACGGGGAGACGCGTCTTCGCCTCCCACCCGCGTCCGCGGGGAACGGCGCCGCGCAAGCGGGGCCTCGTGGGGGCTCATCGTGGCCCCCACATCTTCGGGGCTGCGCCGCGGGGTTTGCCGCACGTCGGGCCGAGTGTCACTGATCCGTTTGTACTGTTCGTGTGGAGAAAGGACACGGCCTTCGTGCAGTCAGTCGCACTTCTGGGGAAACAGGGCATTTACTGCGTGTAATACTGCTCTTGCTATAAATAGATAACATCTATTCTAAAGGTATATTTATGGCTATATCCATGTTTACTCGCACAGCTTATTTTATATCATATTAGGCATCCATTAGTGCCTGTTTTCTCTTACGCATTTAATATTTTCATGTCTTTTGTGTCCTCTGCTTCCATACTTTTCAGTAGGCCAGCGTAACATTTACACTTGATTTGTGGTATTTACAGCACTAGATTGAGCTGGACACATTCTGAACAGAACTCGTTCCCTTTCCATAATCTAGCAGTAATTTTACGACTTTAATAACTTCGAAGTAGATTGAAGATGCAAAAGTATTTCTTTCTAAGTCATAACCATTATATTTCTCTTAGGCTTCATGTTAATCTTAAAGTTTATGTAGATTTGTTAATTAAAAAAAATAATGTATAACTTGTGTTCTGAAGAAATCCTTCTAAAATGATTACGGTCCTTCACTTGCTTAGTTAGTGACAAAATGTAACCCGTGTATTTTAAAAGTAAGATTCCCTGATGAAAGCGTGTGTCGTAGCTGCAATATCCTAAAAGCAACTGCTCTTCGGATTTATATAAATATTTTTTTCTGATGGTGCCCTCTGGTGGAGGGTTAATGAAGTTTTCCAGCAGCAAGGCACATTTATAAAAGAAAGGCCAATTATTTTAATATAGAAATTCCCATAACGACTAATCCATGTAGAATTTCAATGTTTCCGTTGAAAGTTGTAAAAGAACTAAGTACCAGAGAAGAAAATAAATTAAACCTATATGTAACTGAAATTTTGCTAATTAGCATCCTAACACAGTGCTGATTTCTAAATCATTAATCTGAACGTGGGTTTCAGCATAGGTTTCAGTACAGCATCTTTGTTACCACTACACTGCCGAAAGGATTTTTCCCAGTACATGCAAAGCTGCACAGTTATATAAGCAAGTCTTCCCAGTGTTTCGCGGCTCCGGTGTGCCATTGCAGATGCTCGAAGGAAACCTGTATTAATAGATTTTTCTGAGGGGCAGTAAGAACAGGAACTTGTTTATCAGGGACGAAATGGGATTGGATTCTGTATCACAAGCCTTTCAGAAAAGTACTGAGCACTTTTCTGAGCTGGAATTTGAGACTGTAAAGTCTGCAGGTAAGGGTGCTTTGTTTATTTGCACACTACGTACAAGGAGCTCTGGCCCTTTTTATAGGAAGCTCAGCACTGGCATGTTTTTGATGCTACAGCTACTAAGTAGCAGCAATAATTATTAGTAAAATAGTAGTATTTAATAAGTAAATTATGTCTGATTTGAGAAAGATAAATAATTTATCATATCACGTGAAAATGAATTTCAAGGCCAGATGAGACATTCCTGGGTACAGACTCTTACTAGAGGAGAATTAGTCCTTAATTGGATAAAATATGCAAAATAGCAAACAACCCTAGTATGGTAAAATATTACGGTGACTAGGCTGCTGTAGCCACCTGAAGTAGAAATTTTATGTCTATCACCCATTATATCTGGATATTACTGAGTCACATCCTTATCAAGCTCAGCTGTACTGGTTTCACATGAGGTGCTAATAAGAGCAGTAGAAAGCTAATGTCATTAGTGTTATAAAATATGTACAGACTTTTCAGCTTTTTTAACATTATTAGTTATTTAACCTTGGTAGAATAAGCCATTTCTAGAAGAAACACCACATAGCATTAAAATATGTTATCAAAATTGTTATCAATAATTATTTCTATAATGAATACTTGTCACAGACAGACTCATCTCACAAAAGGCCTAATTCAAACTCCAGTGAGTTCTTTCCACTGGTGGCAGTGGTGGGTGAAATAGGACGCTATGCAGAAAATTCTAGTCCAGATATCCCTGCTAAATGTTCGTGTATTGACCAGAAGGAAAGAGATTCAGTCAAAAGTCACCCAGTAAAAAATGCGGTTCTGAGAAAGCTCTAAGAATATCTGTGGGATGATATGGTATGATGCAGGATGCTGCAGATGCCTGCAGTTTTTCACGTAGAGCAGAAAGCTTGTTGTTTAATCCTGAAATCTTGTAATTAAATACAATTGTCTTTGCCTGATAAGATTTTCTTTTGCTTGTATGAAGGCTAAAGGATTGAGTCTGTACTTGCCCTTTTGTTTCTATAAATAGTTCCCTTTTACAAGTTTGATTGAGCTATTTCAACAAGTTAATTGAAAGAGATGAAGAACTACAGGTGTGGTTCTTAGCTCAGTTTTCCTATTAATATAGATCTAATCTCAAAATTTTCCACACTAACCCTCAGAAGTGTCTAAATACAGTATAATCCTTTTAGAGGACTCCAGAGTCAACACAGCAATATTCAATTGTCTTCACTAAGTTTTAGTCTTGCTGAAGCAAACTACACCCTAAGCTGAATTTTGCATCAGTGATACATACCAGTGATTTAAAAATACAATTTATTTAAATTCCTTTTTTTGACCTTATATTTACTGCTGATACACTGAGATATAGATTTGGTCTTTCCCAAGTGTCATGCATGCAGAGCTTATAAATGAATATGTGTGTTAGGATCCATTTTGACAAATAATCATATATGTGTTACTTTAAATTCATATGATCGTACAGATTCAATCTAAGAGATTTTGTTCTCTACATCTACTAAAAGGTGACAAAATACTGTTCTTAAGGATACAGTATCATCTTCAGAAAAAACTACGTGCTAAATATCTTAGTTATGCCATTAAATGCACGTGTGTAATAGAGCGTCATTTGGGACGGAGGATAGCATAAACATGCCTCAAAAATTCTGATCTAATTCTCACTCCTCTTTATGGTAGCTGTCCATTGAATTCAATGGAATTTGATATCACTTTAAGAACGAAGCAATTTATTACCTTCTTTGGGACTATGGAAG